>NC_090940.1:16963117-17615200 GCF_040938575.1 Ambystoma mexicanum
ATCGGAAGGGGATAGAGGGGTCTACCCAGACCAGGACACCCCTGGCATAGGAGGAGTAGGAAGATCCTACCAGAGTACCACGCCAAGCTTTGGCCAGTGCCTTCAGTTTGTCCGACGTTAGGTGCGTTTCTTGAAGTAGGGCTATTTTGGTTTTACTTCTTTTGATGTAGGCGAGTATGCTATTCATGCCTCTGACGTTCCACGTCAGGATTTTTATCGAGTCAGCCATGGGAATCAGGGGTTCTAGTGACTATATCAGGCCCACCCGGATGCACTGCATGTGGCGGGAGGAGCATGGGGATCGTATGGGTTCTAGGTGGTTCATGCATGTGGGTCCCAGCTGGGGTACTTGCATCCTTTAACCTCTGCTCCGGTGACTGTAAGCCCATCCAGCGTAGGGTAGATGCTTCGTCCGTGCTGTCTAAGGTGGTTGTTGGTGGTCTTGGTTTTCCCCGATTCGGGCACTTAACAGCTGTGCCAACTTCCCCTGTCCCACCCCCCCCCCGTAACTTTGAACTTCCCAAACATAAACCAGGTCGAGCGAGGTGTCCCTCACTATGACAGACCCGTTTCCGCTCCTTTAGACCGAACATCGGTCGCATGGTGCCCTACGGGCGGGTAACGAGTGCCCTTAACAAGAAAGAGCTTCTGGGGGTAGGAGAGTGTTCGTCCGGGCGTCTCGTGTCGAGCGATCCAGTCAGCTGCGGCGTGTGTAGCCGTTCCTTGGTGGGGCCTCCGAAAGACATTGGGGCAAGGTGTAGCCATTGGGAGACGGGGCTCAGCGGGGTTGTCGCTTCCTGACTTCGATATCTGGGATCTGCTCCCTGTCCATCCAGTCCCGAGCCTCGGCAGGGGTATCGAAGAGGTGAGTTTTGTTGTTGCGTATCACCTTCAATCTGGAGGGGTAAAGGAGCATGTAGCGTAGACCAGCCGACTTCAGCCTAGCTTTGGTATGTATAAACAGTGCCCTCTTCATTTGAACCTGAAAGGTATAGTCTGGGTAGATGGATATCTTGGCTGAGCCCCTGCAAATCTGGCCGCCTGATCGCGAGAAGGCGAGGATGGTTTCACGGTCTCTGTAATTAAGTACTTTAGCGATCACTGCTCTGGGTGGGTTGCCAGGGGGGGGTTTCGATGTGAGGGACCGGTGAGCCCTTTCGATTGTGAAACCCTGGGAGAGTTTCTCTGCACCAATCTCCTGTAATAGGAGGTTCTCGACGAAGTTCGCGGGGTCCGATCCCTCAATGCCCTCAGGAAGCCCCAGGAGGCGAATGTTGTTACGGCGTGCACGCCCTTCTGCCTCCTCGGCCCTGTCTTCCAGGTTTTTCACTTTTTGTCGGAGTACATCGACATCTTTGAGGAGCACAGTCTTGGACCTGGGCCTCCAGCGTGTCTGTCCTGCCGGCCAAGGAGCGGACGTCTTGGCGTAGGAGGTTCAGGTCTATGGCAACAGCGTCAATTTTATCTTCCACGGCTGCTTGAGATTGTTTGATGGCTTCGAGGATCTGTGTGTTGCTTGGTTCCGATGTTGGCCCAGAGGGGCCGAGTAGGTCTGCAGCGAGTGTCCCGTTCATGATCTCAGGCGCTGTGGGCCCCGCCGCCGTGAAGGTATCAATGGTGGTCTGGCGTTGCTTGGCCCTTGCTCCTTTGGTAGACATATCAACTGGGCCACAGGGCTTAGCTGTTATAGGGGTGGCCAAGGTGTGATGAGATGGAGGGGCAGTAAATGCCCAGTGCCCTCCCACGTGGTTGAGTCGTTGTGCGGGCGGGCAGCGGTGGAGGGCAGCAGTATGTTATGGGCAGCTCCGGAGACTCAGAGGGACAGCTAGTGCGGAGGGGCCCGGCCAGCAGTGGTCTTTGGTGTGCGCCGGGGCCGCTTCTTTGAGTTTCCAAAACAGGGCGCGGCTGGCGAGATACAGCTACGTCTGCTTGGCGCTTTGTGCAGGGCCGCCGTGCCTATGTAGGGTGGAGGAGGGCCAGCGATAACAGCCTGTATATATCAGTTGGGTTAGTCCCCCCCGCTCACCTCGAAGGGTCTACGAAGCCCCGGCTCACGGTTCCGCGGTGGGTACCGCCCTTATCCGGGACGTCTCAGGCTGGGCTCTGCGTCCTGGTTGCGCCTCCTCTTATTCGCGCACCCGGCCTCACGGGTACTTTGCAAGTCCGCCTCGTCGGTCTGGCCAGGCGCTCGTGTGCGACGGAGGGGTCTTCCCCCCTCTGGCAGCTGAGCGTTGTGGCGCGGAGCAGCCTTAGAGTGCGGGCCGCCACGTTGTGCTGGGCGAGGGAGCCGCCATCTTGGCCCCGGTCCGCTGGATCGTGTCGCACGGTCTATAAGGCGAAGCCGGTCGCCCAGAGCCACGGGAGTCGACCCGCAGGTGCAGCAGGATGTTAGCCCTCGGTGAGGCGATTTGTGGGGTTTGGGACCCCCGAAAAATGTAGTTAAAGGCAGCTTATGATGGTCGCATCAGGCGGAGCGCGCGGAGCAAACGCCCTCTTCACATGGCGGTTAGCCACGCCCCCGGCTATCAGCATCTCTAATGTGTTTGTATCTGGCTCAGCATAAATATTCCTGTTTCGTTAATAATTAAAATCAAGTGCACACCTCCGTTCTGTTTCAGCACGTGACCACCACCTATTCAGTGCAAAAGCAGAGCTCATGCTTATCATGAGAACTCCTTAGAGAAGGCGCAGGGAGATGATCGGTAGCAAAGCGCCTACAGCTTAAGCACTTGACCACACATCGTCTCAGGTCTATTTGTGAGGAGTATGTGTTAATGTTTGGCTTTCAGAGAACTGTGTTTTATAAAAAAAAAATAACAAGCAACAAAGAAATTGTTGTAAAATAGCTTCACAAACATATACATTCTTAAAGAAATATGTTAAGAAAAAACGTATAATTGTAGTCCCCCCTCTCCGCGCCCCCATGAATGTAGGAATACAAGTTCCAGAATGCAAAGGAATGCAAGTCTAAATAAGCATTGGCAGTGCCAACCGTTTGGGCTTTTGTGCAGGCATGGGAAAGGCACTTGCCAGGCACTTCCGCAGTGGTATTAACTGCCCGTTGATGGTAGCAGGCGCAAAATAGTGCGAGTACCTGTGCATCTAATGGCAGTTCCTGGCAAATGACGAATACTTGTACACAAGCCAAATCTGTTGGCTTTACCAATACTTGTTTGTAACATGACCTCAGTGAAGAACACGCAGAGTGCTTATAACTCCAGTGGTTGAGGAAAGACCTGGTTGTTTAGACGTTTTTATTCTACCAGAAGCATGTTTACCACTCCAATGAAGTCATTAACTCTCAGAAGACTGCTTTGAAAGAGCAGCGACAGGCACTTTGAGCGCAATGATTGGTGTTAGACTTGATTAAGGTGAGCTCCAAGAGTTCCCAGGAGGATGTGTTTAAGGCGGGACATGCAGGAACTGGGTGGGAACGGCCATGGGGATTAGCACGCCCATGGGCCTTCCACTGGGTGGTGTGAGGGGTCAGTAATGCGAGGCGGACAAGTGCTTGAAAATCTTTAAAAATATGCCATTTTATTTAGAAAGAAAATGTATCAAAATGTCTCACTTTTTTCCTACTGTGTCGAGGAATTTCCTGCCTATTCTAAGAGCTAAGGGAACACACTCTAACACAGGATCACTGGCCCTCACGCTAAACAACAAACACATAAATATAGGTATGGCCATTCAACAGAACATAAATAATAAGTGCATTTCCTAAATGAGCTTCTAAAGTCCTGGGAGACTTCCCTTCCCAGGATTTAAAGTCACTTCGACACAATGTTCAGCCTTGGAAAGGAAATGACTTCACTCTGCCCTTAAAGATGTCAAGTTAAAGCAAAGGTCATTAACAAAAAAGAGTTCCACTGGCAACAATCTCCTCTTTCTAACAAAAGTTCCACTAGCAACAAATCTCATTTTGGTGGGAAGTTTTCCATTTTTCACTTCAAGCAACAACAAAAATCATTGGTACTCCTGGCCACGAGTCTTTGTCATTCCCACAGGAAGACTTGCTAGAGTTCAAAAGAAAATGCAATATCCACTGTTAATGGCTCACCGTCCTTGATCAACAGTTAGGATTCCTTTCAATATGGTGTCAATAGTCAACATGGAGTATTTGTCAGGAGGACCTCTTACTAGTGGTGCTTCTAATGCAACAGCGAGATTTCTTCTTAGTATCACTGTGAGAATAGTCACTTTTGTCCCACAGTCGTTTATCTTGATTTAGAGAACTGCAATATGTCATCTACTGACAACCGAAGGTTGGACTACTGCTACAACTTCAATGACTTGTGACAGACTTTGACAATACATCAACCTCCTCAGGTAGGCTAGGCGCTCTTCCTCCAAACAATTCTTTTCAAAGGGGCAGCTTCTTCGCCTCTCTTGTCTAACTGTCGACAATGGTAACCTGTGTTTGCCTTCAAGATACCCATCTTTCTGGCCTTCAGCGTCTTGGCCATTGTAGGTTGCGACTACTTCAAAAATGTTCTTCACAAGCAGCCAGTCTGCCTTCCTCAATTTTGCCTGTACCTTTCCACCAGCTTTCAGCACAACCATTACCCAGAAGCCTTAGTGCCACTCTCTTGGCCTCAGGTAATAGTTGTATACTTGTTGGTTTGTGTCAGTGAAATGTTACTAACCTCACAGTATTGCTGGAGTGCTCTAAACTCTGAGAAAGGTTCAGCTTCACCGTTAATATGGGGTACCTCTTGGCGTTAGGTAATGCTTCTTCAATTTTTGATACTCTCTTGAATGAAAGGTATGTCATTATATGCAAAGTGTAGAGTTCGGGCTTTCGGGAGAAACCACAAATATGAACACACAACCACTCTTTGATGTTTTTCAAGCTTTAAAAGAGGCTGTAAAATTGTGTTCCCATAGAAGCAAAGGATAGCGTTCAGGCCTCCTTGGGGAATCCCAATAAGGCACACGCGACATTTAATTAATGTAGTTTTCCCATGGTAAAGGTTTAACTTTGATAATGTCAGCATTAAGCGTTCTGTGACGGTCTTTGCACTGTTCCCTTCTTTTAATTAAGGACACATGACCAGTCTTTGAACAATTATAGTATTCAGTTATTGGAACAATGGGTTTAATAGCATTAGCTTCCTATGCAAGTGAGATGACTTTTACTTTAGACGCGTGTGTTACATTTCCATTGTTCAAAGGGTTTTGAATACAGCGGTTCACTTCTACTCGCTGAAAATGTTTATGCGAGTGGCAAAGGAGCTGGTTACTGTTACTGCCAATGCTTTAGAATGCCATGCTTCACTCACCGGCTTCTGAAGTTTTTTCTCTGCAGGGCGCACTGCTTTCCTAACTTCTACTGCTTCTGGCTCACTGGGGACCCACACCCTTTTCCTGAAAAGGTGTCTCTGGTCCAACTACTTGTCTTGGGCATTCCCTCTGCTTCCAAGTCTCTCGACTTGACAAGGGCGTCTTGCCCCGGTATTTGAAATGCCAGCCGTTTGCAATCAGGCTCACATGGGGAAAACCATTTCTCCATCACGTCTTCCGCTGCACAGCCTCTGAACTTAGGATTTTGGGAGAACAGCACTCTCTCAGAACATGCAGGTGAAATCTGCTGTATCCTCATTCCGGCATCACTCTTGTGCTCCCACTTCTGCTTGGTTTGGCAGCCTTGTGTCTTCCTCCTGCTTCTTCTGCCACAGCGTGCACTCCAGCCAACGTTCCAGCTCCTTCCACTCCTCCCTCCTTTCCCTCCCTGAGGAGGCCCTTTATGAGTCCCAGGTTCATTGATAACTTTCAGGTGTGGGCTAGTAGCCTTTGCCGGACTACTGCAATCACTAATAGGTTTAATTGCGTGACTACTACATCTGCATGCCTCTTCAGCTCTCTTCCTCATCTCAGTCCTTCTAGAATTCTGGGACCTGCAGTTTCTTTCCACAAAGTTACGTTTTAGCATATTTTAATAGGTTTTAAGGGTAGTTGGAATTCCCTTAGAGTTATTAAGAGAGTGGCTATGAAGATTAGCCTCTACAGAGAAAGATGGTTTATTGAACACAACCTTTACATATTCCTTTATATTTTACCCTTGGGGTTGAGGAAGGTGTCTTGTTTGGGATACCCAAAAGGATCTTTCTTTTAGTAAACTTGGCTCAGATTTTACAGCATTAAGGTCCACAACTCTAGATCCAACATGAGGTTTAGGGGTATTAAAATGACAATAAGCCATTATCTATTTAGATTCTTCCTTCCAGAGGAAACATACTGTGTCTCATCCCACAGGATCTCCTCACTACCTGGGCCCTGTCTCCTCCCAGGTGATCCTCCTGCAGTACACTACCCCCAGGGCTGGGACCAGGAAGCGTCTGTCCTCCCGTGGCCACCTGTGAGGAGACTTTAGGTATGGTTTCAATGAGGATCCGTAGGAGTCTACACTGTGGACAAATTACCCAAAACCACCTCCAAGCCGTGTGCCCCACCTCATAAACCATTTCTCCTTATCTGTACTCTAATGCAATAGTTTTGGCTTCTTGGTGGCACAAACTACCAATGACCTTTTGGTTTAGCAAACATGCTGTGAAGACTTAAAGCCATATAAGAAAAGATATGTGTTAATTCACCTGCGTATTTGTATGTGAGGTGAAGGCAGTGTTACATTCTGCATATATGTAAACCCTGCTTTGTGTGTGTCAAATAAGACAAAATGGACATTAGAAACAGTTTAAATACTTTTGTCCTCAATGCATAGAATTGTATATTTCACAGGAGCTTAATTTCACCTTTCTGATGCAAAATGGCTAATGCCCCTTCTGTTTTTATCATTTAACAAATTCGTCTAAAGTGTTGAAATGCCCCAGTGGGGGGCAATGTGAGCTGCGTGCACTGTGTCTCTCACAGGCATCCTCCAATCCCTGCAGAGGGAAAGACAGCCACTGCATTTTATTGCAGCCCTGACAATCCCAGAGTGTTCATGCTCTTACCCGGAGACCAGAGAAGAGCCTGAAAACCCAGAGGTTGGGCGGGTCTGCTGCTTGGCACAGCCAAGTCCCCCCTACTGTCCAACATGATCTATGTGCCAATCTGTCTCCTGCTGTGCATTGCATGTAAACACTCACTTAATATCCATCTTGCTGTGCACAGCCTGTAATATCCCTTTGGCTTGGAACGGTCTGTAATCTCCTACCTGTTTGGCATTGTCTGTAATACCCCTCAGGCTGTGCACAGCATGTAAACTCCCCCCTGCTGTGCACTCAGTTGTGCACACTTTGTAGTCTCCATAATCGTGATAATCTCCTTTATGTACATTTCCAGTAAACTCAGTAATGCTGTGAATTGCATGTATTCTCCCCCGCTGTATACTGCCTATAATCTCCTCTAGGTGCATTGCTGGTAAACTCAATAATGCTGTGCGTTGCCTGTAATCTACCCCCGCTGTGCACTGCCTTTAATCTCCTTTATGTGCATTGCCTGTTAATTTAATAATGCTGTGCATTGCCTGTAATCTCCCCCGCTGTACATTGCCTATAATCTCCCATATGTGCATTGCTGGTAAACTCAGTAGTGCTGTGCATTGGCTGGAATCTCCCCTGCTGTACGTTGCCTATAATCTCCCATATGTGCATTGCTGGCAAAACTCAGTAGTGCTGTGCGTTGCCTGTAATCTCCCCCCGCTGTGCACTGCCTATAATCTCCTTTATGTGCATTGCCGGTAAACTCAGTAGTGCTGTGCATTGCCTGTAGTCTCCCCCCGCTGGACACTGCCTATAATCTCCTTTATGTGCATTGCCGGTAAACTCAGTAGTGCTGTGCATTGCCTGTAGTCTCCCCCCGCTGGACACTGCCTATAATCTCCTTTATGTGCATTGCCGGTAAACTCAATAGTGTTGTGTGTTGCCTGTAATCTCCCCCCGCTGTGTACTGCCTCTAATCTCCTTTATGTGCATTGCCGGTAAACTCAGTAGTGCTGTGCGTTGCCTGTAATCTCCCCCGCTGCACACTGCCTATAATCTCCATTATGTGCATTGCCGGTAAACTCAGTAGTGCTGTGCATTGCCTGTAGTCTCCCCCCGCTGGACACTGCCTATAATCTCCTTTATGTGCATTGCCGGTAAACTCAGTAGTGCTGTGCATTGCCTGTAGTCTCCCCCCGCTGGACACTGCCTATAATCTCCTTTATGTGCATTGCCAGTAAACTCAGTAGTACTGTGCGTTACCTGTAATCTCCCCCCGCTGCATACTGCCTATAATCTCGTTCATATGCATTGCCGGTAAACTCAGTAATGCTGTGCGTTGCCTGTAATCTCCCCCCGCTGCACACTGCCTATACTCTCCTTTATATGCATTGCCAGTAAACTCAATAATGCTGTGCGTTGCCTGTAATCTCCCCCCGCTGCACACTGCCTATAATCTCCTTTATGTGCATTGCCGGTAAACTCAGTAATGATGTGCATTGCCTGTAATCGCCCCCGCTGTACACTGCCTATACTCTCCTTTATGTGCATTGCCAGTAAACTCAATAATGCTGTGCGTTGCCTGTAATCTCTCCTGCTGCACACTGCCTATACTCTCCTTTATGTGCATTGCCGAGTGCTGTGTGTTGCCTGTGATCTCCCCCGCTGGACACTACCTATACTGTCCTTTAAGTGCATTGCCGGTAAACTCAGTAGTGCTGTGCGTTGCCTGTAATCTCCCCCGCTGCACACTGCCTATAATCTCCTCTATGTGCATTGCCGGTAAACTCAGTAGTGCTGTGCGTTGCCTGTAATCCTCCCTGCTGCACACTGCCTATAATCTCCTTTGTGTGAATTGCCGGCAAACTCAATAATGCTGTGCGTTGCCTGTAATCTCCCCCGCTGTACACTGCCTACAATCTCCCATATTTGCATTGCCAGTAAACTCAATAATACTGTGCGTTGCCTGTAATCTCCCCCGCTGCACACTGCCTATACTCTCCTCTATGTGCATTGCTGGTAAACCCAATAGTGCTGTGTGTTGCCTGTAATCTCCCCCCACTGCACACTGCCTATACTGTCCTTTATGTGCATTGCTGAGTGCTGTGTGTTGTGTGTTGCCTGTGATCTCCACCCGCTGCACACTGCCTATACTCTCCTTTATGTGCATTGCCGGTAAACTCAATAGTGCTGTGTGTTGCCTGCAATCTCCCCTCGCTGTACACTGCCTATAATCTCCTTTATGTGCATTGCCAGTAAACTCGGTAGTGCTGTGTGTTGCCTGTAATCTCCCCCCGATGCACACTGCCTATAATCTCCTTTATGTGCATTGCCGGTAAACTCAGTAATTATGTGCATTGCCTGTAATCTCCCCACGATGCACACTGCCTTTAATCTCCTTTATGTGCATTGCCGGTAAACTCAATAATGCTGTGCACTGCCTGTAATCTCCCCCCGCTGTGCATTGCCTATAATCTCCCATATGTGCATTGCCGGTAAACTCAGTAGTACTATGCATTGCCTGTAATCGCTCCCGCTGCACACTGCCTATACTCTCCTTTATGTGCATTGCCAGTAAACTCAATAATGTTGTGCATTGCCTGTAATCTCCCCCGCTGTACATTGCCTATAATCTCCCATATGTGCGTTGCCTGTAATCTCCCCCCGGTGTGCATTGCCTATAATCTCCCATATGTGCATTGCCGGTAAACTCAGTAGTACTATGCATTGCCTGTAATTGCCCCCGCTGCACACTGCCTATACTCTCCTTTATGTGCATTGCCAGTAAACTCAATAGTGCTGTGTGTTGCCTGTAATCTCCCCCGCTGCACACTGCCTATACTCTCCTTTATGTGCATTGCCGGTAAACTCAGTAATGCTGTGCATTGCCTGTAATCTCCCCTGCTGCACATTGCCTATAATATCCCATATGTACATTGCCAGTAAACTCAGTAATGCTGTATGTTGCCTGTAATCCCCCCCCCCATTGTACACTGCCTATAATCTCCTTTATGTTCATTGCCAGTAAACTCAGTAGTGCTCTGCATTGCCTGTAATCTCCCCTGCTGCACATTGCCTATAATATCCCATATGTACATTGCCAGTAAACTCAGTAATGCTGTATGTTGCCTGTAATCCCCCCCCCCATTGTACACTGCCTATACTCTCCTTTATGTGCATTGCTGGTAAACTGAATAGTGCTGTATGTTGCCTGTAATCTCCCCCACTGTACACTGCCTATAATCTCCTTTATGTGCATTGCCAGTAAACTCAGTAGTGCTGTGCATTGCCTGTTATCTCCCCCACTGTACACTGCCTATAGTTTCCTGTATGTGCATTGCCAGTAAACTCAATAATGCTGTGCATTGCCTGTAATCTCCCTCTGCGCACTGCCTGTAATCTAACCCCATCTCATAGGTACCCCTTCTTCCCTCAGGTTGTTTGGTTTCTACAAAGGAATCCTGCCTCCGATCTTGGCGGAAACACCCAAGCGAGCAGTGAAGGTAAAGACCAGTCACTGTAAGAGGGCGTGATAGTAAGTGTCTGTGAAGGTAAGGGACTGTGATGGTGAGAGGTTTTGAAGACAAGGGCTGTATAAGTGAAGGACCTGTGAAGTTAAGTAATGGTTTGTGAAGCTCTGCTGGTTGGAATGGTGAAGGGATATGCAAGCAAGATGCCTCTGTAAATGTAAGGGGCTGTGGTGGTGCGGGTCCTGGCCTGTTGAAGGTTAGGGGGGCTGTTGGTAAGAGGGTGTGATGGTAATAATGGTATGTGAAAGTAGGGGTTTGTGTCTCTCTTTTGCATTGGCTTGCTGAAGGCAGATTAGTTTCCATGTGAGTTCTTGCACCCCTTTACTTGCTGGTCCCCAAACCATTGTCGTCTTGTGGCCGTGTTTCCCCGTGGCCTCTTGGAAGAATAGCCCCATACAGAAATGAGCCTGAATGCAAATGCGACAAAGCAGAGCCGCATCATTTGGATATCATATTAGTTTTGAGGGGATTGGGTCCTCCGACGTATTCCATATCTATGACAGTAATCACCACAGATGTGCTGCTTCGGAAAATCTTTCGGCGTCTGCGTCCTGCATCGATGACGTTGATACGCCGCCCTCGAGGACCACCTCCGACGGCCGACGTCACTAGATGTTATAAGTAGGACGCACGACGTCCGTAGCCTCAGTTCCGTTTTTTCCGCGAACGTGTTCGCTTCGGAGATCTCGGCGCGCCTTGACTCTTTGGAGTTTCTGTTCTTTATCGGTTCTTCGAACCTGTTCGTTTGTGAAGTTATCCTTTGTGATGTCTACCTCGTCTTCCACCCCGCGTCCGGGCTTTAAGAAGTGCAGGGAATGTGGGTCCAAGATGTCGGTGACGGACTCGCACAACGCCTGCCTCTGGTGCCTCGGGGAGGCCCATGACACGGATGATTGTGTCGACTGCCAGTCGCTTACGTCCAAAGCCTTGCGGCAGTGCAAGAAGAAACTGTCGGTAGGTAAGGTGTCCAAGCCACAGAAGTCGAGGTCTGCGGGGCTTTCAACGGACGATTCGAGGGGCGACTCTCCGCATTGTCGTCGGAGGTCCAGTGGATCTCGTTCCCGGAGTAGGTCCTGCCACTCCTCTGCCTCTTCGAGGCACTCCCGGAAGCGCCGTCATTGGTCGCCTTCCCCATCCTCATCTGAGGAGTCCGCCCGTCGGCGGGTCGCTTATCCCACCAAGCATGCAACGCCGGAGGAATGGGCTTCCTTCGGTAAGAAAATGCTAGCGATTCTTGAATCGCAGGGCACTGGTCCGTCCACGCCTCTGAGTGGGGTCGGTCGTGATCGGTCGAGAGAGACCACTCGTACGCCTTCGGGCTCGGGTGGTCGGCACGATTCGCGGGAAAGGCCCCGCTCGGACAAGGGGAATCGTTCTCGTCATGCCCGTTCCAGGTCCTGGTCCTGGACGCGCTCGAGACTGTGTGCACCTGTGATGTCTTCGAGGAACACGTTGACCCCTGTGGCGCCGAGGTCGTCGACGGACTCTTTCGAGGCTCCGTTTCCGAAGAAGTCGTCAGCGCCCAGGCTGTCGAGGGACACGCTCAGGGTTCGGCCCTCGAGGCCTGTGTCGATGCCGTTGATGCTGTCTGCGCCGCGTTCGGCGTCAACGCCGATTCACTTGACGCCTTTCAAGGCTGTTTCGACGGGGGTACCCTGGGGCACAGTGGAACCCCCCAGAAAGGCTCTGGCCAAGGTCAAGCATGGCTTTGTTCCCCATTCTGTGCCCTCTTTCCACCATCTTGAGTACATTTCGGAGGTGGATGAGGGCTCTGATGATGGCATGGTTCCTGATACGGTGCCTGATACGGTGCCAGATGACATTCTCTCGGGCCATAGCCAGATTGAGGACCTGCGTCAGTCCCTGCACGACGCCAGTGGTCTGGACACCTCTCCGGAGGTGGAGTTTTGTAGGCCTGAGCCTGGCACTCATGCCGACTTCTCGTACCGGCGCCTTATGTCTAGGGTCACCGAGTACTTGGGGTGGTCTGCTCCCCCAGGGGATTTTCTTCAGGATGACCTTACGGATATCCTCGACCAAGGTCCACCAACTGACCCGGTACTGCCGTTCCATATGGCTCTACAGAGGAGGGTGGCAGCGGCTTGGAATGCTCCGGAGAGTCTCCCGGCAGTGGGCAAGTCTTCGCCGTGGAAATACCGCCCAGCCAGTAGCGACCCCTGCTACTTGACCAAGCACCCCACTCCGGATAGTTTGGTGGTGCAGGCAGCTACGGCCCCAGCAAAGCAGGCGTCGTATCCTACCATCCCTCCTGATAGGGACGACAACCGTTTTGATGGTTGGGCGAAGTAAGTGTTTTCTTCAGGGGGTATGGCGCTTCAGGCGGCCACTTCCGTATATGCCTTGTCACGTTTCACGCACACTCTGTGGAACTGTGTTTCCTTAGCGGCTGAACATATTCCCGAAAGGGATGAACGGGACGGTTTTCTTGCTATGGTCCAGGATGGCAAGGATGCCATGTGTGAGGCCGTTCAGTCGGGTTTGGACATGGCAGATTGCGTCAGCCGGTCCATGGCGGCGAGCACCGTAATGCGCAGGTTTGCGTGGTTGCGGAAGTCGGGGTTTGCTCCTGATGTGCAGGCCTGACTCCTCAACATGCCTTTTGACGGTGAACATCTTTTTGGCAGCAAGGCTGACGAGAGCCTTGAGAGGTTGCAGACCTCCAAAGCTGCAGCGCAGTCGTTGGGAGTTACAGTTCGCCAACCTCCAACTTTTCGTCCTAGCGGACAGCAATGGAGGGGAGGTTCCTTTCGTTATTACTCATCCTTTGGTAAAGCAGGAGGAGCTGGCAGTCAAAAGGGCCACCGTAGGAGTGCCAGAGGTGGGAAACAAGGTACTCGAGGTGCCAAGGCCACTCGGGCAGTTGCCTCCTTGCCCTCAGGCAACGCCACAGCCGCTTCAGCTCAGTCATGAGGCCATGTCCCATGGTTCGCTGGGTTGGCGCGGAAGGCTGGCACAGCATCTTGTAGAGTGGCGTGCCATTACTTCAGATGTGTGGGTTCTGGAGATCATAGCCCACGGCTACTGTCTTCCTTTCCGGCAGAGGCCTCAAGACAATCCACCAGGGAATCTCTCTTGGAAGAGTCCGGATCCGCTCCTTGCGCAGGTAATTCAATCCCTGCTGGAGAAAGGTGCCATAGAACTGGTGCCTGTAGCGGAGAGGAACAAGGGATAGTATTCCCCTTATTTTTTGATTTCCAAGAAAGACAGGGGATTCAGACCCATCATGGACTTGCATGGTTTGAACAAACTCCTCAGGAAGGACAAGTTCCAGATGGTTACTCTCTCTCAAGTCCTCCAGGCCCTTCATCTTCAGGACTGGTTGGTGTCTCTCGACCTCAAGGACGCTGATTTTCATGTGCCGATCCATCCAAAGCACAAGAAGTACCTGAGGTTCGCTGATGGCGACTCGCACTTTCAGTTTCGGGTCCTGCCGTTCGGATTGACCTCCGCCCCGAGGGTCTTCACCAAGCTCATGGTAATGGTGGCAGCACATCTCAGGAAAGGGGGGATTCACGTCTACCCCTACCTGGACGATTGGATGATCAGGGCACGCTCTCCCGAGCAAGTCCTGGATCATCTGTCCGTCACCTGCCACTCCCTCCACAAGCTGGGCTTCTCCCTCAACTTAAAGAAGTCCCATTTGATGCCAACTCAGAGGCTCCAGTCCATCGGAGCAGTGCTCAACACGTCCCTGGGGCAGTGTTTTCCTCCCCAGGTGAGGGCTCATCACATTCAGCAGATGGTGCACAAGTTTCAACTTGCCCATAGTCTCCCAGCGTTCGAGTTCTTGAGATTGCTCGGCCTCATGGCATCCTGCATTCTTCTGGTGCCAGAGGCCAGGTTGCGGATGAGATCTTTGCAATGGGCACTCAAGCATCAGTGGTCTCAGTCCTCCGGCAGGATGTCGGACCCTGTTCAGGTGCCCTCCTCGGTCGCCCGGGACCTTCTGTGGTGGGCTGTCGAAGGCAATCTGATGAAGGGGGCTCCCTTTTGGCTACCCTGCCTGAGGTGACGATCGTGACGGATGCATCCCTCACGGGATGGGGAGCTCATGCCAATGAGTTGACAGTCAGCGGTCGTTGGTCTCCTTCGGGGTCCAGACTCCATATCAATCTGTTGGAGCTGAGGGCCGTCGGGCTAGCCCTGAAGGCTTTTCTGCCGACTGTGCGAGGAAAGAATGTCCTGAACCTGACGGACAACACAGTGGCCATGCACTACCTCAACAAAAAGGTGGGGCAGGGTCACTTCCTCTGTGCAGGGAGGTGATGCAGCTCTGGTTCTGGGCAATCCAGCAGGAAGTTTCGATCTCGGCAGTTCATCTGGCCGGAGGCGAAAACGAGACGGCGGACGCTCTGAGCAGGCAGAGCGCGATCTCTCACGAGTGGGAGTTGGCTCAGGAGATTCTCCTGGAGATCTTCGCCCTTTGGGGGACCCCTCAAGTGGATCTCTTCGCCTCCAGTGTCAACCAGAAGTGCGAAAGGTTCTGCTTGCGGGAATTTCCTCCAAAAGGAGCCTTAGGAGACGCGTTCGTGGTGGAGTGGTCATTCCCACTGCTGTACGCGTTTCTTCCAGTCCCTGTCATCCCGCAAGTGCTGCAGAGGTTACGAAGGTTCGGTTCCCGGATGATCCTCATTGCTCTGGCATGGGCCCGGAGGACGTGGTACCCGGACCTTCTCAACTTGTCCATCTGCCCTCCACGTCGTCTTCCCTACCGAGACGATCTGCTCTCAAGGGAGGGGGGGTCAGGTTCTCCATCCAGAGGTCAGATCCCTCAACCTTCACGCTTGGTTTCTGAAAGGTTGAGGTATAAGGATTGGGACCTCCCTGAAGACGTGATGGAGGTGTTGCTTTCAGCCAGAAGGCCTGCAACAAAGTCCCTGTACCGTTGGAGAAAGTTCTGCGACTGGTGCAGGGTTAAGAATGTGGATCCTTTTGCATGTGACATTCCTGTGGTTCTGTCTTTTTTGCTTTCTTTAGCCCACAGGGGCTTGCAAGTGGGTGCCATTAAGGGTTACCTGGCGGCGCTGTCCATAGTTAAGCGCTCGTCTGAAGAGTGTTCTTATTTGAAAATTCCTTTAATTTCTCTGTTTCTAAAAGGACTCACTAATGTGTTCCCTCCGTCGCCTTTCCAGGTGCCCGGTTGGGATTTGGACCTGGTCCTCAAGTTTCTGATGGGTGCTCCGTTTGAGCCTTTGCATTCATGCGCTTTGAAACTGTTAACTCTTAAAACTGTGTTTTTGGTTGCGGTTACTTCCGCTCGCAGAGTGAGTGAGTTACAGGCACTTTCAGTTAAGCCACCCTTCACTGTATTTCAGAAGGACAGGGTTGTCCTTAGAGTTCGTCCTTCCTTTCTTCTGAAGGTGGTGTCGGAATTTCATTTAGGCCAGAAGGTTGTTCTTCCGGCATTTCATGCTCCTCCACATCCTGGTAAGGAAGAGGAGAGGCTCCATAGGCTGGATCCTAGGAGAGCTTTAAGCTTTTATATTTCACACATGTCCCGGGTCAGAGTGGATGATCAACTCTTCATTGGTTACGCTGGAAAGCGTTTGGGACAAGCTGTGACTAAGCAGACTTTGTCTCGCTGGATTATTCTGGCTATTTCTGAGTGTTACCGCTTGGCGGGTAAGGACCCACCGGTTGGCTTACGAGCCCATTCTACCAGGGGTATGGCTGCCTCTACTGCCCTACAGAGGGCTGTTCCTATTCGTAACATCTGTGATGCAGCTACCTGGGCTTCGGTCCATACTTTTGTACGTCACTACTCCCTTGATTCCATCCGTGGGCAGGATCTGACCTTTGGCAAGGCGATCCTTTGATCCGCAATTTGATTGGGCATTCTAAATTTCTTTTTCTAAATTCTTTTTCCACCTCCTTGCATTGGTACTGCTTTGGGGTCTGTCATAGATATGGAATACGTCGGAGGACCCAATCCCCTCGAAGAACAAGTTACTCTCTTACCTGGTAACGTTCTTTCGATGGGATGGTCTGATGACGTATTCCATATCGCTCCCTCCCTGCCTTCCCCGCTACAGAAT
Source organism: Ambystoma mexicanum (assembly GCF_040938575.1). Lineage (NCBI taxonomy): Eukaryota > Metazoa > Chordata > Amphibia > Caudata > Ambystomatidae > Ambystoma > Ambystoma mexicanum. The sequence continues at coordinate 16,979,627 of NC_090940.1, forward strand.
TTCTTATTCAATTGCAGCTTACGTTTCCACAAGGCTTTTTGTGGTCAGACTGGCAGAAGACTGGTGCCACACGTTCTGGGGAAAAAACTACAACTGAGGCTACTGGCGTTGTGCATCCTACTTATAACACCCAGTGAAGTCGGCCGTCGGAGGAGGTCCTCGAGGGCGGCGTATCGACGTCATCGACGCAGGACGCAGACTCCGAAAGATTTTGTGAAGCAGCACAGCTGTGGTGATTACTTTCATAGATATGGAATACGTCGTCAGACCATCCCATCGAAAGAACGTTACCAGGTAAGAGAGTAACTTGTTCTTCTGCTTGGGGAGCAGTGCTTCAGCTGTGACAGTGCTGTTGCATATTAGCTGTCTGGCCTTGTTGTCTCCACAACAGACATGCCCAGGAAGCTGCTCTTTCAGTCCCTCTGGCGGTAGGCCAACACCTTCCTCCCAGGGCACAGTAACCTACCCGGAGGTCGCCTGGGAAAGGAATTCCTGACATAACACAGCCACTCACATACAGGGGTGCTGATCACTGGGGTCCTTTTGAAGTCAGCAGACATGTTAAGGGAGTGGAGTTAGAGTAGCCCAGAAGAGAGGTTAGGCCAGGACAGGGGTCCACCATCTTGCTTTCCGCAAGGTCTTCCTCCATTTCCTGTCCCTTCCTACTTCCTGCAGACAAAGCCCTCTGGGTATCATGTCAGAAGGCAAAGGACGCCTGCTACAGCAGCCTGGATTAGACTCCTGGCAAATGGCTTGTTTTGACTAATCTGCTGTAGCATTTTGCCTTTTTAAAGAATGGAAACTCTTCTCTTAATTGAATTATAATTTTGACGCTCAGATGAAGAAGGATTCACTGGAACTCTTTTGGGCACACAGTGCACTTAAAAGTCCTCTGCCATACACGTGAAGACAGAAATCCCCAAGGCAGTAGCAAGCTCTGCTCCCTACTCCCTGGTGTGACACTGCCATGGACCATGGCCTCTCTGCTGCCTGTGCTCTGGAACCAGGATCCAGCAGCAAAAATCCCCAAATCCCAGATGTGGCCTGGGTGGATCATCGGAGCACAGGTGGAATGTAGGCTTTAATCAGCCAATGAATGGTTGTGAACAGTGGTGAGAGTTATGTACGGAAAATAACACAGGATAGTGAGGATCTTGAAGTAAGCCTTCAAGAAAGGAGGGTGCAGTTGGAGAACGCGCCCATAAACCAGAAAGCAAGCAAGTGTGGTGTAGCCCGCACCCACCATACCTGCCAAACTTTAGCATCCTATATGTTGGCCAAGGGATCCAAGACTCGTTGAGCACAGGGGCTGACTCACCAGGCAGCTGATTCAGGTTTTACGGGCCAACTCGCCAGGCAGCTGATTCAGGTGTTACGGGCCGACTCGCCAGGCAGCTGATTCTGGTCTTACGGCAAACTCGCCAGGCAGCTGATTCAGGTGTTACGGGCCGACTCGCCAGGCAGCTGATTCAGGTGTTACGGGCCGACCCGCCAGGGAGCTGATTCGGGTATTACGGGCCGACTCGCCAGGCAGCTGATTCAGGTGTTACGGGCCGACTCGCCAGGCAGCTGATTCAGGTGTTACGGGCCGACCCGCCAGGGAGCTGATTCAGGTATTACGGGCCGACTCGCCAGGCAGCTGATTCGGGTGTTACGGGCCGACTCGCTAGGCAGCTGATTCAGGTCTTAAGGGCCGACTCGCCAGGCAGCTGATTCAGGTGTTACGGGCCGACTCGCCAGGCAGCTGATTCAGGTCTTATGTGGCACTGTCAGTGCTGCACCTGTGCTGAGTCCCCCTGAGGGGCACAGAGGAACTCCTGGCATCTAGGTGACTCCAAGTAAGCAGGGTCTTACCACAGGTCCTCGTGATTGGGGTCCGGAGTGGGCTTTTTTATTAATGACACAGTGAAGTGGTGGCGGGATGGGCACAGGGGAGGGCCTTTGCCTGAAGGCACTGGATGATGATTGGACAGGCTCAGGCGGAGCGACCCTTTTGGGTAAGAAACAAGGATCAAAGGCCAGGAACTGGGTCATCTTTGGAAGACCCATCTTGACTTGATGTTCAGGAATAGAGTTGGGAGAAGGCGGAAGCAGCGACTGAGAAAAGGGCTCCCTGGCTCCAGATTTCCTCTTGGAGTGGAACTGCTACCTGGAGAGCAGGTACCAGAAAGAGCCGCGTGTAGCAGCTGTGACCTCGGTCTGCAAGAGGGCTTGACATAAGCTGGTAAGTACCACTTGGTTGAATTATTGGCTTCTTGGAGGCCGCGACACGTAGGTAACAGGTGCCACTATATACACCTTTGGATCACATCTGTATACCTCGAAAGGATGAGAAGCTCAGTTGGCTTTGCCAGGATTCAATCTGGTGGCTTGCAGAGTGCCCTTTGATATCTGCAGTAGGCACATTAACCAACTGAGCTGAGGCCGTAACATGAGTATTCTTGTGTTGGTTAACGGGAGCACCCGTCATTGACAGTGCTTGAAGCTGTCGATTCAATGGGCACCTTATCCTCGCCATATGCCCTCTAGTCGCTAATAAAGCGGTGCCCTGACACCCCGGGCCCTGGGAGAGGCTGGTGGGCGTCCATGGCCTGCACTACATGGCCCGTGCAGTGAGGACAGGCCCTGCACCGCCCCGGCGGTGTTTGCTCATTAGCCCTGAAGTGTTATGTAAATACACGAGGACAGGAAGCGTTTGCATGGCAGGGAAATGCGGCATTTGCCTCCAGAACACAATCCGCCTGCCAGGGCCGCGCTTCACAACTATCGTCTCCGGTGGCAGCAGGGAAGGGCTGCCCCCTCACCGGGGCCGACACCTTTACAAAATGGCGCTTCCCAACACACACACACACACACACACACACACACGAATCCACAGGTGCACATCAGCAGTTCAGAGTAATCCAGAATGCATTCAAAGAAAGTGGGAACGCAATAACCCCTGCAGCCGTCCATTTGCCTTTACTGCCAATTATTCTTTGCGCATGCACCCCAATGCATTACTCCTTATCCCCACAAATTGGCATGACACAGAATTTCAAATGGCAAACTTGGCCGCAGTTTTATTTCCATGACAACAGAATTATTTGTACACATTTGTGAACTTCATTCTGTCCGTGTGGCGCTTGCTTGCCGGATTTCCTTTGCTTCCCCCTATACTTGGTATAGTAGGCCCCCAACTCCCCCGACCCATTGTACCTGTTCCAATCCTGCCCGTGCAGGTGTCCGTGGATGGGGAGAGCGCCGTTTGTTTTTGGGGGAAGCTGAGCCTTATTTGTCCCTACCAGACGCCCCCGCCGTTTAGGCCCCCAAGAGGCGCTGGTCCGGAAGAGCGAAGACCCATTCCGTTTCCTTCTGGCTCGTCCGGAGTCTATCCTTTGTGCTTGGTTGCCCAAACACCGCCAACTTGTCATATCCTGGCCCGGGTGTCCTGCGACAGCAACGCCCCCGGTCTCCTGCTTCTTGCTTGTATTTCGTGGGTGGGTGGGTGGAAAACGAAATTTCTTCCACCTGCGAGGCGGCAACCGGGTCCCAGTGCAGGAGCGAGATGCCTGGCACCCCGGTCCCGCCTGCTTAAATCCGGATGGCCCCGCCCCATTTCCTTTGTTCAGCCCTTCGCGGGCTTTTGGGCCATCAGGCCTTTGGCGCCGTTCCGCCCCTCGCCTCTTTGGCGCCGTTCCGCCCCTCGCCTTTTGACCCCCAGGGGAGGGTCCCAGGTCCTGGCGGCATGACCCCGCAGGGGTTACCCTGCTGCCTCCTCCATTTTGAGCTGCTTTTTCCGTCGTCAGCTCCATAACCCCTGCAGCCGTCCATTTGCCTTTACTGCCAATTATTCTTTGCGCATGCACCCCAATGCATTACTCCTTATCCCCACAAATTGGCATGACACAGAATTTCAAATGGCAAACTTGGCCGCAGTTTTATTTCCATGACAACAGAATTATTTGTACACATTTGTGAACTTCATTCTGTCCGTGTGGCGCTTGCTTGCCGGATTTCCTTTGCTTCCCCCTATACTTGGTATAGTAGGCCCCCAACTCCCCCGACCCATTGTACCTGTTCCAATCCTGCCCGTGCAGGTGTCCGTGGATGGGGAGAGCGCCGTTTGTTTTTGGGGGAAGCTGAGCCTTATTTGTCCCTACCAGACGCCCCCGCCGTTTAGGCCCCCAAGAGGCGCTGGTCCGGAAGAGCGAAGACCCATTCCGTTTCCTTCTGGCTCGTCCGGAGTCTATCCTTTGTGCTTGGTTGCCCAAACACCGCCACGCCACTGAGTGGGTTCTCGCCCACTGTGGCTCCCCTTCCTTCTGTCTCCTTCCCCTATTCCAGTAATTTGGTAGAGATGTCCCAAAAAAGAGCCCCGCTTCCCTCGTGGACAAGTTTTCATCCGTCCGTTCGGAAGCACTCGGGTGTTTTCCCCTCCATCAAGCCATGCCTGGTCTGATGGAAACCCCTGCCCCTGCAGAATTTTGCAACGGCCCTGTACAGCTTCCTCCTTGACTTCTCCACTGCTGCATGGCTCTCTGCCCCCTTCCATTGCGCCCGGGGAATACCTTTCGACCAACCAATTTCAGTTTCGCCCAACTGCGCTGCTATTTCTTGCAATGAGCTCGTGATGTCCCTCAGCCGGACACCCCTCCCCAGGCTGGTCAGGTCGTTCCCTCCCAATTGTATTACCAACACCTCTGGCTTCTGCCGCCTACTACGCAATTTCCATAGTTGCCCCTCTAGCTGAGCCCACTTCATCCCTGGCACCCCGTGCCACTCACTCTTGAATTCGCCGGCCGTCAGCGCCTCCTGCTGCTGAATCCAGCTCGCATTAGCCTTTGAGGTGCATGAGTGCCCCACTACCTACACGGTACGTTTCCTCCTTCCTTGTGCTGCTGGGAAATGACAAAAAGGAGGGAACGGCATGGTTAACTTATATTCTTGCGGGCCTGATATATCGTTTGTAACATCCTGAAGACCATCTCCCCAATTTTTTGATATCTGCCCCTACCACCTTTCCATCTTGTTCCACCTTAACCAGGGTGGGCCAGCTCTGGGACACTTCTGCCCCTGCCACCTTTCCACCTTGCTCCGCCTTAACCAGGGCGGGCCTGCTCTGGGACACTTCTGCCCCTACCACCTTTCCATCTTGCTCTACCTTAACCAGGGTGGGCCTGCTACGGAACACCCCCGCCCCTGCCACCTTTCCATCTTGCTCCACCTTAACCAGGGTGGGCCAGCTCAGGGACACCTTCTGCCCCTGCCACCTTTCCACCTTGCTCCGCCTTGACCAGGGCGGGCCTGCTCTGGGACACTTCTGCCCCTACCACCTTTCCATCTTGCTCCACCTTAACCAGGGTGGGCCAGCTCTGGGCCACTTCTGCCCCTGCCACCTTGCTCCGCCTTAACCAGGGCGGGCTTGCTACGGACCACCTCTGCCCCTGCCACCTTTCCATCCTGTTCCCCTTAACCAAGGTGGGCCTGCTACGGGACACTTTTGTCCCTGTCACCTTTCCATCTTGCTCCCTTTTCACCAGGGCGTGCATGCTGTGTAACCACTTTTGTCCCTGCAACCCTTCATTCTCGCATTGGAATGATCTCGCTTTGGAACCACCTTCGTAAACCACTCTTTGAGTCTCACCACTCCCCCAACCCTTCAAATCTGCAGGTGTTCCTGGGCCGAGGGCCAGAGCTCCCCACCCAATTTATCTTCGCTCTGCCTGCCCCTGCAGGATTTACCATGTTCGGAGAGCGCCGTTCCTGCCGAGTGAAGTTGAACTGTACCTTTTGTTACCCATTAGCTGTCCATCATCCCCATGAAATCCTCTGCGGATTGCTTGCCCTTGCAGAACTTCGCTGAGCTCTCATCATGACCGGAAGGGGCTGAGCCATTCTCCTTTTTACCTAGGCCACTTTTCCTTCTTCCGTCCCTCTAGCACGACAGGGCTCCCCTGTCGTGGACCCCAAAGTTAGCAGACCCGTACCTCTCTCCAGCATCAATCCCCCTGTTACTTGATCCCCCCCCCCGGAAGGATGAAGGTTGGCTTGGCCTTGCTGAGCTGTTCAAAAATCCCCGATACCACTGACAACCCTGTCCCCGGCGCCTTGCTTAACCCTTGTTTTAGCGAGTGGGACCTCTCCTGTTTCTCCCTGTAGCCTGTACGCCTGTTAAACGACCCCAATCGTACCTTCCCAAAATCTTGCTGACCCCAGCGCCAGGCCAAAAGCCCTTGTTTTACTTTAGTAGCGGGTTGATATCATTAAGGCTATACAACCCCAACAGCCTGCTGACCTAATCTCAACCCCTGTTCCCTTGCCCCCGGCTTAACCCCTTTTATTAATCGTATCCAACCTACTGCCCTATCCCTATGGCGTTATATTGCTCCAAATCGCGAGCCACTGTGTGCACAGCATGGCCCGTTAGGTAATTTTCACTGCTACTATCAATCGAAACTCCTCATCCTCCAATCTTTTGTCCTCAACCCTTGGCGCTATGTTGTTCCATTTCAAGCGGCACCTGCGCCCGCTCAATCGTCAACCCAGGTACTTGCACACCCAATCAACTTGGCCCTCCTCGTGGGCGTCTGCGTGCTTCCCCTGTTGCACAACTGTATTAGTAGGGAGAACGTGCGTATTATACCCGCCGAACACCTCGCGCCTTCCTTGTCCCCTGAGGCCCTTATTCCATAATATCCTCAATGTTTTGGCGATAACATTTTTTTTTTTTTTTTTTTGACCCCAGAACACTCCCACTCCGTGTTTCCGTTGAGCGTTTTTAATCCAACCCCCAGACCCCTAGCCTCAAGCGACCTGGCTGCCGTACCATGTAACCCCGCAGCCGCTCCTGTCTGTTCTGGGGACTATGTATCTGACATAAGACATGCATGTACCACCGGTCCTACACCCCGGCCCTACCCCACATAAGTCTGCTGGGATCACACGCAAAGCTGTCCGTGCTTGCACCTTGCCACTGGGCCCTCCTTTGAAATTCCTGGCTCCGACCTAAGACAATTAGGCACACATGGTACCTTCCTAAACTGTAGCCCGTGCCCCCTAATCCGTTGTAAAGGCTGCCCAAGCCGTACCCGATCGGGTTATGTTAATCGGCGCGCTTCTACATCTTAAGTACAAAACCATTGTGAACACATTACAATAGCGACCCTGGAGCCCACTTGAAGTCCCTGGCGTGGACCCGCCTGTCTGTTAACTATCATATCACATGCTTAATGGCCAGAGGTTTCTCTGGGCGGACCCAGTGCTCGAACCTGATCTGCTTCGGGTCGCCCTGCTCTCCAGACGAGATGACACTAATTCAAAACGAAATTTCTTCCACCTGCGAGGCGGCAACCGGGTCCCAGTGCAGGAGCGAGATGCCTGGCACCCCGGTCCCGCCTGCTTAAATCCGGATGGCCCCGCCCCATTTCCTTTGTTCAGCCCTTCGCGGGCTTTTGGGCCATCAGGCCTTTGGCGCCGTTCCGCCCCTCGCCTCTTTGGCGCCGTTCCGCCCCTCGCCTTTTGACCCCCAGGGGAGGGTCCCAGGTCCTGGCGGCATGACCCCGCAGGGGTTACCCTGCTGCCTCCTCCATTTTGAGCTGCTTTTTCCGTCGTCAGCTCCATTCTCTGAGTGCAGAGGAGGGAGAAACAGCCCTGCCACAAAAACTGTAAAATACACCAAGAAAAAGCGCCCTAATCTATAAGACAATCGTCCACTGAACACCAATGTAGTGCATAACAGTTATTTCGGAACAGTCAATAAAGACACACGTCAAAGAAAAATAATACACGTAATCGTAAATTGTATTCAAAGCAAAAGACAAAAGTAGTTCCAATCACCAATAAAATGCAAAGCTTAACGCGTTTCGGGCAACGGTCCTTCTTCAGCAGCAAAGCAGAACACAATCTTCAAATCTCTGTAATAACATCATCATGTAGATAAGAATATAACTAACAAATCATTTTAAATGAGCTAAAGAATCAATTTGATTCGCTTAACCCTATTGGTCAACAGGTAGGTAGTTATGTGCTTAAAACAAGTGTATCTTGAAACCAATGAGAGTAACCTCTAGTCCCCATGATAAGGGGAAGCATCCAAATAGCACAAGCAGCGACATTCGAGAAGCGCCCAGAAAGCAGCGTCCCGAAAGCATTTGGGCAACTCTCAAGCATCCAAAAAGGAAAGTCCTCTCCTTCAGAGAGAGGACCCCCACTTTCTGGCAGGAGGTACGCCCTCTCCCTCCCCCCACCACCTGCACACATGAAAAAGGTGGGAAGCAAGGGGAGTCCAGTCCAGTGAATTCCCAGCAGGCACTTCTGCAAACCTAAGACCCAGTGTTTCCCAAAACAATCCGCCAGGAAGTTCTGGGTCACCTTTGGGAGCCCCCATCTGACACTGGTTAATAGGGGTGGGGGTTTGGGGGAGTTCAGGTTGGGCCCCTCTCTTTTCATTTAGTTTATATGTCACTTGAACAGAAAGGTTTCTGAACTCTGCGCGCACTTCACCACCAGTGTCACTGGCACTTCAACACCGATGTGGTGCTGTTATGGTGTGTTAAGGGATTTGCAGTGTGCATAACGTGTTGCTCTGTCAGTGCTGACACTTTTCCTGTCTTTTCTTGCAGTTTTTTACCTTCGAGCAGTACAAGAAGCTGTTGGCCCCCCTGGCACTGCCACCTGGGCTGGTAAGTGTGAGAAGTAGTCTGATCCTGGCTGTTTCAGGATATTAATCTCCTAGCACAGTCTAATCCTGGAGCTTCAATGAGATTGGACTCCTGGCACCATCTGATCCTGGACCTTCCAGGAGATTGGTCTCCTGGCACCGTCTGATCCTGGCTCTTTCAGGAGAGTAATCTCCTGGACAGTCTGATCCTGGATCTTCCAGGAGATTGGTCTCCTAGCACCATCTGATCCTGGCTCTTTCAGGAGAGTAATCTCCTTGCACAGTCTGAGACTGGACCTTCCAGGAGATTAATCTCCTTGCATAATCTGAGCCTGGATCTTCCAGGAGATTGGTCTCCTGGCACAGTCTGATCCTGGAGCTTCCAGGAGATTAATCTCCTGGCACAATCTGATCCTGGACCTTCCAGGAGAATGGTCTCATGGCGCAGTCTGATCCTGGCTCTTTCGGGAGATTAATCTCCTTGCACAGTTTTATCCTGGATCTTACAGGAGATTGGACTCCTGGAACAGTCTGATCCTGGACCTTCCAGGAGATTATTCTCCTGGAACAGTTTGATCATGGACCTTCCCGGAGATTGGTCTCCTAGTGCAGTCTGGTCCGGGCTATTTCAGGAGATTAATCTCCTGGCACAGTCTGATGCCGGAGCTTCCAGGAGATTGGTCTCCTGGCACAGTCTGACCCTGGACCTTCCAGGAGATTAATCTCCTGGCACAGTCTGCACTTGGCTTCCTAGTTAAGGCTGGGCCTTTGCTTCTCCCCGCAATGAATATGTTCCTACACCTCCTACTTCAGACATATCTCCCCTCAAGCCCTCAGAGTGCAGTGTGTGCTCCTCTCACGTCGTGTCCTGTTTCAATACCTATTCTTCATGACCTGTTGGCTCAGTGTGGTAGCCCTCACCAATCCTATGCTCGTTCTGCTCAGTGTGGGCCTTTTGTCCATCATATCCTGCTAGCTCAGTGCAGGGATGCTTTTGTTTCTTGTTCATCATAGTGTGTTGTGGGGCCTCAGCATCGTATGCACTGGTAGTTCAGTTTGGTGCTCCCCTTTTAATCATGTCATCTTAGCTCCTATGGAACTCCTCTCAGATCACATACTCATTTTGGCACTGCTTTTGCATCACGCCTTGTTAGATTGGTGTGGAGCTCCTCTCCATTCATTTGTTCTGTTAACTCAATTTAGGGCCCGCTCCCTTCATGACCTGTTAGCTCCTCTCCCTTCATGTAATTTTAGCTCCTCTCCCATGGTGTGCTCTGTTAGCTCTATGTGGGGTCATCTCCCTTCATGACCTGTTAGCTCCTCTCCCTTCATGTAATTTTAGCTCCTCTCCTATGGTGTGCTCTGTTAGCTCTATGTGGGGTCCTCTCCCTTCATGTCCTTTTAGCTCCTCTCCCTTCATGTCCTGTTAGCTCCTCTCCCAAGGTGTGCTCTGTTAGCTCTATGAGGGGTCCTCTCCCTTCATGTTCTATTAGCTCCTCTCCCTTCATGTCCTGTTAGCTCCTCTCCCAAGGTGTGCTCTGTTAGCTCTATGAGGGGTCCTCTCCCTTCATGTCCTGTTAGCTCCTCTCCCTTCATGTCCTGTTAGCTCCTCTCCCAAGGTGTGCTCTGTTAGCTCTGTGTGGGGTCCTCTCCCTTCATGTCCTGTTAGCTCCTCCCCCACTGTATGCTCGGTTAGCTCTGTGTGGGGTCCACTCCCTTCATGACCTGTTAGCTTGTCTGCCTTCATGTCATGTTAGCTCCTCTCCCACGGAGTGCTCTGTTAGCTCTGTGTGGGGTCCTCTCCCTTCATGACCTGTTAGCTCCTCTCCCTTCATGTCCTGTTAGCTCCTCTCCCAAGGTGTGCTCTGTTAGCTCTGTGTGGGGTCCTCTCCCTTCATGTCCTGTTAGCTCCTCTCCCACGGAGTGCTCTGTTAGCTCTGTGTGGGGTCCTCTCCCTTCATGACCTGTTAGCTCCTCACCCTTCATGCCATGTTAGCTCCTCTCCCAAGGTGTGCTCTGTTAGCTCTGTGTGGGGTCCTCTCCCTTCATGACCTGTTAGCTCCTCTCCCTTCATGTCCTGTTAGCTCCTCCCCCACTGTAGGCTCTGTTAGCTCTGTGTGGGGTCCTCTCCATTCATGTCCTGTTAGCTTCTCTCCCTTCATGTCCTGTTAGCTCTTCTCCCTTCATGTCCTGTTTGCTCCTCTCCCACTGTATACTCTGTGTGGATTCCTCTCCCTTCATGTCCTGTTAATTCCTCTCCCTTCATGTCCTGTTAGCTCCTCTGTCCTGTTAGCTCCCCTCATGCCCTGTTAGCTCCTCTCCCTTCATGCCCTGTTAGCTCCTCTCCCTGCATGCCCTGTTAGCTCCTCTGTCCTGCTAGCTCCTCTCCCTTCATGCCCTGTTAGCAACTCTCCCTTCATGTCCTGTTAACTCACTGTGTGCTCCTTTGTCAAAAAGGCAGCAAGAAAGCACACCTTGGCTATCACTTGCCTGCCCTTTTGCTCAAGCCCTAAGGCCAGGTAACTCTCCATAGGGCATGCAGCCCTTACCTGCAGCCCTCTTCTGCCGCCGCTTTGGGGGTGGAACCTAGACGTAGCAATAATGTGTGGGGTATTTGCCTCCCCAGACAGGTCACCACCCTCTCTTCTTTGCAGGGGCATACATGTGCCAACTGACCTGGTTTTTCACCATAACCACACTCTTGTTTATAGCTTTTGTTCCAATTGAAACCCTATTGGGGGATATTCCCCAATACTCCTAAAGAGCCATTGGGTACCTTTCACAATTACTTTCCAGACTCTGGATGTGAACCCCCTTGTTCAGGGGTATGGCTGGACTTCTCAAGCAACCCTCTCCCTGACTTGATCATGTGTATCCAGATTTAATCCTGGTGTTAAATGCAAAGTGAGATGCAGTGATGCAGCTGGACCACTTCTGCACGGTGGATTCAAGTGGTCCCGCTAGATTAGTCGATGCACCCCTGCATCTCTTTAGTGCACATGTATTGGATTAAGTATTGTGCTGCTTTTTCGATTGTCTGCACAACATTTTTTTGTTGCACAGCTAGATTAAGCGTAGCAGCTGGAGGCATTTTACACAGCCAGTTTAGTCTACCTGCAACAGTTTATTGCAGTTGCTCCTGCCTTACATATAGTCTCATCTGCAACAGTTTATTGCAGTTGCTCCTGCCTTACATATAGTCTCATATGCATCAGTTTATTGCAGTTGCTCCCGCCTTACATATAGTCTCATCTGCATCAGTTTATTGCAGTTGCTCCCGCATTACATATAGTCTCATCTGCATCAGTTTATTGCAGTTGCTCCCGCCTTACATATAGTCCCATCTGCATCAGTTTATTGCAGTTGCTCCTGCCTTACATATAGTCTCATCTGCATCAGTTTTTTGCAGTTGCTCCTGCCTTACATAAAGTCTCATCTGCATCAGTTTATTGCAGTAGCTCCCACCTTACATATAGTCTCATCTGCATCAGCTTATTGCACTAGCACCTGCCTTACATATAGTCTCATCTGCATCAGTTTATTGCAGTTGCTCCTGCCTTACATATAGTCTCATCTGCAACAGTTTATTGCAGTTGCTCCTGCCTTACATATAGTCTCATCTGCATCAGTTTATTGCAGTTGCTCCCGCCTTACATATAGTCTCATCTGCATCAGTTTATTGCAGTTGCTCCCGCATTACATATAGTCTCATCTGCATCAGTTTATTGCAGTTGCTCCCGCCTTACATATAGTCCCATCTGCATCAGTTTATTGCAGTTGCTCCTGCCTTACATATAGTCTCATCTGCATCAGTTTTTTGCAGTTGCTCCTGCCTTACATAAAGTCTCATCTGCATCAGTTTATTGCAGTAGCTCCCACCTTACATATAGTCTCATCTGCATCAGCTTATTGCACTAGCACCTGCCTTACATATAGTCTCATCTGCATCAGCTTATTGCACTAGCTCCCGCCTTACATATAGTCTCATCTGCATCAGCTTATTGCACTAGCTCCTGCCTTACATATAGTCTCATCTGCATCAGCTTATTGCACTAGCTCCTGCCTTACATATAGTCTCATCTGCATCAGTTTATTGCAGTAGCTCCCGCCTTACATATAGTCTCATCTGCATCAGCTTATTGCACTAGCTCCTGCCTTACATATAGTCTCATCTGCATCAGTTTATTGCAGTTGCTCCCGCCTTACATATAGTCTCATCTGCATCAGTTTATTGCAGTTGCTCCTGCCTTACATATAGTCTCATCTGCATCAGTTTATTGCAGTAGCTCCCACCTTACATATAGTCTCATCTGCATCAGCTTATTGCACTAGCACCTGCCTTACATATAGTCTCATCTGCATCAGCTTATTGCAGTTGCTCGCGCATTACATATAGTCTCATCTCCATCAGTTTATTGCAGTTGCTCCCGCCTTACATATAGTCCCATCTGCATCAGTTTATTGCAGTTGCTCCCGCCTTACATATAGTCTCATCTGCATCAGTTTATTGCAGTTGCTCCTGCCTTACATAAAGTCTCATCTGCATCAGCTTATTGCAGTAGCTCCCACCTTACATATAGTCTCATCTGCATCAGCTTATTGCAGTTGCTCGCGCATTACATATAGTCTCATCTGCATCAGTTTATTGCAGTTGCTCGCGCATTACATATAGTCTCATCTGCATCAGTTTATTGCAGTTGCTCGCGCATTACATATAGTCTCATCTGCATCAGTTTATTGCAGTTGCTCCCGCCTTACATATAGTCTCATCTGCATCAGCTTATTGCAGTTGCTCCTGCCTTACATATAGTCTCATCTGTATCAGTCTATTGCAGTAGCTCCTGCCTTACATATAGTCTCATCTGCATCAGCTTATTGCAGTTGCTCGCGCATTACATATAGTCTCATCTGCATCAGTTTATTGCAGTTGCTCCCGCCTTACATATAGTCCCATCTGCATCAGTTTATTGCAGTTGCTCCCGCCTTACATATAGTCTCATCTGCATCAGTTTATTGCAGTTGCTCCTGCCTTACATAAAGTCTCATCTGCATCAGCTTATTGCAGTAGCTCCCACCTTACATATAGTCTCATCTGCATCAGCTTATTGCACTAGCACCTGCCTTACATATAGTCTCATCTGCATCAGCTTATTGCACTAGCTCCCGCCTTACATATAGTCTCATCTGCATCAGCTTATTGCACTAGCTCCTGCCTTACATATAGTCTCATCTGCATCAGCTTATTGCAGTTGCTCCTGCCTTACATATAGTCTCATCTGCATGAGCTTATTGCACTAGCTCCCGCCTTACATATAGTCTCATCTGCATCAGTTTATTGCAGTTGCTCCTGCCTTACATATAGTCTCATCTGCATCAGTTTATTGCAGTAGCTCCCGCCTTACATATAGTCTCATCTGCATCATCTTATTGCACTAGCTCCCGCCTTACATATAGTCTCATCTGCATCAGTTTATTGCAGTAGCTCCCGCCTTACATATAGTCTCATCTGCATCAGTTTATTGCAGTAGCTTCTGCCTTACATATAGTCTCATCTGCATCAGCTTATTGCACTAGCTCCTGCCTTACATATAGTCTCATCTGCATCCGTTTATTGCAGTTGCTCCCGCCTTACATATAGTCTCATCTGCATCAGTTTATTGCAGTTGCTCCTGCCTTACATATAGTCTCATCTGCATCAGTTTATTGCAGTAGCTCCCGCCTTACATATAGTCTCATCTGCATCAGTTTATTGCAGTAGCTCCTGCCTTACATATAGTCTCATCTGCATCAGCTTATTGCAGTAGCTCCCGCCTTACATATAGTCTCATCTGCATCAGTTTATTGCAGTAGCTCCCGCCTTACATATAGTCTCATCTGCATCAGTTTATTGCAGTAGCTCCCGCCTTACATATAGTCTAATCTGTATCAGTCTATTGCAGTAGCTCCCGCCTTACATATAGTCCCATCTGCATCAGTTTATTGCAGTTGCTCCCGCCTTACATATAGTCTCATCTGCATCAGTCTATTGCAGTAGCTCCTGCCTTACATATAATCTCATCTGCATCAGTTTATTGCAGTTCCTCCCGCTTTACATATAGTCTCATCTGCATCAGTTTATTGCAGTTGCTCTCGCCTTACATATAGTCTCATCTGCATGAGTTTATTGCAGTTGCTCCCGCCTTACATATAGTCTCATCTGCATCAGTTTATTGCAGTTGCTCCCGCCTTACATATAGTCTCATTTGCATCAGTTTATTGCAGTTGCTCACGCCTTACATATAGTCTCATCTGCATCAGTTTATTGCAGTTGCTCCTGCCTTACATATAGTCTAATCTGTATCAGTCTATTGCAGTAGCTCCTGCCTTACAAATAGTCTCATCTGCATCAGTTTATTGCAGTTGCTCCCGCCTTACATATAGTCTCATCTGCATCAGTTTATTGCAGTAGCTCCCGCCTTACATATAGTCTCATCTGCATCAGTTTATTGCAGTAGCTCCCGCCTTACATATAGTCTCATCTGTATCAGTCTATTGCAGTAGCTCCTGCCTTACATATAGTCTCATCTGTATCAGTCTATTGCAGTAGCTCCTGCCTTACATATTGTCTCATCTGCATCAGTTTATTGCAGTTGCTCCCGCCTTACATATAGTCTCATCTGCATCAGTTTATTGCAGTAGCTCCCGCCTTACATATAGTCTCATCTGCATCAGTTTGTTGCAGTAGCTCCCGCTTTACATAAAGTCTCATCTGCATCAGTTCATTGCAGTAGCTTCCGCCTTACATATAGTCTCATCTGCATTAGTTTATTGCAGTAGCTCCTGCCTTACATAAAGTCTAATCTGCATCAGTTTATTGCAGTAGCTCCCACCTTACATATAGTCTCATCTGCATCAGTTTATTGCAGTAGCTCCCGCCTTACATATAGTCTCATCTGCATCAGTTTATTGCAGTTGCTCCCGCCTTACATATAGTCTCATCTGCATCAGTTTATTGCAGTAGCTCCCGCCTTACATATAGTCTCATCTGCATCAGTTTATTGCAGTTGCTCCCGCCTTACATATAGTCTCTGCATCAGTTTATTGCAGTAGCTCCTGTCTTACATATTTATTTATTTATTACATTTATATAGTGCACAAGCAGCCCACGGGCATTGAGGTGCTGTTACTCTCAAGAGCTTAGTTACAGAGTTACAGAGGTGATAACAGTAGTAAGATGCATTTGCGAATCAGTACATAGAATTACATTAGTACAGTTTTATGCAATGGGTATGGGTTAGTCATGCATAGCTTATAGATGGGACCTTATGTAAAGAGAATGGTTTTCATGAATTTACGGAAGGAGATGAGGGAAGCCTCCTCTCTGAGCGTGGGAGGTAGGGCATTCCAATGTGTGGGTGCGAGATATAGTCTCTGTACCAGTTTATTGCAGTAGCTCTTGCCTCACATATAGTTTGTACTCACAACAGTTTATTCCAGGAGCTCCTGCCTTACATGTAGTCTCACCTACAACAGTTCATTGCAGTAACTCCTGCCTTAAATATAGTCCCTACCCCAAACCGTTTATTGCAGTAGCTCCTGCCTTAAATATAGTCCCTACCCAAAACAGTTTATTGCAGTAGCTCCTGCCTTACATCTAGTTTCACCTACAACAGTTTATTGCAGTAACTCCTGCCTTACATGTAGTCTCATCTGAATCAGTTTATTGCAGTAGCTCCTGCCTTACATGTAAGGTCACCTACATCCGTTTATTGCAGTAGCTCCTGCCTTACATATAGTCTCTACACACAACAGTTTATTCCAGTAGCTCCTGCATTACATATAGTCTCTAGCCTTAACAGTGTGTTGCAGTAGCTCCTGCCTCACATATAATCTCTATCTCCACCAGTTTATTGCAGTATCTTCTGCCTTACATATAGTCTCTACCTGCAACAGTTCATTGCAGTAGCCCCTGCCTTACATATAGTCTTAACTGCAACTGTTTATTGCAGCAGCTCCCACCTTACATATAATATCATCTGCATCGGTTTATTGCAGTAGCTCCTGCCTTACATGTAGTCTCATCTGCAACAGTTTATTGTAGTACCTCCTGCCTTACATAGTCTCTACCTGCAACAGTTCATTGCAGCACCTCCCACCTTACGTATAGTTTTATTGTATTTTTTACATATGTATGGTCACAAACAGCCCTCGGGCATCGAGGCGCTGTTACTTGAGGGGAGTTTAGTTACAGGGAAGGTACAAGTGGGTTATGCATTTACATGTTGTACATTTATACATTTGAGCACAGGTTATAAATACATTTTGCAGGTTAACAGGAGATGCAGTAAGCAGTCACATGAGGTGAGTGTGGTGTTGATCAAGCGAAGAGCGTGGTTTTCATGGCCTTGCGGAACGCCGTGAGTGATACCTCACCTCGAGGAGATGGAGGTAGGGCATTCCAGTGTAAGGATGCAAGGTAGGGGAAGCTAGCGCCGCCTGCTCTAACTCTTTTTACCAGAGGCACAGTAAGCATGTTTGCGTAGGGTGTTCTTGTTGGCCTTGTGGAGGTAGAGGGGTGGATCCTTTGTGAGAGGTAGGCAGGTGCGGAGAGGTGGGTGCACTTATGGGTCAGTGTCAATGCTTTGAATATGACCCTTTCTTTTATTGGGAGCCAGTGGGCAGATTTTCTGGCGGCCGTGATGTGTTCTCGTTCGGAGATGCCTTGGGCTGCACGAAGCGCACTGTTCTGAATGACCTGCAGCTTTTCCAGGTTTTTAGTGGATGTCCCTAAGAAGAGCACATTGCACTAGTCCAGCCTTGAGCCGGTGATCGCTCTGGCTATGTCGGTGCAATTCTCCTTGGAGAGGAAAGGCCTAGCTGTGTTAATGAGTTTGCCATGATACGCGGTTTATAGTCATAAAATCGAAAACCAAAATGTCGAAAGTCAAAAAATCTAAAAAAAAATGTTGAAAAATAAAAGTCGAATTTCTTTTTTATTACGTTTTTTATTCGAAATGGGGGTGTTCCCCCCTGCAACTCCCCCTTTTTTTATTGCGCTTACCTTTTTTTTTACATGCGGGACCCAAAAAATAAATCTAAATAAAAAAAGAAATCATTGAACTTTTTTTTTTCGACATAATGTTTTTGATTTTTGTGTAATTAGACATTTTTTTTTGATGTTATGACTGCACACCATGATACACTGCTGATGAGGTGATTGCATTAACTTGTCCAGTCATGGATAGGTTAGACTCAGAGAGTTTTCACTGTGTCAGATACTGGGATTTTGATAGTCAATAGTGAAATGGCTAAATTGGGTGTCAAGGTTTTTAAGTGTGTCAGAAGATCCTATTAGTAGGAGTTCTGTCTTGTCAGTGTTGAGGCATAGTTAATTGGCTGCCATCCATGTCTGGATGGTGTTGTAGATGTTATTGAGTGTTGTGGAGTCTGTATCATAGTTGCCTGTGAGAGTGAGGAGGATCTGGGTATCGTCCGCGTAGTTGGTGTAGGAGATACCCAGTGCGTCAAGGATGAGGAAGAGAGGGCGTAGTGTTCTGGAGGAGAGGAGTTCACTGATGGGCCCATAGGTCAGCGCTCACCCTCTAGAACTTGTATGACAAGATATCTGCACCATGTGAGGACAGGGGGTGCAGGATTCACTTACTCCAACATGACTCAATAATGAGGTAAATTGGCAAAGGGAAGTCTGTTTAATGACAAGTACATCAAACAGAGAAACAAATGGAAATCGGCAGCATTGCGATCACCTGTCTCGCTCCGACTTCCTCGAACTTCAGTCAAACAGTCATTGTTATAGGCAAAACTCGTCATCACTGACGTCTAATTCTATAAAAAAATCATCATGCAATATAATTGGTTAGGAAAGGTAACTTAAGTATAGGTGTTAGATCTGTATATGATAATAGGGCATGCAGATTGGATAACTCTTATCGGGTAGGCGTCTACGCCCATCCTTCTACATCACACGTGATAGACGTCACTACAACTACGGCGCCTCATTGGCTCTACTATCTATAGGACTCCAGATAACTTGGTCCATTGTGATTGGCCAGGTTGCACCCCTAGATATACATTTTGACTTTTAATTAGCAGCATGCAGAATGGACACCCCTGTGCCTGGTGTACCAAGTTTCACCCTGCCTCCCTTCCATCAATCAGTGTTTTAGGGCGATGTGTCAATTAGTTGGCTAAGGATGGCCTCAAAACTGTAGTCTCTTATCGGGAAAAGTTATGGCATCCTCGGGTCCTGGATGGCATCAGGCGGTGGTACTTCTTCGCGCCTGGCTGGTCACGTGTTAGTTCACCATGTATCTGCTTCAGTTTCCAGCTTTTAGTGCATTTAATTCTGTTTCAGCTTCGCCACCTGCATGGGCCCCCCTTATCTTGACCTTCATGAGTCAGGCTGGTATGCTCTGAAGTTTGAGTCTTGTTAGCTGACGCCCTCCTCCCTTTCTCTGGTTGACCTCGATTTCCTAGGCTTGAGCCACTCGTTGTTGAGTTTCGATTCCGCTACTTCTCTTGCCTTTGGCTGGGTTGCGAAACTTGGCCTGTTAGGCCTCTGGCCGCCTGGGTACATTTCTGCTTTTACAAAATGGAGTCGCACTTGTATAATGTGCCTTATTGAGGTAGATATATGGTTGGCGCTTGCTGCTCCATCTTCTACTAAGCATTGCAAGCAGTATCGATTTCTTAGCATCTTGCGTTTCAAGCCTATTTACACACTAACAGGTCGGTTCCTTCCATCTTGTCTCGTAGCACCGTTTCCTTACGTTTTAACATTTTCCTTACGTTTTAACATTGTCTCTTCTCTGTGTCCATTACATTTATTTTCGTAGTTACTCGCACTGGCGTGCTTGTCTTCGATAGCCGCTTTTGTTCATTCATGAGTCTGTTCAGGCCCTTGTGTCATTTCCACTGGCTTTCCATTAAGGCTTTCGGGGTCTCTTCGTGGACCGTATGTAGGTACTCCTCATTTCGTATCAGCGGCTGGTATGGCTGTCTGATAGGGTACCGTGCTGCCCAGGGTTGTCTGGTTATGGGTGCTTCAACAGGTATGGATCTTCTGATGTATACTGGGCAGAGTCCCAGTGCAGCTCTTTGTAGGTTCATTTGCTCTTCATACGTCACATACCTTGGCGAGTACGCTGCTGATACCTCGAAATGAGGGAAAGGGGTGCAGGCCATGTCTGGGACCTCCTCTACACTCCCCCCTCTGGTCGGTTCATCAACCACTTCTGCAACCTCCTTTGCATTTATTTCTTTTGGTTCTTCGGTGTCCTGTTCATCATCTTCAGGGTTTGTACATGATGGTGTGAATGTGTGAGTCTTTGGAGTCCATATTTGTATCACTCCCTTCAAACTCCCTGCTGTTTTCACATGTTTGTGTTTGTTCCATGTCATTAGCTGACATTGTCCATTTGGGCTGCAGTAGATCCATTTTCCTTCATACCTTCTTCATTTCTTAGGGTATGTGAACCTTGTTCCGTCTGGCAGAAATTTGCTGGCTTTCACAAAGTCTCTTATTTCTTCATCAGTCAGGTCTCTGGGCTTCCACCCTGGCTCGACATCAACCATTATTTTCATCCCTATGGCTTTCTTTGCAGTTTTCTGGCACTGTGTAATGATTATCTTGATAACACAGAATCCTAGCAATACCATTGCTAGTAGAGCTCCCAGAAACTTGAATATATCTGCCATCCATTGTGGGACCCACGAGAGTAGGTGTCCAAACCAGCTGTCATCATTCACTTCATCACTTTCATCGATCATCTGGTTTTTCATGTTTGTCAACATGCTTATGGCCTCTGTTAGGGTTCCGTTTTCTTCATCGTGTGATGGTACAAATGTGCAACATGATTCTCCGATTTTTGCACAAACACCTCTATCCATTGCAGTGATCATGTCGAGCACATATCTGTTTTGGAGGGTAATCAGTCTGATTGCTGTCAGCTCTTCTTTGATCGCGTTGAATCCTTTTATAGTGGTATTGATGGTCTGCAATAACTCCCATCTGGTTATCTGCAACCCTTTTAGCATTCACTCCAACTTGGATGTGGGGCAGGAGTAGTGTTGTGAATACTGTTGAGGTGAGGCTGAACAGCCTGTGTTCGTATGGGATTGCATGAAATGCCTCTTCTGATTTGGGAGAAAAGTAATTTTCCCTCTCCATCCTGGATACCAGTTCCACAGATCTCCTTCTTCTTAGATGAGCATCTGCTTTCGGGAAACTGTCCAACTTCAGGTCATTCTTATCACTAGAGCAGGAACGTGGACGTTCACTAGTGTGCATATGCCGCCCCAGTTTTTCGGCAGCCTTATGTATGCCTTGGATCCACACGCCCAGTAATGGTCCATGATAACTGCGGTTCCTTGTGTCATTCCTGGGGCTTCAAAGATTCTTCCGCAGTTTACATTCTCTCTCATCTTCCTTGGGCCATTACTTCTGAAGCATAGTTTCGGGCTTTCCAGCGGTACTATTTGCAGGGGACCTCCTCTATCTTCGACTCATGTTAGCAGTTTTACCAACCTTGGCCACAGAGGTTTGCATAACCTCTGCAAATTCTCTATTGCTTCTTTGCAGGCTCCAAGGACCATCCGTGCTCGGCAGATCACTACTCCTTCTTCCCATCCATTTGGGGAAACCACTGTTCCCCAGATCTGCATTTGGCCTCTGTTCTTCCAGATTTGTGCCTCTTCTGCAGTTTTTCCATCAATGGTCAGTCTCAGGTTTTTCACCCATCGTGTCCCTGATCCTTTGACGTCGGGATTCTCGTATCGGATCACGTGATTCGTGGTGTGCGCCCTGTTTCTTGTTCTAATGTCCTGGGTGTAGCCATCTTCGTCAGGGTAGTCCTTTTTGGTGGCCCATATCAGTGATCTGGTGTTGCACATTGCTACGTGTGTCATACAGTGTGCTGTAGGGACATCTATTTCTACAGCCACGAAGATCTTGGATTTTCCAATGCTGTTTGGTAGGAGAGCACAGACGAAGCATTCTCCTTCTGACTGTCTTCGTCCTACTTCCTTCATGTGCTGGCACCATATGTTGTTTCCGAGATGGGCTGTGCTGTCCAGGTAATCATTAAGTTCATTGCTATCTTCGTGTGGGCTTCTCTTGATTCTCAGCGCTCTTCTGTAGTTTGCTATGACTATGTCTCTAAATGCGTCTGTGCTGCTTTTCCTCTCTGGGTGTCTCAGTGGAGCAGGCTGCCTCGACTGCATCGCTGTGGTAGGAGAAGGTTTTGTGTTTCCTTTCCTTCCCTTTTGTATTTTGTCATAGACTTCTTCTAACCGCCATTGGCTCCCCAGCCTCCCAACGCGTGGTCGTGTTGTAGGCCTGAGGCTTGTTCCTTGCGTTGGAGCAGGTGTGCTTGCTGTTATAGTCACTATAGTCCTGCCTTTCAGCTCCTCGTGCAGTTTCTTTGCTCTGACAATTAAAGGGAACAAATAGTCTATCAGCATTTGTGTTTTCTCTGTGAATTCCCTCGTGGCTACTTCTGTTCTTTTGAGGGATTTTGTCATGCCCTCTCTCTCTAGTGTTTCACTTGGCTCCTCTTGGGTACTTCCACTGTTTTCTGGAACTGATTGTTCGGCAGGCAGTCTCCCCTGCCTTCGTTGGAGGCCCGGTAGCCATTGACACTTGCCCTTGTCTGTGTGCATCCTGTGTGTGGGTGTGTGCAGTGGTCAGAGCAGCGTTATCATTCATTCCGTTCTGACCTTGTCTCCAGCTTTTCTCTTCATTTGTTACCTCAAATGTGTCTAAATCATTGCTCATTATATTTAAATTTAGTTTGTTATTTTTATCATCAGGTTTTCTTGGGACTTGAATGACTATATAGGGTCTGGGTGCTTTCGTAGGCCCCAGATGTTCATTATCTGGTGGGTGCACTGAGATTGGGATACTTCGTGCACCAATAAAGGAAGCAGTTCTGATTGTTAATGACAGAAAAACAATAATAATAACTATACAGATACACATAATCGTTCGGAACAACAATTTGCAGCATTTTCTTCCAGGGAAGTGGGGGCGCCCTTCTGTTGGGGGCAAAACCAAGTTACTGTTCTGGGCCCCCATTTCGAATGAGTTCATAGTCCGTTATTTATTCCTTCTCTTGCTCTGGTCTTGTAGTTCGAGAGTTCATTACTATTAAAGTGACAAGTGCATCTCCAAATGTCCCCCCTCATGTCCCCACTCATGTGAGTGACGATGGTAGTCTCTGGGTACTCAGTACAGTTCCTGTGCTAGACTATGGAAAAGGGTTAGGCTAGCAGCTTTGGTACATCACATTCATTATGCATAGCGATAATAGGTGAGGTCCCAGGGCTCTCCTCGAATTTGCTTTGGTCCTGAGGACATGCTGGAACTTGCTCAATGCAAAGGAATGAAGAGATGGAACTGCTAAAAATCACACAAAAATAAAATCTTGTAAAAATACAAACAAAAATAAAAAATAAAAGTGAACATATGCAAAAATAGGAAAAAATGAGAAAAATGAAGAAAAAGGAAAATAAGACAATGACGTTCTTGTGTCCGCTCCTTTCGCTCGGTCACTCGGTCTCTGGACGACAAGTTGAAGAACAGTGTCTCTCTCCTCGATCTGCTCTGCGGCGAAAAGTTTGAAGAGCTGTGTCTTTGTCTCCTTGATTTGTCCCCGGCGGAAAGTCTCACTGCAATCTCCTTAGGAATTCTCGCTGGAAGTTGGACAGCTCCCCTTGGAGCATTATACCATGTAGAAGTGTGCCCATGTGTGGGCGTTGGCCGGATCTCTAAGGAAGGTAAAGACGTCAACATCTGCAGGTCTTCCTACCATTTCTGGATAGTCTGTGACTAATCTAAACAGGACGTTCTGTGCTAGCCGGATGTCCTCGGGTGATAGGGACATTTGCCCTGTTGGGCTGTGTCCTGATCACAAGCTTTTCTTTTGATTCGCACAGTCTTTGCACCTTCCCGTTGCGTGGATTAATTTAGTCCACAGTTGACTCAGTTGAGCTAGGTTTCTTGGATCTCTGATATAAGTGCATGTATCAGTTGTTCTCCCGACGAGCCCTGGGCACTTCTCGATTATTTGGAAGAACAAATTAAACGCGAGTTCATCAATGTCTATTGGCGGTGGAAGCATTTGTGTCCTTCTCACTATGCTCTGGTAACTCAGCGAAGACCTCTGTGATGACAGTTAGCAGCCGCCTGATTACTTTTTTGTTAGCTGGATCTTGAATAAAGTCTGTGACACTGGCTTCCTCTCCCTATGAGTGATGGGTAGGATAACACCACAAGTTGTTAATAGGTTAGCACATCCCAATTGAGACTTCTGCTGGAATGTACCATAAATTCTGTGAACAAAGTCTCGATACAGATCGTGTCAGGATACTGTGTTACACTCTCAGGCAATGTTTTATTTGCAGTCTATCAGAGTCTTGATTCTTTGTACTACTTGGGTATGACGTGCTTTCACAAGTTCATTTTGTCAATGTTGTTGTGGCTTTGGGTGTGCTTCTCTTTACCCTGCAACTGGGATGTACAGAGTGTTCGTTATGTCCTTATCCCTCTTTGCTTGGGGAACCTGTCCAGTTTTATGCCACAACTTGCATCCGGGTTCTTTGTCTTGGTTTTCCTGGTCATGCGTCCTTCTTCCTCGCCATGGATCTTGTCTGCACATGCTGAGGTTCTTCCCCGAAATCTGTGGTTTCTTCGCAGTTGGATGCAGCAGGAGGGCTCTCCCCCATATACAGTTTAAGGTCATTTATGAAGATCCATGCCCTTCTGCCCTGGAGCTTGACGGCGGAGTAGGTGCAGTCCTCTACGATGAACGGGTCATTAAATCTTGGCTCGTCCCACCTCTTCCTGGTGAAGTTCTTCACAAGCACACTGTCACCAGGGAAGAAGAGGGGCGCATGTACACCTTGCTCGGTGTCTGCTTCAGCACTTCCTGCTGTGTTTCGTGCTGCGCCGTCCCCTTTTCGCCGTCGCTGCAGCTGGCCTGTAATGACAGAGGCACTGGATGTCATACAGCTTAGGTAGTCCTGCATCTCTGTTCCTAGAACCTCCCTAGTCGGCTGGGCATCCCATCTAGCTCTATCTCAGGGGGTAAGAGGGGTCCTCATCCTTCTGCCTGTAACTTTCTTGTGCAGCGTGAGATGATGGTCGGAGGCGGGTTGGTTCCAAAGTGCATACAATGCCAAGGGTAGACAGTGCAGCCATCCCTTCTTTAATGTGAGCTTTAACTTGCCTATCCTCTGCTTAAGCAAGCCGTTGATCTGTTCACATATCTCATTCCCCTCTGGATGATACGCCGACGAGAACTTGTGCTTTATACCAAGCAACAAGCTAATCTGTTCGAAAACTGAATTTACAAAGTGAGCCCCGTTATCTGATCTCATTCCTTCGCACACCCCCCATCTAGGGAACACTTCCCTCAATAGGAACTTGGCAGCACAGGTAGCGTCTGGGTGTGTACAGGGACCTGCTTCTATCCATCTAGAGAATGGACACACCACCACAATTAAATACCTGTACCCGTTGCACACTTGAATCATGTCGACCTAGTCGATATGCAAGTGCTGGAATGGCCCATTCAGTCTGTGGATGATCCCTCTCACTACTTTTAATGTGTGCCCAGCAGTGAATTGCTGGCAGATTATGCAGTTCACCATAAAAAATGCAACATGCTCCGCTAAATTTGGTGTGAACCAGTTTTCTGCAAGCGTTGCAGGCAGGTTTTCTTTTGACATGTGAATAGGGTAGTGCAGTTGCTCTAACACTACTTTTAGAAGGGCGACAGGCATTACTGGTTTACCAGTGCTGTCTTGCCTCCCCAACCCGTCAGAGGGGCTTAAAGAACACCCTTGACACTTCCACCCATTTTTCTCCTCCTGAGGTGCCTCCCCTGGAGCTCCATTAGCTGAGTCTGCCCCATATTGCTATAGGCTTCTGGTGTGGCTTGTTCTACCATCATCCGCTCATGCGACGTGCCACCTCCACGTCCATGATTGTTTCATTCTTGGATGCCATGCGCTTGGCTTCCGTGTCTGCTTCATGATTTCCACGTGACACGAAATCCATCCCCTGGTATGAGCGGCGCATTTCACGACCGCTATGCCCACTGGGAGCTGTAGTGCTTTTATCAGCCTGTCCTATAAGGCTGCATGTTGCACTGGCGTGCCGTCTGCTCGGAGGTAGCCCCTCCTTTTTCAGCGCGCTAGACCTGCATGTACTGTGGATGTCACATAGGCTGAGTCACTGTACACAGTTACTTCCTGGTCTGAATGATTCTCAATGGCGAGTATCAGTGCCAGCAGTTCTGCAGCTTGCGCAGAATAGTGAGAGGGTATTCAGGCACTGAGTACTCGAAACTCTCTATTCGCTAGGTGTTTTACCACGGCCACGCCTGTATACCTTTGTCCGTCTTCTTGGTCGATTCTCGAAGAACCGTCAATGAACACGATTTCTCCACTTGCCAGGGCATTTTCCTTTACCCTGGGGATTTCATCATAGAATTCCTCATAATTCGCACAGTCATGTATAGGTTCTCCTTCTGTGACTGGCTCAGCTATGAATGTAGCAGGGTTCACAGTTTTACATCGAGCTATTTTGATCGATGGGTTAGAGATAATCACCTCATAGGCGGATGCTCTCTGAGATGTCAGTGTGCCCTTTGGCTTCTCTAGTATGGCGAACAGCGAATGTTCAACATACAATGTCATGGAGCACCCGATCACGATGGATGATGCCTTTTCGATAGCGAATGCGGC
The DNA here is from genome assembly GCF_040938575.1 of Ambystoma mexicanum. Taxonomy (NCBI): domain Eukaryota; kingdom Metazoa; phylum Chordata; class Amphibia; order Caudata; family Ambystomatidae; genus Ambystoma; species Ambystoma mexicanum. The sequence goes on from NC_090940.1 coordinate 17,006,016, forward strand.
ATCAGCTAGATTTTGTTCGCATGGGGAGTGGCCCTTCATAACCGGGTCCAGACTCCCGCTGTAATATGCTAGGGGCTTGTACCCCAGCGAGGTTCGCTGTGCGAGCACTGCCGTCATAAAATTACCATCAGCATGTGAGAACAGGTAGAATTCCTCTGCATAATTAGGAATCCCAAGAACTGGGGCCTTACAAATTGCCCCCTTGAGTTCTGTAAACCCTTTCTCCATTGCCTCAGTCCATTCAATTTCTCCTTTTGTTGCCTGGGCTTTCTTCAAAGTCTGAAGCAAGGGCTTGGTATACGAGCTGTAGTCAAAGACCCATGCTCTGACATAATTGCACAGGCCTAAGAAGCTCTGCATTTGTTTTATCGTGCGCGGCTTGACCGTGTTCATGATAGCTTCAGCCCTTTCTGGGGTTACCTTTTTTCCCTCATGAGAGATTAGTTGCCCTATGTACAACACCTCCTGTTGAGAGTACTGCAACTTTTCCTTATCAACCTTGTATCCCTTTTCAGCCAGTATATTCAATAGCTGGACAGAGTGGCGCCTGCATTGCTCTTCAGTGGTGCTGCAGATCAGAATGACATCTACGTACTCCAAAACAACACTGTCCACCGCAATATTGCTTCGGTCCATTTGCAGGACTCTGTTGAAAATAGACAGGGACTCGCAATACCCCTGTGGCAACCTTGTGCTTTTCAGACGCATCTGTCTGAAAGTGAATGACGTCAGGTCCTGAGAGTCACGGTGCAGTGAAATTGAGAAAAATGCGTTTTTCAAATCGATCACCGTGAAATATTTTGCCTCGGTGGGTATGTTACACAGTATTGTGGATGGATTAGGGACTAGAGGGAACTCGGCGTCATCTATATCGTTTAATGCTCGTAAATCTTGGATTAAACGCCAGGACACTCCCTTTGATTTTTTGACAGGGTAAATCACCATATTGCAAGATGATTCTGACATCACTAGGATGCCCTGCTCCATCATGGTGGAAATTGTCTTTGCGATCCCTTCATCTGCCTCTCTGGACATGGGATATTGTCGCGCTTGTGGTAAAATTGCTCCTGGTTTCAGTTTTTTCACTTCACCTGCCCCCTTCAGGAGACCTACGTCATAGGGCCCTGTAGTCTGTACTGCGGCAGGCACTTGGGCCATGTCGTCATCAAAGTATTCTGGACGTACCAGCGCCAACATCATTCTCTGTGGCACCTCCCGTTTGGTCATTTTGACCCAAAATGTGAGACTTACTTCCACTCTTGTCTCCTCTAGGTCAGGGTGCTCTTCGAACAGATCGTCATCGGTGACGTCAGCCACTCGATACCCTTCCTTGATGGTGATAATCGCACACCATTGTCTGCCTCCATCGTCGTATCCTTCGACTAATACCACTTTCCCTCGCACTGCAGCAGATTGTATCATTAAAGGAAATACTTGTCCCTCCTCTTCGTGCATGGGTATTCTTGGCCTCAACAGAAACTCATCAGGTGTCCTCATAGTTCTATCTGGGAGGCCTGGCAATCCCGTCATAAGCACCCGCACGCCATATGCGAAGACTTCTGGCTCTAACGGTACAGCTCTCATGGCTATACATCCTGAGTATGCTCTGATCATTTCGCACACGTTTGAATAATGCATTCCTGGAGTGCAGCACACTATACCATTCTCGGTAAACGAGATGGTCATGTTTAATTAAGTCATCAGGTCTAGGCCCAGAATATTTACTGGGGTCTGACATGACTATAATAGGGGAAAATTCATTTCACGCTCTCCCACTGAGACTGGGAGTGCATCTGTAAAGGGAACTCTACTATGAGCTCCAGTGAAACTCTGAGTATCTATAGCCTCGCTGGACAAGCAAAGTTTGCCCTCTCGTATGCACGAGCGTGTTGCACCCATGTCAACTAAGAAGGAATATTCTTTACCCGCTACGGCAACATTCATCCTAGGTTCCCTGTTAGGGTCTGGTGTCACTGAAAGGATAGAGCACATCAGAGTCCCCTGTGAGCTATCCTATTTCATATATAAGTTAGGCCTACTGTATACTTGTTGATTTCCTCCAGCCCCAGGGTTAACTCCCCCTCCGGAGCTAGCGCCCTGTGACATTTGCGGTGGTGCCTGCTGGGATTGTCCGTGTGGCAAGTTCCCCATGTTCGGTGGTTGAACCACTTGCTGTGCACCTTGCTGCATGCCTGACGCCTGCTGCTGCATGGTGTAATTTTGTGCATCGCCCTGATGCGGGATGGCAGGCTGATTCCCCATTCCTGCCCCCATCCCTTGGCTATTTTGCAACATGCTTTGGCTTCTGCACATGCGCGCCACGTGTCCTGTCATTCAACACATCAAACAAACTGGCGGTTGTCGCCCATCTGTCCATCTGGCGTAGCTAGACTGCCCATCTGCGCGTTCTGAAAACCACCTTGAATATTCTGAAAACCTCCTTGGTTACCTCGAAACCCTCCTTGATTACTCTGCCATCCTCTTCCTCCAAAACCCCTTCCTCTTGGATAAAATCCTGCGTTACCCTGATTATTCTGCGATGGGTTGGTCGCTTGTTGTGCACTTGGTTCAGCTGGGCTGGTGAGCATGGCTCCCTCGAGAGCATACTTCGAGAGCTTCTTTTGCACCAGCTTCGCCTCCACGCCCTTACGAGTTGCCTCCTTTTTTCGATTCTTTTCTTGCAACAATCTACAGTAGTGCACAATTGTCAACTGTATTTTGGCCCATGGTATTGCTTCTACTCCACCAATTTTGTGAGCTGCTTCTGCAATGGTTCAGGCAACCACTGGCATAATATGTGGTAGAATACAGGGATAGATTTCGTCCAAGACTCATGCGTTTCAAGCACCCACGCGTCTTGAAAATTCTGGATATAAATCAACGAATCCTCTGACTCTTTCATTTTCCGAGTCATTATAGCCCCCATATCAGAAGTATCTGGATATAGCGTTCGCAGCGCTTTCCACACTGCTGCCCTACAGTTATTAAATGGCGCTCTGTCATGGGAGGTGTTAGTTAGGGTTACCCGAGGATAGCCTGCCCGTTTCCATACATCTTCTGCTTTTTCACCAAGTATGGCAATTAGGAGGCCCTTAATGTCCCCTATAGCTAAGGTGACACCCCCCGTCATTTTCTCTAACTCATGTATCCACTTTCCGGCTCCCGATGTCACCATTGGAAGCTTATTTTTAAGGTTCTCTCGGTGCATGTCTGGCCATGGAATATATTGTGGTTTTACTCCCCCTTTCTCTAGCAACGGGAATTGGAATGCACAGTCCTTCTTCTCTTTCCCCATAGCTCTCCGGTCTATCACCGGGGTGGCATTCCCACCTTGCCGTCTACCTGCCAATGCCCTTAATCTGTCTGTATCAGTTGGTGCAGACGCCCCCCTCTGACCGTGGGGTGTTTCTTCATATCGGCTGGATTGTCCAGCAGACTTTGGTGTCCTCGTTACGGACCCACTAACGTCTGACCATCGTACCCCTTGGTCCCCTGGGAGCTGTTTTTCGCACCGTCTCCCTTCTTCATGTGCCACATCCCAGATGCAAGATCCTTGCATCTTCTTCGTTCTGCCCAGTTTCTAGCCTGTCTAGGGACAGTCCCCTGCTCCCACTACTTCGGGTGACATCCTCAGTGTCATATAGCTGAGTGCCCTCTAAGCGCTCATCTTCCCTTCCCCCTTGGGAAATTAGTTCCAGCCCCATTTCGTCATAGATTTTATCAATCGTTTCCCCGATGCTTCTGGTGTCGAAGTCATCTTCAATATTTGTCCCACTTGTACCTGGTACCGCATCGCTTGCAGGAAAAAATTCTTCTACGTCTTCCCATTCTACTGTAGGATTGGGTTTAATCACTTCCCGCTCCAAATATTCAAGATCTTGTGCCCTCTGTCTGCACTTACGTTCCATTTCCTCAGCTATTTCTTTTCGCTTCTTTGCTTCTTCTCTAGCCTTATCTACTTCCCTCATCCGTTCATTTCTACGTTCCTTTGCCCTTCTACTTTCCTCATCTTCCCGCTTTTTTACTTTCCTTTTGTGCACTCTCCTTTCTTCCTATAACCTTAACATGTTCTGCCTGTACTTTTCATAGGCTGCATATTGTGTGCGACTGAGCGGTATTCCTTGCTCTTCGCGATATATTTGTTCTCGCCTTAGCCTATCTTTCTTTCTTGTCCTTTCATCCCTTCCTTCCATTCCTTTCTCTCTCTCTCTCCTTTGCATCTCATCAGAACTCTCACTTGGCCTCAAATCATCACTTCCTTTTCCATCCAACTTCAGTAATATCTGACCTCCCATCCATTCATCTTTCGCAAATGCTATCTCATCACCTCTACCTTAATTTCCTTTACGTTTATTTCCCTCTTTCTCCTTATCTGGAGGTGCACAACTCCATGCCCAATCTTTCCCTTCATCTTCGCATCTCTCTCTGTCCCTTACGACCGCGGAGGCGATAAGGTTTTCCTGTTCTTTTCCCTTATTATCGTCACTACTGTACGTAGGCGACTCATATGCGGAGTTGCTATACCCCGTGGCTGCCTTAAGTTCTCTTAGTGGGTAAAGCCCTTCTGTTTTACTCCCTTCAATGACTGGCTCAGGCGGGGCTGGTGGCACGGTAGGCGTCTCACCCCCCTCCGTACTTACATTTAGTATCCAGTCTGTGGGTGGTTCTTCCACCTTGGTTTCTTCAAACATCTTCCATAATTCTAGAGCAGCAGGACGTTTCTCTAGCTTCTTGCCTGTATATGTGGCATGCAGGAAAGTCATCATATGCTGTAAGACGGCTTTAGAGAGTGATCCGTTCTTGGGCCAAGGCATAAACATCTTATTGGCGGCACCCTTAACCCACTCTGTGCTGTATTTCTTTAGTTTTGGTGCATGCTTGGGCAGTTGCATGCACAAATGCGCAAGCGGGGTAATTTCCTCCATTTTTAATTTCGTCACTAACAGTATTTATACAGTTCTTTAACCTTCCAATAGTATGAGCGAGCGCCACATACGCAAGCTCCAATCCAATCTTTTCCCGCCAAAATTTATACCAACAATTTACTCAAAACCCATCAATTCAATGGCGATTCCCTCTTAGTTACGGAATCGCGTACAGCCAAAATACATTTCAAACAATCATTGATACAATTATTTTACATTTGACATACAACAAGACACATATGACAGACACTCGACAGACTAGACGAACACCAGCTGGACACACGTATACCTGCCTTCTAATCAATACCCTAACATGGGGTGTAAACAAACCCCTTTGAGGCCGTCTTTAATCGTCACCGTAGCCTAATCGTCTCCCCACTGTGGGCCCTGAGTTCACGTTTCTTCTGACCGCTGTTTTAAAGCGCAGGAATAAGGCGAATCCTTACATTTTTATCTCAGGTGCCCCCCTGGTAATCCTTACGTTTTTATCTCAGGTGCCCCCCTGATAATCCTTACATTTTTATCTCAGGTGCCCCCCTGATAATCCTTACATTTTTATCTCAGATGCCCCCCTGATAATCTTTACGTTTTTTCTTGGGTGTCCCCCCAGTATCCTTACGTTTTTATCTCGGGTGTCCCCCCGGTATTCACTCTTTATTTCTTATGCTCGAGTCATTAACCCCCTATATATATATATATATATATATATATCAGTCTTCTCTACTTCTAACTACTTTATTTTTTCTCCGCCACCTTTCCCTTACTTACTCTCATGCCTACAAGACATTTGCCAAAGTAACGAGTTTACTGTTTCACTCACCGATCGCATCTTTTCCTCTCTGGAACTTCGGGATCACCGCCCCTTCCTCTTCCAGCTTTTAAGGTTTTTGCCTGATTGACTGCCTGTGGGAATGAGAAGGGTTATGCTTGGAAAGGCGGGTTTCTTCAGACCCACTGCAGATTTTTGAAATTTTACTCTATCATTGTCCACGGGGAGCTTCTCAGTCTACTCAGCCGGAATGGTGAAAGAACTCATGATCTTGCTGACGGCCTGGATTACTTTGTTCTGTCGGTCTAAGGTGTCTTAGTATTATTTAATCAATAATTAATGGCCGAAACCATCCTCTGCTACCAAGTGTTCTGGAGGAGAGGAATTCACTGATGGGCCCATAGGTCAGCGCTCACCCTCTAGAACTTGTAAGACAAGATAGATGCACCATGTGAGGACAGGGGGTGCAGGATTCACTTACTCCAACACGACTCAATAATGAGGACTCAGTAAATTGGCAAAGGGAAGTCCGTTTAATGACAAGTACACCAAACAGAGAAACAAATGGAAATCGGCAGAATTGCGATCACCTGTCTCGATCCGACTTCCTCGAACTTCAGTCGAACAGTCATTGTTATAGGCAAAACTCGTCATCACTGACGTCTAATTCTATAAAAATCATCATGCCATATAATTGGTTAGGAAAGGTAACTTAAGTATAGGTGCTATATCTGTATATGATAATAGGGCATGCGGATTGGATAACTCTTATTGGGTGGGCGTCTATGCCCATCCCTCTACATCACGCGTGATAGACGTCACTGCAACTACGACGTCTCATTGGTTCTACTATCTATAGGACTCCAGATAACTTGGTCCATTGTGATTGGCTAGGTTACACCCCTAGACATATATTTCCACTTTTAATTAGCAGCATGCAGAATGGACACCCCTATGCCTGCTGTCCCAAGTTTCACCCTGCCTCCCTTCCATCAATCAGTGTTTTAGGGCGATGTGTCAGTTAGTTGGCTGAGGATTGCCTCAAAACTGTAGTCTCTTATCGGGAAAAGTTATGGCATCCTCGGGTCCTGGAGCATATCAGGCGGTGGTACTTCTTCGCGCCTGGCTGGTCACGTGTTAGTTCACCATGAATCTGCTTCAGTTTCCAGCTGTTAGTGCATTTAATTCTGTTTCAGCCTTGCCACCTGCATGGGCCCCCCTTATCTTGACCTTCATGAAGCAGGCTGGTATGCTCTGAAGTTTGAGTCTTGTTAGCTGACGCTCTCCTCCCTTTCTCTGGTTGACCTCTATTTCCTAGGCATGAGCCGCTCTTTGTTGAGTTTCGATTCCGCTCCTTCTCTTGCCTTTGGCTGGGTTACGAAACTTGGCCTGTCAGGCCTCTGGCCGCCTGGCTACATTTCTGCTTTTACAAAATGGAGTTGCACTTGTATAATGTGCCTTATTGAGGTAGATATATGGTTGGCGCTTGCCGCTCTATCTTCTACTAAGCATTGCAAGCAGTATCGATTTCTTAGCATCTTGCGCTTCAAGCCTATTTACACACGTTTAACAGGTCGGTTCCTTCCATCGTGTCTCGTAGCACCGTTTCCTTACGTTTTAACATTGTCTCTTTTCTGTGTCCATCACATTTATTTTCGCAGTTACTCGCACTGGCGTGCTTGTCTTCGATAACCGCTTTTGTTCATTCACGAGTCTGTTCAGGCCCTTGTGTCATTTCCACTGGCCTTCCATTAAGGCTTTCGGGGTCTCTTTGTGGACCGTATGTAGGTACTCCTCATTTCGTATCAGCGGCTGGTATGGCTGTCTGATAGGGTACCGTGCTGCCCAGGGTTGTCTGGTTATGGGTGCTTCAACAGGTATGGATCTTCTGATGTATACCGGGCAGAGTCCTAGTGCAGCTCTTTGTAGGTTCATTTGCTCTTCATACGTCACATACCTTGGCGAGTACGCTCCTGATACCTTGAAATGAGGGGAAGGGGTGCAGGCCATTTCTGGGACCTCCTCTACAGTGTAAAGATGTTGTAGAGAGTGAGAGAGCGGCAGGAGCCTCGAGGCACCCCACATAGCATGATGGTGGGTGCGGCGGAGGCTAAGTTAGAGAAGACCTGCATGGTCCTACCTTGCGTTAAGGAGGTGATCCAAGCAGTAGCCTAGGGGGAGAATTTGGCCGTGGAGGTAAGGCAGTGCCATAGGACATTATGGTAAACGAGGTCAAATGCAGCAGAGAGGTCGAGAAGCAAGAGTAGTGCTGGTTTACCAGGTCTCTAGCATCGTCCATCTGGTTTTTAAGGTCCAATAGGGCAGTTTCTTTACCGGGCCTTGGGCGTAAGCCAGATTGGCGCAGCCCTAGGAGCTTGTTCTCTTCGATGAAGTGTTGCACCTGCAGGTAGGCTACTATGTCCAATATCTTGAGTAAGAATGGGACGGTGGTGATGGGCCTGTAGTTATTAGGCGAAGTAGTCTCATCTGCATCAGTTTATTGCAGCATCTCCCACCTTACATATAGTCTCATCTGCATCAATTTACTGCAGTAGCTCCCACCTTACATATAGTCTCATCTGCATCAGTTTATTGCAGTAGCTCCCGCCTTACATATAGTCTCCATCTGAATCAGTTTATTGCAGTTGCTCCCGCCTTACATAGTCTCATCTGCATCAGTTTATTGCAGTAGCTCCCGCCTTATATATAGTCTCATCTGCATCAGTTTACTGCAGTAGCTCCCACCTTACATATAGTCTCATCTGCATCAGTTTATTGCAGTAGCTCCCGTCTTACATATAGTCTCATCTGCATCAGTTTATTGCAGTAGCTCCCACCTTACATATAGTCTCCATCGGAATCAGTTTATTGCAGTTGCTCCTGCCTTACATATAGTCTCATCTGCATCAGTTTATTGCAGTAGCTCCTGCCTTACATATAGTCCCATCTGCATCAGTTTATTGCAGTATCTCCCGCCTTACATATAGTCTCATCTGCATCAGTTTATTGCAGTAGCTCCCACCGTACATATAGTCTCCATCTGAATCAGTTTATTGCAGTTGCTCCTGCCTTACATATAGTCTTATCTGCATCAGTTTATTGCAGTAGCTCCCGCCTTACATATATTCTCATCTGCATCAGTTTATTGCAGTAGCTCCCACCTTACATATAGTCTCCATCTGAATCAGTTTATTGCAGTTGCTCCTGCCTTACATATAGTCTCATCTGCATCAGTTTATTGCAGTAGCTCCCACCTTACATATAGTCTCCATCTGAATCAGTTTATTGCAGTAGCTCCTGCCTTACATATAGTCTCCATCTGAATCAGTTTATTGCAGTTTCTCCCGCCTTACATATAGTCGCCATCTGAATCAGTTTATTGCAGTAGCTCCTGCCTTACATATAGTCTTATCTGCATCAGTTTGACAGTAGCTCCCGCCTTACATATAGTCTCCATCTGAATCAGTTTATTGCAGTAGCTCCTGCGTTACATATAGTCTCCATCTGAATCAGTTTATTTCTGTTTCTCCCGCCTTACATATAGTCTCATCTGCATCAGTTTATTGCAGTAGCTCCCGCCTTACATATAGTCTCATCTGCATCAGTTTATTGGAGTTGCTCCTGTGTTACATATAGTCTCATCTGCATCAGTTTATTGCAGTTGCTCCTGTGTTACATATAGCCTCATCTGCATCGGTTTATTGCAGTTGCTCCTGTGTTACATATAGTTTCATCTGCACCAGTTTATTGCAGTTGCTCCTGTGTTACATATAGTCTCATCTGCATCAGTTTATTGCAGTTGCTCCTGTGTTACATATAGTCTCATCTGAATCAGTTTATTGCAGTTGCTCCTGTGTTACATATAGTCTCATCTGAATCAGTTTATTGCAGTTGCTCCTGCCTTACATATAGTCTCATCTGAATCAGTTTATTGCAGTTGCTCCTGCCTTACATATAGTCTCATCTGCATCAGTTTATTGCAGTAGCTCCCGCCTTACATATAGTCTCATCTGCATCAGTTTATTGCAGTTGCTCCTGTGTTACATATAGTCTCATCTGCATCAGTTTATTGCAGTAGCTCCCGCCTTACATATAGTCTCATCTGCATCAGTTTATTGCAGTTGCTCCCGCCATATTGTTGGCAATATGAAGTCGCACCATTGTAGCCAGCTCCTAGGGTGCAAGATGAATTACGACCCTATCCAGCACTATTAGCTCAGTGTGAGATGGCCTCCCATCTTGTCCTGTTAGCTTAGTATGGGTCCCCCACCCCTCATGTCCCTTTATCTGAATGTGGGGCTCCTTCCCATCATATGCTGTTAGCTCAGTGTGGGGATTCCTTGTAGTGTGTCCCGTTGCCTCAGTGTGGGGATCCCTTGCATCATTTCCTGTTCGTGCAGTGTGTGGCTTCCTCCCATCATGTCTTGTTAGCTCAGTGCGGGGATCCCTTGCATCATTTCCTGTTCGTGCAGTGTGTGGCTTCCTCCCATCATGTCTTGTTAGCTCAGTGCGGGGATCGCTTGCATCATTTCCTGTTCGTGCAGTGTGTGGCTTCCTCCGATCATGTCCTGTTAGCTCAGTGCCGGGAACCCTTGCATCATTTCCTGTTCGTGCAGTGTGTGGCTTCCTCCCATCATGTCCTGTTAGCTCAGTGCCGGGAACCTTGCATCATTTCCTGTTCGTGCAGTGTGTGGCTACCTCCCATCATGTCCTGTTAGCTCAGTGCCGGGATCCCTTGCATCATTTCCTGTTCGTGCAGTGTGTGGCTTCCTCCCATCATGTCTTGTGAGCTCAGTGTGGGGATCCCTTGCATCATTTCCTGTTCGTGCAGTGTGTGGCTTCCTCCCATCATGTCTTGTTAGCTCAGTGCGGGGATCCCTTGCATCATTTCCTGTTCCTGCAGTGTGTGGCTTCCTCCCATCATGTCGTGTGGGGATCGCTTGCATCATTTCCTGTTCGTGCAGTGTGTGGCTTCCTCCCTGTTCGTGCAGTGTGTGGCTTCCTCCGATCATGTCCTGTTAGCTCAGTGCCGGGAACCCTTGCATAATTTCCTGTTCGTGCAGTGTGTGGCTTCCTCCCATCATGTCCTGTTAGCTCAGTGCCGGGAACCTTGCATCATTTCCTGTTCGTGCAGTGTGTGGCTACCTCCCATCATGTCCTGTTAGCTCAGTGCCGGGATCCCTTGCATCATTTCCTGTTTGTGCAGTGTGTGGCTTCCTCCCATCATGTCCTGTTAGCTCAGTGCCGGGATCCCTTGCATCATTTCCTGTTCGTGCAGTGTGTGGCTTCCTCCCATCATGTCCTGTTAGCTCAGTGCCGGGAACCCTTGCATCATTTCCTGTTCGTGCAGTGTGTGGCTTCCTCCCATCATGTCTTGTTAGCTCAGTGCCGGGAACCCTTGCATCATTTCCTGTTCGTGCAGTGTGTGGCTTCCTCCCATCATGTCTTGTTAGCTCAGTGCCGGGAACCCTTGCATCATTTCCTGTTCGTGCAGTGTGTGGCTTCCTCCCATCATGTCTTGTTAGCTCAGTGCGGGGATCCCTTGCATCATTTCCTGTTCCTGCAGTGTGTGGCTTCTTCCCATCATGTCCTGTTAGCTCAGTGCGGGGATCCCTTGCATCATTTCCTGTTCATGCAGTGTGTGGCTTCCTCCGATCATGTCCTGTTAGCTCAGTGCCGGGAACCCTTGCATCATTTCCTGTTCGTGCAGTGTGTGGCTTCCTCCCATCATGTCCTGTTAGCTCAGTGCCGGGAACCTTGCATCATTTCCTGTTCGTGCAGTGTGTGGCTTCCTCCCATCATGTCCTGTTAGCTCAGTGCCGGGATCCCTTGCATCATTTCCTGTTCGTGCAGTGTGTGGCTTCCTCCCATCATGTCTTGTTAGCTCAGTGCCGGGAACCCTTGCATCATTTCCTGTTCGTGCAGTGTGTGGCTTCCTCCCATCATGTCCTGTTAGCTCAGTGCCGGGAACCCTTGCATCATTTCCTGTTCGTGCAGTGTGTGGCTTCCTCCCATCATGTCCTGTTAGCTCAGTGCCGGGAACCCTTGCATCATTTCCTGTTCGTGCAGTGTGTGGCTTCCTCCCATCATGTCCTGTTAGCTCAGTGCCGGGATCCCTTGCATCATTTCCTGTTCGGGGAGTGTGTCGTTTCCTCCCATCATGTCCTGTTAGCTCAGTGCGGGGAACCCTTGCATCATTTCCTGTTCGTGCAGTGTGTGGCTTCCTCCCATCATGTCCTGTTAGCTCAGTGCCGGGAACCCTTGCATCATTTCCTGTTCGTGCAGTGTGTGGCTTCCTCCCATCATGTCCTGTTAGCTCAGTGCCGGGATCCCTTGCATCATTTCCTGTTCGGGGAGTGTGTCGTTTCCTCCCATCATGTCCTGTTAGCTCAGTGCGGGGAACCCTTGCATCATTTCCTGTTCGTGCAGTGTGTGGCTTCCTCCCATCATGTCCTGTTAGCTCAGTGCGGGGATCCCTTGCATAATTTCCTGTTTGTGCAGTGTGTGGCTTCCTCCCATCATGTCCTGTTAGCTCAGTGCGGGGATCCCTTGCATCATTTCCTGTTCGTGCAGTGTGTGGCTTCCTCCCATCATGTCCTGTTAGCTCAGTGCCGGGATCCCTTGCATCATTTCCTGTTCATGCAGTGTGTGGCTTCCTCCCATCATGTCCTGGCTCAGTGTGGGTACCCTGAAAATAGTATGCTGGCTGCTTTGCATAAAAACAAAGAATATGTTTGGAACATAAGAATAATAGTAATTCAACGTGCGTTCCTTCTGAACATGCAATGCACACTTGGTAGGGTGCTCAGTCCATGTGTAAGAATAGTCACCCTGACCACACAAAGACTTCCAGATGAGGTCAGATGTGGTCAGGTGGGTGTGTACACTCCTCGCTGCGTGCATTGAGACTCCAAGCTGTCAGGTCACAGCCGGTGTGGGCCTGGGTCTACATGGACGCTGCTCCGTCTGGTTCCGGCCCAATTCCTTCCCTGCAGTGTCTCCTGTTTGCTCAGCTGGAGGAGACGCCTGTCCATCCGGCACTACTCCTCCGAGTGTTTAGCATGTGGTTTGTGGGTTTGGTCCTTTTCCTGCCTGTGGGTGCCCTTTATCTGCTCAGTGTGGTGTGCTGCCCTTGGGTGCTGCCTCGTGGAACAGGGTGTGCTTCTCTGCACACAGGCGTGGATCGCACTAACCCCCCACCTGCTCTCGCCCTCACAGGTCTTTGCTGCCGCTGGACTGGGCTCTGGACTCACCGAGGCAGTGGTCGTGAACCCCTTCGAGGTGGTGAAGGTCAGCTTACAGGCGAACCGCAGCGTGCAGGTAAGATGCCAACTGAGAACCCCCAAACGCCTTCATGTGCCCAAAAAGCGAGAGCCCCGAAGGACAGAATTCGGTCCAGAGGGGCAGGGGGCATGCTGGAGTCCAGGGAGGGTAGGGGGGCTAATGATGGGCGAGGTTGATTCCATGATCTGTCTGATTTTGTCTGGTCTTCAATGAAGCATGTGTGGATTCTGCCCCATGTTATCCTCGTTGCTCGCTCGCCGGGGTCGGGCGAGGGCTTGGTACAGTGCTTTACTACTTGCAAGAGGGCTTTGCTCCTGGGGGAGGCTGGCAGGGTGGTGCTTTGTCCTCAGTAATCGGAACCCTATGGTTGGCACAGAGAGATTTGAGGTTTGGGACATCTCCCGGTTTTCAGTTTGTGTGGCACCGTTTCACTACAGCTGTGATTGAGCATTTGTTGGAGGTGAGCTCAGGGATGTGCTAAGGGAAGGATGGTTTGCTCCTAGCACGGCTGACTTTGCGGAGGACATGAGTGTCTACCAGTTTCATAGCAGAGTTCTTGAATAATTCAAAGAGAATCAAGGCATGAGAAATTACCCTGAACCCCCAAAGCACCTAAGGGCGGGCAGAGTCCAGACTCTGAAAAATGTTGTTGAAATCCATAGATCCGCATGGATCCTTGGCGTGTGCCCTGGTTTGGCAGTTGCATGGTTCCGCCTGTGTTTAATGTTTTCCTTTCCTGCTCATGCCTTCGGCTTGACCGCACTGACTCCATCCAGACTGCAGCCGATGCGCCTTTGCAATCTCCCGGCGTTTATCTCTAGCACCACTTAGTCCTCTTGGCGTGTAAGTACTTTTATCCCTCCCTCTGACACCTTTGCACAGTGGTTTATCTTTGCCAATCTGTAACCGTCGCCAGTGCATTTTTGGCTGTGTTCCTGCCAGGCCATGTGGGTGATCTCCTGACTCCCACAGGCTTCAGCGTCCATTCAAGTAAGTGTCGTACCCTTCAGGTTCTATTTTACCTACTCTTTCAGCACTGCTGTTATTTTACAATCTGGCTCCTTACACGCACTTCCTCTTGTTTGTTATGGATACAAAAACCTCCTTCCTGAAGAAAACGAACCAACCAGGGCTTTAGTTGAAAGTAGGACACTTTGCGCTTGAGATCATGTTGAATGGAAGACAACAAATGCAATGTGTTGATATTGTCTCACCTGGACTAGCATATGGCTGTATTTCTGTTTACGCTGTACCAATTGGAAACCATTGACTTCATAGGATAGTATCCACTGCATATGGCTGTATTTCTGTTTACGCTGTACCAATTGGAAACCATTGACTTCATAGGATAGTATCCACTGCATATGGCTGTATTTCTGTTTACGCTGTACCAATTGGAAACCATTGACTTCATAGGATAGTATCCACTGCATATGGCTCTATTTCTGTTTACGCTGTACCAATTGGAAACCATTGACTTCATAGGATAGTATCCACTTCATATGGCTGTATTTCTGTTTACGCTGTACCAATTGGAAACCATTGACTTCATAGGATAGTATCCACTGCATATGGCTGTATTTCTGTTTACGCTGTACCAATTGGAAACCATTGACTTCATAGGATAGCATCCACTGCATATGGCTGTATTTCTGTTTACGCTGTACCAATTGGAAACCATTGAGTTCATAGGATAGCATCCACTGCATATGGCTGTATTTCTGTTTACGCTCTACCAATTGGAAACCATTGACTTCCTAGGATAGCATCCACTGCATATGGCTCTATTTCTGTTTACGCTCTACCAATTGGAAACCATTGACTTCCTAGGATAGCATCCACTGCATATGGCTGTATTTCTGTTTACGCTGTACCAATTGGAAACCATTGACTTCCTAGGATAGCATCCACTGCATATGGCTCTATTTCTGTTTACGCTCTACCAATTGGAAACCATTGACTTCCTAGGATAGCATCCACTGCATATGGCTGTATTTCTGTTTACGCTGTACCAATTGGAAACCATTGACTTCATAGGATAGTATCCACTGCATATGGCTGTATTTCTGTTTACGCTGTACCAATTGGAACCATTGATTTCATATGATAGTATCCACATGACTGTATTGCTGTTTACGTTGTTGCTGTTTACGCTGTACCAATTGGAAACCATTGACTTCCTAGGATAGCATCCACTGCATATGGCTGTATTTCTGTTTACGCTGTACCAATTGGAAACCATTGACTTCATAGGATAGCATCCACTGCATATGGCTCTATTTCTGTTTACGCTCTACCAATTGGAAACCATTGACTTCCTAGGATAGCATCCACTGCATATGGCTGTATTTCTGTTTACGCTGTACCAATTGGAAACCATTGACTTCATAGGATAGCATCCACTGCATATGGCTGTATTTCTGTTTACGCTGTACCAATTGGAAACCATTGACTTCCTAGGATAGCATCCACTGCATATGGCTGTATTTCTGTTTACGCTGTACCAATTGGAAACCATTGACTTCATAGGATAGTATCCACTGCATATGGCTGTATTTCTGTTTACGCTGTACCAATTGGAACCATTGATTTCATATGATAGTATCCACATGACTGTATTGCTGTTTACGTTGTTGCTGTTTACGCTGTACCAATTGGAAACCATTGACTTCCTAGGATAGCATCCACTGCATATGGCTGTATTTCTGTTTACGCTGTACCAATTGGAAACCATTGACTTCATAGGATAGCATCCACTGCATATGGCTCTATTTCTGTTTACGCTCTACCAATTGGAAACCATTGACTTCCTAGGATAGCATCCACTGCATATGGCTGTATTTCTGTTTACGCTGTACCAATTGGAAACCATTGACTTCATAGGATAGCATCCACTGCATATGGCTGTATTTCTGTTTACGCTGTACCAATTGGAAACCATTGACTTCCTAGGATAGCATCCACTGCATATGGCTGTATTTCTGTTTACGCTCTACCAATTGGAACCATTGATTTCATAGGATAGCATCCACTGCATATGGCTGTATTTCTGTTTACGCTGTACCAATTGGAAACCATTGATTTCATATGATAGTATCCACATGACTGTATTGCTGTTTACGTTGTTGCTGTTTACGCTGTACCAATTGGAACCATTGATGGCTTCAACAAGAGACCGGACCTCTGTGGTTGATTATATTCTGGTATCCACAGGTTAAATAGTGATTAAATAGGAGTATCTTGTCTACAACCCTAGTAAAGAGCTTAGGGCATTTATGTGACTTTCCTTTTAGGTTCTATCCCCAAACCTCTCAGCATTTTTGCCATTTTTCCTTTCTCCCCTTTCCATGTACCTCATGTGTTGTAGCCAATATGTTTTTTAACATTCATGTATTGAAGCAAGTGACTTGCTGCAATTTGAAATTATTAAATGAGACTTTTTGATCATTTATCTGTATGATGTCCACCCTCCTTTCCTCCCTTTTGTTGAATTGATATGTGTTTGTTATGTAACAGCTTTGTTTGTGATTGTCTTTTTGTGGTATAGTTTAGTCTCTGTTAGGGGACTGGTTCGTTCAGCTGCCACTGGGGTGTGTTTCTGTCTGTGATTGTTCATTTGTTTTTGTGGAGATCAGTGTGATAGTCGTTATAGTTCTGTGTGTGACTGTATAGGTTCTTCCGTTCTTTGTTAATAGACTGATTTGGTTTTGAATGGAGGCTTCGATTCGGTTTGGACGCTCCCAGGTAGATGAGATGTCGATGAGTGGTGGCAATCACTGGGTTTTCCCAACATTAATTTCAAACTACCTCTCAACCTACCCTCCCATCTTGGACAAGGATTTCCACCTTTTCGGCCTTCTGTGGGATTAGCATAAAAATTGTGTAACAAATGTGGGAGGAGTTACTGAATTCCTTGCCCGTAGCTTCCACTCTGACGGCAAGAGAGGGCAAGGAGCAGATTGCTGAGGTAGACCCAGGAGCAGTGCAGCTCTGTAGGGAAAGTCCTGTGAAGTGAACAGAAAATAGCTTCAGCAGGAGCGCGGCTGTACATCCAGCAACAGATCCATTTTTTTATTTATTTATTTGTTGTTTGCTTGTTAGGTGCTTATTCAATACAAATATACTGTTTTACAGTGCCCACAGGGCAGGGAGAGA
This sequence comes from Ambystoma mexicanum, assembly GCF_040938575.1. Taxonomy (NCBI): domain Eukaryota; kingdom Metazoa; phylum Chordata; class Amphibia; order Caudata; family Ambystomatidae; genus Ambystoma; species Ambystoma mexicanum. The sequence goes on from NC_090940.1 coordinate 17,023,149, forward strand.
GGGAAATACATTACAACACAATATTTACAGCCGAGGGGGTAGAGGGCGGGGGACAACCCTACTATGCCTTGTGAGTATTCAGAACGTGCAAGTGCAGAAAGGAAGAGGGAAGAGGAGTAAGTGCTGGGGAGTACAAGCCTGCGGGTGAGCCATGGATGAAGTGCTAGGAATGTAGAGTGCTTCACGGCCTGGGCCAGGGGCGGTGTAAGTGCGAGTCTCCAGAGCGGCGGGTGTGCAGATGCAAAGTGCTGTGGAAAGACAGGAGCTGGGAAGAATTGGTGTGGGAAGTCGAGGCCCTGAGGATGCAGAAGGGCCAAGGACATTGATTCAGCAACTGTGGGATTAGCAGAGAAGACAAGGAGGAGGAAAAAAGAAAATCTTGAGGAGCTTCCGGGATTTGAGAAGATCCTGCTCAAGGGGGAGGTGGAGGCTGTTCCAAAGGACAGAGCCCACAGAGGAGAGTTAGCGACTCCCTGCCCTCTGTTTAGCAAAATGCTTTGCACACAAAGGCCCTCATTACAAGCTGGGCGCAAAGGGATACCGGGCGCCGGTAATGACACCAGTGCCGGTAATCCCTTTGCGCCCTATTCTGAGGTCCCTTTGCGGGTCCTTCATTAACGCCTGGTTTTAGCAGGCGTTAAGAAAGGGACCCGCAAAGGGATAACAGGGGTCAGTAACGGTACCGTAAATTACGGTACCGTTATTGCCGCCTTCCCCCTTCCCATTGAGCCCTATGGGAGCTCGCATGGGAATGGGGAATGGCTTTTCAAATAGGGATTTACCGGTCCCACAATGGTCGGAATAGACCGGTAAGTCCCCATACCACCAAGTCGGTGGCGGTACCGGTATTGGTGCTAGTCATGGCGCTAATAGCGCCATGACTAGCACCAACCTCGGAATGAGGCCCAAAGAGTTGGGGCCAGAGGAGCGAAGTGGTCTAGAGGGAGAGTATTTGGTGAGATAGAGCTAAAGGTAGTGTGGTCCTCGGGGCCAGACAGCCTTGTCGATGATGCAGAGGGATTTGAATTTAATCCGTGCAGCAACCGGGAGCCTGTTCAATCAGGCATTCATCCTTCTTCATCTGAAGCTGCAACCCTTCTCACTCGCTCTCTCTCTCTCTCTCTCGCTGTGCCTGGAACCCCAGCCTCCAGCACCTTCAGAGTGCATATACATAGTAGTATTTCCTTCTAAAGGTATCCATTGTATCCAACCCCATCACTGAATCCCCTTATTGTACAGTTGCTTGACATAAAGCCCAGCATAGCGCATAGATGTATGGCTCAAAGTAGAAGAGCGCTCAGAGAAAATGTACCCTGATAACATGCTGCAGAGGTTGTCAAACACAAGGAAAACACACATAGATAATGTAATATATCCTACTGAAATCTTGAAAATCAAAGTCAGTCACTTATCAGAAGTGCAGAAACATGGAAAGAAACACACACACACTGACATTCAGAGCTGCTTTCTGAACACGAGCATAGAAGATAAGAACATCTGCCTGCCTCTACTCTTTGCCATTTGCAACTCATCCAGAACAATCCACAACAGGACTGCGTGACTTATCTTTGGCCTCAAGCCCTTGGATCGTATCTCTCCAGCCCTTACATCTCTCTATTGGCTCCCAGTGGCTGCAAGGATCAAGTTGAAGGCCCTCTGCATCATCCACAAGGCTTTCTGGGCCCGGGACCACTCTACATCCATCTGTCTCTTCCAAAGCATCTTCCTTCTCGAGCTCTCCCTCTCATCCACCTCCAAGTCTCTGAGGTTCAGACGCTTCTCCAGGCAGATAATGGGGGTAGATCTCTTTCCTCGGCTGGGGCCTCCGACTGGAACAGCCTCCCTCCTTCTCTCAAACTTGATCAGGACCAGCTAAGGTTCTAGAAGCAACTCAAGACCTTCCTTTTCGCTTCAACATTCTCTCTCTTGTCAATTGCTCCTGTCTGCTGCGCTAACTGGTTACCTGGACACCCACTGAACCTACGGGACCAGGCTCCTGCATGACCAGTTGCCCCTTGCACTGCCTTTGGAACTCCCAACCAGTTAGCGACTGTATCTGCAACCCTAAAGTCCCCTGACTCCCAGCACATATTGAGCCACGTCCCTGGCAGCACTTATCGCGTTACCATTACACTGCCCTCACACCCCCTTGGCACTTGTCCCTCCCCTCGCATTTGCACGATCTGAATGACACAAGGCCTAGCAAGATCATTTATTTTCTCCTCCTTCTATCTTCCCTTCGTTGTCTTGTCGCATCTAGAAACACTTGTGTAAAGGCGCGTTATAAATGACTTATCATATCATATCTTCTCACCACAGGCCAAGGTCTGGAAACCCAGGAGAAACCCAGGAGTGGAAACAATACATAATATCCATATTGATAGGACAAGCATTAGCGCCGGGTGATATGACGAATCCTTGGATGTCGTCCCTTCTTCAATAGGGGGAGACTCTTCCCATGGGGCCAGGGGGGTGCAGCCACAGTCCAATAGCCCCCCTGTGGGTGGTGCACTGTGGGAGGATCACGTGGGGAGGAAAAACCTCTGTGAGACAAGGGAGGACATCTTAGGGAGAACGTGGTATTCACTTACCCCTTCATCGCCTCCCTTATTCTCTTTCCCTATGCAGGGTTCCATAGCCCTCTACACTTCCATCTACCTCTGTATGGTAGACACTTCGCCCCCCTTTACAAATACTAGGACGAGAAAGAGTAGGGACTACCCAGGTGAATCATGTACGAAGACTGAGACGAAGAAGAGACACAGAGTGATGAAGAGCACTCAGCGGAACCAACATCAGCACTCTAGTTAATATGAACCACCTATCCGTGAATGGAGTATAAAAACGGAAGAAGGACTGAAAATGGTGTCAGTCCTTCTCTGGAGGAGCCGCAGGTCCAGAGACAATCCGACTTCATGCAAGGAAGAGGAAGCTGTCCGGGAAGCAAGAGTAAAGGTGTCCCGGAGTGTTTCACAGGCAGTGGACCAGAGAAGAAATCAGAGAAGTGGGAGAAAGGTGGAAGCGACCCACCTGACTGGCAGGGAGTCGAGAGTACCTCAGAGCGGCCAGTCTCATGCGCTGCAGGGTGGCTGCAGCATGTCTAGTCCCTGCAGGCCACCTGAAGGGACCCACCTGAACACTAGGAAAACCCAGTATCACTGAGAAGCAGCAGAGACAGGGTCTGGGACCCACCTGAACACCGGGAAGACCCGGTAACACTGAGAAGCAGCAGAGACAGGGTCTGGGACCCACCTGAACACAGAGAAGACCCGGTAACACTGAGAAGCAGCAGAGGCAGGGTCTGGGACCCAACTGAACACCGAGAAGACCCGGTAACACTGAGAAGCAGCAGAGACAGGGTCTGCGACCCACCTGAACACCGTGAAGACCCGGTAACACTGAGAAGCAGCAGAGACTGGGTCTGGGACCCACCTTAACACCGAGAAGACCCGGTAACACTGAGAAGCAGCAGAGACAGGGTCTGGGACCCACCTGAACACCGAGAAGACCCGGTAACACTGCGAAGCAGCAGGGAAAGTGTCTGGGACCCACCTGAACACGGAGAAGACCCGGTAACACTGAGAAGCAGCAGAGACATGGTCTGGGACCCACCTGAACACGGAGAAGACCCGGTAACACTGAGAAGCAGCAGAGACAGGGTCTGGGACCCACCTGAACACCGAGAAGACCCGGTAACACTGAGAAGCAGCAGAGACAGGGTCTGGGACCCACCTGAACACAGAGAAGACCCGGTAACACTGAGAAGCAGCAGAGACAGCGTCTGGGACCCACCTGAACACAGAGAAGACCCGGTAACACTGAGAAGCAGCAGAGACAGGGTCTGGGACCCACCTGAACACCGAGAAAACCCGGTAACACTGAGAAGCAGCAGAGACAGGGTCTGGGACCCACCTGAACACGGAGAAGACCCGGTAACACTGAGAAGCAGCAGAGACAGGGTCTGGGACCCACCTGAACACAGAGAAGACCCGGTAACACTGAGAAGCAGCAGAGACAGGGTCTGCGACCCACCCAAAGAGTGGGAAGGCCCACTATAACAGAAAAGTAACAGAGCCAGGGTCTGGGTCCCATACAAAAACCGTGACGCTCAGGAAACCAAAGAAAGCCCAGAAGCAGGGTTTGGGACTCTTGCCCAGGTGCAGAGACTACAAGCAAAGGCACAGATGCACTTAAGCCTCTACCTACAGGGAAAGATTACTGTGAAGTTGTTTTCCCACCACCGGGTCTTGCAGGTTAGCGAACCAGGCCTGTGATATAGTAACCTCGAAGTAGAAGAAGCCAGGGGAAAGAGGCATCCCCTCTGGTGTCGGGAGGCACTATGAAGAAGCTTGGGGGAAAGAGGCATCCCCTCTGGTGTCAGGAGGCACTATGAAGAAGCCTGGGGGAAAGAGGCATCCCCTCTGGTGTTTGGAGGCACTTTGAAGAAGCCAGGGGAGGGAGGCATCCCCTATGGTGTCGGGAGGCACTATGAAGAAGCCTAGGGGAAAGTGGCCACACCTCTGGTGTTTGGAGGCACTTTGAAGAAGCCAGGGAGGGAGGCATCCCCTCTGGTGTTGGGAGGCACTTTGAAGAAGCCTGGGGAAGGAGGCATCCCTTCTGATGTCGGGAGGCACTTTGAAGAAGCCATGGAGGGAGGCATCCCCTCTGTTGTCGGGAGGCACTTTGAAGAAGCCAGGGGAGGGAGGCATCCCCTCTGGTGTCGGTAGGCACTTTGAAGAAGCCAGGGGAAGGAGGAATCCCCTCTGGTGTCGGGAGGCACTTTGAAGAAGCCAGGAGAAGGAGGCATCCCCTTTGGTGTCGGGAGGCATTTTAAAGAAGCCAGGGCAAGGAGGCATCCCTTCTGGTGTCGGGAGGCACTTTGAAGAAACCTGGGAAGGGAGGCATCCCCTTTGGTGGCGGGGGGGGGGGGGGACTTTGAAGAAGCCAGGGGAGGGAGGCATCCCCTTTGGTGTCGAGGGGCACTTTAAAAAATCCAGGGGAGCAAGGCATCCCCTCTGGTGTCGGGAGGCACTTTGAAGAAGCCAGGGAGGGAGGCATCCCCTCTGGTGTCAGGAGGCATTTTAAAGAAGCCAGGGCAAGGAGGCATCCCTTCTGGTGTCGGGAGGCACTTTGAAGAAATCTCAAGGAGGGAGTCATCCCCTCTAGTGTCAGGAGGCATTTTAAAGAAGCCAGGGCAAGGAGGCATCCCTTCTGGTGTCGGGAGGCACTTTGAAGAAGTCTCAGGGAGGGAGCCATCCCCTCTGGTGTCGGGAAGCACTTTGAAGAAGCCAGGGAGGGAGGCATCCCCTTTGGTGTCAGGAGGCACTTTGAAGAATCCTGAGGAGGGAGTCATCCCCTCCGGTGTCGGGAGGCACTTTGAAGAAGCCAGGGGAGGGAGGCATCCCTTTTGGTGTCGAGGGGCACTTTAAAGAAGCCAGGGGAGCAGGGCATCCACTCTGGTGTCGGGAGGCACTTTGAAGAAGCCAGGAGAAGGAGGCATCCCCTCTGGTGTTGGGAGGCACTTTGAAGAAGTTAGGGGGAGGGAGTCATCCCCTCTGGTGTTGGGAGGCACTTTGAAGAAGCCAGGGGAAGGAGGCATCACCTCTTGTGTCAGGAGGCACTTTGAAGAAGCCAAGGGAAGGAGGCATCACCTCTTGTGTCAGGAGGCACTTTGAAGAAGCCAGGGGAGGGAGTCATCCCCTCTGGTGTCGTGAGGCACTTTGAAGGAGCCAGGGAGGGAGACATCCCCTCTAGTGTCAGGAGGCGCTTTGAAGAAGACAGGGAGGGAGGCATCCCCTCTGGTGTCGGGAGGCACTTTGAAGAAGCCAGGAGAAGGAGGCATCCCCTCTGGTGTTGGGAGGCACTTTGAAGAAGTTAGGGGGAGGGAGTCATCCCCTCTGGTGTCGGGAGGCACTTTGACGAAGCCAGGGGAAGGAGGCATCACCTCTTGTGTCAGGAGGCACTTTGAAGAAGCCAGGGGAGGGAGTCATCCCCTCTGGTGTCGTGAGGCACTTTGAAGGAGCCAGGGAGGGAGACATCCCCTCTAGTGTCAGGAGGCATTTTAAAGAAGCCGGGGGAGGGAGGCATCCCCTTTGGTGTCGGGAGAAAGGAAGCGCTTTGAAGAAGCTGGGGAAAGAGGCATCCCCTCTGGTGTCGGGAGAAGGGAGGCACTTTGAAGAAGCCAGAGAAGGAGGTATCCCCTCGGGTGCCATTATTCGCATATAAGGAAACAAGGGGAAGGATGCCAACCCCTTTTTGATTTTTGGACACTTGAAGAAAACCAGGGGAAGGGAGATACCTCATTTGAATAACTTTCAAGGAACTGTGAAAGCCTCTGCCCAGAAGGAGGGAGTCATCCTTCTCGATCAGAAGGAGGGTCCCGGAAGAAGGGAGTCATCCTTCTGGATCGTAAGGAGGGTCCCGGAAGGAGGGAGTCATCCTTCTGGACTAGCAGAGACATTTACGGAAGGAGGGAGTCATCCTTCTGGACTAGCAGAGACATTTCCCAGAAGGAGGGAGTCATCCTTCTGGATTGGAAGGAGGGTCCCGGAAGGAGGGAGTCATCCTTCTGGACCGGAACAAGGGTCCTGGAAGGAGGGAGTCATCTTTCTGGATCAGAAAGAGGGAATCATCCTTCTGGACCAGAACGAGGGTCCTGGAAGGAGGGCATCATCCTTCTGGACTTGCAGAGACATTTCCCGGAAGGAGGGAGTCATCCTTCTGGACCAGAAGGAGGGTCCCGGAAGGAGTGAGTCATCCTTCTGGACTAGCAGAGACATTTCCCGGAAGGAGGGAGTCATCCTTCTTGACTGAGACATTATCCAGAAGGAGGGCGTCATCCTTCTGGACTAGCAGAGACATTTCCCGGAAGGAGGGAGTCATCATTCTGGATCGGAAGGAGGGTCCCGGAAGGAGGGAGTCATCTTTCTGGATCAGAAAGAGGGAGTCAGCCTTCTGGACCGGAACGAGGGTCCTGGAAGGAGGGCATCCTCCTTCTGGACTTGCAGAGACATTTCCCGGAAGGAGGGAGTCATCCTTCTGGACCATAAGGAGGGTCCCGGAAGGAGGGAGTCATCTTTCTGGATCAGAAAGAGGGAGTCAGCCTTCTGGACCGGAACGAGGGTCCTGAAAGGAGGGCATCATCCTTCTGGACCATAAGGAGGGTCCCAGAAGGAGGGAGACATCCTTCTGGACTGGAACAAGGGTCCTGGAAGGAGGGAGTCATCTTTCTGGATCAGAAAGAGTGAGTCATCCTTCTGGACTGAGACATTACCCAAAAGGAGGGAGTCATCCTTCTGGACTAGCAGAGACATTTCCTGGAAGGAGGGAGTCATCCTTCTGGACCATATGGAGGGTCCCGGAAGGAGGGAGTCATCTTTCTGGATCAGAAAGAGGGAGTCAGCCTTCTGGACCGGAACGAGGGTCCTGGAAGGAGGGCATCATCCTTCTGGACCATAAGGAGGGTCCCAGAAGGAGGGAGACATCCTTCTGGACCGGAACAAGGGTCCTGGAAGGAGGGAGTCATCTTTCTGGATCAGAAAGAGTGAGTCATCCTTCTGGACTGAGACATTACCCAGAAGGAGGGAGTCACCCTTCTGGATAGGAAGGAGGTTCCCGGAAGGAGTGAGTCATCCTTCTGGACTAGCAGAGACATTTCCCAGAAGGAGAGAGTCATCCTTCTGGACTGAGTTTTTTCACGGAAGGAGGGAGTCATCCTTCTGGACTAGCAGAGACATTTCTCGGAAGGAGGGAGTCATCAGGGAGTCATCCCTTCCAGGAGTAATCCTTCTGGACTAGCAGAGACATTTTCCGGAAAGAGGGAGTCCTCCTTCTGGACTGAGACATTTCCCAGAAGGAGGGAGTCATCCTTCTGGACCGAAAGGAGGGTCCCGGAAGGAGGGAGTCATCCTTCTGGACTATCGGAGACATTTCCCAGAAGGAGGAAGTCATCCCTCCGGGAATCATCCTTCTGGACTAGCAGAGACATTTCCAGGAAGGTGGGAGTCATCCCTTCCAGGAGTCAGCCTTCTGGCTAGCAGAGACATTTCCCGGAAGGAGGGAGTCATCCTTCTGGACTAGCAGAGACATTTCATGGAAGGAGGGAGTCATCCCTTCCAGGAGTCATCCTTCTGGACTAGCAGAGCCATTTCCCGGAAGGAGGGAGTCATCCTTCTGGACTAGCAAATACATTTCCAGGAAGGAGGGAGTCATCCTTCTGGACTAGCAGAGACATTTCCCGGAAGGAGGGAGTCATCCTTGTGGACTAGCAGAGACATATCCCGGAAGGAGGGAGTCATCCTTCTGGACTAGCAAAGACATTTTCTGCAGTTTCTTAATAGTGTTAAGGGTAGAAGTAGGATTTGACACGCTGGAGGATGTTTTTACGTCTGGACACTCTGACGGGTCCTTGGTTTATTATTTGGGGTAGGGAAGGCTGTCTTAGCGTAAGGGATGGATAGGTTTTCCCCTTTCCTTTTGGGATATAATAAGTCTGTTGCAATCATTATGTCCCCTCTGTGTCGGTCTCTTGCTTCTGCGCCCTTTCATAGACCACTATGGCGGTAACCGGGGCAGCATAATTGCCTATTGCATTCTACCACTTGCTCTTCATGCCGCTATGATCCCCACCCCCACCCCTTCTTCCTATAAAGTCTCCAAGCTAGCCCTTCCGCTACCCTGCTCTGTCTCCTGCTCCCCTTTCCCCTCAACAGTCCCTCCTGTCATCCCTCCTCCCACTGTTTCCTCTCCAGTCTTCACTGCTTCTCCCTCCTCTCTTACACTCGAATCCCACCTCCTTCTCCGTTACTCTTGTTTATTCCCTTTTGGCCTCTGTCCCCCCCTACCCTTCGTCCCCCATCTCTCTTCTTCCCTCTTTCCAATGTTTCTCCCCCCTTCTTTTTCCACTCTTGGCCTCTGTCCACTCCTCCTCTTTTCCCCTCATATCTCTTCTTCCCAAATATCTCTTCTTCCCTCATATCTCTTCTTCCCAAATATCTCTTCTTCCCTCTTTTCCTACCCCCTTCTTTTTCCCCTCTTGGCCTCTGTCCTCCCCTCCTCTTCCTTCCTCATATCTCTTTTTCCCTCTTTCCACTTTTCCTCCCTGCTTCCCTTTCCCTCTTGGACTCTGTCCTCCCCTCTTCCTGCCTGATATCCCTTCGTCCCTCTTTCCCCCTCTACCCCTTCCTTATGCTCTCTTGGCCTCTGCCCACCCCTCCGCCCCCTCTCGTGTATCTCTTCCTTTTCTCTTTCCCGCCTTCCCTCGGCACTCTCCTGGAAAGGAATGTCACGGCCCATTGAGGGCCACTCTCCGCCTCACTCTGGGAAGTCGAAACCCAGCAAGCAAATGACTTTAGTAAAATGAAGCCTCTTTTCTGAGCTCTCCCCCCCCCGCCCCCCAGCTCCCCCGCCCACCCAGGCGGACACCTGTTTTGCCTTTTCATGGTGCATTTGCTTATGAAGCAGGTATGGAATTCTCGAACCTTAGGTTTCTGCCAGCGGAAGCTCTGACTGGGTGGGGGGAGGGGGTGGGGTGGCTCAGGCTGAAGCAGGCACCCTTCCCAAGTAGCACAACCAAACCCCCAGCCCCGCCAGTGAGTGGGGAGGAGGTAAAGGGTGGTTCATGCACCGCATTTTCCTTTGGGTGTCGGAGCGCTGGTGTCCCTATTCTCCACAGTGTTGCCCTCTTTCACCCCAAAGGGGTCCTCATTCTATGCACAGCTGGGGCCATCATCTCTGTGGGACACCCAGCTTTCTGCTCCTTGCTCGGTTTCTACATTTCTCCCTCTCCTCGCTGCCCTTGCTATGACTGCCTCCACAGTCCCCGATTCTCTCTGTTCTCTCTTTCTCTCTTCACTGTCCTTGCTATGACGGTCTCCACAGTCCCCGATTCTCTCTGTTTTCTCTGTTCCCTCTTTCTCTCTTCACTGTCCTTGCTATGACGGTCTCCACAGTCCCCGATTCTCTCTGTTTTCTCTGTTCCCTCTTTCTCTCTTCGCTGTCCTTGCTATAACTGCCTCCAAAGTCCCCGATTCTCTTGTGTTCTCTGTCCCCTCTTTCTCTCCTCGCTGCCCTTGCTATGACTGCCTCCAAAGTCCCTGATTCTCTCTGTTTTCCCTGTCATCTCGTTCTCTCTTCACTGTCCTTGCTATGACTGCCGCCAAAGTCCCTGATTCTCTTCTGTTCTCTGTCCCCTCTTTCTCTCTTCACTGTCCTTGCTATGACTGCCTCCAAAGTCCCTGATTCTCTTGTGCGCTCTGTCTCCTCTTTCTCTCTTCGATGTCCTTGCTAGGACTGCCTCCAAAGTCCCTGATTCTCTTGTGCGCTCTGTCTCCTCTTTCTCTCTTCACTGCCCTTGCTATGACTGCCTCCAAAGTCGCTGATTCTTTTCTGTTTTCTCTGTCCCCTCTTTTTCTTTCCTGCCCTTGTTATGACTGCCTCCAAAGTCCCTGATTCTCTTGTGTTCTCTGTCCCCCTTTCTCTCTTCACTGCCCTTGCTATAACTGCCTCCAAAGTCCCCGATTCTCTTGCGTTCTCTATCCCCTCTTTTTCTCTTTGCAGTCCTTGCTATGACTGCCTCCAAAGTCCCCTAATCTCTTGTGTTATCTGTCCGCTCTTTCTCTTCTAGTTGGCCCTTGTTATGAGTACCTTCGAAGTCCCTGATTCTCTTGTCCGCTCTGTCCCCTCTTTCTCTCTTCACTGCCCTTCCTATGACAGCCTCCAAAGTCGACGATTCTCTTCGGTTTTCTCTGTCACCTCTTTCTCTCTTTGCTGCCCTTGTTATGACTTCCTCCAAAGTCCCTGATTCTCTTGTGTTCTCTGTCCCCTCTTTCTCTCTTCACTGCTCTTGCTATGACTGCCTCCAAAGTCCCCGATTCTCTTGTGCGCTCTGTCTCCTCTTTCTCTCTTCGATGTCCTTGCTAGGACTGCCTCCAAAGTCCCTGATTCTCTTGTGCGCTCTGTCTCCTATTTCTCTCTTCGATGTCCTTGCTAGGACTGCCTCCAAAGTCCCTGATTCTCTTGTGTTCTCTGTCCCCTCTTTCTCTCTTCACTGCCCTTGCTAGGACTGCCTCCAAAGTCCCTGATTCTCTTGTGCGCTCTGTCTCCTATTTCTCTCTTCGATGTCCTTGCTAGGACTGCCTCCAAAGTCCCTGATTCTCTTGTGTTCTCTGTCCCCTCTTTCTCTCCTCGCTGCCCTTGCTATGACTGCCTCCAAAGTCCCTGATTCTCTCTGTTTTCTCTGTCATCTCGTTCTCTCTTCACTGTCCTTGCTATGACTGCCGCCAAAGTCCCCGATTCTCTTGTGTTCTCTGTCCCCCTTTCTCTCTTCACTGCCCTTGCTATGACTGCCTCCAAAGTCCCCTAATCTCTTGTGTTATCTGTCCGCTCTTTCTATTCTAGTTGGCCCTTGTTATGAGTACCTTCGAAGTCCCTGATTCTCTTGTCTGCTCTGTCCCCTCTTTCTCTCCTCGCTGCCCTTGCTATGACTTCCTCCAAAGTCCCCGATTCTCTTCTGCTGTCTGTCCCCTCTTTCTCTCTTCACTGTCCTTGCTATGACTGCCTCCAAAGTCCCCTAATCTCTTGTGTTATCTGTCCGCTCTTTCTATTCTAGTTGGCCCTTGTTATGAGTACCTTCGAAGTCCCTGATTCTCTTGTCTGCTCTGTCCCCTCTTTCTCTCCTCGCTGCCCTTGCTATGACTTCCTCCAAAGTCCCTGATTCTCTTCTGCTGTCTGTCCCCTCTTTCTCTCTTCACTGTCCTTGCTATGACTGCCTCCAAAGTCCAGCATGATGCGTCCCTCTCTCTTGTTGATGCATGCACCTTTTGTTTCATGTGTTTCCCTGCTAAATGCCACCTTACCAAGGCCCTCCAAGATGGCCGTTCGTTCATTTTTTGCTACTCTGAAAAATATGTGAATTGTTTCCTGCTTTGTGGGCCATCCCCTGCCCCCTCTCCCATGGGTTGCAATTGGCCCCTTTAGCCAATGGCTGCAACCGGGAGGCAGGAGCCGGCCGCACCACCTAAGGCCCACAACAAAGGCCCTGTCTACCACTGTCACCACGGTATGCCGGATCGCTTGCCCTGTGAGTGTCTGTGTGCTCCCCTTTCCCCCCTGAATGTCTGTGTGCCCCTATGTCCCCGTGAGTGTCTGTGTGCCCCCTTGCACCCCGTGAGTGTCTATGCGCCCCCATGCCCCTTGTGAGTGTCAGTGTGCCCCCATGCCCCTTGTGAGTGCCTGTGTGCCCCCCATGCCCCTCGTGCATGTCTGTTCCCCCTTGCCCCCATGAGTGTCTGTGTGCCCCCCATGCCCCTTGTGTCTGTGTGCCCCCCTTACCCCCATGAGGTCTGTGTGCCCACCATGCCCCTCGTGAGTGTCTGTGTGACCCCCTTAACCCCTGTGAGTTCTGTGTGCCCCTATGCCCCTCGTGAGTATCTGTCTGCCCCCCTTGCCCCCTGTGAATGTCTGTGTGCCACTTACCCCTTGTGAGTGTCTATGTGCCCCCATGCCCCTCATGAGTGTCTGTGCCCCCTTGCCCCTCTGAGTGTCTGTGTGCCCCCATACCCCCGTGAGTGTCTGTTTGCCCCCCTTGCACCCCATGAGTGTCTGTGTGCCCCATGCCCCTTGTGAGTACCTGTGTTGCCCCCATGCCCCGTGTGAGTACCTGTGTGCCCCCATGCCCCTCGTGAGTGTGTGTGCCCCCTTGCCCCCCATGAGTGTCTGTGTGCCCCCATAGCCCTTGTGAGTGTCTGTGTGCCCACTTACCTCTTGTGAGTGTCTGTGTGCCCCCCTTACCCCGTGAGTGTCTGTGTGCACCCATGCCCCTCGGAGTGTCTGTGTGCCCCCTTACCCCCTCTGAGTGTCTGTGTGCCCCCTATGCCCCTCGTGAGTATCTGTTTGCCCTCCTTGCCCCCATGAGTGTCTGTGTGCCCACTTACCTCTTGTGAGTGTCTGTGTGTCCCCCTTACCCCCGTGAGTGTCTGTGTGCACCCATGCCCCTCGTGAGTGTCTGTGTGCCCCCTTACCCCATGAGTGTCTGTGCACCCCATACCCCTTGTGTCTGTGTGCCCCCCCTTACACCCGTGAGGTCTGTGTGCCCCCATAGCCCTCGTGAGTGTCTGTGCCCACTTACCTCTTGTGAGTGTCTGTGTGCCCCCCTTACCCCGTGAGTGTCTGTGTGCACCCATGCCCCTCGTGAGTGTCTGTGTGCCCCCTTACCCCCTGTGAGTTCTGTGTGCCCCTATGCCCCTCGTGAGTATCTGTGTGCCCTCCTTGCCCCCCATGAGTGTCTGTGTGCCCCTTACCCCTTGTGAGTGTCTGTGAGCCCCCTTACACCCCGTGAGTGTCTATGTGCCCCCCATGCCCCTCATGAGTGTCTGTGCCCCCTTGCCCCTCTGAGTATCTGTGTGCCCCCGTGTGTGTCTGTTTGCCCCCTCGCACCCCATGAGTGTCTGTGTGCCCACTTACCTCTTGTGAGTGTCTGTGTGCCCCCCTTACCCCCGTGAGTGTCTATGTGAACCCATGCCCCTCGTGAGTGTCTGTGTGCCCCCTTGCCCCCATGAGTGTCTGTGCGCCCTCATACCCCTTGTGTCTGTGTGCTCCCCCTTACCCCCGTGAGGTCTGTGTGCTCACATGCCCCTCGTGAGTGTCTGTGTGACCCCCTTAACCCCTGTGAGTTCTGTGTGCCCCTATGCCCCTCGTGAGTATCTGTCTGCCCCCCTTGCCCCCCGTGAGTGTCTGTGTGCCCCTTACCCCTTGTGAGTGTCTGTGTGCCCCCTTACACCATGTGAGTGTCTATGTGCCCCCCGTGCCCTCATGAGTGTCTGTGCCCCCTTGCCCCTCTGAGTGTCTGTGTGCCCCTGATGCCCCCCGTGAACTGCCTGTCTGTCCTCCATGAATCCCTCTTCTTTTGCCTCCTTCCTATTCTTCACCCCACTCTATTCTCCCTCCTCTCCTACTCTTCCCTCCTCCCCCCTTGCCGCCTCCTTGTTAACTTCCGGCACTACCTCAACTGCCGTAAGGTATCGTAAATCCATAGCTGCCTGTCTTTTGCAGCCACCTTGCCCCCCCACCCCTATGCCCCCCCTTTTCCTTTTTCCTTTTCCTGTTAAGCCTGGCACTATCCCAATTGCTGTCAGTCATAGTAATCATAGCTGCCTGGCTTCGCAGCCTCCCTGCCCTCCCCTCCCCTCCCCACCACCATCGTTCATTGTCCTGTGCACTTACTCTTATCATTTGTCCCGTGACTTTTGATAGCAGCTTATCTGTCTCCTCTCCTTCCCTCTTGTCTTCTCCGACCGCCCCCCCCCGCTCTATAAAATTTGTATCTGACCTATTTTGACAGTAGCTTGTTTTGTTCCTCTCCTTCTCCCTCACTCCAAAACGCCCCCCCCCCCTGTATACTTCATGCACTACATCAATTGTCATCAGGCATAGTAATGTTACTGCTTGTTCTGTTCTCCTTCTTTTCCCTTCCCTCTTTGCCTTATCTGTTCCATGCACTTGCACTATCTGAAATGTCGCCAGGCCTATTACGATAGTTATTTTTCACATTCTATATTGTTTCAAGGACTTTAAGAATTTATTTTCCCACGTTCCCTCCCTCCTTGAAGCGCTTTGAAACACATTGTGTATAGGCGCTATATAAATAAACAATCAATTCAATTCAATTAAAAAAGTCCCCAATTCTCTTGTGTTCTCTGTCCCCTCTTTCTCTATTCACAGTCCTTGCCTCCAAAGTCCCAGATTTTCTGGTGTTCTCTGTCCCCTCGTTCTCTCCTAGTTGGCCCTTGCTATGGTGACCTTCGAAACCCCATTTGAATTTCTTGAATTTTGTATTTCTTTTGTGGCACTTCAGTTCGGATTGCTCATGATTACATTGAAGATTGTCCCCCATGTTTGCATCTTGGCCCATGCCATGTTACAGAATACCCGCTCAAGGGGCGCTTAGTCATGAGTCCCGGTGAACTTCCTGCCAGCCTGGTGGTGTCTTTCCCAAAGGAAGGGATTGTGATGCCTGTTCTTTCGCCCCTCTTCATCCTCAGGGGCACTGTGTCCCTGGCAAACGTCTGTCCAGGTCCCTTTGCTTTGCTCGTGTTCCTCCTTGGGCACTCCCTTAACATGGATTAAATGCTCTTGAGTTTTTGAAGTGGAAGCTTTATAAATTCAAATTTTGAACATAGGTCTTCCTTCAAGCCTTGGTCGGGTGGCCTTGACATACCTGTGGAGTCCAGTGCTCCGGTGGCGCTTTGCCCTACTCCATCTTCTGAGCATCGTAACAGTAGCTGCTTCTATAGTGCATTGAGTGCAAGACTGGGGCCCTCAGATTTTGTTGGCACCCCTTTGGGCGTCTTCAAAGGGCCCCCTAACGCGGTGGCCCATTTTGACAGAGGGCTGTCTGTGTGGGCGGAATAGCCTGAGCTCTTTTGACTTTTATTTAAATGATGTGAATAGCTCTTGCTCTTAAAGTGAAGGACTGCTAAACGGGTCCTCCTTGTCACAATGCTCTATGCAGAAAAGCTCAGTGCACACAAGGGACTTTGGTGAACTTGTCTACTGGTTCATCTCAGCAGCTGCTTTGTGGTTTGACAACATTGTTGTCACAAAGTGTCATGTACATTCCTGCCAGCAAGTGTTGGAATCAAAAGTTGAGCAGGTCAAGTCTGCCTTTAATCATGTTCATATTAAAGGATATTTGTACCGCGCACTATCACCACCGTAGTGGTCTCCTGGCGCTCTGGTGGATCTGAAACACAAGGGGGGTAGGTTAGGGCGTGTCAGTGGGGCAAAGTTTGTAAAGGAGAAAGGGAGCAGTGATGTACTGTTGGCAGCTTCAATTTGTTTAATACAGTTCGCAGAGCTTTTTGGTGCAGTATATGGTCCGAGTCCGTTGTGTGCTGTTGTGTGATGGTCTGTGTGGTATGTTTATTGTTGCGGTGTGGTGAAGTGCATGTGGGTTACTTTGGTTTAAGAGGTGTGGTCGTGTTTAGTTAGGGTGTGAGAGGTGTGTGAAGAGGGGTGATGGTTTAAGAGGTTTTCGTAGGGTTGGTTAGTAGCATTGTTGTCCCGAGAAATGCACACTCCTATTGTGTGTCTTTCGGGATTTAGACAAGGTTGTCTTCCTTTCAGTGATCTATTTCCGCATGATGAGGCTGCCTCTCACCTCTCTGTCATTATGTTAAGTTAGCTAGTCTTTGCATTTCTATCTAGAAGTTGGTCGGCTCCAACATCCCAGTTTGTGGTTGGTGCAAACTAGTCCTTTCGGATCTATCTACTTGTGACCTACGCCCGTTCCAAACGCCCTGTCTGAGTGGGTAAGATTGGTAGTTCTGCCTTTTGTGTAGGTTTGTTTGCTAGTGTTCTGTCCTGATAGGGTTCGTAGTCGGTTCCACCTAGCATTGTCTCTCTTGTTTTTGTCGGGGTTTCCCTAAGTTTTAGGTGTTGTCTGTGCCGTCCTCGATTCCGTCAGCCTGTTCTTTTGTCTTTTCTGTTTGATTGTTTGTTGTTTCGCTCTGGTTCCAAGGTGTTGAAGTGCCAGATTTTTAGTCGTTTTCTGAATTTTAGGTGGTCTATGGTATTATTCCTTTCGGGAGGTTGTTCCAGATTTTTGCCACCAGGCAGGAGAAAGAGGAACCCCCTAGTTTTTTCTTGGCGTATGGCTTTGGTTCCATGCAGATTTCATTGCTTGATCTGAGGAGTCTCGCTGGCTTGTAGATTATTTTCTTTTGTAGGAATCCTGCTCCCTGTCTGCTGATTGCCCTATGTGTTATACACATTGTTTTGAACGTGATACATTGTTTGATTGGAAGCCAGTGTAACATTTTTAGCGCTGGGGTGATGTGATCTCTTCTAGATATTTTGAGGAGGAGTCTGGTTGCTGCATTTTTGATGCGTTGTAGTTTCTTCAGGAGGTATTCTGGCATCCCAAGGTAGAGGCTGTTTGCGTAGTCAATTCTTGACATGATGAGGGCGACGATTGTCAATGTTTTGTGGGTGAAGGACAGGAAAGGTAGGATTCTTTGTGTTGAGTGAAGGAGGAGGGGGAAGCATTTCTTAATTATCGCATTTACTTGTGGTTGTAAGGTTAGTGTGTTGTCCATTAGGACTCCCAGGTTTTTGCCTACCTTTGATGGTGTGGGTGCGGTTCAAAATTCTATCGGCCACGGAATGTAGGTGTTGTTCTCTTGGTTTTTAGATATAATCATGATTTCTGTCTTTCCTGGGTTGATTTTTAAGGTTGTTGGCGTTCATCCAGTCAGTGATTTCTTGTAGACATTCTCCTAGAGTTGAGTGATCTGCTTGTGTGTTTTCGATTTTGTAGATTTGAGTGTTTGTGTAGTTGTAGTACGTAAGGTTGTATTTTTTGAAACTCTTAATTTATCAGCATCTGGTAGATGTTGAAGTACAGTGGTGATAGTGAGGATGCTTGTGGTTCGCTACAGTTGTTAACTCGTGGAGTAGATTTGAAGGGTTTTATCCAGACAGTTTGTTCTGTTTGCTAGGAATTATTTAATCCAGAGTAGTGCCATGTCCATTATACCTAGATCATCTTAGCCTGAATTAAATGATATTACTGTGTGCTCCCCCCACCTGGTGGCAATTGCAAACCTAACTGTAAGCCATGTCTGTTTTTTGACAGGGTGGTCTCTGGGACTTTGCAATTATACTGGCCAAAAACCCATTAATGTTATGTTATTATCAACTTCTATTACTTGTGACACTCATGGTCAGGGCTACTGTATTTTTACTGTCTGGGACTGAGTATCGTCCAAAACAAACCATTTGGACTGGGACACAGCAAAAGCCTTTGTCTTCCCTGGAACAGGCTTGTGACCTTCCAGGGAGACCAGAATTGCCCTCCAGGGTGCATGGAGAGAGGCCTAGTGCTTCAAAGGGCATGCTCTACTACACCACGAGAATGTATAGCATGGTGATATTAGCAGTGGCCCTCTGATGTAGGCAGGCAGAGAATGGGGCGGGTTAAAGTTACCCAGGCAAAGACTTTCCAGTTAAACAACAGTTCCACCATCTTGGATTTTCCTAATGCTCCCAAACCTCTGCTCCACCTACCCATTTCCTGCACACAAAGCGCTTTGGGTATGACATCACCAGGCAGAAGACTCTGAAGACAGCAGCCAGAACTCGACTCCTTACAGAAGGCTAGAAGGGACCCAATCCATGGTGCTCTTTTCCCTACATAAAAGGGAAAACGCTGCCCTTAGTTGAATCATCCTTGGACACTTGAAAAGGGGGTATTCCTCTCGAACCTGGTTGGGAGGACAGTCTGCTCCAAAGTGCTCTGCCATAGAGGTGAAGCCAAGATTTCCAAGGAAGTGGCAAGGCTTTCCACCTAACCATTCCAAGGGAATATTTGGGATGACCAACTTGCTGGCCAAGGCCTCATGCAGCCGAGACCTCTGGTTCCCAGGAACCTGCACACTGGAGGTGCTCGCTACAAATCTTCGTGGTTGGGAAGTACAGAAGATAGGACTTAGCTTGTGGGCGGGGACCCTGGACGCGTCCCCAGCACCCAGAAATTAAGAAACCGCATTAGACCCTGATTTTGGCTTCCATGCATTTTAGAGTTGGCTCTACCTCTTTGAGGTGCTTTTCAGGCCACGGTATTGGAGCTTCCTTTGACACTTGCTGCTTTTTTGATCCACTGTTGGACCGCGACCCATCACCGGCATAGAAGAATCTAATTGCATTCTTGGACCTTTCCGAGCGGACTTGACTGATTCAAGACGCTGACTCGATTCATCGCCTCCTAATCGCGATTCATCGCCTCCTAGCTTCTTCACAGGTTTCCATCTGCATCGCTGGACCATCTCGAGACCCAGGATCCAGTGGGAATCACTTATACAAGCCGTCTAAATGCCAACCCCCCACCCCTTTTTACAGTATCTAGAAGCCGCACCCGAAGCTGCTGAGAACATGAAGAAGTATTTCAAGTTATTGAAATGTCTCTGCCCTCTCCCCCTCATCCAGTCTGGAAGGGCTCTAGTGCCTTGTAAGAACCCACTCTCTAAACAGCTTCAGTGAAGGGAGACTGCTGCTGAAATAATTGCCTGTTCACCCCTCTCTTCAAACCCAAAGTAGTGCCCCTTTTTAATCCTAACTCTGCATTCCCGGTTTTCCCCTGTATAGGAGGCTGGCGTTGTCGTGTTTTTGCTTAGTGTGTTTGCATTATTAGTTTGATAAAAGTCACCTGTTCTTATAGGACCCTGGTTGCATATTCTTTTTTTAGACAGCATTTGCTATCATTCCCCTAGTGCTTGGGGCACCGCCTGGCCCTCTGTTGCCTGGGGTCTAATTGCTGCTGCACCTTGTGTTCACCAGCTAGTCTGGTCTGCACCTAGCCTATGGCAGGGATCTGCAACATTTGGCTTTTCAAGTATGTTGGACTACATCTCCCATCAGCCCTAGCCAGCATAGTCAATGGTAAAATATCATGAGCGCCGTAGTCCAAAGCATCTGCAGAGCCGCAGGTTGCAGTCCCCTGGTTTATGGTGCATGAGTGAGTGAATATATAGAGTGATTTCGTCCCTTGCCTCTTGGCACGCGCTCTGACCCTCTTTTCTTCTGTACAGCGGCACTCCACCTTTACCCAGGCGCAGCACATCATCACCAGCGAAGGTTTTGGGCTCCGAGGACTGAACAAAGGCCTCACCTCCACGCTCGGCCGCCATGGGGTCTTCAACATGGTCTATTTCGGCTTCTACTTCAACGTGAAGGGCTTCATCCCAGAGATAAAGGTGAGAGCACTCGCTGCACCGCAGCACTTACCCAGAGGGTGGGTATCTGGTCTTTCCATCGAAAGCCATACCATCGAAAAGTATTCATTGAATTGCCTTTCCATCGAAAAGCATATTCATGGAATCATTTTCGATGGTTAATTTTGATGGATAGGGTTAGTGTTTGGGTGGCGGCTGGGGTTAGATTTAGGGTTAGATTTAGGGTTAGATTAAGGGTTAGATTTAGGGTTAGATTTAGGGTTAGATTAAGGGTTAGATTAAGGGTTAGATTGAGGGTTAGATTAGGGTTAGGGTTTGGCGCTAGGGTTAGATTAAGGGTTAGATTGAGGGTTAGATTAGGGTTAGGGTTGGGGCTAGGGTTATATTTAGGGTTAGATTTAGGGTTAGATTAAGGGTTAGATTAGGGTTAAGGTTGGGGCTGGGGTTAGATTAAGGGTTAGGTTAGGGTTAGGATTGGGGCTAGAGTTAGATTAAGGGTTAGATTGGGGTGGGGGTTGGGGGGCTGGGAGGGAAACCCCCCCAATATATATATTAAAATAATCCTTACAAGGAGCTGGCCAGTACCGAAATGTCAGCTCTGGACAGCTCCATGTAACGTTTTAATGTAGAAAATAAAAGCATCAAAATGCTATTTTTTACATTTAAATGTACATATCCATTTGATGGAAAAGTTTCGATGGATATGTACTTTTGATGTAAAATATAAATGTCGATGCTTTTATTTTAGATGCATCTTTGTCGATGCATCGTTTTTGATGCAATTACTATAAACCCAGAGGGTGGCACAACCATCGCAGGAAATGGGCCGGAAACAGGACGGAGCGGTGCTCCAGCAAAACGTATCTTGCCCGAGCGCTGCCCTGTCCCCAGGGCCTAGCGCAGAATACACCCACTTGTTTTGAACCCGAGTTATCGCACAGACGAGCAACCCGCCGGTCTGTGCGATAACTCGGCTTCAGAACAGATATGCCTGTGCGTTCAGAAGACTTGGAAAGGGAGACTGAATACAGAAGCACCCACACCCTCACATACATGTTGCAGCTGTGCAAATTTGCAAAACAGTCCAAACCTTTTTTTTTTGTTCGGTTGAGTATTGTGACCAATCAAAACCGCAGTCTAACTTCCATTATTTGCTCAAAAGGGTTTCTTACTGAATCACTATAAGACATGTTTCAAATTTAAGAGTGTGAGCTTTCTTATGTTACAAACACTACAGGGAAGAGACGCACGAAAGGACATGTCATTGAAACCGGTCGACCAGACATTTTGGATGTCTTCTAAATAAGGGGGACACACAGAATAATGAAAAAACCGACCACTACCAGTTTATTTAAGATACAGTAGTCGTGCTATATCTTACCCTGTTTAAACTCATAAAAACGACAATTTGAGGATTTACAACAGTGGAAGAAGAAACATTCTGTTTTAGCGAGAAATGTACGCAACATCTTAACAGTGAGACGACTCACGTTCGATATCATCTCTAGATTGTATGTTTTTTTTATTGAATATATCGTTGAGCTGATCAGACACACTTCACGGAGGACAAATAAATTGTCATTCAGACATATAGTCCCACGTGAACTGCCCGACAAACCAATGAACGCAGGACGGGAACAATAAACCCAAACTGCAATTTTACTTTTTAAAACTACACAGCCATAAGCAAAAACTGCTCTAAATAGTAAACTCATTGTAGCAGTAGAGAGAGTTTCTTCTTACCTATCCCTTTTAGACAGGCGGTGCCACAGCGTCCTCTAGGGCTGTTCAACACCATAAAGGGAGAGGTTGTTCTTCAAGTCAGGGTGAGCGTTAGGGGTGCACAATAATAGTGCAAATAGTAATTGGCATAATGAAAGCCCTGCATGTCCTGTGTTTTGTGTGATACCATTCTTATGTTCCCATAATGCTCTTTGCTTTTATGCAAATTGCCAGAATTGGCTTCTATGAAGAGATACTGTGTTAAGTGACCTGGCCTGGGGACACGCCCTTGGGCCACGCCCACTCCTCCAAGAAGGAAGAAGGGGAGGTTTCCCGCAGTCGTTTTTTTCCATTTCCAGCACTGGGCACAAGAAGATGGCGGCAGCGGGGAGCAGCTTCAAAGACTCACATAGGGGGCAGTCAGAAAACTTAATACAAGCAGGGCCTTCTCTCGTGAACACCATTGCTGCACCAGAGCCTGGTGCAGTGTGTCTGACACCTGAGAGCAGGGAGCTTCCAACACTAACCCCATCCCAGGAGCCTGGTGCAGTGTGTCTGACACCTGAGAGCAGGGAGCTTCCAACACTAACCCCACCCCATCCCCAGAGCCTGGTGCTGTGTGTCTGACCACCTGAGAGCAGGGAGCTTCCAACACTAACCCCACCCCATTTCCAGAGCCTGGTGCAGTGTGTCTGACACCTGAGAGCAGGGAGCTTCCAACACTAACCCCACCCCATCCCCAGAGCCTGGTGCAGTGTGTCTGACACCTGAGAGCAGGGAGCTTCCAACACTAACCCCACCCCATCCCCAGAGCCTGGTGCTGTGTGTCTGACCACCTGAGGGGCAGGGGCTTCCAACACTAACCCCACCCCATTCCCAGAGCCTGGTGCAGTGTGTCTGACACCTGAGAGCAGGGAGCTTCCAACACTAACCCCATTCCCAGAGCCTGGTGCAGTGTGTCTGACACCTCAGAGGCAGAGGCGGGGGACTTCCAACACTAACCCCACCCCCATCCCCAGAGCCTGGTGCAGTGTGTCTGACCACCTGAGAGCAGGGAGCTTCCAACACTAACCCCACCCCATCCCCAGAGCCTGGTGCTGTGTGTCTGACCACCTCAGAGGCAGAGGCGGGGGACTTCCAACACTAACCCCACCCCATCCCCAGAGCCTGGTGCTGTGTGTCTGACCACCTCAGAGGCAGAGGAGGGGGGCTTCCAACACTAACACAGCCCCCATCCCCAGAGCCTAGTGCAGTGTGTCTGACCACCTGAGGGGCAGAGGCGGGGGACTTCCAACACTAACCCCACCCCATCCCCAGAGCCTGGTGCAGTGTGTCTGACACCTGAGAGCAGGGAGATTCCAACACTAACCCCACCCCATCCCCAGAGCCTGGTGCAGTGTGTCTGACACCTGAGAGCAGGGAGCTTCCAACACTAACCCCACCCCATCCCCAGAGCCTGGTGCAGTGTCTCTGACACCTGAGAGCAGGGAGCTTCCAACACTAACCCCATCCCCAGAGCCTGGTGCAGTGTGTCTGACACCTGAGAGCAGGGAGCTTCCAACACTAATCCCACCTCATCCCCAGAGCCTGGTGCAGTGTGTCTGACACCTGAGAGCAGGGAGCTTCCAACACTAACCCCACCCCATCCCCAGAGCCTGGTGCAGTGTGTCTGACACCTGAGAGCAGGGAGGTTCCAACACTAACCCCATTCCCAGAGCCTGGTGCAGTGTGTCTGACACCTCAGAGGCAGAGGCGGGGGACTTCCAACACTAACCCCACCCCCATCCCCAGAGCCTGGTGCAGTGTGTCTGACCACCTGAGGGGCAGGGGCTTCCAACACTAACCCCACCCCATCCCCAGAGCCTGGTGCTGTGTGTCTGACCACCTCAGAGGCAGAGGCGGGGGACTTCCAACACTAACCCCACCCCATCCCCAGAGCCTGGTGCTGTGTGTCTGACCACCTCAGAGGCAGAGGAGGGGGGCTTCCAACACTAACACCACCCCCATCCCCAGAGCCTAGTGCAGTGTGTCTGACCACCTGAGGGGCAGAGGCGGGGGACTTCCAACACTAACCCCACCCCATCCCCAGAGCCTGGTGCAGTGTGTCTGACCACCTGAGGGGCAGAGGCGGGGGACTTCCAACACTAACCCCACCCCATCCCCAGAGCCTGGTGCAGTGTGTCTGACCACCTGAGGGGCAGGGGCTTCCAACACTAACCCCACTCCATCCCCAGAGCCTGGTGCAGTGTGTCTGACCACCCGAGGGGCAGGGGCTTCCAACACTAACCCCACCCCCATCCTCAGAGCCTGGTGCAGTGTGTCTGACCACCTCAGAGGCAGAGGCAGGGGCGTCCAACACGAACCCCATCGCCACAGCTTGGTGCAGTGTGTCTGACAGGCTGAGGGGCAGGTGGCTTCCAACACTAACCCCATCCCCAGAGCCTGGTGCAGTGCGTCTGACCACCTGACAGCAGGGGGCTTCCAACACTAACTCCACCCCAACGCCACAGCCTGGTGCAGTGTGTCTGACCACCTCAGAGGCAGAGGCAGGGGCTTCCAACACTAACCCCACCCCATCCCCAGAGCCTGGTGCTGTGTGTCTGACCACCTCAGAGGCGGGGGGCTTCCAACACTAACCCTCCCACATCTCCAGAGCCTGGTGCAGTGTGTCTGACCACCTGAGGGGCAGGGGACTTCCAACACTAACCCCACCCCCATCCCCAGAGCCTGGTGCTGTGTGTCTGACCACCTGAGGGGCAGGGGCTTCCAACACTAACCCCACCCCATCCCCAGAGCCTGGTGCAGTGTGTCTGACCACCTCAGAGGCAGAGGAGGGGGGCTTCCAACACTAACACCACCCCCATCCCCAGAGCCTAGTGCAGTGTGTCTGACCACCTGAGGGGCAGGGGCTTCCAACACTAACCCCACCCCATCACCAGAGCCTGGTGCAATGTGTCTGACCACCTGAGGGGCAGGGAGCTTCCAACACTAATCCCATTCCCAGAGCCTGGTGCAGTGTGTCGGACACCTCAGAGGCAGAGGCGGGGGGGCTCCCAACACTAACCCCATCCCATCCCCAGAGCCTGGTGCAGTGTGTCTGACCACCTGAGGGGCAGAGGCGGGGGACTTCCAACACTAACCCCACCCCATCCCCAGAGCCTGGTGCAGTGTGTCTGACCACCTGAGGGGCAGGGGCTTCCAACACTAACCCCACCCCATCCCCAGAGCCTGGTGCAGTGTGTCTGACCACCTGAGGGGCAGGGAGCTTCCAACACTAACCCCATTCACAGAGCCTGGTGTAGTGTGTTGGACACCTCAGAGGCAGAGGTGGGGGACTTCCAACACTAACCCCACCCCATCCCCAGAGCCTGGTGCAGTGTGTCTGACCACCTGAGGGGCAGGGGCTTCCAACACTAACCCCACCCCATCCCCAGAGCCTGGTGCAGTGTGTCTGACCACCCGAGCAGCAGGGGCTTCCAACACTAACCCCACCCCCATCCTCAGAGCCTGGTGCAGTGTGTCTGACCACCTCAGAGGCAGAGGCAGGGGCGTCCAACACGAACCCCATCGCCACAGCTTGGTGCAGTGTGTCTGACAGGCTGAGGGGCAAGGGGCTTCCAACACTAACCCCATCCCCAGAGCCTGGTGCAGTGCGTCTGACCACCTGACAGCAGGGGGCTTCCAACACTAACCCCACCCCAACGCCACAGCCTGGTGCAGTGTGTCTGACCACCTCAGAGGCAGAGGCAGGGGCTTCCAACACTAACCCCACCCCATCCCCAGAGCCTGGTGCTGTGTGTCTGACCACCTCAGAGGTGGGGGGCTTCCAACACTAACCCCACCACATCTCCAGAGCCTGGTGCAGTGTGTCTGACCACCTGAGGGGCAGGGGCTTCCAACACTAACCCCACCCCCATCCCCAGAGCCTAGTGCAGTGTGTCTGACCACCTCAGAGGCAGAGGAGGGGGCTTCCAACACTAACCCCACCCCAACGCCACAGCCTGGTGCTGTGTGTCTGACCACCTCAGATGCAGAGGCAGGGGCTTCCAACACGAACCCCATCGCCACAGCCTGGTGCAGTGTGTCTGACCACCTGAGAGGTGGGGGCTGCCAACACTAACTCCATCCCCAGAACCTGCTGCAGTGTGTCTGACCACCTCAGAGGCAGGGGCGTCCAACACGACCCCCATCGCCACAGCCTGGTGCAGTGTGTCTGACAGGCTAAGCGGCAGGGGGCTTCCAACACTAACCCCACCCCCAGAGCCTGGTGCAGTGTGTCTGACCACCTGAGGGGCAGGGAGCTTCCAACACTAACCCCATTCACAGAGCCTGGTGTAGTGTGTTGGACACCTCAGAGGCAGAGGTGGGGGACTTCCAACACTAACCCCACCCCATCCCCAGAGCCTGGTGCAGTGTGTCTGACCACCTGAGGGGCAGGGGCTTCCAACACTAACCCCACCCCATCCCCAGAGCCTGGTGAAGTGTGTCTGACCACCCGAGCAGCAGGGGCTTCCAACACTAACCCCACCCCCATCCTCAGAGCCTGGTGCAGTGTGTCTGACCACCTCAGAGGCAGAGGCAGGGGCGTCCAACACGAACCCCATCGCCACAGCTTGGTGCAGTGTGTCTGACAGGCTGAGGGGCAAGGGGCTTCCAACACTAACCCCATCCCCAGAGCCTGGTGCAGTGCGTCTGACCACCTGACAGCAGGGGGCTTCCAACACTAACCCCACCCCAACGCCACAGCCTGGTGCAGTGTGTCTGACCACCTCAGAGGCAGAGGCAGGGGCTTCCAACACTAACCCCACCCCATCCCCAGAGCCTGGTGCTGTGTGTCTGACCACCTCAGAGGTGGGGGGCTTCCAACACTAACCCCACCACATCTCCAGAGCCTGGTGCAGTGTGTCTGACCACCTGAGGGGCAGGGGCTTCCAACACTAACCCCACCCCCATCCCCAGAGCCTAGTGCAGTGTGTCTGACCACCTCAGAGGCAGAGGAGGGGGCTTCCAACACTAACCCCACCCCAACGCCACAGCCTGGTGCTGTGTGTCTGACCACCTCAGAGGCAGAGGCGGGGGACTTCCAACACTAACCCCACCCCATTCCCAGAGCCTGGTGCAGTGTGTCTGACACCTCAGAGGCAGAGGCAGGGGCTTCCAACACTAACCCCACCCCAACGCCACAGCCTGGTGCAGTGTGTCTGACCACCTCAGAGGCAGGGGCTTCCAACACTAACCCCACACCCAGAGCCTGCTGCAGTGTGTCTGACCACCTCAGAGGCAGAGGCGGGGGGCTTCCAACACTAATCCCACCCCATCCCCAGAACCTGGTGCTGTGTGTCTGACACCTCAGAGGCAGGGGGCTTCCAACACTAACCCCACCCCCATCCCCAGAGCCTGGTGCAGTGTGTCTGACCACTGCAGAGGCGGGGGCTTCCAACACTAACCCCACCCCCATCCCCAGAGCCTGGTGCAGTGTGTCTGACCACCTCAGAGGCAGAGGAGGGGGGCTTCCAACACTAACCCCACCCCAACGCCACAGCCTGGTGCTGTGTGTCAGACAACCTCAGAGGCAGAGGCGGGGGACTTCCAACACTAACCCCACACCATCCCCAGAGCCTGGTGCTGTGTGTCTGACCACCTCAAAGGCAGAGGCGGGGGGCTTCCAACACTAACCCCACCCCATCCCCATAGCCTGGTGCAGTGTGTCTGACCACTGCAGAGGCGGGGGCTTCCAACACTAACCCCACCCCATCCCCAGAGTCTGGTGCAGTGTGTCTGACCACCTGAGAGCAGGGGGCTTCCAAACACTAACCCCACCCCCATCCCCAGAGCCTGGTGCAGTGCGCCTGACCACCTGACAGCAGGGGGCTTCCAAAACTAACCCCATCCCCAGAGCCTGCTGCAGTGTGTCTGACCACCTGAGAGGTGGGGGCTTCCAACACTAACTCCATCCCCAGAGCCTGCTGCAGTGTGTCTGACCACCTCAGAGGCAGAGGCAGAGGCAGGGGCGTCCAACACGATCCCCATCGCCACAGCCTGGTGCAATGTGTCTGACCACCTCAGATGCAGAGGCAGGGGCTTCCAACACGAACCCCATCGCCACAGCCTGGTGCAGTGTGTCTAACAGGCTGAGGGGCAGGGGGCTTCCAACACTAACCCCACCCCCAGAGCCTGGTGCAGTGTGTCTGACCACCTGAGAGGTGGGGGCTGCCAACACTAACTCCATCCCCAGAACCTGCTGCAGTGTGTCTGACCACCTCAGAGGCAGGGGCGTCCAACACGACCCCCATCGCCACAGCCTGGTGCAGTGTGTCTGACAGGCTAAGCGGCAGGGGGCTTCCAACACTAACCCCACCCCCAGAGCCTGGTGCAGTGTGTCTGACCACCTGAGAGGTGGGGGCTTCCAACACTAACCCCAACCCCATCCCCAGAGCACGGTGCAGTGTGTCTTAGTCTGGGAACCTTAGGGGCTCAGTCGCGCGATTCCTGCTCTTGTGTGCGTGCGTGCGTGCGTGCGAGCGGGCGCGCGCGCAAGGGCCTGGCCCCACTGGCGGAGCCCTGCCAGCACAGCGCTAATGCAGCGTGTCCACACACCTCCAGGCGCAGCACACTTGGCTTGGCACGGGCTGCACACATCCTGGAACAGCAGGTCATTAGAGCAGTAATGATTTTGGAAACGGCGACTCTATAACGTGCCCTTGTTCACGCAGCTTATTCGCCGGCTTCTTTTTTTATGTATGAGTGACGTTTTCTCTAAATTGGCCTGTTGAGGAAAGCGCGAGACGGCTAATAGGTATTGCAGAGTGGGCTGCCTCCAGCAGGAGATTGTGGGGTGGGGGTGCGGGGGGGGGGCAGCAAGTGGACTGCTCTGCCACTAATGCAGGACTAAAGCCGAGATGACAAGTTAAGCAGCCACAGGTGTGATGTCCGGGGGTGCCGGCCTGAAAAGCCGCCATTAACATCAAAACGAGCGTGCCCCTAGTCCCCGCCGCCCGCAGAAACACCTTGCCCCCCCCCCGCCCCTCCCCCGGGGCAGGCGGCTTTCTCCATAACCGGTAACAAGTGCAGGAGGCCGGCGGGGCGCGTCTGGCCCCCGACTGCCACATGGCGAGGGCTGCGCCTGTTCTGCACCCCGTGTGTCTGACCACCTCAGAGGCGGCATCCCGCGTCCCCGCACGCCCTCATACACGCCCAGACTGGCACGGCCGAGGGGCACTGCCCGCAACACCCTTGGCTTCTCCTGTGACTGGAAAAGGTCAAAAGGTGGAACGAGATGTCTGCACGTGCGGCTCCTGAATAGACACCCAACACATGTCAGACACCCTGCAGTAGAAAAGCCGCGGCCCCGTCCAGTGGCTACATTCCTGACCCACCATCCTAGGTTCAAATCCCGGCTTCGCCAATTGACCAACAATAGTGTCATTTTAGCCGCCATACCATTGTGTTTCCATGAAGCCTGGAGTTAATTGCTCACCGAGTGCTAATCCAGACTGCTCCGCGGACAGCACTCGTGTTACACATGCTTCTGCAGAATTGCCTGCTACCTTTAAAGCGCCCTGATGCTTTACGGGAGCTAGGTACATGCTGTTTGGAGAAAAGCTTCCAAAATTGCCCCCACGGCCCAACAGCCCTTCAGAGAGAGGTTTCAGTCCAAGCTTGGATATGCACTACACATTTTTCAGTGCCTAGAAACCCCCTCAAGGCAGCATAAACATCTTGCCAACCTGTCCAGGAGGTTCATTTGGGGTGTTTATAAAGCGCGGATCTAGCGCTTAGAAGCCGGGGAGCGCTTTACATTCAGTATGGGGTGAAGGAGCAGGGGACCCAGATTAAGTGTTAA
Source organism: Ambystoma mexicanum (assembly GCF_040938575.1). NCBI lineage: Eukaryota > Metazoa > Chordata > Amphibia > Caudata > Ambystomatidae > Ambystoma > Ambystoma mexicanum. The sequence goes on from NC_090940.1 coordinate 17,052,441, forward strand.
GGGCGTGCATGTTCGTCCCGGAGTCCCATAAGCATTGTTCTTAGACTGCACTCACTCCCGCAGTTAAGTCAGGTGGACAGTGGGTGGAAGGCGGCCTCATTTCCACGTATGACGGTGGGGATTGGCGCAGTATAAAAGCTTCATAACACCATGTTAGGCAGAATCACATGCACTACCCTTGGGGAACACTACATGCAATGAAGACAAGTGTCAGTACACTGTCACCTTTGGTATACGCCTGTACTACACAGTAAAGTGGTAGCGATGGCTGAGCAGCCAGACTTATCTCAAGAGTAAAGTGAGCAGTAGAACAAGTTACACAAAGGACAGCAATTACTATGATTCAAGCAAACACTGACTCAAGGTTTCTTGGTAAAAGAATATACATTTATTTACACACTCAGTTTGAAAACATTACACTAGCAAGAGCAGCTCGATATCACACACTAATATACTACAAATACACAACCATTAAGTTACTGAACACGCCCAGCTCCCCTGAAGTGGGAGCAAAATGGCACTTCAGATACTTTTCAATGGAGTAAAAAGACAAGGTTATAAGAGTCAGCAGCACAAAGACTAGCATAGGCAAGGCAAAGGGTTTCCGTAAACTACAACCAGCAATTCATCTGGGCCAAAGTCAATGGTTCAGAGTCTTTGTATTGGATAGCACAGTTCTGGTAGTAAACGGTTAAGTCTTTGCCACGGATTTTAGAAGAACTTGGTCAGGCGAAAAGTTAGACAAATGTTTATGGAAGGACAAGTCTTCGAAGTCAGGAAAGTTTCATAAACTTTCACTGTGGCCGAAAAGATTTCCTGACTGCGAAAGCTGTAGCGGAGGCAGTTGTTCCTGGCAGTTCCTGCAGATCTCGCTGTTCCTGTGCTTCAGTCGTGGGGACAAGAAGGAGGACGTCAGGAGGTTCCTGCACTGCCCAGGGATGAGGCCACAAGCTTGGCAAAACATTGGTTAAGGTGTGAGAACCTTAAAGTCCACAAGCTGGTTTCCTTCCCCCTGCCTATCCGGTTTTCAACAGCACTCTGATGGAGTTGCAGCAGTCGTCTTCCTTCAGCTCATCTTTGGTTCTTTCCTTCCAGTGGTCGACTCTGCCTTCCAAGTCCCAGAGACCTGCTTTTAAACAGTTTTCCCCCATTTATTCCAGCCTGGCTGTCACTCACACAGCAGGGTGGCTGTCCTTGCCGGACAGCCAGCTGGCCAATCACGCCAGAGTGCATGCAGGTCTCCTAGGAGACTGAGCACAGGGAGTTTTGATCACCTCCCTCACATCTTGTCCACCCCAGACACTCAGGCGCCAGAGGAGGGCTTCAGCACTGAATCCCGGCAAAGGCCAACGAACAAAGGGACCAAACCTGGTTTGGCGCGCAGAGGCAAGCACAAGAAGGACCTTTCCTAAAAGAAATGGCGAAAAAAGTTGACCAGAGTCTGTTTTTATAGCTAGGTCTGGAGCGCCATATTGAAAAATATGGCTGACCTGATTTTTAGCTACCGTTGTTAGCAGTCGGTAAAAATCACGGTAGTTTGATCTAAACCACTGCCACCAGCCATTTCAAGTAGAAAAGGTAACATTTGACTGTTACATGAGTGTTCTGACTCAGGGGATGCTAGGTAACCCCTCCAGCACTCTATAGGAAGATAGTGTGTGCTGGGTCTATAATTTAAAGAGACTAGTAAAGCCAATTTAACTTTACATGCTCTGGGCGACAGTAGTTAGTCCCAGAGAAGGTATTTAAACCTTGGGAAGTCTGAAAGCCAACCCTGTGCCACTGCACTGAAGGTGCTGTGTGACACACAGGAAAAGATGATGCCTATGGAGTTGTTTTAAAATTCCAGCACTAAAGAACACAAAAGTAAAACACATTGAGAATGAAAAGTTCAAAGCCCCAAAATATAGCAAAAGAGCTGGAGGGCTCTAAGGGAGAGGGAATTTAGCACTTGTGTGAGAAATCACCCTAACACACCACGCTGTAGATGAGGGCAAACAAGGGGATTCATGTGTCTGTTATTGTTTACTGTGTTTGATTGTTGCCCTTCTCTGGCTGAGAAAGCAACATTTAAACCTTTAAACTCTGGACTAAGAGGGAGGGGTTATTCAGGCAGTAGCTCTGCACCTGGAATTTGGGGAGCAACAATGAGGGTGCAGGTGTGCAGTGTGGAGTTTCTCTAGGAATGCATTTTTTCGTGTGCCCTTTAGAGCGACCCACCGCCCCCATTTTCAGTTGGTTGAGGTGAGCAGCACAGCCTCAGAATATTTCAACACAAGGAACTGTCTGTGTGTGTTGTGTGGCCTTTGCGGGCTGTATGCCTTTGTCCAATGCCTGCTTGCTCTAGTTAGAATCTTGCTGAGATGTTCAGATTTGAATTGTTTCTATTAGAGCAATAAAGAACTATGGCGGGTCAGAAGGAGGAGTCGGACACGCCGAGCACATGATGCAATATCTTTTAATAAGTAGAAACCCAAGTTTCCCTATTGCTAAAGGGACTACTCTACTCATCTAAAGCAGCTCAGGGTGCTCGTCCAAAGTAACCATGTCCTCCTTTAAACCAACTCTATCTGACCCTGCCACTATATTTAACTCATTTAAATAGACCAGCAGAATGTCTTATTTTCTCTCCCCCTAGGCTTTTTATTGGAAGTCTTTCTTTGTGGTGCACATGTTTCTCAACCTAATCTCCTTGGATAGTCTCTGAGATCAACTCTTGTCGTTCACCGGGGAATAGTCTTGGGTGTCGTACTTTCTGTGCTCCTGTAGTTAGAATGTCTTTGCTTCAGACACTTTCCCACACTCTTGTCATCACCTGCGTGACTGTCCCCTTAGTCTTTCTCTTCCTCATCTTTTACACACTCTATAACGTTGGTACTTCTGCTGAGGGAGAGGTCCCTATGGCTCTCCCTACTGTGAGAACTACTTTTGATTTGCTTCATAATTATTACACAACTTTTGGGAGACACAAGAGAGGTGCAGAGGAAGATAGTGAGGGGATAAATACTTATCTAGATAATGCAGCTCACCTGGGAAATAACATGTGGTATCAGCACATGAGAAAAGTGGGAAAAGACATCTAAGGAGAGTTGCTAGGTCTGATCGCTCATACCCTATGCCATGAATACAGTGCAAACTTTCATTGCCAGAGAAGTTCCAAAGCATGATGCCCGGTGCCTCAGCCATCTTGCAGCATGCGTGACCAGAGGACAATTTCAAGGAAGTTGGACCACTTTCCGATGGAGATCGAAATGGTTGTTTCCATTCCAGGATGATTATATCAAGACTACACAGATGGAAAAGGAACCTGGATGGAAGAGCAAGATTCTTGTGTATCCTGCAACAGGACAGGACAGGATGAGGTGATCATTGAATACATGAAGAGAATGAATTGCCCGGATGTGACAGAAATAGCTGGATTGCCTGGATGTTGGGAGCAAACTCAACTTTTAGTCTATGGACGAGTGAAATCCAAGAAGGGATGTGAAGAAGCACTGATGTCCTGTGCAGCTCATCTACTGAAGCCAGAATATGTATAAGAGGTACAGAGGGTGAATGAGGGGTGTTTGAAGTCATGGGCTAAGCATGCCCAACTGCTGACATGGGTAGAAGATGAATCAGGTTGCATGGCTGTAATCCCATTGGCTAATGCAACATTGTGCTTCCGACAACATGGAAAGAATCATGTGCAAGATAACAAAGACTGCAGGAGTAAAGATGATGTTTCCAGGATGGGAGAAAGTACAGCTGTCCTGATGGATGACCTGAACATTTGAGAATTTCCAAAAGCAGATGCCCATTTGAGAAAGAGATCGCTTGAGTTTCGCCACACTCCTGTGGCTTGCCCACAGTAACTCCTCCCTGTGTTGGGAGCCCATTAAAACACATCTAAGAATTCAGTGACAGTAAAAAGGTGACTTACATTGGCTAATAATATTTCCATCGGCCATTTTTAAAGGGACTCAAGGTTTCATTTATCTAGTACGTTTGAGGCAAAGCTATGTACGGCTTTGCTTGCAATTGGTAAAAATACAAATATTCCATACACGATCGATTACAAACATTGTTGGAAAAAGCAATACAGAATGCAATTTGTATATCATTCGGTGAGTAAACATTGGTTCCTTAATTTGAACTTCAAAGTATTTACATGATAGATTATTTCCTGTTCTATCAATTGTTGACTTTATTATTTATTTATTGTTATTTATCTGTTTCTCCTCCGCTTCGCACTTTCCACCTCTCCCCTCTTCCATGCACTTTCCACCTCTCCCCTCTCCCATGCACTTGCGTGTTCTCAATGTCACTGGGCCTAGTAAGATCGTTGTTTTGTTCTCCCCTGTTCCCCTCCCTTGCCTTGTCGCGCTCTGAAACACTTGTGTATACGAGCGCAAAAGAAATAAAATATGAATATCAATGCTGCGGTTATGCTTGTACAATATCACAATTATATGCATAATTGTACATATCACCTAAGTGTTGGGGAGACTTTAAGAATCGCCTACCTTTCCTTATATGGTCATGGATCATATATTGTGTGCTCTATCTTATGTTCACATGTAATGATCTTGAAGAGTCAACAAAAACCTGACTGCCTAAGTCGGCCTGGGCGATGCGTGTGTCATCTTAAATGAGATGTATGTACACCAAATTGCTGCTCCCCGACATGGTAGATCTGATCGCCACACCGAATGGGATTGTAATGTGACATATGGCCATATCAACATGCTCTCTCACTATTGGGATCTGCATATTATTGGTGAACCCCTATCCAATCTAAGATATCATTGTGATATGAAGTCAATGCAAAGTGCTCGTTTGATATACCACAACCAGGAGATATATATATATATATATATATGTCCCACTTAAGTAGCTGAAACCTATCTTAAGCTGGAATGCAAATGCATTGAATAAAGATACTAAAGTGCAAATGCAAAATGCAGATATACACTCTATTTACATTAGATTATATGAGTCGTACCCCCATCATCTAATAAGGTGTAAATGCATTGGATAAAGATACTAAAGTGCAAATGCAAAATGCAGATATACACTATATTTACATTAGATTGTATGAGTCGTACCTCCATCATCTAATAAGGTGTAAATGCATTGGATAAAGATACTAAAGTGCAAATGCAAAATGCAGATATACACTCTATTTACATTAGATTGTATGAGCTGTACCTCCATCATCTAATAAGGTGTAAATGCATTGAATAAAGATACTAAAGTGCAAATGCAAAATGCAGATATACACTCTATTTACATTAGATTGTATGAGTCGTACCTCCATCATCTAATAAGGTGTAAATGCATTGAATAAAGATACTAAAGTGCAAATGCAAAATGCAGATATACACTCTATTTACATTAGATTGTATGAGTCGTACCTCCATCATCTAATAAGGTGTAAATGCATTGAATAAAGATACTAAAGTGCAAATGCAAAATGCAGATATACACTCTATTTACATTAGATTGTATGAGTCGTGCTTCCATCATCTAATAAGGTGTAAATGCATTGAATAAAGATACTAAAGTGCAAATGCAAAATGCAGATATACACTCTATTTACATTAGATTGTATGAGTCGTACCTCCATCATCTAATAAGGTGTAAATACATTGTGCTAACATATTGGATTTTAAGAAGTATCTACTTTATAAATGAATCCAATAGTAATAAAGTGCAAGTGCATTGTGCAAAAATAAGCAACATTATCATATAGCTCTATGAATAAACATCCATCATAAAGTGCAAGTGCATTATGATCAGGTATTAGGTATTCATATAATATCTGCATTATGTGCAATTCCAAAAGTAAAGTGCCAATGCGATCTAAAAAAGAGTCCCCATAATATTGGTGATCATTCTGTATATACAATTGCATATTCAACGAGGAAATAATATGATATTCACTCACTGCAGGATTAAAAACCCACATTAAAGCACTCTGTAAAAAGACCGTTAATGGTTCAACACACAGAATTCTGAGTCCTTCGTTCACCTCTAATTTTCAACCAACATCATATTATTTTACATATTAAGCCAGAAGTCAGAGAATGTTTATGATGGTAATTGTCAAGGAAATATTATATAAATAGAGACAAACTGCAAGAAATACCAAGAAAGGAAAGAGAAATAACTACGGAAGGGAAAAAGAGGAGAAAGAAAGCAAAAGAAAAGGAAGAAACACAAAGCAAAATCACAATAATTTGATGCTGTCTCTCAAAACAATCACCGGCTAGCGTGATACATTAGACCCCTAAAAAAGTATACAGTTCTTCATCGACATTGTGGCTGTCGGATTTTTACTTTCAAAGTCAATTATATATTTTGTTTCCTCTTGTTGCAATAACTTTTCGCTGTCACCTCCTCTCAGGCCAGTTACAACTTTGTAAATGTCGAAGAATGTAAGAGTCTTGGGGTCACCGTTATGAAATTCTGAAAAATGTTTAGCCGTAGGATATGTGCAGTCCTTATTGACAATAGCTCTGATATGTTGCAGAATACGCACTTTTAGTTTACATTTGGTAATGCCCACATATCACTTCAGGAACAGGCATGTCAGGACATAGACTACTAGCTCTGATTCACATGAAATTGTGCCCTTGATTTGCATGGGTGCCTTTAGGATAGGATGAGTATAACTGCTGCAGTTAAAAGCATATTTACAAATGTTACATTTGCTACACTTCAAAAGCCATCCCCTCCACCTGAGAGCCACTTTGTGCCTTTGTAGTTGTTATCCGGGACCATGTAGCTTTGCACTATTAGGTCTTTGATGGACGCTCAATAAGTTACCCAAATCTTTGTCCACCTTCAAAACTTTCCAGTATTTATTGATGATATTCCTTATGGTTGGTGAATGACTTCCAAAAGTTAAAATCAATCTAGTGGCATTCTCTTCTGTTGTTTTGATGGAGTCAGATTTGGATTTTGTCAACATGTTCTGTCTATGCATATCGCAAACTTTAAGATAGGATCTTTCAATTATTTTTTCGGGTACCATTGTTGTAGAAAGTTATGGGCTGTGATTTGGCTAGCTTTATCAAAATCTTTGATGTCGCTGCAATTTCTTCTGATGTGAATGAATTCCCCATATGGGATACTCCACAGGAGATTCTTTGGGTGTGCACTATTAGCACGTAGAGGAACTTTTGCGCCTGTAATCTTCCTATAAAGATCGCACCCAATCTTTTGTCCCACAATTTTAACATTTACATCTAGATATACAATGGAATGTGCGCTGTGTTGTTCTTTGAATTGCAAATTAAAATTATTAACATTCAAAAGTTTTACAAATTCTCACCACGATTGTGCTGTGCCATTCCAAATAATAAACAAATTGTCTATATAGCATAGCCATAATATTATTTTCTCTGTAAAGGTCTCATTTTCTTCCGCCCATACCAATGATTTTTCCCAGTTCCCCATCATTAAGTTTGCGTACGAGGACGCGAATGTGGCACCCATGGCAGTACCTTGGATTTGGCGGAATATTTAATCATTAAAGAGAAAAACATTGTTCTCCAAGCAGAGTCTTATCATTTCGAGAATCATAGCTGAATGTTCAAGATAATTCAGAGATTGAGTGTTCAAAAAGGTTTGACAAGCCTTTATGCCATCCTCATGTTGGATTGATGTATACAGTGACACCAGATCCATGGTGGCCAATGGATATGTTGGTTCCCATGGTAAACCATTGATTTTACATAAGAAGTCTGTGGTGTCTCTCACATATGATGGTAAGGTAGAAACAAAGGTACAAAGCACTTCGTCCACAAACTTAGACATATTTTCGAGGAGTGACCCACAAAGTGTCACAATCGGTCTCCCTGACGGTCTAATGGGGTTCTTGTGTACTTTGGGGAGAAAATATATCATGGGGGTCACAGAGTGCCTGGTGAATAGAAATTTCACCATGTCTTCCTCCAAAATGCCTGCGTTCTACCATTTTAATAAAAACTCCCAGATTTTCTTTCCATTTGTTGGATGGGATTTTTCATAGGTTTTTCATAACATTTTACATTGTTGAGCTGTCGATAGGCTTCTTTTACATAGTGCTGTTTGTTCATTAGCACTATGTTGCAGCCTTTGCTGGTTTTAGTATATATTTGTCCATTTTAAATATGTCTGATAGAGCCTTTTGTTGTTTTCACGATAGGTTGCTTTTGATATGTTTTTTTATTTTTCCTTCTTTCTTGTTTTAAGTCATCAATAAACACGTTGGAGAATGCTTCAATGTGGATATTGTGGGCACTCAAAGGGTTGAAGTTGGATTTACATTTCAGTTTGCTTTTGGATGGCCAATCAGTGCAAATACCTAATGTCTCTGGGTCTGTAGAGGCTGCATCCACAGTATCGTCACTTTCTTGTTGTAAAGTGACTACTGTAGTGAGAGTGTCCATATCTGCAATGATATCATCTGTTTGACCCTCCAATGTTGGTTTAGGTTTCTTTTGATGAGTATTGGTTGCAAAAAACATTTTTAAACGCAACTTGTGTACAATACTGTCCAAGTCCAGTCTCGTCTGCACATAATCGTACCCTGCCAGGAGGCAAAAATTCAAACCTAATTTGAAAACTTTGATCTCTTCTTATGTTAAGACATGATCGGACAAATTGACAATTTGTTGCTCATTCAGAATTTGTGTGTTGTCTTCATTTATTTTCCAGAGCGTAGTGATCTCGTTGGAGGGTTGCTGTTTGAACTTGTTGCCCCTATGCTATACACACTCATGCAATATGGTCGCTCCCCTTTTATTTGCCACTTTTGATGTTTCTGCTTACATCTGTTCTTCAGTTCGAGCCCTTCGGTATCGACTCTTTCTCAATCAACAACTTTTCCGCACAGGAATTTCTTCAAAGAGACACCTGCCCACCGTCTCGGGTCACACGTGTTTTGCTACCGCTCTCCACAGGAAGCTCTGCGGTCTTCCGGCTGATGGTGGAAGACGTCAAAAATCAGAGAGTTTGGATTAAACCATCTTCACCACTGTCAAAATGTGCAGTAGCACCTGGAGTGTTTCCAAGTGCAGAATGGGATTACCACAATAACTGATCTCAGACCCAAATAACCAGACAGACTCAAAGAATATTGGAAAAATACGACTTTATTATCAGTTCAATAAAGTAGTGAAACCTAGCAAACAAACAAATTGTAGCTCACACACACTCAAATACACTTTGGTTACACAAAGGCTTTATAGCTCAATGTACGTCAGCTATGATGTCATACTACGTGACAAATAGTACAAAGATATTGAACGGAGGGATTGGTTATGGGAACATATATACCTATAGTTTGTTTAGGTTTTAGGAACATCACTGGCTGCCCCTTGTCGAGTAGTCATGCCTGAAACAACCTCTAACTATATATGATACAGATGACAGAGGAAAAACAGAGGCGGATTGGCTTCTACAACAATGTATAGTCCACCATTACATTGTCCCTCATAATTGGCTGGCATTCTCTCTCAACCTTGCATTTGGCTCGTTAGCAGCACATAAGCAAAACAAAACCCAGGTGCGAAGAACAATGTGAGACAACTGCACTCTTGGCCAATTAGCCTAGTATGTCTTATCAGTTAGGCCCTAAAACAAAGCTTCTCTTTATAGTTGACCTTGCTGGATGTTATCTTCTCTGGAACTTTAAAGGGAGTGAAGATACATTACTATCTTCATCTGGGGCTTTATGAATAGGCCTTGTTTTCTGCTCTTGCATCATGTGTGAGGAGACCATGATTTTTGCCGTTTTGACCTTCTATTTAGTGCTATTTAATTCAATTATATTGGGTGTCATTACTCTCTTTGGCCTCTGGAAACTTGGTTGCTCCACTCTGAATGTACTTTCTATGTCTTTCATTTTACAATGCTTGGCATTCACAAATGTTCACTCCTTTACTTAATCTAAGAGCAATATGTCCTGCGTACATAGCTCATCCTCTTTAACTCCCTTTCTACCTTGCAGTTGCTTCTTGCTGCAACACCCTTGATCATGAGCCAAATAGCTACCCTTTTTTCAAGCACACATTTGTGTTCCAGCACCTGTCAACTCTGCCGCCTTGGTCCCTCTGCTCCAAGCTTTTTGCTTACTATTATACAGAGCTGACGTCCATCTTTTCAACATGGCCGCTTTATTTCCTACTGCAGCGAGCTTCTGCGTTTCTGCATATATACATTTACTACATTTCTGGTTACTCATCTTTGTGGATATGGTTTCTTCACATTCACATATGTTTCTTTTCTTCTTCAGTTATATCTTCATTCTTTAAGTATTCTTACATCGTTTCAGTGCGTTATTGTGTCTTCCCTTCATGATGTCACTTTGCACCTGTCCAGTTTCACCTATAGCCCTTCAAGCTCCATTGATGTGTGCAGACTTCTTATACTGCTTCATTTCAAGGATACATTCGATACGCGGATCTGAGTGCGTAACGTCTCTCATATCTTCGATGTGGTATTGGAATAATACCCGGGGTCAAGCATAGTGTTTTCTTGTTCTTCCAATATGATGGAGGTGAGGTCTAATGATGTATACAGATGCTTCTCTACACTCCCATTATGGAGCGGTTATTGGCCAACATGAATCAGAGGGTTTCTACTATAATGCTGTGGTTGTGGGCCAACATGGGCCGCAGGCTTGCTGATGGTATCCTTTGGCTATAGGCCAGCATCGGACAGATGCTTGCAGCCATTGTGTGCAGTTATTGGCCAACATGGGCCGCAGGCTTGCTGATGGTATCCTTTAGTTATAGGCCAACATCGGAAAGATGCTTGCAGCCATTGTGTGCAGTTATTGGCCAACATGGACCGCAGGCTTGCTGATTATATCCTTTGGTTATAGGCCTGCATCGGACAGATGCATGCAGCCATTGTGTGCAGTTATTGGCCAACATGAGCCAGAGGCTTGCTGATTATATCATTTGGTTACAGGGCCAGCATCTGACAGATGCTTGCAGCCATTGTGAGCAGTTATTGGCCAACATGGGCCATAGGCTTGCTGATAGTTTCCTTTGGTTATGGGCCAACATCGGACAGATGCTTGCTGCCATTGTGTGCAGTTATTGGCCAACATGGGCCATAGGCTTGCTGATAGTTTCCTTTGGTTATGGGCCAACATCGGACAGATGCTTGCTGCCATTGTGTGAAGTTATTGGCCAACATGGACCAGAGGCTTGCTGATTGTAGCCTTCGGTTATAGGCCCGCATCGGACAGATGCTTGCTGCCATTGTCTGCAGTTATTGGCCAACATGGGCCATAGGCTTGCTGATAGTATACTTTGGTTATGGGCCAGCATCTGACAAATGCTTGCTGCCGTTGTGCTGTGGTTATGGGCCAGCATCAGACAGATGCTTGCTGTCATTGTGCTGCGGTTATGGGTCAACATTGGGCGCAGGATTGCTGCCATTGTGTGCAGTTATGGGCCAACAAGGGCCAGAGGCTTGCCTACACCATGTTGAATTCATGAGCCATTGACTTGCTGCCATTATGGTGCAGTTCTTTACCAGCATCGATGGGCACGTACTGCACTTAGATATGTGCCCATGTGGACGTACGCTTGATGCCAGTATAGTACAACTATTGCCCAGCACGCAGGGACACTGGCTGCAATTGTGGTGAACGGGTATGGGCAAGTGGAAGGAAGCTTTCCACCAAAAGGTGAGGTTATTTGCCAGCAAGGACGGACTTTTCTGCCATTGTGCTGTTATTGTGCTGTGGTTATTGGGGGTGCGGCACTTGAGATGGCTGGCGGCTGCAGCCGGCTGCCATTTGTAAAATGTGCTGCCCAATTAGCGGAGGGCTGACTTGTTCTTGCGGTACAGTAATACTGAGTACATTGTGATGGCCAATTACATAAATCAGGGCCATCTGGCGGCGGGGGCAGTGTGCCCCTCGCAACTGCGAGGAAGCAGGCACCTCCGCAACACGCTCCATATGTCTGGAGCGGGAGGTGGGCACAGGGAGCCGGGGGTTCTTTCTTTCTTCATTTGCAAGGCGCCTTCTATGTCCGCACCCGCCTCATGGCGCGCAGTGGGCGCCTTGCCGAGGGCATGGATGTTATTACCTGGCCAACCCGTCCTCTCCCGATTGCAGAGCTCTGCCCTGCCGTGCCATTTCCATGCCTGTGCCAAGGAGGCCACCACATGCTGTGCCATTACGAGATACACAGCTGGGCCATGGTGTGTAATTGACAGCAGGGTCCTTTCAGAGGTGAAAGTTCACATAGAAGAAAGATATATAAAGAAGGATTGTGTTCACCATTTTCTGGGCACTTTTTTGCATTTTTATTTTGTGTTCTATCTGAAGTAGTGGGCACCAGTCCAGTCATATGCAGCATTGTATGAACCTTGGGTGAAAGTGATTCGCGTGCCCCAGGTGGCAATCGAACATTGACATTTATTACAGAAGGTGGGGGGTATCTTTGGGAGTGCCAACGCATTTGATGACGTGTAGAGCAACACTAGGAACGAATGCATTAGAGTATTGAGTTTGTTAGGAAAGGCCATGCCCGCTGTAGAGTGCCGGAGAATCGGTTCCCACCATGCCAACCCATGCCTGCCGTTATTACCCAAATTGATCGAAAACATTTGAACGAATGCTAGATTTGACCGAATTCGGTCACTACCATTAGTTGGAGTCTGAAAATACCGAACAAGAAGAGCGGGGTTTGCGGGGTTGTCCCCGCTCCTAATGTTCTGTATCTTCAGCCTCAGGGGTTGCAAGGGTCTCCTCCGCATCCATAACATATGCGGGGGAAAGGGGGGCAAAACTCGGGGCCCCCCTTTTTTTAATGAACGGTCAAAACAGGAGCCCGAGCAGTTACATTGCTGGCATTCCAACCCATGAGCAAAACATTCGCGGGCAGCCTGGTGCCTCCACCAATGACGTAGGTGGCCCATGAGCCGTGCCAAACTCGCCCTGTGCCAGTTCCATTTACAGAGCTGTTCCATAGAGTCTGCCACATGCCTTCTCAACTCACCCCCTGCCATTCATTGCGGATTACAGAGCTGGTCCATGGAGCCCAGAACATGCCATGCCAGCCGGTCCCCTGCCATTCATTACCGATCACAGACCTTTGCCACGGAGCCCAGCACATGCCATGCCACCCGGTTCCCTGCCATGCCATTCATTACCGATCACAGACCTTTGCCACGGAGCCCAGCACATGCCATGCTACCCGGTTCCCTGCCATGCCATTCATTACCGATCACAGACCTTTGCCACGGAGACCAGCACATGCCATGCCACCCGGTTCCCTGCCATGCCATTCATTACAGATCACAGACCATTGCCATGTAGCCTGCCACATGCCATGCCACCCGGTTCCCTGCCATGGCATTCATTACCGATCACAGACCTTTGCCACGGAGCCCAGCACATGCCATGCCACCCGGTTCCCTGCCATGCCATTCATTACCGATCACAGACCTTTGCCACGGAGACCAGCACATGCCATGCCACCCGGTTCCCTGCCATGCCATTCATTACAGATCACAGACCTTTGCCATGGAGTCTGCCACATGCCATGCCAACCGAGCCACTCCCTTACCATTAATTACGCATTACAGAGCTGGTCCATGGAGCCCAACACATGCTATGCCAGCCGGCCCCCTGCCATGCCATTCATTATCGATCACAGACCATTGCCATGTAGCCTGCCACATGCCATGCCACCTCGCCTTGCCACGTGCCTTGCCACATGCTGTTTTCGAGTACATGGCTGGGATGTCTTTACACCTAAACGTTTAATGCCTATTTTCCCCTCTAATTTGAGTAGGTAATTTATCCTGAATGTCCTCACAATCGTGGCACAGGTTATTTATACCCAGTTTATGTTTTACCTGGGCCCTTTTTCCTGAATATATCAGCTGTTCATTTGTTTTGTCACCTCCCTTTTAATCTCCCCAGTGCCCCAGTGTACCCCCCACACGTTTAGTTCTTGCACCATGTGAAAAAGCAGCCACGCTTTTGCAGCTGGTTCCTCGTTTTCGAGCTCTCACTTTTCAGGTGTTTTAATTTCTTGTAAAAAAGTTAGCAGGCTGTAGCACATATCCTGTATACAGAAAGAGTGAGTCCCTATTTTTTGTTAAAGGGGGATTGAGCTAACAACAGGACTGGATTTTCAGAGAACAAAGTAACAGAAGCTCAATTACCCCTCTTTTTGTCCACCTTGCAAAGCGATCAGGGACAAGGGGATTTTTTGATAGATATATTTCTTACCTATCTAGAAGTCGCATAAAGACATATCATTGTCCAGAGAGCAATCAGAGAAAAAAACACAACATTTTAATAGGTTAAGTTATACACATTTGAGAATGGTCGGTGCTTTCCACAAGACACCTCCAAGCTTAGGAACAAATTAGAACACATGAAATTAAAAAGTCCGCAAAAAACACACACATATTCTATTTGTGGTGTCTAGGGTTAGTAAAGTGACAGTTCCAATGTAACACTTTTACAAATCAAATATTGGATTTCTTGTTCTGTTTGGGGAGACCAAGACATTAAATGCACAGCATGAGAATTTTAACGCTGCAAGAAAAACACATTTGTTTTTGTGTCGGGATGTCTACATATGTTTCGGCACACAATTTGCATCAACACCATCCCTGGTGTTCTGCTGTTCTAGTTGTGGCCCTCTTCAGGACAGGATGCTGATTTTAATTGACATAAATTCGAAAAACCCCAGATGTTCACTCTATTTTCCAATGCTGTAAAGAATGGAAATATGGAATTTGTGTTAGTGCTTTGACACAGTTTAAAAACTCTTCTGGTAAAAGTTCATGCGAAATGGATACTCTATTCTCCACATTCCCACTTGGCACTGACCTTTATATGCTTTTGTGGTCGGACTCAAGTTTTTGAGTTTTCTTGTGAACACACAATGAAGTCGCTTCTTATTTTCTGTGTGTCGTCATGAAGTGAATTTCTTCTATATTATTTAGGCTTCAAGGCATCTATAGTGTTCTTCATTTTGGTCTCTTCGTCGGAGTACTTCAGACTTTGGACCTAAAGTAAATTTCATGTATTGGTTTTGGCAAAACATTATCACCGTATTTGTTTTTCAAAGTGCAGGATTCGCTGCGTTATTTACTGACATGATAATTTTATATCCAAGTCGTGTGGTTCCGTTTTTCGCTAAATCCTGTGGCGGCTGCACGTTGGCCTTGTGTGCGTTTTTTTCCCTTTTTCCAAGGGTTTCGTATATTTCTTTAATTGACCTAAAAGGACAGAACCAACATTATTGGGACATGCCATCGGTAACAGGATACTTTAAATGCGGCATGTGCTCGGTCTGTTCACTCACGAAAAATATGAAGAGTGTCATCTTGAAAGAAAGACTTTGCATTTCAAATCTTTTACAAATTGCAGTGCCCAATGGGTAGTATACGCGATCAAATGCCCATGCCAACTTTTGTATATTGGAAAAACAAAAAGACACATCAAAATACGTATAGGAGAACATCGGACTAACATAAGAAACCAAACACCTAATAAACCTCTAGTTGCCCACTACATCCTTCTGAAACATAAACCATGTGAAATATTCTGGTTCATTATCCAAACAGTACAGACTTCAAAAAGAGGAGGAGACCGCGACCTGGCCTTGCGCAAGTGTGAACAAAAATGGATTTTTGATCTGGACACTGTAAAAAATAGCTTAAATTCATCAGTCGAGTGGGGTATTTTCTTTTGAGTGAAAAGTTTTTACTGCTGGTCAGGCCAACCTATCTAGGCTTTTTCTAAAAAGTGTTCTTTCCAAGACATGTTTCTTCTAATAAGTGTTCTGTCAATTATAACAAGCCCATAGGCTTAATTTCATCAATATCCAGAGGGGTTTTTTCATCACCGTGTACACAGAAAAAGAGCAGTTCGTCTGCATCTCGATATCCCAAAATGAGATTCTAATAGTATATGGAGTTAGCCACACACGGCTCTATATCAGAGGGTGGCTTTAACCTTTTCAATTAAGCATTTACACTGCCTATATTTGTTCCAATGCATCAAAACAAACAAAGCACAATTGTTTTTTCAACAAAATCAGTATAAAAAAGAGCTCTGGTACACACGCTCTAAAATGGCCGCCCGCGTTGCCAATAAGACAGCAGTAGGCTGTTGGCATCCGTACACGGCAGTCACATGACACGCGAATACGGAAGAAATACAATCTCCTCCCCCGCGATATCGAATTCAAACGAGTTGGTCTCCCCGCGCTGAAATCAAGAGGAGCTGCACGACGAACAAGGAAGACTGATCCAGTGAACTTCCTAAAAGGTAAATTAATCATATGGCTGAGGTCTGCTGCCCCCTCTACTATATACAAAAAACAACCGCAGAACCCCGCGAGTGAGCGGAAACTAGTATATTTCTTGTCAACATGGGGAGCCTGCACCCAATAATGTTGGTTCTGTCCTTTTAGGTCAATTAAAGAAATATACGAAACCCTTGGAAAAAGGGAAAAAAACGCACACAAGGCCAACGTGCAGCCGCCACAGGATTTAGCGAAAAACGGAACCACACGACTTGGATATAAAATTATCATGTCAGTAAATAACGCAGCGAATCCTGCACTTTGAAAAACAAATACGGTGATAATGTTTTGCCAAAACCAATACATGAAATTTACTTTAGGTTCAAAGTCTGAAGTACTCCGACGAAGAGACCAAAATGAAGAACACTATAGATGCCTTGAAGCCTAAATAATATAGAAGAAATTCACTTCATGACGACACACAGAAAATAAGAAGTGACTTCATTGTGTGTTCACAAGAAAACTCAAAAACTTGAGTCCGACCACAAAAGCATATAAAGGTCAGTGCCAAGTGGGAATGTGGAGAATAGAGTATCCATTTCGCATGAACTTTTACCAGAAGAGTTTTTAAACTGTGTCAAAGCACTAACACAAATTCCATATTTCCATTCTTTACAGCATTGGAAAATAGAGTGAACATCTGGGGTTTTTCGAATTTATGTCAATTAAAATCAGCATCCTGTCCTGAAGAGGGCCACAACTAGAACAGCAGAACACCAGGGATGGTGTTGATGCAAATTGTGTGCCGAAACATATGTAGACATCCCGACACAAAAACAAATGTGTTTTTCTTGCAGCGTTAAAATTCTCATGCTGTGCATTTAATGTCTTGGTCTCCCCAAACAGAACAAGAAATCCAATATTTGATTTGTAAAAGTGTTACATTGGAACTGTCACTTTACCAACCCTAGACACCACAAATAGAATATGTGTACAGAACAAGAAATCCAATATTTGATTTGTAAAAGTGTTACATTGGAACTGTCACTTTACTAACCCTAGACACCACAAATAGAATATGTGTGTGTTTTTTGCGGACTTTTTAATTTCATGTGTTCTAATTTGTTCCTAAGCTTGGAGGTGTCTTGTGGAAAGCACCGACCATTCTCAAAAGTGTATAACTTAACCTATTAAAATGTTGTGTTTTTTATTCTGATTGCTCTCTGGACAATGATATGTCTTTATGCGACTTCTAGATAGGTAAGAAATATATCTATCAAAAAATCCCCTTGTCCCTGATCGCTTTGCAAGGCGGACAAAAAGAGGGGCAATTGAGCTTCTGTTACTTTGCTCTCTGAGGCACATATCGGACTTCTATGAAGGAGATTCCCTACTCATGTTAGAGGGCTGCAAAAGGAAGTTCCAATTGCCAGAGACCGCGACCGAGAGATTCCGATACACCCAGCTCCGACACTGGTTGTCCCACGACACGATGCGGGCGCATGGAAACAGAGAGCTCACGGCATTAGAACACACATTAACGATCACGCCGCCCAAAGGCAAGATTGCGGCCCTGTACAGATTACTGGACAGGACAAACCCAGAAGTGAGGGAGGCCTACATGAAACGATGGGGGAGCGACTTGGGCAGGGAACTGGGCGTAACCAGCTGGTCTCGCATCTGGGATAGAACTCGCAAGGCCTCCAGATGCGTAACGAACAAAGAAGGAGCCATCAATGTCTGCTACAGGTGGTATATGACCCCTGAAATTTTACAGAAATGCAACTCAGCTATTCCACCCCAATGCTGGCGAGGCTGCACATAGACAGGCTCACTGTTCCACCTCCTCTTGGCATGCCCGAAAGCGGAAAGATTCTGGAGGGAAGTCCTGGAGCAGATTCAACAGCTCACAGGCCTGTCAATCCCATGGGACCCAGGCATCTTCGTATTGGGAGACACAGGAGAAGGACAATTTTCTCTAACCCGCGACCTGGCAACCCTTTGTACTCACTCACTAACGGCAGCCAAAATCTCGATGGCCAAATTATGCAAACTCCCAGAAGGTCCTGCAATTCCGATATGGTGAGTTAAGTGCTGGGACATCGCCGCTGCCGAGAAAATCACTGCCATCCGCCAGGGAAATAGGAACAAGTTCCACAGCATCTGGGACCCATTCCTTGACTTTGTACAGAGATTTCTAGGTATAGCCAGACAACCACCATCTCTCAGGTGGCTGACGAAGATGGACTAACAGGCCTGGGTTACCCCGGCCCAGACACACAGCGGTCCCCCCAACCGCGAACAGTGACTAGAAAATCTGTATTGCTGAAATGAGGCAACTGCAATCCCCACTGGTCCGCTCCGGATCCCCCCCACCCAAACTCAAGTTAGCCTCAGTTGAGGTGGCACTGTTGGTGTAGTTTGTTTTATTTTTTTATTTTTTTTTCTCTTCTCTCTCTGTTTTCCTTTTTCTTCTCTCTTGTGTTGTTCTTCTGTGTTTGTTATGTTCTCAAATGCAAAACAGAAAGATGTATAATGCCTCGGTTATATACTACAAATGGCAATAAATTACCATGTTCAAAAAAAAAAAAGGTAGCAGGCACCCCTCTCTCGAAAAAACATGGCATGATAACCTGTTCTGTGGTTTTTACCCACTTTGAGAGTCCGCAGCCATCGCTTTTTGCTCACGGTACCTTTCGCTGATGGGAAATATCCATTTGTATATCAGTCTTTGTCCCTCCCACAAGGGCAGTCCAGCACCGAAATGCCAGGCAAACCTCCTTTGCACAAGAGTACCAACAGCAACCCCATACGCGTGTTTCAGCCTTGTGGGCGGGACAAAGGCTGATATGCAAATGGGTATTTCCCATCTGTGAAAGGTACCGTGAGCAAAAAGCGATGGCTGCAAACTCTCAAAGTGGGAAAAAACCACAGAACAGGTTATCATGCCATGTTCTTTCGGGAGAGGGGTGCCTGCTACCTTTTTTGAAAAATGTTTGCAAGGAACTTGGAGTTGGTCACCCTAAATTACCTTGGGGAACCCAGACGTGGACCCCCTGGTCACTGTGCTCATGAGAAGCACAGCTCCACCTCACTGATGAGGCCCAACAAGGCTGAATCACGTGTATGGGGTTGCTGTTGGTACTCTTGTTCAGAAGGGAATTGCCATAGCATTGCGGTGCTGGACTGCCCATGTGGGCGGGACAAAGACTGATATGCAAATGTGTGTTTCCCATCTGTGAAAGGTACAGTGAGCAAAAGGTGTGTGCTGCAAACTCTCATCTCAGAACAGGTTATCATGCCATGTTCTTTATGGAGAGGAGTGCCTGCTACCTTTTTTGGAAAAACGTTTACATTTCTTGGTTTCTTAATTTGAGGCCTGTTCATTCTCCATAGGAACCCTTCGTTTCATTGGTTGCAATTCTAATGGTTTTTAGAAATAGCTTAGTGATGTAGGTTTAGGCCAAAAGAAGACTTGCCTTTTTGGGGTCGATTATTTTAGACAAAAAAACTTACATATGAAATGAAGCCACATTTCTTGTGGCAACTAGCTCGCCATGGGCAATGCCGACTTGCCATGTCCTGTGGCACTACCGATTACATTACACAGCTTTGCCATGGAACCACCACGCGACATGCCAGCCGGGTGTTAAAAAAGGTGTGTGGGCTCATTAACATATGTGATGAAGAGTGACGTCACGGGAAGTGAACAGATGTTCCACTGAAACATGCACATTTTGCTGAATTGGTCTGTCCCAATCAAGTACACCGAACCAATAAGCATTGGCCCCTCCGAAGAATGTCTCTGCCAAAGTAGAAATGATGTGGTGAGCAGACCTGCACGCGGTCCTGCTGGCCACTATCTCGCCACTGGGCCTGACAGACTTTGCTTCGAATCTGGGCTTGGCATGGGTTGCATAGTCCGAACTAATTGCCAGCTTTTTGTAATTAAATCATCAAACATCTGGGTTGGTGGTGTCCTGTACCATGTTCCCTTGACTGGAACCCTGCGTGGCATTGCTTGCACAACAATGTTCTTCTTACTTGCTGTGGGCCATGCCAACCCATCCTCTGCTGTGCCACACCACCCCTAGCACAGCTGTGGCATGTGACCCACAATTAGGCATGCCAGCCCATCCTCTGCTGTGCAACACCACCCCTTTTACAGCTATGGCATGGGACCCACAATTAGGCATGCCAGCCCATCCTCTGCTGTGCCACACCACCCCCTGCACAGTTGTGGCATGGGACCCACAATGAGGCATGCCAACCCATCCTCTGCTGCCCCATTACACAGAGAGAGGAGAGAGCCGCGGCCCGAACCGCCAGAAGACAGGGAAGTCAGAAAGATGCTGTGTCAGAATGGCAAAAAGGAGGGGAAGCCAGCGGACCGAATAGAGGAAAGGCTTGGCGTTGAGTGAAAAGACAACGGAATATTAGCATCTTACCCAAAGACAGCAAGCAAAAGGGTTGCAACGCGCCGACCGCTGGGTGCAGATTGGCTAAATGTGACCCGGAGGCACCCATGTTGAAAATGAACTAGACCACAGCTCACTCTAAGGGAAAACGCATGGTGTGCCATTCAATGGCGGTGCATCCTCCAACTATTCCATAAGCGCCACTGCAGGGAGCATGTGACAGTAAGAGATCATTTATGTCTCCCTGGAAGTCGGTATTGATGATGCCTGCTAAAATATCTATACCGAACTTCCGGGCCAGGCCAGATTTTGGGGCCAATCTTATATAACACCCAGGAGGGGGTAGCAAAACGAAGTCTGTGGGAATCATTCCTGTTTTCCCAGGAAGGACAGTTCCCTCTCTACTGCTACAGATATAGAATCCTATTCTTTTGTGGCAACAGAGGGGTCGGAGGCTCTATGACTAAGCTTCTGGAATTGTTGGGTTCCCCAATTTGTTTCAATTGAGTCACATCCCACTATTGACACCATATGTAAGGAAGGCATGGTATCAAAGTAAGACAGACACAAGTGATCACAGTTCAAGGGTGTTTATTGAACTTTATCAAGGGTGTGATAAATGCCTATCTAATCCTAAATCTACTGATGGGAGCAAGATACAACCATCAAATAATAACACAGTCCTAGTGGAGTCTCGTAAAAAAAAAAAGGGCCTATACTAAAAAAACAATTGCCATTCCTTACTGCTAGTTTACAAATAGTGTGGGGAATATTCATGAAAAAGAAATAAGTGTTCACAAAATGATAAATCAGGATGTTCAGGCCGTTGTCCTCCCTTCCCCATGTTTTCAGCACGGGGCACAGCAGGTCAGTCGAGCGTAGCACACTCTTGGGCTTCTTCAGCACAAGGACATAGTTCTATTAGAAGCATCAGAGCCTTCTATGCCCAAAGTCTCTGAAGTTATCAAAAAGTCTCTTGATCCAGAGGGCCTGATGTATCAAACAAACAAAAAAGTTCCTTTCCAAGTATTCAAGTAGGGCGAATCACTCTTCATCCTGGATCCCCCTCAGCTGGGCTCAGATCCCTTTTGTATCGCAATCTTTTCTCGGATGACCCATGGTTCACCCCGGATCCCCCCCAGTTAGGCTCAGATCCCCTTTTCACAATTAGTTTCCCTCAGCCTGCCTCAGACCAATCACAGTTCGTATTAGATATCGAAGACTTTCGAACGTACATGGGGTTTGGCTTTACCCATTGCAGGACCACTTCAAAGTTCACAATTTTGCACTCACAACTGGATACCTAACAGAGACCTTCGAATGAGCTGCTTGCGACCTTGGTTCTATCACAGACCGGTCTGCTATCAGTCTCCCCGATTTACCGGCTGTGCCGTCTTTACTTGGGAAGCTTTTTTGTAGGAGCCAAGGACACAGCGGCAATCGCTCCTCCCAGCCTCTACTATCGATATGGGAGAGCCCCAGGTACCTTCGACACACAAAGCAGCTTTCTTTAGCCTTAATTCCCGGTCTTATGTTTCTTATTCTTGAGGGTTCTCCCTCTCAAAAGGCCAAATGCAATTCCCTCCTTGCAACCCTTTCTGGTATTGCTGTCTTTCTCTTTGTATTAAACTGCCACCTCGTAACTGCTGCTTCCTCATGTGTTTTGCCTTGCTCAGAGTGTGCTTTCGTGCTCTGCCTTTTATCCGTGTGGGAAAGTGTGATGGAAGTCAGGTGTGTGTAATTATCAGTAATTGCCTGACTCTGCCTGACCCTTGTGTTGAGACATGTCAGGTATACAGCTCGGGTGTTAGTCTGCTGTTGCTCACGATGAACTGTCCATGAAAAAGTGTTTGTGTCAGAAAAGCAAGTGGGGGATTGATTTCCAGGAAGGTGTGATTGGGAAGGAGATACTGCGTCTCACCCTCCGGTGTCCCACTTCCACTCCCCGAGGACTGCCTATCCAGGTGATCCTCCCGCACTGGTGCACCCCAAGGAACTGGATCCAAAAGCAATGGCTGTGTCCTGGCTACCTGAATGACAGATCCCTGGGGACTAGCGGCTGAGATACCTTCAGGTTTCTCACTCCACTCACCAGTTGGCTTGTGGACAAGGCCATCCCATACAGATGGGGTTTTCAGTTTCGCATTTTGTTTCAGTTTGAGGGGGTACAGCATCAGTTCACTATCCTTCGTGCGGCCATTGAGGCTTTTGCACGCTGAGATACACCTACCTGACCAGCAAGAGACAGAGGCCCCATCAACGGACTGGACAAAAACGCGCTTGCGGAGAAGCTGAAGGAACGACTGCCAGAGGCCCTTAATGGACAGAAGAGAATGCAGTGTGGACTCAGAGGGCCCTGCATGAATGCGGACGCTGGTGGCCCTGATGTTCTGTTCCTCTGTTACTCCCCAATATACAGCATGGTTGCCTATTCTCTTACGTTCCTGTGGCCCGTTGCTCATGGGTTGGTTAGGCTTTTATGAGCCGTATTTGTTTCTGTTTCTGCACAGGTCTAAGGGCATTGGGAGCATGTTCCCGTAATCAGGTGGATCACCTGATGATTACCCCAGGCAGGGCTGTTCTTAGTATGTTTTTTTTTTTTACTCTTATGGGTTTTTCGCTGTTCTTGTTTTTATCTATATGTGCCTTTTAAGATTGTTTTGTACAGTGTGTGGGGGACTTTGGATGGGTAAGAATGCTTGTTCGCTAGCACTGAAGGGGCGAGTGCGAATTTCAAGCAGCCTTAACTACTTTGGACCAGTGGGCCTGGTTGTGAAAGGGGAGATGTTAAACCACTGAGATGGCAGACCTAAAAATGGTCTCGACAAATATTCAGGTGCTGAATTCCCAGAGGAAGAGGAAAAGTGTGATATCTAAACTGGTGGATCTTGGGCCCATATTTCTTTACTCCAGGAAACCCACCTCTTGCAGTGGGATTGGCACAGGTTCTGCTCAAAATGGTTTCCCCATCAATACTTTTCCTCTTCCTTGCAGAAGAAAGCCGGGGTAGGGATTTCATTTGCTAAATCCCTGCACTTCGAGAAGCTGAGAGTTATGAGGAATGTTCAGGGCAGGTACCTAGGTCTACAGTTACGTCTATGAGGGAAAGACCTGACTCTGATTTCTATCTATGGCCCAAACCAACAACAGGATCTTTTCATTGCCTGGTTATTCCCTCACTTTGCTCAGTTCCAGCACAGAGAGCTCTTGATAGGCGGGGACCTCAGCGTGGTGCTGGACGTACAGGTGGATAGGTCGGGCCCAGGCATCCATTCTGAAACATCGAAAGCGGCCTCCCTCAGGAAGGCTATGGTGAACATGCACCTAGTGGACTTGTGGCGACATCATCACCCGCTGGTTCGGGATTGCTCCCACTTTTCGCATGTCCACCAGTTACTCCAGAATTGATTACTTTCTGGTGTCCCAGCCCCTCCTCCAACAAATTATTTCTGCTACCCTGGAGCTTGCCATGATGTCTGATAATTTGCCCATCATGTTACAGATAGACACCTCGAGGATAGGGGGTAGAAAATCTCACATGTGGAAATAAAACTATTCCCTCCTGGCAGACACAGCCTTTTGTGTGACCATCTCTGACAAAATCACTCAATACTTCCACGACAACCAAACGGGGAAGTTGCGATGCCAAACCCACATTAAGAGGAGAATTAATCAACTTAGCCTCGACACATAGGAAACTCCTGTTGGCCCAACATGCGGAGGCTGAAGAGAGGGTCCAAGCATGGGAAGCTCGCTAGAAGCGGGATGGGTCCAGGAAGACTTATAGACAGCTACAAGTAGCAAGGACGGAGCTGAGAGCACTAGGGGCAGATGACAAATCTTACAAATGACTTAGAACTAAACACTTTCATTATAGCACCTTCAATAAAGCATTGCGTCTCCTGGCATACGGACCGAAGGTCCAGAGTAATAGCGCCGCCATCAGGGGGTTAAGGGACGAGGCCTCTAACCTACACGAGGATGAGCTGGCCAAAATGCGGATCCTAACGCAATATTATTTGGCATTGTTTACAACCGAACCCTCTGATGGAGCTCGGCAGGACACGTTTCTCCAAGAAGCACATCTCCCCCGCATTACGGAAGACCATAAACAAAGGCTTGATTCTCCTATAACCCCAGACGAAGTCTCCCAAGTGATTTGCGCTCTCCCGGTTAATAAATCTCCAGGTCCAGATGGTTTTACAGCCCTCTTTAACAAAAAATTTGCAGCTATACTTCCTCTGCAGTTGGCAGCTTTATTTAACTCCCTCGCTGACACTTAGGCCATTACTCCCACCATGGGAGAGTCCACTCTTTAACTCATAGGTAAACTGGGCAAAGACCTTACTGTATGCTCCTCTTTTAGGCCATTTGCGGTCCTCACCTATGATTCTCGCATCAACTCCAAAATCCTGGCCACATGCTTAGCTAAGGTACTCCCGGGGAGGTGGGCAGGGACCAGACAGGGTTTGTTCTGGTGGGGCAGACTTTTGATAATATTCATCGCACTATAGATGTCCTAGAATGGACACGGATACAGAAACATGAGATGGCTCTCCTCTGTGTCGTTGCCGAGAAAGCATTTGACCGAGTGGACTGGGGTTGCTTATCGAAAGTGTTAGACCGGTTTGAGTTTGATCCCACATCACTCAAATGGACCCTGGCCAATTTTGTGCTCGCATCCACTCGGATCAGGGTAAACAGCATCCTACCAGACCTGATAGCTTTGTGGAGAGGCACCCGGCAAGGATGTCCGCTCTGTCTGCTTTTGTTTGCTTTGGCTATGGAGCCTCTCATGCAACAAGCCTGAGCATCTGCAAACATACATGGGGTAGAAATCGCTGGCTAGCAACACAAACTAGCACTGTATGCTGATGATCTCTTGTTCTATATGTCAGATTCTCGTCACTCGCTGCCCCACGTAGTAACCCTACTAGAACGCTCTCACGACGTCTCAGGATTTAAGATCAATTACACTAAGTCCACCATGCTGAATGTTTCTGAGTTGCTGGAGACAGTTGCTGGATTAAAGGCCAGATTCCCGTTCACTTTGGCCCAGAGATCGCTGAAAAATGTGGGGGTCTACCTGACCGCTCAATACACTGACTTGTATGCGGCCAACGTTCCGGCGCTCTTAGCTGCGCCTAAGCAGGACCAGTCGTGCTGGGGAATCTCCGTAATTCCCTGGGTGGGTAGGGTGACGGCAGGCAAGATGACCCTACTGCTGAGACTTTTGCACACTTTCCAGGCACTACCGATTTGGATTCTGCGGGTGTTGCTCAAAGACCTTCAATCTCATATTTTTTTATTTATTTGGGCCAAAAAGGTCCCTAGAATGGCTAGACACAAACTCCTGATGGCAAGGGAAAGGGGAGGCCTGGCAGTCCCAGACATTGAGAGCCATCTATACGCCACCTAACTCATACCACTTCTTGAAAGTCAGGCAGACACGCATAACTGTAAATATTGAGCAGACATTGAACAGGACAGCTTAGAGGCCGCCTTACACCACTGGTGTTGACAATCTCCGGAAGCAAGGAAGCAGCTGGGGCAGGTTCTGCCTTCGACCAGGACAACGTTTGATTATTGGGATAAGCCCAGGCGCAGGTACATGATGACCACTTTCCCCTCCCCATGACAGGGTTTGGGATAATGGGTACTTCCCCCTGAGGCGTAATAGGAGACAGTTCAGCAGATGGGTCGAGGGAGGTCTGCAGAGAATGGGTCAGTTATTGGTAGATCAGTGGGCCTTAACCTTTGCGCAGTGCCAGCAGGCTTTTATGATGGAAGATATCGACAGATATGGCTATATACAGCTTAGTCACTAGCTAGCTAACCCAAAGGGAAAGCGCCCAATTCGAAGACCAGTTCATAGGTGCCCTGAGAGCAGCCCTTAGTATTCCCAAGAAAGCCCGTATATCTGACCACGGGAGATCCAATAACTGGCCCTCTACTAAAGACAAAATTCTCCTTAAAACAGCCTCCCTGACACACAAATGCCTACACCAAGCTGCCCCATAATGCCTCACTGCCAGATTCTCGAGACAATCCTCTAACCACCCTGCGAGAACAGCCAACGCCAATCTCCTACAGGTGCCTAGATTTAAACGCGTGAAGACTGGTGGAAGCAGCTTTCCGGTCAAAGCTGCCCAATACTGGAACTCGCTCCCACCTACCTTAAGGGAAGACCTACGTTATCTACGCTTTAGATCCAAACTCATTTATTGGATCAAGGAACATGACATCTGGCTCTCTACCACACTTTCACCACAACATCTGCCCTGCTTGCACATGTGGTATATAACTGCCTCTCATTGTACATACTGTATATAACTGTCTTTTGATGCGTTTTGCTATAATGTGTACATAATGTATGATATTTTACAGCAATGTAACCAAAGCTGAACAACCCTCTTCATGCCTTTTGCGCCCTGATACCCTTGGGTCTGGTGCGCACTATAAATAAATAAATAAACAAACAAATAGGTGATCCCCCAGCTGACAAGGTTTCTGCATTATATAGGGTGTTAAACTCTAATAGGTTTAAACCCCCTCTTGGGTATAGGGCTAGGTGGGAGGTGGATCTCGGGCAACCCCTAGATGACTTAACGTGGTACAATATTTGGTCCAGGGCTAGCAAATCGTCCAAATCGATCCAATTTTAAGAGAACAGCTTTAAACTGATCTATAGATGGTACCTCACTCCGGAACGCCTGCACAAAATGCGCTCTTACCCCAACGTGTTGGAGATGCGCAACTGCTCCTGGTACCCATCTTCATATGTGGTGGACGGGTCCCCTCATACAAGTGTTTTGGAAAGACTTCTTGGCCCAAATCTGGAGGGCATGCGAAATAGATCTAGTTCTGGAACCAAAAGTGGTGCTGTTGGGCAATGAGGACCCGCAGGGACCATACAAGTTAGGTAGTGAAACCTCCAAATTGATTACACACTTTCTGGTGGCAGCACGATTGGTGGTGGCTAAGAACTGTAAGTCTGCACTGGCCTTGGATATAAAAGAATGGTGGGCTAGAGTGGGGTTTGTGGCCGCTATGTGCAAGATTGATGCAGCACTCACTCGAAGTATGGCACAATTGTTGGTTGATTGGGGGCCACTGATTTCGTTTGCGAGTAATAATGACAACCCCAGTATCCATCAAAGACCCCACGAGATGGCGTCCTTCTCGCTATTGTAAGAGTTAATATCTGGGAGCAATTCTGGAGACGTCGGAGCAGGCAGCTTTTCCTCCGATTCCCTCTTTACGTGCAGGTTGCTACTCAGGTTAGCGACTACAGGCAATGTATGACAGAAATGCGGACAACTTGATTGTGCTCCCTGTTTGTGCTGCGTAAAGTTTACATTGTAAAAAAGAAAGGCTCCCATTGCACTGAACTATTAGTGTATCCTTAAAGTAGTCTAAAGTGAAAAATATATAAACTGCAGTACATTGTGTCGCAAAGGCAACTTGTGTAATAAAACATCAATTGTAATATTCTGCAAAAACTGAAAACCGTTCGTGTTACCTTTTCACACACTGTTTCAATAGATTGAGCGATCATTTAGAAGACATATGTATACAGACCCATTCTTTAGATACCGACATACATAACAAATGTATCATTCACTACTCACCGGAGCCCGCGTGTAAATAGTCATGTATTTTCCGGCGCCGGGGAATGGACAATTACCACGGAATTACAGCCCCGGCGGACCCGGTAATTGCCCATTCCTGGGCACCGGAAAATATTACTTCCCATTCCCATTCGAGTCCCATTGGACTCAATGGTAATGGGGAGGACGGATGCACCGGCACCATTAATGAATGGTGCCGGTGCATCCGTCAAGGTCTGCGAGTGGGTGCCATTCCGCACGCCAGATCAGACCTGGTGGGGTGAAAGGCACCCGCTTGCAGAACTCTTAGTTTGCCAGTCCGGAAACAGTGGTACCAGCAAGCTTACCGGTACTGCTGTTTCCGGACCGGAAAACGTATAATGAGGCCCATTGAGTCTAAAGCAACATAGAGTTGATGAGCAGCGACCAATGAAACTACAGAAACAAATAGTTGACCAACCCTTTCTTGGACGAACAGATAAGCTGATTCAGCAAGATAGGTAACAAGTGGATTGATGACAATATCCGTTGTAGAATGCAGAGATGTTCTCTTGGTAACTATCAAAGTGTTTATAAAGGCTTACAAAAGTGGGTGTGTATATGAATGTCTGACGGGTTTGTTCACACCCACCCAGCCTTGATGCCAGTGTTTGACATCCTCATTCCTATCCATCCTGCCCCCTCGCAAGCGCGCAGCCACAGGTGCTAACTGCCATTGATACCGGAGGCGGATGGATGTGGAGGAGGCCAGCGCAATAGTCCCAGAACAATGTTGAAGGGACACATAGATATGTTGATTCCAGGGACGGGGTCTTCAAAGGGGAGTCTGGAGACAGCGGGCCTGGGGTGGCCATGTGGACAATGGTCCATGTGTGAAAGAGTCCTTTGAGGTGTACATGGTTTTCGGCACCTTGAGCGATCCCATCCACCCAGCCCCCTTACGAGCGCACAGCTACAGGCGCGAGCTGCCATTGATGCCGGAGGTGAGATGATGTGGATGAGGCGAGCGCAATATGCTACTAAACTTCTTTCATGAACCTCCTAGATGGTTGGACGTGTTATTGACTTAATTAAAAATTCAAACAACTTTTCATATTAAATCTTTTTTTTAATTATTAATTTGGGAATGTTGATGGCACAAACAAACTACAAATTGTACTGATGAGGTTGAGGTACTCTCTGTAAAAATCCTTTATATTGTCCGTTGTCACTGGCGAATTTTTTTGTGAATGGCTCAAACGACAGAGGCAGGTATTACTTGTCGAATGCGGTATTCCATTCTTCCATGAATCCACCATGCAAAGCACGATAGGCCACAAGTCTGTACCACTTGTGTAAGAGAAACAGATATGGTTTACTGGGATGACCCTGATAATTGTATTTATGTTGTTTGCGCTTCCTTCTAAATTCAAAGGCCTTGTTATGCTTAAAAAAAGTACCTTTCCAAGCAAAGTACTTGTGATTTGAAGCAGCGATCAATTACACATGTGAACACCCTTTCAAGCAAGAACAGTTTTGGACATAGTGAAATATTGTTTTTAACTTCAAAGTGAAAGAAATGTCCTTGTTCGGATGTTAAATCTAGTGATAAATACTTGGGTTTATGATTATTCGGATAAATGTATTCAATTTACAGAAACAAACGTTCGTCAGTGATAGATCGAAGTTAAAATGATGTATGAGAACAACATAAAATGTTATTCATCTGAGTTGTTAAACATACAACATATATAAAGTAAACATACTTGTTACTTGAATTTTGAGGGCGAACTGTAGCTCGAAGTCCGTGCATAAGGACCATCATCATTTGCAGCATGGATCTTGTAAGGCAGGCGGCCCTGAAGTCATGCAGCTCGTAACGCATAGCAGTGGTTTGTCTTCTTCAGTCATATACGCCAAGCATGCTGAGTTTTCTCCGCAACAGCAGTTCCCCACCAGAGTAGGCATCACCCCACAACAATGGCAGGTACGCCAGGTGGAGACGTCTTCATGCGACTGGGTTTAGGCTCCGGTGATTGATCGTCACGACTTTCATCTGATTCACCATTGTTTCAGCTTCTTTGTCTTTCATTAATTTCCTCTTCTGAATATTCGGGCTCATACGGGTAGGGCTGAATTGTTGCCATAGTTCCTGAAGTACTAAATGAAAAGCCATAAAAATTGTAATGTTTTTGTTTGTACACAGAAACGAACTGAGGTTGTTCCTTAAAATTCAATGTTAAAGAAAGACAAGAGACGAAACAGCCATGTTACAAAAACTCATAGTGCAAAGACAAGAATAATAGGCACAAACTTTGAAATATCACGTTGACTCATGTAAAAAATGAGACTTGTAAAAGTAGAATTTAAATATGGTTTGGTAATGACATTTGTACATAATCTAAGTAATGTTTAACTGAAAAGCAAGTACTGAGTTAATTCATTATAGATAGTGTAAGTTCCTGTTCTCGGTACGTCGCACTTGGAAGATAGCTGAACATAGTAGAAACAAGTCAGGGAGGCTCGAAATGAAATGCACTGACACAAAGGAAAAAGAAACTCCAATGTTGTGTGATCAAAAAGGGTTTGTGTACGCTTGTCGAGAAAAGAGGCGTCTTGGTATTTCCATGGAGACACATTAATAGATGGCACACCGAGGACGTTGAAATGAGAAGTGCATTGGCGTCTGAAACGAGGCGTAAGCGTCTAGTGATGTCAGCTTGGGGGCCCAGTGATCTGAATTACTGCCGCAAGGGCACTTGAATTTAGGGCGATGGATCAACGGATAAGATTAGCACAAGATGACGGTGCCCAACCCATTGTTTTTGCATGTGTAAATGTGAGAAAAACAAAGGTAAGCTGCAGTGGATTTCTTTTAACGATCGATCACAGAATGCTCAGAAATGCATGCCCGATTAATTGGGACAACAACATTTCTGAGTGAACTTCCCCTTTCACTGTAAGCGGGGGCCACGCTTTCATGGATATTGAATATTGGGGCAGGGCACATTGTGTTGCTTTGAGAGAATTGGAAGTGGGTGTGGAATAGACATACCGCCACCCAACCCTCGCCGTTTACATGCTTTCGCTCTGATAGTCACATGGGCTATGCCATCCCACTGGTGCCACCATCAGGGAGACCAGAATAGCGCAGCTTCTTTACCTATGGACTAAAAAGAGTGAGCTCATCTGAGGGGCGTTAAAGTGCCATCACTGGCTTCTGATGCAGGCTGGCATAGGTGCCAAGGTCCGGATCTGCGTGAAATGACCGAATGCAAAAGTCTGACTACCTAAAGTCCGACATTCCTTTTTTTTTTTTCTTATTTTTTCACAAATATATATGTGGGGGGAGACCCCCCCACAGCCCCTCACCTTACCACTATACATT
The DNA here is from genome assembly GCF_040938575.1 of Ambystoma mexicanum. Taxonomy (NCBI): domain Eukaryota; kingdom Metazoa; phylum Chordata; class Amphibia; order Caudata; family Ambystomatidae; genus Ambystoma; species Ambystoma mexicanum. The sequence continues at coordinate 17,084,101 of NC_090940.1, forward strand.
TTTATTAACTTTACCCCCCACATATATATATCTGCAGAAAAATGGGGGTCTGACTTTTGGGGGATCAGACTTTTTGCCCTCAGTCATTTTGTCCTATTCCGTTAAGGTCCTGCACATCACCAGGAAGGCTGCCTGGAGTTTGGCTCTTTCTACTACATCTCCATCGCCATCGATGAACATCTCACCAGGAATAAACCGTCATTAGCCTGTGTATCCAGGACAGCCAATCAGCGAACTCTGGCATCCCACAGAAAGAAAACACAGGGAAGGGGAAGCCTAATAGTACAGGACCCATCAAACCTAAGACTTGAACCCACTCCCCTGGCATTCACGAACAGACTAAAGACTCCGCTTTACAGTAAAGCACCCCACCAGGCTCTTAAAAGCCCTACCCAACAGGTGTGGGCACCCCTTGCACCTGGCAAGTGTGTTCCCTGATTGAAAATGTATTCTTGACCGCAAGACAGGAATCGTCTGCCCACTCAGCTCTGCGAAATCCCAGCTTAATGTTTGTAATTTCAGTACCATTATTTGTGTATGTGTCTTTGTATGAATAGGATAGTCCATTTGCGCCAAGTCACCCATTTCACAATGCCACCTAGTAGCCATCACTGGAAGTTCACCTCCAGTTCAGAGCCACATCATCAAGGCATTGTAGGTATGCAAATTCGCCAAATGCCAACCCTTTGCTCCAGGAAATTCTTTGTCTTAGTGGGCAGCGCATATTTTATACAAAGCTTAATCAACTTAAGATAGACATTTTGCACGGCTAGACAGGTTCCTGGAGCACATGGTTTGCATTTGGGCTAATTTGCATACCCACAATGCCTTGCTGTCGTGGCTCAGAACTGGAGGTGAACTTCCAGCCATGGCTACTAGTTGGCGTTGTGAGTTGCGTGACTTGGCTCAAATGGACTATCTTACTTTCACGTTTCAGGTGAAAGTTTTTTTCCCCAAACTTTTTAACCCCACCATAACTTTATTGGGGTTTGAGCCATATGGCAGCACAGAGGACTCCGCAAATACGATAGTTTGATGTGGCACAGACACGCTTAGCATTCTATTCCATCACAACAACATCAGTAAAAGAGTGATTACCAAAAATAGCCATAAAACAATGATGATAATGACATACAGAAAATATAACAATAGTAATAATAGTGTTGGTGATAATTAAACGCATTACTATAATAGCTATATAGCTCTCTATAGGGTTTAAGCAGAGTGCACAGAATGTTGCATTTCATTTTTGAGAATTTCATATCTCTGTGCGTGTGTGTATATATGTCTATATGTCAAATACACTATTCAGTGCACTCCAAGCTCACATCTGCCCACTCCTCGGTGCTGTTGTGTCACATTCTGACTAGGCGGCCTGTCCCATGCTATTCCACGCTATGACGCACTCTGGAATACCCTGTGCTTTACTTCTGCTCTATGCTGTTCTCCTCTGTTCTCTGCTACTCTCTGCTGTTCTCTGCTACTCTCTCTGCTGTTCTGCTACCCTATGCTGTGCAATGTTTTTCTCTGATGTTCTGTTACACTATTCTCTGCTACCCTATGCTGTGCCATGCTTTTTTCTGCTGCTCTGTTACACTAGTCCCTGCTACCCTGTGCTGTTCCATACTTTTTACTGCTGTTCTGTGTTACACTACTGTCTGCTACCCTCTACTGTCCCATGCTTTTTTTCTGCTGTTCTCTGTTACACTATTCTCTGCTACCCTACGCTGTTCAATGCTTTTCTCCACTGTTCTGTTACACTATTCTCTGCTACCCTATGCTGTTCCATGCTTTTCTCTGCTGTTCTGTTACACTATTCTCTGCTACCCTATGCTGTTCCATGCTTTTCTCCACTGTTATGTTACACTATTCTCTGCTACCCTATAGTGCTGCATGCTTTTCTCTACTGTTCTGTTACTCCCTGCTCTTCCATGCTTTTCTCTGCTGTTCTGTTACGCTATTCTCTGCTACCCTATGCTGTTCCATGCTTTTCTCCACTGTTATGTTACACTATTCTCTGCTACCCTATACTGTTGCATGCTTTTCTCTACTGCCCTGCTACTCCCTGCTCTTCCATGCTTTTCTCTCTTGTTCTGTTACACTATTCTCTGCTACCCTACTTTTCTCTGCTGTTCTCTGCTAATCCCTGCTGTTACATGCTTTTCTCTGCTGTTCTGCTACACTATTCTCTGCTACCCTACTTCTCTCTGCTACTCCAGCTGTTCCATGTTTTTATCTGCTGTTCTGTTATGCTATTCCCTGCTACCCTATGCTGTTGAATGCTTTTCTCTACTGTTCTCTGCTACTTCATGCTGTTCCATGCTTTTCTCTGCTGTTCTGTTACACTATTGTCTGCTACTCTATGCTGTTCTATGCTTTTGTCTGCTGTTCTGTTACACTATTCTCTGCTACCCTGTTTGGTTGCATGCTTTTCTCTACTGACCTGTTACTCCCTGCTCTTCCATGGTTTTCTCTGCTGTTCTGTTACACTATTCTCTGCTACCCTATACTGTTGCATGCTTTTCTCTACTGTCCTGTTACTCCCTGCTCTTCCATGCTTTTCTCTGCTGTTCTGTTGCACTATTCTCTGCTGTTTCATTTTTTTCTCTACTGTTCTGTTACACTATTCTTTGCTTCCCTACTTGTCTCTGTTGTTCTCTGCTAATCCCTGCTGTTCCATGCTTTTCTCTGCTGTTCTGCTACACTATTCTCTGCTACCCTACGCTGTTGCATGCTTTTCTCTACTGTTCTCAGGTACTCCATGCTGTTCCATGTTTTTCTCTGCTGTTCTGTTATGCTATTCCCTGCTACCCTACGCTGTTGAATGCTTTTCTCTACTGTTCTCTGCTACTCCATGCTGTTCCATGCTTTTCTCCGCTGTTCTGTTACACTATTGTCTGTTACCCTATGCTGTTCTATGCTTTTGTCCGCTGTTTTGTTAGACTATTCTCTGCTACCCTATTCGGTTGCATGCTTTTCTCTACTGACCTGCTACCCCATGCTGTTCCATGCTTGTCTCTGCTGTTCTGTTACACTATTCTCTGCTACCCTATGCTGTTCCATGCTTGTCTCCGCTGTTGTTACACTATTCTATGCTACCCTATGCTGTTCCATGATTTTCTCTGCTGTTCTGTTACACTCTTGTCTGCTGCCCTATGCTGTTCCATGCTTGTCTCCGCTGTTATGTTACACTATTCTCTGCTACCCTATACTGTTGCATGCTTTTCTCTACTGTCCTGTTACTCCCTGCTCTTCCATGGTTTTCTCTGCTGTTCTGTTATGCTATTCTCTGCTACCATATGCTGTTCCATGCTTTTCTCCACTGTTATGTTACACTATTCTCTGCTACCCTATTCGGTTGCATGCTTTTCTCTACTGTCCTGTTACTCCCTGCTCTTCCATGCTTTTCTCTGCTGTTCTTTTACGCTATTCTATGCTACCCTATGCTGTTCCATGATTTTCTCTGCTGTTCTGTTACACTCTTGTCTGCTACCCTATGCTGTTCCATGGTTGTCTCCGCTGTTATGTTACATTATTCTCTGCTGCCCTATGCTGTTCCATGCTTGTCTCCGCTGTTATGTTACATTATTCTCTGCTACCCTATTCAGTTGCATGTTGTTCTCTACTGACCTGCTACCCCATGCTGTTCCATGCTTGTCTCTGCTGTTCTGTTACTCCCTGCTCTTCCATGCGTTTCTCCGCTGTTCTGTCACACTATTCTCTGCTACCCTATGCTATGCCATGCTTTTCTTTGCTGTTCTGTGCTCCTCCCTGCTGTTCCGTGATGCTCTACACTATTACACACTGCTCTGTGCTGTCTAATACTACTCGGTGATTTCCATGACATGACACTGTGTGCTGTCTGTCCCGTGTGAGTCAGTAATGTGTCATGCTACTACTCTCTGCTGTTCCAGGGTACTCCGCCCAGCCCCACGCTCTGCCTTGTTCTTATTGGTGCCATAATGTGCCATGCTCTTCCATGCTGTGTTCTACTCTACACTTGCCAATCAGTGCTGTCTCATTTCGTACTTTCATGTTCTATCCCATGTCGCTCAGACATGCATTTAAGCCCTGTAAGGTGGCTGGGTTATTTGTCATATGTGTTTTACCGCATTCGCTGTAAACATGCCTTTGACACATGTTGCCCCATGCTGGGCCATCCATGCCGTTAACCCATAATGTTACACTGTGCTCTGTCACGCGTGCCTTTATCCAGTTCACTGTCTTAAAGTCCTTTAGCCCATGTCATATTACCCCACCCGCAGAGAATTGTGCCTTTAGCACATTACTTTACCCTGTGCCCCTTAATAGATGCTTTCAGCCGCTGACATATTACCCCATGCCGTGCCATGCATTCATGTAACCCTCCTATCTTAAGCTTCTTCTTTCACACGCCTTTTCCTTTGCCTCTTGAGTGCAGTAATGCTATTTCAATGTGGTATACCATCGTTTATTTCATGCTGCGCCCCTCTGCCCCATGCTGCTCCCCACTCCTCCTTGCTGCACCCCACTGTTCCATCCTGTGCCCTACTGTCCTATGCTGTGCCCTGCTGCTCCATGCTGCACCCCACTCCTCCTTAGTGCATCCCACTGTACCATGCCGCGCCCGCTGCCCCATGCTGGCCCATGCTGTGCCCTGCTGCTCCATGCTGCATCCCACTGTTCCATGCTGCGTGCCCCTGTGCCATGCTGCGCCCCGCTGCTCCATGCTGTGCCCCATTGTTCCATGCTGTGCACCGCTGCCCGCCGCTGCTCCATGCTGCTCCCCACTCCTGTTTGCTGCATCCCACTGTTCCATGCTGCGTGCCCCTGTGCCATGCTGCGCCCCGCTGCTCCATGCTGTGCCCCATTGTTCCATGCTGTGCACCGCTGCCCGCCGCTGCTCCATGCTGCTCCCCACTCCTGTTTGCTGCATCCGACTGTTCCATGCTGCGTGCCCCTATGCTATGCTGCGCCCCGCTGCTCCATGCTGTGCCCCATTGTTCCATGCTGTGCACCGCTGCCCGCCGCTGCTCCATGCTGCTCCCCACTCCTGTTTGCTGCATCCCACTGTTCCGTGCTGCACCCCCTGCTCTATGATGTACCCGCTGTTCCATGCTGTGCCCCACTGTTCCATGCTGCGCCCCTCTACTCCATGCTGTGTCCCGCTGCCCCATGCTGTGCCCTGCTGTCCCATGCTGCGCCCTGCTGTCCCATACTGCTCCCTGCTGATTCATGCTGCGCCCCACTCCTCCTTGCTGCACCCCTCTTCTCCTTGCTGCATCCCACTGTTCCGTGCAGCGCCCCCTGCTCTATGATGCACCTGCTGTTCCATTCTGTGCCCTGCTGTCCCATTCTACGCTCCACTGCTCCATGCTGTGCCCGCTGCTCCATGCTGCACCCCGGTGTTCCATGATGTGCCCGCTGTTCCATATTGCGCCCGCTGCCCCATGCTGCACCCCACTCCTCCATGCTGCACCTGCTGCCCGATGCTGTGCCCTGCTGCTCCATGCTGCACCCCACTGTTCCATCCTGTGCCCTACTGTCCTATGCTGTGCCCTGCTGCTCCATGCTGCACCCCACTCCTCCTTAGTGCATCCCACTGTACCATGCCGCGCCCGCTGCCCCATGCTGGCCCATGCTGTGCCCTGCTGCTCCATGCTGCATCCCACTGTTCCATGCTGCGTGCCCCTGTGCCATGCTGCACCCCGCTGCTCCATGCTGTGCCCCATTGTTCCATGCTGTGCACCGTTGCCCGCCGCTGCTCAATGCTGCTCCCACTCCTGTTTGCTGCATCCCACTGTTCCATGCTGCGTGCCCCTGTGCCATGCTGCGCCCCGCTGCTCCATGCTGTGCCCCATTGTTCCATGCTGTGCAGCGCTGCCCGCCGCTGCTCCATGCTGCTCCCCACTCCTGTTTGCTGCATCTGACTGTTCCATGCTGCGTGCCCCTGTGCTATGCTGCGCCCCGCTGCTCCATGCTGTGCCCCATTGTTCCATGCTGTGCACCGCTGCCCGCCGCTGCTCCATGCTGCTCCCCACTCCTGTTTGCTGCATCCCACTGTTCCGTGCTGCACCCCCTGCTCTATGATGTACCCGCTGTTCCATGCTGTGCCCCACTGTTCCATGCTGCGCCCCCCTACTCCATGCTGTGTCCCGCTGCCCCATGCTGTGCCCTGCTGTCCCATGCTGTGCCCTGCTGTCCCATACTGCTCCCTGCTGATTCATGCTGCGCCCCACTCCTCCTTGCTGCACCCCTCTTCTCCTTGCTGCATCCCACTGTTCCGTGCAGCGCCCCCTGCTCTATGATGCACCTGCTGTTCCATTCTGTGCCCTGCTGTCCCATTCTACGCTCCACTGCTCCATGCTGTGCCCGCTGCTCCATGCTGCACCCCGGTGTTCCATGATGTGCCCGCTGTTCCATATTGCGCCCGCTGCCCCATGCTGCACCCCACTCCTCCATGCTGCACCTGCTGCCCGATGCTGTGCCCTGCTGCTCCATGCTGCACCCCACTGTTCCATGCTGTGCCCCGCTGCCCCATGCTGTGCCCTTGGGCTCTCTGCTGCATCGAGCTGCTCCATGCTCTGCCCCACTCCTCCATGCTGCACCCATTGTTCCATGCTGTGCCCCGCTGTTCCGTGATGTGCCCGCTGTTCCATGCTGTGCCCCGCTCCTCCATGCTGCACCCTGCTCCTCCATGCTGCGCCCCGCTGCTCCATGCTGTGCCCCGCTGCCCCATGCTGCGCCCCACTCCTCCTTGCTGCGCCCCACTCCTCCTTGCTGCATCCCACGGTACCATGATGCGCCCGCTGCCCCATTCTGTGCCCTGCTGTCCCATGCTGCTCCCTGCTGATTCATGCTGCGCCCCACTCCTCCTTGCTGCACCCCTCTTCCCCTTGCTGCATCCCACTGTTGCGTGCTGTGCCTCCCTGCTCTATGATGCGCCCACTGCCCCATGCTGTGCCCTGTTGATCTGTCCTGTGCCCTGCTGCTCCATGCTGCACCCACTCCTCCTTGCTGCATCCCACTGTTCCGTGCAGCGCCCCCTGCTCTATGATGCACCTGCTGTTCCATGCTGTGCCCTGCTGTCCCATTCTACGCTCCACTGCTCCATGCTGCACCCGCTGCCCGATGCTGTGCCCTGCTGCTCCATGCTGCGCCCCGATGTTCCATGCTGTGCCCCGCTGTTCCGTGATGTGCCCCGCTGTTCCATGCTGTGCCCTGCTGCCCCTTGCTGTGCCGTTGGGCTCTCTGCTGCACCGCGCTGCTCCATGCTCCGCCCCACCCCTCCATGCTGCACCCATTGTTCCATGCTGCGCCCCGCTGTTCTGTGATGTGCCCGCTGTTCCATGCTGTGCCCTGCTGCTCCCTGCTGTGCCCCGCTGCCCCATGCTGCACCCCACTCCATGCTGCGCCCCGCTGCCCCATGCTGCGCCCCGCTGCCCCATGCTGCACCCCACTCATCCATGCTGCGCCCCGCTGTTCCATGATGCACCCCGCTGCTCCATGCTGCGGCCCACTGCTCCATGCTCCGGCCCACTCCTCCATGCTGCGCCGCGCTGCTCCATGCTGCGCCCTGCTGCCCCATGCTGCACCCCACTCATCCATGCTGCGCCCCGCTGTTCCATGATGCACCCCGCTGCTCCATGCTGCGGCCCACTGCTCCATGCTGCACCCCACTCCTCCATGCTGCGCCGCGCTGCTCCATGCTGCGCCCCGCTGCTCCATGCTGCACCCCACTCATCCATGCTGCGCCCCGCTGTTCCATGATGCACCCCGCTGCTCCATGCTGCGGCCCACTGCTCCATGCTGCACCCCACTCCTCCATGCTGCGCCGCGCTGCTCCATGCTGCGCCCCTCTGCCCCATGCTGCGCCCCTCTGCCCCATGCTGCACCCCACTCATCCATGCTGCGCCCCGCTGTTCCATGCTGCAGCCCCCACACATGCTGTGCTCTGCTGCTCCATATTTCACATGTCTCTACCCCGTGGTCTGTTTTTTTTGTGTTGTGCCCTGCTGTGTCATAGCTCGCCACGTGCTGCCATATAGCATGTTTATGGGTCACCCATGCCATAGCTCGTCATGTGTGCTCTTTTTTCTCCCTCTCCTCTCGCTGTCACTACTTCCCTCTGTCCCCTTTCTTTTCCTCACATGACTAACTCTCATTTTGACTTCCCAAGGATCCCACTCTGGAGTTCTTCCGGAAGTTTGCCATTGGATTGGCTTCAGGAACCTTGGCCTCCGTTGTCAACATCCCCTTTGACGTCGCCAAGAGCCGAATCCAAGGACCTCAGCCAGTACCCGGGGAGATCAAATACCGGACCTGTTGGAAGACGATGGGCACCGTCTACACGGAAGAAGGGTAAAGAGATCCTCTCTGGACTAAGGCGTGAAACCATTCCCTGGAACCTCTCCCCACACCCCCGCATTTATTGAGCAAGACATGGAGTCCCCCTGTAACCACTCGTGTTTAATTCCACTGACAAACTCTACCAAGTTCTCTGGGCTGCTCAGCACTGTGAGGGTAGTCACTGGGCTGCTCAGCGCTGTAAGGGTAGTCACTGGGCGGCTCAGCGCTGTGAGGGTAGTCACTGGGCTTCTCTAAGGATAGTTACTGGGCTGCCCAGCACGGTGAGGATAGTCACTGGGCTGCTCAGCGCCGTGAGGGTAGTCACTGGGCTGCTCAGTGCTGTGAGGGTAGTCACTGGGCTGCTCAGTGATGTGTGGGTAGTCACTGGGCTGCTCAGCACTGGGCGGGTAGTCCCTGGGCTGCTCAGCGCTATGCGGGTAGTCCCTGGGCTGCTCAGCGCTGTGAAGGTAGTCACTGGGCTATTCAGAGCTGTGTGGGTAGTCACTGGGCTGCTCAGCGCTGTGCGGGTAGTCCTTGAGCTGCTCAGTCACTAGGCTACTTAGCGCTGTGCAGGTAGTCCCTGAGCTGCTCAGAGCTGTAAGGGTAGTCACTGGGCTGCACAAAGCTGTAAGGGTAGTCCCTAGGCTGCTTAGCGCTGTGCAGGTAGTCACTAGGCTGCTTAGCGCTGTGCAGGTAGTCACTGGGCTGCTTAGCACTGTGAGGGTAGTCACTGGGATGCTCAGCGCTGTGAGGGTAGTCACTGGGCTGCTCAGCGCTGTGAGGGTAGTCACTGGGCTGCTCAGCACTGTGAGGGTAGTCACTGGGCTGTTCAGCACTGTGAGGGTAGTCACTGGGCTGATCAGCGCTGTGAGGGTAGTCCCTAAGCTGCTTAGAGCTGTGAGGGTAGTCACTCGGCTGCCCATCACTGTGAGGGTATTCACTGGGCTGCTTAGCACTGTGAGGGTAGTCACTGGGCTGCTCAGCGCCATACGGGTAGTCCCTAGGCTGCTCAGCGATGTGAGGGTAGTTACTGGCTGCTCAGCACTTTGAGGGTTGTCACTGGGCTGCCTGCCAAGCACTGTGAGGGTAGTCAATGGCTGATCAGCACTGTGGGGGTAGTCACTGGGCTGTTCAGTGATGTGAGGGTGGTCATTGGATTGCTCAGAACTGGGAGGGTAGTCACTGGGCTGCTCAGAACTGGGAGGGTAGTCACTGGGCTGCTCAGTACTGTGAGGGTGTCACTGGGCTGCTCAGCACTTTGAGGGTAGTCACTGAGCTGCTCTGTGCTGTGAGCGTAGTCACTGGGCTGCTCAGCGCTGTGATGGTAGTCACTGGGCTGCTCAGTGCTGTGAGGGTAGTCACTGGGCTGCCCAGCGCTGGGAGGGTAGTCACTGGATTGCTCAGAACTGGGAGGGTAGTCACTGGGCTGCTCAGCACTGTGAGGGTAGTCACTGGGCTGCTCAGCGCTGTTAGGGTAGTCACTGGGCTGCTCATTGCTGTGAGGGTAGTCACTGAGCTGCTCAGTGCTGTGAGGGTAGTCACTGGGCTGCCTGGCCACCACTGTGAGAGTAGTCACCGGGCTGCTCGGTGCTGTGAGGGTAGTCACTGGGCTGCCCAGCACTGTGAGGGTAGTCACTGGGCTGCTCAGCGCTTTGAGGGTAGTCACTGAGCTGCTCAGTGCTGTGAGCATAGTCACTGGGCTGCTCAGCACTGTGAGGGTAGTCACTGGTCTGCTCAGCGCTGTGAGGGTAGTCACTGGGCTGCTCAGTGCTGTGAGGGTAGTCACTGGGCTGCCTGGCCACCACTGTGAGGGTAGTAACCGGGCTGCTCAGTGCTGTGAGGGTAGTCATTGGGCTGCCCAGCGCTGTTAGGGTAGTCACTGGATTGCTCAGAACTGGGAGGGTAGTCACTGGGCTGCTCAGAACTGGGAGGGTAGTCACTGGGCTGCTCAGCACTGTGAGGGTAGTCATTGGGCTGATCAGCGCTGTGGACCCTTTACCATGTATTAGAAGCCGTTTTTGTTTAAAACACTTCATCAGCTTATCACTGGTCAGGCTAAAGATCGTAAGAGGTGCCATCCTTTCTGTGTATCCCTTCTGTGCATTATTTTGGTGTCTCTTGTAGGGTATCCTTTCCTGTCTATAGATTAAAGAGCCCTTGTACCTCATTTGAGTGGCTGATATCGTAACCATGTCATATACTCTCATCCACAAACCTAAACTGTCTGAATGAGTATGTATGGTTCATGGTTAAAAACATCTTAATGTTAGGGTGTGTGTTGTGAACAGTGATGTGAGCACCAAGCCATGTGTCTGTTATGTATTTACTGATTCACACATACAACATTGTTATCACAGACTTGTTGATCAAATATAGGGATTTCTGATCACTGTTATATTCATGAAATGCTATGTGCCTTAATGCAAAGCAGACAGGAACCCTAATTGGTGCTATTTGTCACCCTTCCCACTCTCATAGAGGTATTTTGAAAGAGTACAATAGGAGTGTACCAGACTGACCATTTTGGAATGATAACCTTCTATCAGAAAATAATTCATATGGTTAGTCTCGTATTGCCCCTTTCCGAAATACAACTGAGCGGGTATGAACGGAACACCTGCAACACAGGGCCAGTGGGCCCTCAGACCCCGGCAGGCTGGTTACACTGCACTGTGCCAGTACGGACAGTTTGAAACTGCATTCAAGCAAGGTCTTCCCTAAGAGCAGGTGGCAGAAGAGCCATGTACATGGCCAGCAACAGCTGTGTTTTCACATTAGATTTCTTCTGTAAAGTACTTTAGATTACAAAGTAATGAAACTAGCTTAATTTGTATAGCTTATTTGCATAGTAATAATGTATGGATATTGAGGAGGTGGTTTTTGTCGCACGACACAGAGGTGTAATTTGGGAGTGACTTGTGCCAGTCAGGGGGGGATGGTCGCACTCGAGTGTTTCGCCCTGGGCACCAAGTTGGCTAGAAACTGCCCTGGTAGAAGCACTGCAAGCTGCCCTCATAAACAAGCCTGCTACATCACATGCTGAAAAAGGGCACACAAGGTTCACGCATAAACAGGTGACCATTCTTGCCCTTTCCACTTGGGGCGCTTCACTGTAAACATCAGCATTGGATGATTGGAATGCTATTAAGCTGATTATGAGGGCTGCACAGCAGCTAAAAGGCAATGGAATGGAAGATGTGAGGGGCAGTTGCCAGTGCTCATGATTAATTCACGCATTACCTTTTGGTATTTAAGATGAGGTGTGCAGTGGTAGGCTGAAACCTGTGTTCCTTTTTCATGAATCTGCACCACACTGACATGACCAGCAATGCCAACATGTATGTGGGGTTACCAGCTTGGGTTTGACTGATCCCACTGGGAGGTGAAAGGTAGGATTATTCAGTTCATGCCACCCTTTCTTTCGGCGTGCACGTGACAATGAGCTTTTTCTTTTCTAGGTTCCTCGCCCTCTATAAAGGGCTAGTGCCGAAAATCATGAGACTTGGACCGGGTAAGTATGTGCTTATTGCTGCCAGTGCTTCCTTTCAAAAGCCCAAAGGACTTGATCTGCTCTGCCTGGGCCTGGGTGTGTTGCTTAGCTACCCGAGGTGTGGCGTATTGAGAGGCAGTGTGGTACAGTGGGAGGTGTTGTGGTACAGTGGGATATGTTGTGGTTCAGTGGGAGGTGTTGTGGTACAGTAAGATATGCTGTGGTACAGTGGGGGGTGTTGTGGTACAATGAGAGGAGGTGCGACTTGCAGGAGAGGTGTGGTATACATGAGGGGCCAGGAATGTGACACAGACACAGAGAACTCATGGTTTTGGCCATAAACATTTATTGAAACAATAAGGGGTTGGAAACTGCCTCACTATCTCTATTCTAGGGGGTGTTTCCCTGCCAAAAACAAAACTAAGGGTCTGTCCAATGTCAAGAGGTCCAAAGCAACAACTTCCTGTTCCGCAATACTATCCTGGCCCTCACACCCTATAAATTAGGGTGAAAAGGGGAACGTCTTCGGCCTTGAAAAGTGCACAAATGTTCAAAAAGGAAAAGGTGTAACTCCAACACAAAAGTTCAGAATGGATAATGTTCACAGTTCCAGAGGATGACTCCCTTACCCTGGATTTCTCTTCTCTGTACTTTAAACTTTTAAGCATATGGGTTTTCCTAGGGTTTCCTTCTGTCAGAAAAAAAAGTGTATGCAAACCAACTTGGCTGTCATGCTTAATTCTGGTAGAATACCTGGTATACTCTCCTGCCAGTTTTCTTCTCCTTGTAGTATGATTTCAGTACACTCTTTGGCTATACCGGAAGTATCCTTATCAGGATTCCCTCATGTAATTTGCTTTACACATTGTCCAACTTGATTCTGCCTGGTATACTCTCTCCTGCCAGGGCTTTCTTCTGTGCTTCACTAAACAGGCTTGCAACTTGAATCTGCCTACTATACTCTCTCCTGCCCGGGCTTTCTTCTGTGCTTCACTTAATGGGCTTGCAACTTGAATCTGCCTGGTAAACTATCCTGCCACATTCTTCTGTGCTTCACTTAACAGGCTTGCAACCGGATTCTGCCTGGTAAACTATCCTGCCACATTCTTCTGTGCTTCACTTAACAGGCTTGCAACCTGATTCTGCCTGGTATACTCTCTCCTGCCAGGGCTTTCTTCTGTTTTTCACTTAACAGGCTTGCAACTTGAATCTGCCTGGTAAACTATCCTGCCAGGGCATTCTTCTGTGCTTCACTTAACAGGCTTGCAACCTGATTCTGCCTGGTATACTCTCTCCTGCCAGGGCTTTCTTCTGTGCTTTACTTAACAGGCTTGCAACCTGATTCTGCCTGGTAAACTATCCTGCCAGGGCATTCTTCTGTGTTTCACTTAACAGGCTTGCAACCTGATTCTGCCTAGTATACTCTCTCCTGCCAGGGCTTTCTTCTGTGCTTTACTTAACAGGCTTGCAACCTGAATCCAGGCTTGCAACCTGATTCTGCCTGGTAAACTATCCTGCCAGGGGATTCTTCTGTGTTTCACTTAACAGGCTTGCAACCTGATTCTGCCTGGTAAACTATCCTGCCAGGGCATTCTTCTGTGCTTCACTTAACAGGCCTGCAACTTGAATATGCCTACTATACTCTCTCCTGCCCGGGCTTTCGTCTGTGCTTCTCTTAACAGGCTTGCAAGTTGAATATGCCTACTGTACTCTCTCCTGCCTGGGCTTTCTTCTATGCTTCACTTAATAGGCTTGCAACTCAAATCTGCATGGTATACTTTCTCCTGCCAGGCCTTTTTTCTGTGCTTCACTTAACAGGCTTGCAACTTGATTCTGCCTGGTATACTCTCTCCTGCCAGGGTTTCTTCTGTGCTTCACTTAACAGGCTGGCAACTTGATTCTGCCTGGTATACTCTCTCTGGCCCGGGCTTTCTTCTGTGCTTCGCTTGAGAGGCTTGCAACTTGAATCTGTCTGGTATACTATCCTGCCAGGACCTTCTACTGTGCTTCAATTAACAGGCTTGCAACTTGAATCTGCCTGGTATACTCTCTCCTGCCAGGGCTTTCGCTTAAGTTTCACTGGACACGCTTGCAAACTTGCCAATATTTTGTATTCATCCCTTTATATTTCTTTTGGGACTATTGCGTCTCCCATTCTCTCTCATGTGTATTATTTACTCTGATTTGCCTTCTGAAGGGTTGCCAATATGCCCTGGTGTCCCAGCTTTCCTTGGGTTCACTCACCGGCTCTCTGTGGCATGTGTTGGTTCTCCCATGGCAAGCTTGCAGCAGCTCTTTGGCATCCCATTCCTTCTTCCCATGTTCGCTGCCTCTGCTTTGCGACTTTTGCGTCCCTCGTGGCTCGCGCTTGCCTGTCCTGGGTTGCTCGGCGCTCAAGCAGTGTGGAGGCTGCTTCTTGGTGCCTACATACATCAAAAGGTCTTCCCTCCTCTTGTGACATCCTCGCAGCGGGCCGGCCTTTGCATTCTGCTCTTTTCAGCCTTCTCCGTGATCCGGGTGGCTCCACAGAAGTTTTTTGTCAGCGCAGCGGTCTCTCTGTCTCTATCGAGGGGATGCTGGCTCAGAGAATCTACATGCTTTAGCCTATAAGTGAGGCAAGAAGTGGTGAGGAATAACTGGGGATACATCGTCTATAATAACCCACTAGTCCCAAAAAGGCTCTCAGGTCTTTCTTGGTTCTGGGCACTGGGGTTTCCTGACAGCTTTTATCCTTTCACTTTGGGGTTGCACAAGCCCATTATCCACAGAAAATCCAAGCTGCTTGACTACTGACTGTGCCAAGTGACTTTGTTGGGGTTCTCTGCAGAGGCGTTGCTAGAGGGTGGCTGAGGGGGCTATAGCCCCTGATCTTTTGCAACTCTAGCAACAGCCCTGGTTCTCTGTGAGCCTGGCTCTTCTCGAGGCTCTGGTGACTTCCTATAGGTGGTGTAGGTGCTCCTCCCATGTCCTACTATGAATGATTTAGCATCAGTATAAGCTGCAGAAAGAGGAGTAAGGGCAGGGACTTGGTCCATTAACCTTTGAAATGTCGCCAGGGCCTCGTGAAGTCCAGAAAAGTAATACATTGAACTGGATTAGTCCAATGAGGCTAGAGAAGGCTGTTTTCCACTTCTCCTCTGGATTAACAGGTACTTGCCAGTACCCTTTTGTCAGATCAATCGTGGAGATGAAAAAGGCGATCCCCAATCGGTTAATTAGAGCGCCTATCCTTGGCATAGGATAACTGTTGAATTGGGATGCCGCGTTCATCTTCCTGAAGTCAATACAGAACTTCCATGACTGATCGAGCTTGGCAGCAAGTAGGATTTGAGAGGACAATGGAGTCTGGGATGGTTCAATAATGTCAGGTTTTAGCATATCCTCCACCTCCTGTATGACTAGTCCTTTTCTTGCCTCTGGGATCTGATAGGGTTTTAAATGGACCACCTTCGGTTTACGGATAAAGTGGAATACCCCTTTTACTCTTCCTGTCTTGGGTGTAAAGACATCTGGAAACTGTTCTCCTAGAATTATTAGACCTTCTCTACTATTCTGGGGCAGGTAGGAAGGAATCAAGGTATTTTTTCTATGATTCTTCTGTTAATAGATGGGTCAACACCACTGTAGTGGTCTCAACGGGATCCTCTCCCCACTCCTTAAGAAGGCCTATGTGATAGATATGGGTCTTCATGTGTCTATCAGGTTGGGAGGTTTGATAATTATATGGCCCTTTGTTCTATCACCTCATAAGCCGTGCCATCTGGACAACATCTTTTTCTCTGGTGTTGGAAGGAGGACAAGAAATGTTTTCTCCAATGGTGAAAGACCTGAATAAAGCTTTCTTGCCATGAGGTCTTTTGATTTTCTTGAGCCTTAACCAGGTGGGCTTGAACTAGCACTCTTACAGTATTCATATGTTCTCCTTCATGTGGTCTGGCATGGATTCACATGCTCATGAATATTCAGTGTCATCAGGCCCCTATGCCCAGTCCATCCCGAGCTCGTTGGGATGCCCTGTGATGCCCTGTCCCAGTACTTTATCTCTAAAATAGAGACGATTCGTAACAACATCTAGATGTCTGTCTCTCCACTTTCTCCTGAAAGTCTCAGTTTGGTCCCCAGTAACCCACCTACTATGGTACAATGGTCTTCATTTCCATCCTCTGAGGAGACAGTATCCTTGGCGATACAACGTATTAAATCATGCTCTCCCAGCGATGTGGTGCCCCTGACCATTATGAAAGTCATCTCCCGTGATCTTCTCCCTGAGCTCACTCAGGCTGTAAATGTCTCCTGTCAACGGGGGACCATCCCAGCTGTATTGAAAACGGCAACAGTGATTTCTCTTCTGAAAACACCCTCCCTGGATCCATCTCTTCCTACTAATTTCTGGCCTATTTCTTTACTCCCCTTCTCTATGAAATTACTGGAATCTCTGGTCTCACCTCTTCTGTCTTCCTATGTGGAATCTTCTACTCTGCTTGAACCGGCTCAATCTGGTTTCCAGACAGCAAAAATGTATTGGTTTCAGTCTTTGATGACATGGTCAGACTGGTTGATTCAGGTGAGGTAGGTGCGCTGATCCTTTTAGACCTGTCAGCAGCATTTGACACAGTAGACCACCCTATCCTGTTGACTCGCCTGGTGTGCAGTCAAAATGTCGAATCAATAATTTCGAATGCATTAAATTCGAGAAAATAAAATGTTGAAAAAAAAATGTCGAATATTAATTTTTTTATTTGATGTTTTTTTTGGGGTTTAGATAGTAAAATAAGGGTTATTAAAAAGAAAACAGGGGATTGGGGGGAACCCCCCCTAAAAAAAAATAACAAAAAATACAAAATTCAACACTTTTTTTTCGCCATTATTAATTCGACAATAATGCATTCGAAATTATTGATTTCGAAAATATGACAATAAACCGACTCGGGCTGAGGTGTCGTCGTGCCTTCATAAGTGCCTGACAGCCATTGGTGAGTGGATGAGTCGCAATTGGCTGAAATTGAATGGGCACAAGACGGAGGTGCTGGTGGTTGGTGTCCGGAACCGAGGGTGGAAGATTTGGAATCAATGGAGGCATTAGCACACTGCACAGGTACGCTCTAGTCCTCACCAAACATGGCGGAGTCTCCTATAAAGCCTGGCTCCACCCCCTGGTTCAGCGTGTTGTATCTGTGAATTTCACACTGTCGCTCCGTATTCCCTATAGTTCTGCTCTCCTCTTCTCTCGGCTCCTCGTAGTCGTTTATTTGTGCTTATTCTTTGCCTTAATTTTGCCTGTCCGCCTTTTCCTTCACTTGCCCGCTCCTCTCTTTGTTTACCTTTTTTCCGCGTGAGCCCCTGTGCCGCGTTTCTTATCTTTCGCTTTGGCGCCTCTCGCGGTTCCTGGCTCTGTCGCCCATGGTATTTCTTCTGCCTGTGACTCTGAAATTCTTTCCTTACACTGGTTGTCTATCCTCTACTTAGACCCATTCTCGTTCCCCTGCCCTTGTCATTAAGAACCTCTACTTTCAGCTGGCTATCTGTTGTGACTTACTTGCTTTCCAAAATTTCCTTTCTTTCTGTGGAAGTTCATCCTTAGGAATCCAGTTTTCCTGCATTTCCTCCTATCGTTTCTGCCTTTTTGAAGCATATCTTCTTCCTTTGGTCGGTGCTTCCGACACTATTACCATCTGCATCTACAGTGCATTCTTTTGGGCAACTCAGCTGTTTGAAAGATATTCTTCACGACTCATTGGTTCTGGAATTAAACTTACCACATCTCCTGCAAACAAGATCTCCAGGGTTTCTTCTGCCGTCCGGCTTTTTCCCTGGGAATTGAGGCTGGCCCCCTGGGAGCCACGGAGGGCAGGTTCATATCACTGTCAAGGTGGCCTCCGGAGGGGCCAGACCTTATTTACACAAGCAGAAGGTACAGACTGATAAGGACAAGACTTCCAACAAGAAAAGGATTCGTCCAAGGGCTAAGGCTGCTCCCAAGGCCCAAACATCCGAAGAATCAGGTGAGGAGAACGGGGAGGTGGAGCCGAAGCTTGACAGTTGGTGCCCCCCCGATCCTACTATCTGGGTGTCTTCATTCTGGCCTTCTTCACTTTGTGTCCCTCCAATCCCTGGTGTCCTAGGTGAGGAATCTGGGAATAATCCTTTCATATTCTCTCTCAATGAAAGATCAAGTGCCTGCCGTTTGTAGAGCGGGTCACTTTCACTTAAAAATCTTAAGGAAGTTCCTCCCTCTGATACCAGCAACTCTTCATTCGCCTGTGATGGCCGCCTTGGTGCTGAGCAGACTTGATTATTGCAACGCTCTATATCTGGCCCAGCCCAAAGGGACCACCCAGCGACTTCAGTGTCTTCCGAACCGTGCCACCCGGGTGGCTACTGGGACCCCCCTTTGGGGCTCACATCTCCCCTGTGCTTCGCACCCTGCATTGGCTGCCTGTCATGCAGCAGATTAGGTTTAAGGCCTTGTGCAATGTGCACAGAGCACTTCACGGGCAGGTGGCTGAGTACCTTGAATCTAAATTCATCTGCTTTGTCCCTGCCTGCCACCTTCGCTCTGCAGAAGCTGGCTTTTTGGTCATCCCAAGGTTCCGCAGATCTCGTATTGGAGGCCACGCTTTTTCAGTCGTTGCCGCTCAAATGTGGAATGACCTACCTAGGACAGTCAAGAATTTGTCAAATCATCTACAGTTTAGGAGACTACTCAAAACCACCTTGCTTTAGTTATTTGTCTCTCCTCATTGACTTACTCCTCAGTCTCTGCTCTGTCTAGCGCCACAATGCCTTCGGGTGAATGTGCGCTGTACAAGTTACCTTAACTTAACTGTCCTCTGGGTCACACTGCCCCCATCCAATGACAGTCCTCTCCCTAAGCCCCTCCTCTGGCAGCCATCTTCAGATTTTTACCGCACGTTTCAGTGTTGAAGGTCCTCGAGTTTGCTCTGCAAGCTACTTTTGTTTTTTGTGTGTTTTCGATGGGAAAAGGTTCTATTTTTGCTCCAAAAGAGCCTGTGTGCTCTATTCTCCATCTGCCGACAGCAGGGATCCGTTGTCTGCAAATTTCAGCACCCCTAAGGGTGAAGATCATCGAAGATTGCAGAAGGCCATCTGGCCTACTTCGCACCCTCCGACCAGAATGGAGGAGAAGGAGGGAAGGTCCCTGTTCAAGCCCTGCACCAAGTGCGGGCTACGGAATGTGTTAGTGGAAGGCAAGCACCTGCAATGCCTCTACTGCCTGCACCCAGACCACAAGGAGGTAGAGTGTGAGATATGCCTCGGGTTCTCCAAGAAGACGACGAGGGACAGGCACACTAGACTGGCAGGGTGGCTTAACGCTAAGGCCTCTGCCCCGTGCCCCGAGCAGGGTCATGGCTCACCCAGGACCGGCCGGTCCGAGGAACAGTCTTCTAAGTCCTTTAAGGGTGCCTCCTTCATGGGAGCCAAGACAAGACCAAGAACCGCAAGTCCGAGTCCACCAGGTTCGCCACAGAAGCGGGTCCCAAGGTGGATAGGGCGTGATCGACATCACCCTCCGCCGCAGTGACTTGGGTAAAGTCTGCTGGCATGCCAGAAGGGGGGAAACGGGCTCAGGCCCCAGTTCAAGAACCACAGGAGTAAAAAAAGGGGGGGGGGGCAAGGAGGTCTCAAAACAGCCCTCCCAGTCCGTGGCCCAAGCCATGGAGGTCTCATCCACGGCGACGAGGAGCAGGAGTCTTTGCACACGATCCATAAGGATGTAGAAGGGGAGGACGACGGCGATGACAGCGCAGGGCCTAGTTTTCGGATCCTTCAAGCTCAGCCGAGGGATGTCTCTGGACATTCTGTCAACCCTTCACACCATGGAGTCAGAGATCCAGAAGAGGATGCCACCGACCCTAGTTTCAGTGGTCCCCCAGGCCCCTCTTCAGCCTCCAACGAAGAAGAGGAAGCATCATCCAATGCCCCCATTTCACCCTCCACATCTGTGTCGGGTCCCTTCTCCCCGAGCAGACCCAGACATGGTTATGGGGACGGATGCGGCCACAACTACGGACGACGACGATATCATCGCATTTGGATGCACCTCCTCGGGCGTCCCCACCAGGCGAGCTGGGGTCATTCCACTCCATGATCGCCAGAGCCTCCAAGCTTTTTCAGCTTGTTTTCGAAGAAACCAGGACAGAGGGTTTCTTGTACCAGAGGCACGAGGCCAAGAGGAAGACAATCATGACAGTGCCCCTTCTGGACAACGTGTGGGAAGAGGGCCTGGTCCTTATGAACAACACTTGCATGGCTCCAGCCAAACGGGATAGGCTGGAGAAGAAGTATCGGGTGCCCGACTCCGCACCCAAGTGCCTGAGGTTGAAACCATCGCCGAATTCAGTGGTATCGGCGGCTGCGAAGAAATGGTCGGCTAACCTGTCCTCGTCGTCTTCGGTCCCTCCGGACAGCAAGGGGAAGAAGGAACCCATGCGAAGGAAGGGGATTTACACTGAAGCGTCAACTATCAAGGCAGCCAACACACTGCCGATCTTAGCCAGGTTCGACAGGGAGCTGTGGTACAAGCTGGGGCCTATTCTGGAGTTCCTCCCCGACGATAAGAGGATGGAGGCAATTGCTCTTTTCCAGGAGGGGGAAGTTGCGTCTGATCATGCTGTTGCAGTGGCATTAGATGTCGCTGACACAGGGTTTCCGGCAGATGGGGAACAGTGGACAAGGCTGGATAACGGCCACGAATTTCCGGCAGGAGGTCCAGGCGAAGGTGTTGGACATCCCCATTGACGGAGAGAACTTGTTTGGGAAAGTTGCCGACGAGTCCCTCCAGGCCATCAAGGCGGATACAGAGACGGCCTGTTCCTTGGACACTCTCCAGCAGCAGCATTCTTCTTTTTGCTCATCCAGTGGAAAGTCGAGCAGGTTTTCGAAAGGATTTTCCTCTTCGCATTGTCAGCCTTCCAGATCCACGAGCCAGGATGCCTACAGAGCCCGTTCCCAGGGCTACAGTAGCAGAGGACAGCGTCGCCTTCTCGCATAGTGCAGTACACCAGTTCCGAATCAGGCCTGAACCGGCTGGGTCATCAGGCCCCCATGCGTTCACCCTGGTGGGTGGCCGGCCGACGAGGTTTGTCAGCGAGTGGAAGTAGATCACCACCGACAGATGGGTGCTGGAAACTCTTGCCCAGGGCCACACCCCGGAGTTTCAGCGCAGGTGTCCGCGGATCCTTCCAGTTACCCATCAGGAGCAGCACATCCCTCACCTCCTGGGGGAGCCATGGGCAATGCTGCAAAAAAGGATAGAGCTAGTTCCCCAATTGGGCTCCGGAGTCTATTCTCGATACTTTCTGGTCAGAAAGAAGACAGGAGGCTGGAGGCCCATGCTAGAACTGCGACATATCAACATATACTTAAAGTCTAAAAAGTTCAGGATGGTCACATTGCAGCACGTGCTTGGCCAACTGGAGGATGGAGATGTCTTGACGTTGCTGGACCTGGTGGACACCTATTTCCACGTCCCCATTCAAAAGAAACATTGAAGTTTTCTGCATTTCGTAGTGCAGGGCCAGCACTATAAGTTCAAGGACCTACCTTTTGGATTGAATTCAACCCCCAGAGTGTTTACAAAATGCTGGACGCCGGTGGTGGCCCATCTACATCTACGGGGTATACACGTATACCCATACCTCGGAGACTAGCTCATCCAGGCCCGCTCGCGGAAGTTGGCCGTCGGACACACGGAGGCGACCGTCCAGCTACTGACGGATCTGAGATTCTCCATGAAGTATCGAAAGTCCTGCTTGATGCCATCGCAGAACATGCTGTTCCTAGGAGCCAGACTCCATACAGTGTCCTGCCTTGCATCACCCTCAGAGGCGAGGGTAGCGGCCATTCAAGGGAAGGTGCAGCTACTGTTGTCAATGAAGACAGCCACGGTGCAAACCATCAAGTCGTTGCTCAGCATGATGTCCTGCATCTACCTCATCCGGCTCTGCAGGTTGCTGATGCGACTTCTTCAGGAGTTCCTGGATGCTTGCTGGATGCAGGTGTCTGGAAGCTTTGCGGAAAAGATCCCTCTAGACAAGGAGTTCCATCGGGCGATAGGGTGGTGGGGCATCCACTCCCAACATCGCCCGGGGCACAGGGTTTCAAAATCCGCCATACCAGGAGACGCTCACCACAGACGCTTCCTGGAATGCTGGGGAGCCGACACCAGATGTCTGCATGCCAGAGGTCTGTGACTGCCAGACAAGCAGGATCTCCATATCAACATTCTGGAGCTATGGGCAGTGTTCTCGGCCCTCGAGTCGTTCCTTCCATCTCTCAAGGGCAAGGTGGTGAGGATCTTCATGGACAACACCGCCACCATGTTCTACATCAGGAAACGGGGGCACTCGATCCCCAGCACTCTCCAAGGAAGCGCAGTACTTGTGGCGCTTGGCCGTCATACAAGAGATGTTCCTCATCCCTCTCCACCTAGCGGGAGTCAAGAACACCATCTCAGACTCCCTCAGGAGGGAATTGCGCTCCTGACACGAGTGGAAGCTTCGGCACGACCAGGTGGACCGTATCTTCGCTAAGTGGGGCAGGCCCCAGATCGATCTGTCTGCCACAGCTGCGAACTCCAAATGACAGAAGTTTGGCAGCAGATTCCACCAACCGAGGAGCCTGGGGGATGCATTCTCCTTGCTTTGGGAAGGGATGTTTCTGTACAGTTTTCCTCCGTTATCTCTCCTGCTATAAGTCATCAACAGACTCAAGACAGTGCCAATGCAGGATGATACTCACTTTCCCGGCGTGGCCGAGGCAGATTTGGTATCCGGACCTTCTTAGCCTGTCAGCATCACCTCCCGTCAAGCTGCCAGTGGTTCCAGATCTTCTCACCAGAGAAGGAAGCGCAATCCTTTACCATGACCCAGGATCACTGAACCTGAGGACTTGGCTCCTACAGCCCTAGAGTTTGGGGGATATCAGTTGCCTGCGGACTGCAGAGAGGTCCTTGGCAAGGCCAGGGCATCATCAACTTTGAAGTGCTACGGTCACAAGTGGAAGTGTATCACTACATGGTGGTCTCAGAACATTACCCCTCTCAGGGTCACGGCCAGCAGGTTTTTCCATACTTGCTATCCTTGGCCAAGGCTGGACTGGCACATTCCTCTATCAAGGTACATCTGGCGGCTATCTCCCGCTACACCAGGTGTTCAGGAAGATCTTCACTTTGGTCTCGTCGACTCATCAAGGAGTTCCTCAAAGGACTTTTTTAATCTTTCCCGCCAGTGAAGGCTCCTGCCCCAGCGTGGGAACTCAATGTGGTGCTGACGAGGCACATGGGGGCCCACTTTGAGTCTATGCATCAGTCCCATCTCAAGTTCCTCTCATGGGAAAACGGCTTTCCTTGTGGTAATCACCTCTGCCAGGATGGTAAGCGAGATCCAGGCCCTATCCTGCAAACAGTCATACCTGACTTTCCACGAATTGAGGGTGGTGCTGTGGACGCACCCATCTTTTATGCCGAAGGTTCTGTCAGAATTCCACCTCAACAAGCCTTTGGTGTTACCTGTTTTCTTCTTGAAGCCTTCATCACTGCTGAAAGGGCCTTGCACTCGCTGGACATTGCTTGTGCCCTGATGTTCTACGTTACATGCACAAAGAGTTTTTGGAAGACTTCTCAACTGTTTAACTCTGGTCCTGTGAACCATGGGAAGGCCTTGTCCAAGATTACATCTCAAGGAGTCTCTCTGGCTGCAGCATGCACTGTCATCGGTTGGTGAACCGACCACTGCCCGGCCGTCCGAGAGTCCACTGAAGAGTGATTGCTGCGACAACGGCATTCCTATCTGATGTGCCCCTACTGGACATCTGCCGGGTGGCTATGTGGAGGTTCACACACACCTTCACGAAATTCTACTGCGTTCACAGGGATTCAAGGGAGGAGTCCAGAGTTGGCCAAGCAGTGGAGTCCAGAGTTGGCCAAGCAGTGCTATGCAACCTGTTCGCTTGAGGTGAGTCTGTTCCAGAGGTAAAAGTTGATTGCTTCTGTTGAGCCTTGCCACCTCTCGTGGTTGTGTAATGTTGTACTATGTATTTGTTATTCATGAGCATGTGAATCCATGCTAGACCCCATGCTGGAGAAGGAAGAAGTTACTTACCTGTAACTGTTGTTCTCCGGCACGGGTCTGGCATGGATTCAAATGCAAATCTTCCCTCCTTCCCCTCTGCGGCTCTTCTTGGTCATGCTGCCACTTTACGTGCTTACCAAATTTGAAGATGGCTGTCAGAGGAGGGGCTTAGGGAAAGGACTGTCATTGGATGGGGGCAGTATGACCTATATGACAGTGATTGGTTTAAAGTAGAAATGCAGTTTAAGTGAAAGTGAAACTGTTTTTCCTTTTACTGAGGATTCCCATCCTGATGGGGAATATTGATGAGCATGTGAATCCATGCCAGACCCATGCTGGAGAACAATAGTTACAGGCAAGTAACCTGTTCCTTCTGTTAAACATTGGGCTGTTTGCGGAGGGGGCAAAGTAGCTTCCTCCCATTATTCCCAAGTCTGCCTTAGCATGTCAAGGACATCACATGACTCTCTACCATATAACAATTCAAACAGTGGAAACCCTGTTGAGGATTGTGGTGTTTTCTGGATGGCAAAAAGGCCCCAAAGGTTTCATGTTTCAGTTTTTGCTGTAGGCTTTTTACAATTTCTTGATGACATGTTTCAGGGTCTTATTGAACCATTCCACTAATCCATCAGTTTGCTGGTGATAAACGGAAGTCCTGATAGTTTTTATATGTAGAATTAACTTCACATCTCCCATTAACCAACTCATGAAGGTAGTCCCTTGATCCATTAGGATCTCTTTGGGAAACCAGCCCATGAAAAAAATGGGATCAGATGTTTTAGAATTTGTTGGGTCATATTATTGCGTAATGGGAATTCATCGGGTATCGAATTGCATAATCCATGATTACCAATATATAACAATTCCACAATTTAGATGGCTCAAGGAGGTACAACTATGTCCATGCTTATACCAGAAAAGGGTTTATCAATTATAGGTAAAGGCTGTAGTGGAGCTGGAGGGAGTATTTGGAAGCTGGTATTTTGACACAGGGCAAAAGTAAGCATTATGTTTTTCACATTGGCATACATTCTGGGCCAATAGAAACAGCTTATTATTTGTGCCTGTGTTTTAGCTGTTCCTAAGTGACTCCCCTGTTAAATGAGTGAGCAATTTCTAATACCTGGTTTGTGTGGCTTTTGGGTACCATTATCTGAGATTTGGGAGTAACATCGAGACTAAGATCACCTCTATACAATAGCCTGTATTTTATTAAATGGATGGTCCCCTTTTCTGCTTGCCCTCCTCTTAGATACCACATGAAGGAAAACTTTTGCTAGAAGGGGGTGGGTCGTTCCTTTGGGCAAATGCTAAATCTGGAATAATGTCTGTTTCCTCCCCCAAGGGAATCAGAGCCTAACGAGGAAGTATGTGATAGCTTGAAATATTCTACAATTCGATTTTAGATTCATAACATGAAAAAGAAAGAGGGTTCTCAAACTTACTTGAGTGCAGCCTGGTCCGGTCAACATTAGGCAAGCAATTTGTGGAAGACTTGCTTGTCCAACTCATTGCCCCAGGTCCTGGGTCTCCCCTATTAGTTACAGGTAGTAGAGATGGCTCTTGGATAGGGTTTGGGGAGTCAGTACCCACCTCCTTGATTACAATCTCAGCCGCCTCATGAGGCATCAGTGATGAGAAATGGCCGATGTGTCGAAGGCCTATCCAATAAAGAACTATCCCTTGGAAATGTTAATTTGTACACGTATGGGAAATCTGGGCGAATCATGAGCAAATGTCCATTTTACTAAAGAAAACAATACATTTTCAGTTCTGCTGCAATTATGGGGTGTCCCGCCCCCAGGACACATTAGAGCTGTCAGAGGGAAATCCATAGGATGTTAAAGGAAAGACTAATTCTGCTAGAGGGGGACACTGGAGAGAGGAAAACGTGTTCGCCCGGCTCTGTGTTGCCTTTAAGGCGTGTGCTCTGCACTCCCCTCTGGGCCCTCCTTCGAATTGGGGTGCTCCTTTAGTAGTGGTTCCTAGGTAGCAAGCATTCTCCTGCATCACCCAATGACCCTTTCTTACAGGGATCCTTTGCAGTGCTCCTGGGGAACGGATGGGAGTGGGGGTCGGGGTGGGGCACCGGGGTGGAGGGGGGGTACTTTGGCAGTGCTTGCATCTTCCAGTGGACCATCCTCTCGGATTCTTTGAGCACTTCTGAGTGATGCTGTTTTGGTTCATGTGTCTGTAATGTAAGTCATTGAAGTGTTTTAGGAGAGTCTTTGGTGTGGTCTTGGGGCAGTCTTTTCACCAGGTCTCCTGGGCTGTGGTGTCAGCCATCCTATGGAAAGTTCGTTAGGCTGTCCTTAGAACTGTTCTTTGAACATTAACACTGTGTTCTTTCCTGTAGGAGGTGCCGTCATGCTGCTGGTGTATGAATATGCCTACGCCTGGCTCCAGAAGCACTGGCGCTTGTGAAGGCTCAAGGGGCCACTGGTGATGGGAGAATCAGGGCTGCGCATTCTGCTGGGGTCTTCCCTGTGAACGGGGGAAAGACAAGGTCCAGTGTGGAAATCATGCACTACAGAGAAGCTGAACACTGATGGGAAAAGGAATCAACGTGAACAATTACAGGCTCAACGAGATGTGGAGGCGAAGCTCTGCTCTTGTGGCAGAAGATGTTGACCATGAAAAGAGACTTAGAACAAGGCGGAGCTTCAGCAGCCATCATCTCACTGCAGACATGTGGTTTATAGAAGTCGTGGGTTGCCTGAACCTCCTGCTGCCCCAGGAGTTCTTGAAAAATGTACACCTACTTTCTAAAATATCCACAGAAAGCGGTCCTCTGCTCATGGCCATCACAGGAGGCCTCCACTGTGAATACAAATATAGAAATTCTAAGACCTGAATCCTTCAGACTTTTTCTTGTTAATCTTAGTCTGGTCTTGTCCTTGTTTAAATCTCTGGCCCAGCTCTCAAGGTACGGCTTGGATACTGGCAGTAGATGAAGGCTGTCAGAGTGATCCCGCAGCTCGCGCTCCACACGTGGTGCTCTGCAACACGAGAGACCCACTTTTCCCTATAGCTCTGTCATTCCTCTTATACTGTGATTATTCTCCTGTCCAAGGTTTTTTAAATTGTGCTAAAAGTGTTCCCCGCCAGTCAGGCTAAAAAATGGCCATGAGTCTGCCACCATCTTTGTTTAGAACTTGTATTGCTACTGAATTGCCAATCGATCTTTCACTATAAGTTCCCAGTTCATGCCAGTCACTCTCCTTTGGAACATCTCAAATCTAGCTTAACCATCCTCAGGTGTGTCTCCAGAAGGGGACAGAGTAATGCAGAAGGGGCCCCACTGAGGATCCATAAAGAGTTCATTAAACATTTTGCTCCGCATCATACCACTCCCTATGCAGCTTCCCCCACCCTAAGGTCCACGGATGTTTTGCTGTTGCCTTGTCTCGTTGTTTGGTGACCTTTAGCTGTGGTAGGACTTTTTTTGCGACACCTTCCCTGGCTCTGACTGTTTCCTTGGCTCCTTCTGCCCTAAATCCCTGATTTTGTGCTCGGCTACATGGATTCATGGATTTCACTGCTGTGACCCTCTTTCAGTTCATACCTGTCCCTTCTAATTTTTCACTCCCACTGGAGTATTAGCTTTATTACAGATCTTAATGCCATGTGAAAAGAGTTCCTCCTTCCCCTCCATACCTGCAAACATTGGTCCTTGAGAAAGGTTCTTGTGGGGCTCTACCTTCCACCACTTGCCTCTGTGATGTGCCCCATTTGGCAGGACACTGGAGTATTTAACTCTTTCCTTTTATTTAATTGTATTGCTATTGGTTTTAAAGTCTGCAGTACACTGAAGAAATTGGGGTGGGTATGTATATAGATAAGAAACTGCATCAAAAGATACAGTTGTGATGAAATGCCTGGGTCCGAGCAACATGAAGAGAAGGTACTATTGCACGAGACGCCACTACAAATGAGGAGGTTTCAATGGTCAGCAGACGATCCCTCCATGGATGATTGTGATTTTGGTTGTTGAGTTCAATACTACTTGTATCTGATGGCTATTGAGTTGGATACTGCTGTAATTATATGGTTATTGAGCTGGGTTCTACTTGTATTTGATGGTTGTTGAGTTGGATACTACTTGGGTTTGATGTTTGTTGTGTAGGCGAGCAGGTAGACGCCACCCTGCCAGACCCGGCCCCCACGCCGCTGTCGTATTGAAACAGTCTATACTGCATCGAGCGTATGAGAGATGCTATGCACTCAGACAGCCATACAGAATGTACCCTCGCACTGAAAGTGTAGAAGGATGTTGCCTGACAAGATGTCCGAATGCATCAATGAACGATGGACATTCAAGTAAAATCTATTGAGGACAAAGTGATGTGATGAAGAAGATATCTGAACCTATGCTGAAACGATAAGAAAATATTAAGTAAGAAAGTAACTGAAGCACTAAGAGTAACATAAACCTGAAGCTAAAGTAATCATGGATCTAAAACAGATGAAGCAACTTACTGACCAATAACTGTAAATACGTAGTAACGCAAGGTAGAAAGAAAATGTATAGCAGCTTGCTATAGAGGAATATATAATGTGGCAAAGACGGCCATATCAGGGAAATGGATGACGGCTCATGTTGAATGTAACCAAGCTACCTCAGAGACAGGCCGAGGTTGTAAGAATCAGGAGATGTAGAGAAACCGCCCCATGAGCAGACCCGACGATGAGTCAAGGTTGGCCCGAGTTAAGGATGCTATTTTCAAAGGATACGCACAGAGCACAAAGGGCGTACATGGATAAGCTCTGAATTTGAGGCGTTCTTTATAGATGAAGGAAGACGAAAACATTTGGGAGAGTCAAACTGCTGGTCAATTAAAAGTACACAAAGTTCCTAGGAGATAGAGTGAGCAAGTCTCTAGAGGCCAAAAGGAGCTACAGCACTGAGCATAATTAAATCAAATAGCAGTAAATGGACAAATTCGTGGTCCACTCAAACGTGACTCAGAAGTCGAAAACAAAGGCTATTCATTGGAGCCTCAAGTTAAGATAGTGGTGTGCTCACTGTAAGGGAGGCATGGTATCACAAGTATGACACTGACATAAGAGTTACAAGTTTCAAAACCTTTATTATCTTTTTGTTTTTTTTAGAAACTCCTACTCTGCCCTATATCTGGGAGTAGTCTCGACCATCAAATAATAAAGAAAATAGAGTCCTAGTCAGTTGAGGTCAAATCAAAATGGCCCATATTAACAAAAACGAATGCCTGCCCTATCTCTTATACAAAACGTGTGTAATGGGGAATATGTATGCAATGGAAAGTCATTGTTATAACATAAAGGATCAAGGTGGCAAAGTCAGCTCTCCTCCCCACGTTGGGCAGCACGGAATAAGGCAGCCCCTGTAGACAGGATAACACACTCTGACTCAGGTTCTCAAAACAAAGGCAGTTGAAAACGTGGATCAAGGGCCGATTGGCCTTCCACTTTAAAATCACTTACTCCAGCTTTCAAAAGTTCTTTCATAGTTCAACAAAGGTTCACACAGGTCTCCCTCGGTCGGCCTCAGACCTCTCAAAGAAAAAAGTTCACATAGGTCCCGCTCGGACCTTTCGGCCAAAATGTACCTTATTCAAGATTCTCCCTCAGCCGGGTTTGGATCTCACAATCACAGCACTTGCAGGGGTTGCCTTGCCCAAGCTTTATTCACATTCGTTAGGGGTTCCCTTACCCTAATTTATCACACTTCTGGTCTCCCTCAGTTGGGCTCAGACCTTTCACGGATGTTGAAGCCTTTCACATGTGTGAGGCTTTTACTATAGACCTCCGTAGGACCACTTTGACTTTCTCTTCAGCTCACACTCTTGTGTCTCTTGGTCTTGGTAGTTCAGTATCATAAGCACAAATATTCATAGGAATCTTTATCTTAAAGTAGTTTGTTCACTTTGCTGCTTTACAACAGGATATCACACATTTTGCCAGAGACTTTGGGGTGGGCTATTTCCTGTCACCGGACCACTCAGCTACTCTGTATCACCGGCTTCACGGTTGTCAGTAATTTAAAGTTCACCACAGGTCTGTCTTCCTCTGTGTCTCATCTGCATGCGTGCACCCTTCAATCGTGAGTTGTACTGTTGCAGCTTCAATCTTTCCTTAACACACACCAGCCTTTCATGTCGTTCACTAATTCACCAGCTGTGTGCATTCTTGTCTTGTCTTTGCAGCTTTAATTTACAAGTCAAGGTTAATACCACAGGCTTTGCCTCGCCTCCCCACCTCTCGTTCACCCAGGAGCGTCACTGGTGTCTTCTAAATACAATGCAGTCTTCTTGTTTGGGATTTGGCCTTCTCTGTGTATCTTTCACGGCTCTTCGGAGGCAACGACCTCCTGCAGGGATCTCCAGGGCTTCCCCACCCTTTTTTCTCATCCCTCGATCGGTCGTTCTGCTCCAGTGGTTTCACCTTCCCACTGGAAGATCTGCTCCTTCTCGTGTACCACCTTGCTCAGAGTGTGTCTCTATGTTCTGCCTTTTATCCATGTGGGGAGAGCTAATGGGTATCAGATGTATGTGATTATAGTCAAGTGCCTGACTTTGCCTGACCCATGGCAAAGTCCCCCGCCTGTCTCTTGAGACATCTATTGGGCTGACTGCGGGTGCGTGGTGCCTCCCCAATCTACTGGCTGATGGGGCCAGCTGGTATGGGGAGGATCCCATGATCACCCCCACTATGTCCTCACCATTCGACAAGAGACCATTACTTGAAGTGTCACATCTTATTCCCCAGCAACGTCCCTTTAATCAAACATGAACCACCCACTCAAAAGGAGCTTGGCCATAAAGTTTATCTTGTGATGAGTCCTCGGATGTTGTCACTTTCCATGAGGCCAGGGAGTTGAGAAGCTAACCAATAGTCCCCCTGGGGTGGTACTCAGCAGATGGGTCTCGTGGGGAGAGACTACTCCTCTAAGAATGACTATCCAAGGGAAATGAGTTATGCCAACCCTCCAACTCCCAGACTCATCTCTTAGACATCCTCATATCCCTTCACTGAACCCTCTGGACCCCACATTTCCATTTGCTTCTGTAGCACAAGTAGCCTGAAAGACACTTGGTTGAGGAAGAATAGGGATGAGTGTAGAAGGATCTTCTTGGAAGAGACTGAGACGAGGAAGAGTAAGGATGACTATAGAAGGACCCCCCTGGATAGTACTGGTACGAGGAGGACATGCAAAGCAATGAGAAGTCCTCAAGAGAACGTACAAATGTGTTTTAGTCGTTTTTGACAGTCCGAACATAAAAACCAATAAAGGACTTGCCAGAGCGAGAAACCCTCCCTGGGGGAACCACCTGCAAGGAAGCGGTTCGGCCGAGCATCAGGAATAAGCCAGCGAGTGTGGCAGGAACGAGGTAACTGAGACGTCCCTGTTTGCTCCAGCATGGAGGAACAGGATGGAAGCTTGGCCAGGAGACTGTCCTGATACAAGAAGAACCTGGACGGTGCGTGCAAACCCCAATGTGCACGCGTAAGAAGAGGCATGCTCGGAACGCTGCAGCCCACCTGAGAGACAGTGAAGCCTGGGAAAGATCAAAGCTGAAGCTCGGAGAGCCCCAAACCAGCCAGAGGAAGCCAGCAAGAACCCTAAAGGTATCGGAGTTGCTGGAAATGCTGATGTGGTTGCAAGGGAGCTGTGGAAAACTCCAACAATATCTTCTGGACCAAGAAGATCCAGCATCTCTTTAGTTCAGTTACCAGTGTAAGGGACAGAAGCGGAGTTTCACAGGGCGGTGGACTCTTAGTTTACACAAACATCCTGACTGAATCCTCAGTATTTTAGGTGAGGTAGGGAACCCCCTCTTGGAGTAAGGAAAAGATAGGTTTTCTCTTCATTTTCTAAGACAGTAAATGTTTATGCCAAAAATCAAGCCACCTGTGTGTCGGTCTCCGCCTTCTGCACCCTTACATCTCCAAGCTATTAGGTGTTACACAAAGACCCAGGACCACCGACCAGTCCCCTGGGCACAGACTACTGGCCCCATTGGTGACCTCTAGCCCATTAACAATAGGCATGCCACCAGTACCTGGCACCTTTTCAGGGCAAGATAGTTTAACGGTTTTAGCTGATCATTAATCCACGGGTTTGGGGACTAAAGCTCCCGGCATGCTCTTGTGGTCACACTGTGGAGGAGTGGTTAGTAAACCTGTGCATTGAGCCAGGAGTGTAGCATGCCACTCCCCTGCAGCAAGTCTTGCTCCTGAGCAACTCCTTTTCTGGAAGGAATTCCCGAGTTTTGACCAGGGGGTTGTCTCCAGACTTTGCTTCTGGCCCCATTTAGCAGCTGCTTGTCTTAACTGACCCTTGACCTCTGCTTGTTTAAGGACCAGTCTCCTGACCTGCCCCTCTAGTATGGAACTCACTCCTGCTGGCAAGGACCTGCCCCTCTAGTATGGAACTCACTCCTGCTGGCAAGGACCTGCCCCTCTAGGATGGAACTTACTCCTGCTGGCAAGGACCTGCCCCTCTAGGATGGAACTTACTCCTGCTGGTAATGACCTACCCCTCTAGGGTAGAACTTACTGGCAATGACCTGCCCCTCTAGGATGGAACTTATTCCCGCTGGCAATTACCTGCCCCTCTAGTATGGAACTCGCTTCTGCTGGTAATGACCTACCCCTATAGGATGGAACTTACTCCTGCTGGTAATGATCTGCACCTCTAGGATGGAACTTGCTCCTGCTGGCAATGACCTGCCCCTCTAGTATGAAACGTACTCCTGCTGGCAATGACCTGCCCCTCTAGTATGGAACTTACTCCTGCTGGCAATAACCTGCCCCTCTAGTATAGAATGTACTCCTGCTGGCAATTACCTGCCCCTCTAGGATGGAACTTACTCCTGCTGGCAATAACCTGCCCCTCTAGGATGGAACTTACTCCTGCTGGTATAGACCTGCCCCTCTAGGATGGAACTTACTCCTGCTGGCAGTGACCTACCGCTCTATGGTAGAATTTACTGGCAATAACCTGCCCCTCTAGTATGCAATGTACTCCTGCTGGCAATGGCCTGCCCCTCTAGTATGGAACATACTCCTGCTGGCAATAACCTGCCCCTCTAGTATGGAATGTACTCCTGCTGGCAATGACCTGCCCCTCTAGGATGGAACATACTCCTGCTGGCAATAACCTGCCCCTCTAGTATGGAATGTACTCCTGCTGGCAATGACCTGCCCCTCTAGGATGGAACTTATTCCCGCTGGCAATGACCTGCCTCTCTAGTATGGAACTTACTCCTGCTGGTATAGACCTGCCCCTCTAGGATAGAACTTACTCCTGCTGGCAGTGACCTGCCCATCTAGGGTAGAACTTACTGGCAATGACCTGCCCCTCTAGGAGGGAACTTACTCCTGCTGGTATAGACCCGCCCCTCTAAGATAGAACTTACTCCTGCTGGTAATGACCTGTCTCTCTAGTATGGAACTTACTTCTGCTGGCAGTGACCTGCCCCTCTAGGATGGAACTTACTCCTGCTGGTATAGACCTGCCCCTCTAGGATGGAACTTACTCCTGCTGGCAGAGACCTGCCCCTCTAGGGTAGAATTTACTGGCAATTACCTGCCCCTCTACGATGGAACTTAATCCCGCTGGCAATGACCTGCCCCTCTAGGATGGAACTTACTCCTGCTGGCAGTGACCTGCCCGTATAGTATGGAACTTACTCCTGCTGGTATAGACCTGCCCCTCTAGGATGGAACTTATTCCTGCTGGCAATGACATGCCCCTCTAGTATGGAACTTACTCCTGCTGGCAGTGACCTGCCCCTCTAGTATGGAACTTACTCCTGCTGGCAGTAACCTGCCCTCTGGTATGGAACTTACTTCTGCTGGCAGTGACCTACCCCTATAGGATGGAACTTACTCCTGCTGGTAATGATCTGCACCTCTAGGATGGAACTTGCTCCTGCTGGCAATGACCTGCCCCTCTAGTATGAAACGTACTCCTGCTGGCAATGACCTGCCCCTCTAGTATGGAACTTACTCCTGCTGGCAATAACCTGCCCCTCTAGTATAGAATGTACTCCTGCTGGCAATTACCTGCCCCTCTAGGATGGAACTTACTCCTGCTGGCAATAACCTGCCCCTCTAGGATGGAACTTACTCCTGCTGGTATAGACCTGCCCCTCTAGGATGGAACTTACTCCTGCTGGCAGTGACCTACCGCTCTATGGTAGAATTTACTGGCAATAACCTGCCCCTCTAGTATGGAATGTACTCCTGCTGGCAATGGCCTGCCCCTCTAGTATGGAACATACTCCTGCTGGCAATAACCTGCCCCTCTAGTATGGAATGTACTCCTGCTGGCAATGACCTGCCCCTCTAGGATGGAACTTACTCCTGCTGGCAATAACCTGCCCCTCTAGTATGGAATGTACTCCTGCTGGCAATGACCTGCCCCTCTAGGATGGAACTTATTCCCGCTGGCAATGACCTGCCTCTCTAGTATGGAACTTACTCCTGCTGGTATAGACCTGCCCCTCTAGGATAGAACTTACTCCTGCTGGCAGTGACCTGCCCATCTAGGGTAGAACTTACTGGCAATGACCTGCCCCTCTAGGAGGGAACTTACTCCTGCTGGTATAGACCCGCCCCTCTAAGATAGAACTTACTCCTGCTGGTAATGACCTGCCTCTCTAGTATGGAACTTACTTCTGCTGGCAGTGACCTGCCCCTCTAGGATGGAACTTACTCCTGCTGGTATAGACCTGCCCCTCTAGGATGGAACTTATTCCTGCTGGCAATGACATGCCCCTCTAGTATGGAACTTACTCCTGCTGGCAGTGACCTGCCCCTCTAGTATGGAACTTACTCCTGCTGGCAGTAACCTGCCCTCTGGTATGGAACTTACTTCTGCTGGCAGTGACCTACCCCTGTAGGATGGAACTTAGTTCTGCTGTTAGTGACCTGCCCCTCTAGGATGGAACGTACTCCTGCTGGCAATGACCTGCACCTCTAGTATGGAATGTACTCCTGCTGGCAGTGACCTGCCCCTCTATGGTAGAACCTACTGGCAATGACCTGCCCCTCTAGGATGGAACTTACTCCTGCTGGCAGTGACCTGCTCCTCTAGGATGGAACTTAGTCCTGCTGGAAATGGCCTGCCACTCTAGGATGGAACTTACTCCTGCTGGCAGCGAATCGCCCCTCTTGGGTAGAACTTACTGGCAATGACCTGCCCCTCTAGGATGGAACTTACACCTGCTGGCAATGGCCTGCCCCTCTAGGATGGAACTTACTCCTGCTGGCAATGGCCTGCCCCTCTAGGATGGAATTTACTCCTGCTGGCAATGGCCTGCCTCTCTAGGATGGAACTTACTCCTGCTGGCAATGACCTGCCCTTCTAGGATGGAACTTACTCCTGCTGGCAGTGGCCTGCTGTCACAACCTTGTGTAAGACTTGAAGTTACCTTAGGGGTATTGTCCAAATGCTCCGCTTTCCCACCCGATGCACCACTCTCCTCACCTGAGTCTTCAGGGTCTGACGCTCCGACGCCGTGTCGGTGGGCAAGGTAATCCTTTTTACTCTTCGTTGTTAGAGCTCTGACAAGGAACAAAGCCGTGGTGGAACTCTGAATTGGTTACCACCTGGGCTCCGGTCCCGTATGCAGGCGGGTAAGGGGAAAAAGCCTGAAGGCGGAAAAAACCCCTGTGTCGCGGTAGAACTGCTGGCCGTGGATTGCGATGAGATATATAGCTGTAGTTGTCGTAGAATTCAATTGCATCGGGAATCCTCGAGGTAAACAATGCGAAGATTCATCCGGAGAAAAAATGGCAAGGAGGGAAAGAACACTGGCAGAAAGCAGGTAAACGCCGAGAAGCATAAGCAGAGAGAAACCGACGGAAGGGGGGAGCCGCCAGGGAGGCAGAGAGGAAGGAGAAAAAGAGGAGGAGACCCCCGAGAGGGGAGGAAAGAAGTGAGCGAGAGAAAAAGCACTGGAAGCGTCTCACCGTGAAAACGAAAGGAGACGGTTGCAACGCAAGGAACCATGGGTAACAGGAAGTAAATAGGCGAGAGGAAAGAACAGAGGAAAACACTAGACCGTAAACAGAGAAATGTGAACAACGTGGTGGCAGTGTTTAATGGCGGCGAAGCCGTAAACACGGCATCCATCGCCAACCGAGAGGGTTCATGACAGTATGCCCCTTCTCACTGCCGACCCCGCCCGGCTTGCCAGGATGCATCCGATGAAATTTAGCTACTAGACAGGGCGCCTTGACAAAATGCACAGGTTGCCAGGAATCTTCAGACCTGGGATACCCCTTCCAGGATATAAGATATTGTAAACGTCCCCGGTAGTAGCGGGAGTCTCGGATTTTAGAAACTTCATAAACCTCTTGGGAGTCTCTGGGTGAAATGTCCTGCAAGGATCTTGACCTAAAGTGTGGTTCAGTTCGTGACTCCTTGAGAAGAGAGGTATGAAACACCGGGTGCACCCGGCGAAGGTAGGAGGGTAGTTGAATCTTGTAGGCTACAGGGTTGATTCTTTCTAGGATGGGAAACGGACCCTGGAATCGAGGAGACAACTTGGAGGAACGAATCCACCTTGGTAGGAATTTGGTCGAAAGCCATACCTTCGTCCCTTTAGCCCAAGTGGGGGCAGCTTGGCGATGATGATCAGCAAGAGTCTTGTAGGTCCTAAGGCTCCTCGGTAGACTGTCTCTGGCTGTCCGGTGAGCCTCAGAAATTTCAGATAAAGCGGCTTCAGCAGCAGGAGAGTTACTGGTATGGGAAGCAATGGGCCAAATGGACTTGGGATGAAGTCCGTAGTTGCAGTAAAAAGGAGAGATACCCGTGGCGGTGTGTTTAGAGTTGTTGTAAGTGAATTCTGCCGTGGGGAGGAGTTGTACCCAATTATCCTGGAGTCTATTAATGTAGCACCTGAGATATTGTTCCAGAGTGGAATTGAGTCTTTCCGTCTGACCATTAGTCTGGGGATGGTACCCAGAGGAAAGAGCATGGTCAATACCTAAACGAGAACACAAAGCCTTCCAGAACTTAGAAATATATTGGCTACCACGGTCCGAAGTAATTTTATCGGGCAAGCCTTGAAGACGAAATATATCTCGGGCAAAAACTTCGGCCATGCGATTAGCCGTAGGTAAGCCCTCCAGTGGAGAGAAATGGGCCATCTTGGTAAATGAATCTACCGTTACCATAATGCAAGAACAGGACTCGGATAAGGGTAAATCCACAATGAAGTCGGTAGACAGGTTTCCCCACGGCCTTTGTGGTAAGTCGGGCTGAGTAAGGAGACCCAACGGTTTGCCTGTTAGATTCTTAGCCATGGCGCAAACCGGGCATGCCTTTATGTAGGACTGGACTTCTTGTTGAAGGTTGTGCCAGTAAAGCGAGCGTTTAATGAGTTCAATGGTGTTTGCCTGGCCTCGATGTCCTGCAACTCGGCTGTTGTGGCACCAGTAGAGAATCCTCTTGTGGAGATGTCCTGAAGGTATGTAAAGTCGGTTCTTGTAGAACCAGAGACCATCTTTGGTGCGAAACTGAGATGCCAAGCGTTTATCTCTAATGCAGGGTTCAGAGTCCGAAGCCTCTTTGACCTCCTGTAGGAAAGTATGTAGAGGTGCCACTATGCGAGTAGATGGAAACATAAGTTTGGGTGAGAGGCGACCCAAGTCAGTAACCAACTCCTTGCAAGACAAGGCGTCGGCTAGG
This sequence comes from Ambystoma mexicanum, assembly GCF_040938575.1. Taxonomy (NCBI): domain Eukaryota; kingdom Metazoa; phylum Chordata; class Amphibia; order Caudata; family Ambystomatidae; genus Ambystoma; species Ambystoma mexicanum. Next base: position 17,121,698 of record NC_090940.1, read on the forward strand.
GCATTCTGAGAGCCTGGTAGATAGGTAATGGTGAAATCGTATTGGGAAAAAAAGTAAGCCCATTGCGCTTGGCGAGAGTTGGCACATTCGAGGGACTACAGGACCTTTAGATTCTTATGGTCCGTACGTATGACGAAGGGAATACTGGCACCCAACAGCAGATGTCGCCATTCCTCACAGGCCAATTTCATAGCTAGTAACTCCTTTTCAAGGACGGTATAGTGAAGTTGACTGATGGTCAGAGTGTGAGAGAGGTAGGCCACTGGGTGTTCTATACCTCCGAACTCCTGGAGCAAGGCAGCACCAATGGCGGCGGAAGAGGCATCAGTTTCCACGATAAACTGTTTAGTTTGATCGGCCTGGAGCAATATGGGCGCTGAGCAAAACAGAGTCATGAGATGTCTGAAACTAGACTCTGCCGCAACACCTCTCAAGAAATCTTCTGGAACCTTTCTATGGTCCTAGGCGGCAGAGTCTAGTTTCAGACATCTCAAGACTCTGTTTTGCTCAGCGCCCATATTGCTCCAGGCCGATCAAACTAAACAGTTTATCGTGGAAACTGATGCCTCTTCCGCCGCCATTGGTGCTGCCTTGCTCCAGGAGTTCGAAGGTATAGAAACATCTGGGAGAACCGGGGTATAAATCTTCTGTAATAGTTTGTTAAACCCAAGAATCTCTGAACCTCCTTGACAGAGGTGGGAGAAGACCACTCCAAAATGGCAGACACCTTGCGAGGGTCCATGGAGATACCCCCGTCAGACAAAATAAACCCCAAGTAGGGAATGCTGGAGACCCCGAACTGGCATTTCTCAGGCTTGGCCAGTAAACTGTTCTCCTTAAGTCGAGTAAGTACTGTCCGTACATGCTGTTCGTATTCTTCCTTGTTGATGGAAAATACAAGAATATCATCTAGATAGATGATCACTGAAACAAATAAGAGATCCGAAAACATGCGGTCCATTAATCTTTGGAAAACTGCGGGAGCGTTAACTAGCCCAAAGGGCATAACTCTGTATTCAAACAATCCGAAGGGTGTTCGAAAAGCAGTCTTCCATTCATCACCCTTAGCAATGCGTAATAGGTGGTACGCATTGCGAAGATCCAACTTAGTGAAAATGTGAGCACCTTGAACTGCCTCAAGAATGTCTGTGATGAGTGGCATGGGATAGCGGTCTCTGACTGACCTTGTTGAGACATCTATAATCTATGCAAGGTCGTAATTCTTTGGAATCCCTCTTGGAGATGAAGAATAAGGGAGCCCCGGCAGGAGATTTTGATGGTTGGATGAGGCCATTGTGAAGATTCACGTCCAGGTAAGTTCGTAAGACCTCCTTCTCGGATCTGGACAAGGAAAACATACGACCGAACGGAACCAGGGCGTTAGGCTCAAAATCGATAGAACAGTCCTCAGGACGATGGGGTGGCAAAGGTGCTGGCTTGACTTCTGTGAAAACCTCTCTGAAAGTCTCACCAAGATGTGCCATATTATGGACAGTTGAGGATTCTTGACAAGAAGCTGGGGTGACCTTTAGTTGTAAATAAGATTGTTGAGGAATACAATGCTTCTTGCAAAACTCAGACTCGAAACGTAGCAAATTAGATACCCAATCTATTTGTGGGTTATGTCTCCTGAGCCAAGTGATCCCCAAAATAACAGGAAAATGGGCAGCTCTAATGATGTCGAATTTTAGACTCTCCGCATGCTGGGAAATCCGGACTTCTAGCTCCTCGGTAGTCTGCATTATTGGTTCTGAAGACAAGGGAGTACCATCTACACCCTCCACCTTCTGATCTTCGAGTCTTGCTAGTCTTTTGAGGCCCACCTTGTTAACCCATATGGTATCAACAAAGTTACCGGCTGCTCCACACTCCAAGAGTGCCAAAGTCTCTACGAGCTGGTCTTGGATCATCACGCTGATATTGATAACCATGAGTCTGGAATCTTCTGGTGTCTTCTTTGTGGATACAGCCAATGAAACGTAGGTACTGGAAGATTTAGATAACCACCGGTTTTCTGTCCCTTTTAAAACCGGGGTGATTCGTTTCCCGAACGCCGTTGAGGTAGTTCGGAACAGTCTTTGAGCAGATGTTTTTCACACCCACAGTAGGCACAAAGACCTCTTTCTCTCCGTCTCCTTCTTTCTTCCGCGGTGAGTGGTGCTCGGGTGGTTCCGATCTGCATAGGTTCTTCACTCTGTTTAGAAGATGGAGGAAGAGTGTTGGATGATGTACCGATGCTAGAGGGATTTTCTCTGTAACGTTTTTTTTCATTACGCCTCTCCTGGAGTCGATGTTCAATCTGTAGGACAGAGGATAAAAGATCCAAAAAAGAGGCAGGTCGGGGAGACCGGGCTAATTAGTCCTTTATCTCTTCTTTAAGACCTCTACGAAAAATGGCAAATTGTGCCTGTTCGGGCCAGCCAGCCCCTGCAGTAGGGTGTTAAACTTAGTGATGTAAGTGAGGAGGTCTGAGGATCCCTGTTTCACATCCAGGAGATCCTCACAAGCAGTGTAGGTGAGCTCATGTCTTTCAAAGGACTCTCTGAGAAGAGCCTTAAAATTCCCATAATTCTGTAAAACGGGATCCTCTCCTGTCACAAGAGGAGTAGCCCATGCAAGGACAGTGCCCACCATATTCGAAATGAGGAAGCCAACCTTAGCCTGATCAGAAGAAAACATGCGAGGGCGGAAAGTGAAGTATATAGTGGCAGCTTCCAAAAACTCTTTAAGCTTCTTGGGAGAACCGTCGAACTTCCCCGAAGGTAGGGCCACCGGTGGCAATTCTGGGGGAGGGGGAGGTTTTCTACCCGAAACCAATTGTTTTAATACAACATTTTCTGTTTTGACAGTCTGAAGCTCTTGAGAAAGAGTCTGCACAGCTTTCCATAGCTCTTGTATCTGATCCTGCAGCTGCTCTGGAGTAGCCATTAGTATCTTCGGGCGTTGCAAACTGTCACAACCTTGTGTAAGACTTGAAGTTACCGTAGGGGTATTGTCCAAATGCTCCGCTTTCCCACCCGATGCACCACTCTCCTCACCTGAGTCTTCAGGGTCTGACGCTCCGACGCCGTGTCGGTGGGCAAGGTAATCCTTTTTACTCTTCGTTGTTAGAGCTCTGACACGGAACGAAGCCATGGTGGAACTCTGAATTGGTTACCACCTCGGCTCCGGTCCTGTATGCAGGCGGGTAAGGGGAAAAAGCCCGAAGACGGAAAAAAACCCTGTGTTGCGGTAGAGCTGCTGGCCATGGATTGCGATGAGATATGTAGCCGTAGTTGTCGTAGAATTCAATTGCATCGGGAATCCTCAAGGAAAACAATGTGAAGATTCATCCGGAGAAAAAATGGCAAGGAGGGAAAGAACACTGGCAGAAAGCAGGTAAACGCCGAGAAGCATAAGCAGAGAGAAACCGGCGGAAGGGGGGAGCCGCCAGGGGGCAGAGAGGAAGGAGAAAAAGAGGAGGAGACCCCCGAGAGGGGAGGAAAGAAGCGAGCGAGAGAAAAAGCACTGGAAGCGTCTCACTGTGAAAACGAAAGGAGACGGTTGCAACGCAAGGAACCATGGGAAGCAGGAAGTAAATAGGTGAGAGGAAAGAACAGAGGAAAACACTAGACCGTAAACAGAGAAACGTGAACAACGTGGTGGCAGTGTTCAATGGCGGCGAAGCCGTAACAACGGCATCCATCGCCAACCGAGAGGGTTCATGACACCTGCCCCTCTAGGATGGAACTTACTCCTGCTGGTAATGACCTGCCCCTCTAGTATGGAACTTACTCCTGCTGGCAGTGACCTACCCATCTAGGATGGAACTTACTCCTGCTGGTAGTGACCTGCCCCTCTAGGATGGAACTTACTCCTGCTGGCAGTGACCTGCCCCTCTAGTATGAAACTTACTCCTGCTGGCAATAACCTGCCCCTCTAGTATGGAACTTACTCCTGCTGGCAGTGACCTACCCCTGTAGGATGGAACTTACTCCTGCTGGCAGTGACCTACCCATCTAGGATGGAACTTACTCCTGCTGGTAGTGACCTGCCCCTCTAGGATGGAACTTACTCCTGCTGGCAGTGACCTGCTCCTTTAGGATGAAACTTACTCCTGCTGGCAATGACCTGCGCCTCTAGGATGGAATTTACTCCTGCTGGCAGTGACCTGCCCCTCTAGGATGGAACTTACTCCTGCTGGTATAGACCTGACCCTCTAGTATGGAATTTACTCCTGCTGGCAGTGACCTGCCCCTCTAGGATTGAACTTACTCCTGCTGGTAATGACCTGACCCTCTACGATGGAACTTATTTCTGCTGGCAATGGCCTGCCCCTCTAGGATGGAACTTACTCCTGCTGGCAGTGACCTGCCCCTCTAAGATTGAACTTACTGGCAATGGCCTGCCCCTCTAGGATGGAACTTACTGGCAATGGCCTGCCCCTCTAGGATGGAAGTTACTCCTGCTGGCAGTGACCTACCCCTCTAGGATGGAACTTACTCCTGCTGGCAGCGAATCGCCCCTCTAGTATGGAACCTACTCCATGCCCTGGACAGCGTGATCTCCTCTTCTTTGGCCGTGAGTGGTAAGGGGCGCCCTTGCAGTGCCACGGGTGCAGGCCCAGCTGTGGACCCTGTTCTGTCCCTGTGTCCCCGGGTGCTCTCTGGTGCTGCAGACTCTGGGTTGGGTTCTGGTGCAGTTGAGTGCAGTCGATGCACGGTTCTCTTCTTCGTGTTTTTGGGCTTGTGGCCTTTCTGGGCCCTGCCCTGCGCCCTCGTGCCCTCTGGTAGTGTGGGCGCCTGGACCCCCCATCCCTTTTCGCTCCTTGCTGGGTGGCTGAGCAGTCCGAAAAGGGCACTGGTGAGAACAGCCCTGGCCCTGGAAGGGTAGGGCCCAGGGGTAGGCAATCACCTCACCTGTGCAGCCATCACGAACTCTACAGCCGCGTCGAAGCCCGATTTAAGAGAAAGCAAAGTAGAGGCTGCGAGGCCCACATGGGAGGAGTGGGGGGGGGGGTGAGGGGGGTCTCCATCTAATCCCGACCGGATGGCTGAGCCAGGGCCTGATCGGGGAAGATACGTATGAGCGACCGTGGCCAGGCCAATTGGTGACGGTCACTTCATGCACCTTGAGATTTCGGGCTGCATTGAGAACGGAGCCCCTGGAATAGCCCCTGGACCTCGAGGGCGCAAAGTCAAAGCAGCGGGGTTCACATGGGGAGTCAGGGGGGAGGAGGGGGTTACATGGGAAGTCTGATTATGATTTAGGGGGCGATTAGGCATCCGACTTTATATGGCACACAGATCCCCAGCCCGCGGTGCTGGGTCTCTACCATGGTTGCCAAGCATAGGACACAGCTTGGTCACCCTCGTCCTAGCGCTTGGAAGCGATCCCAGCGTCTAGCTCCAGAACCCCAGGGGCTCCAGATGAAGGCGTGATAACAGTGACGACATCAAGGCTGGTGGTCCTGTGCATGGCAGGCGTAGGTGGTCCCTGTCCTATGAGCGGCAATAACACAATAAGCCAAACTCGCCCCAGAGAAGGTTTGGTGAAAATCCCTCACGCCTGGTAGCACACACTGTCCCTAGGCTCTTGGCTCAGTCACCTGGTGTATCCTGGGTGGAGGCCCCTAACCCCTTGGGGTCCCTCTGATGGCCTCACACCCTGCAGGCTCTGAGTACTGTAGTAAGTGACTGCCAGGGGGCATGGAAGTGGCCGCCTGAGTTGCTGTCTGCCATCCTATACTACGCTCCCAAAGTTCCCTCGCAACCTTCCTGGGGTCTGTGGGCATCCTTCATTTGCCTGCCTCCCAAATCCCTGGACAATCTGGAGCTTGTGCAGGGCTGCCCACAAGGACCCACACGGCATTCTAGCTTGTGTCATGTTATTTGGTATTTATATAGCGCTCTATATATCATTGGTATGACCTCAAGGCGCTGGTAGGTTGAACACCCTCAGGAACTGCAGTCCAGGTCAGTCGAGAGAGTAAAGTGTCATAGGGTGCGTGGGTGCAAGGGTTATGTGTGCAGCTGATGCGATTGCCTGATGGTAGCTGCGTCCTAGCATTGGGTGTGGTGATATTATTATCAGTTGAACGCGTGCAGTCTGGAGGGGTGGACCCCCAGACTGGGTTCTGGCTGTGTTAGGCCTGTGCGACGCTTATGTGTGCAGCTAGGCCGGTTTGTCATGGGATATAGCTGCATTTTATTAGAGTGATGAGATGTTCATGGGGTAATGTTCATATGTGAGCAGCTATTGATATTTTATTTCTATTGTGCTTGTACACAAGTGTTTCAGAGCGCGACAAGGCAAAGGAAGGGAACATGGGAGAACAAAACAGCGATCTTACTAGGCCCAGTGACATTGAGAACGCGCAAGTGCATGGGAGAGGGGGAGGGGGAAGTGCATGGAAGGGGGAGAAGTGGAAAGATCATTGGGGGCACACCAATCTTGAATGGCAGTTAGGCAATCAGAGATGAGAGAAGGAGAGGAGGTGGCCGAGGGCAGCCTGAAAATAAGTTGAGTGTCGTCAGCGTAGCACTGGAAATTTGAGCAGGAAGTGGCAATGCAGTGGGTGAGAGTTTCCAGGTATTGGTTGAAAAGCCACGGCGAGAGGCTAGACCTCTGGGGGACACTACAGGAAGAGAGGAAGATAGATGATAGGAAGGACCCAAGTAGGACCTGGGAGGCTCGATCCGAGAGGAAAGAGGTCAGCCGGGCCAGAGCCTGATCAGCGATAACCAGGTTATCACGGAGACGGTTCAGCAGGATGGTATGGTTGACCGTGTCGAAGGCAGAAAAGGGATCGAGTTGGAGGAGGACACAGGGAATGTTAGAGTCAAGGTTGGAGAGCAGATTTTCACAGATGTTCAGGAGAGCAGTTTCCTTGCTCTGGCAGCTCTGAAGCCAGACTGCTGGTCATGGAGACAGACAACAGAATTGGAATGAAGGTTAAGCTGAGAGATGGCATGCTTTTCCAGGAGTTTGCCCAGAAAGGGGGTAATGGAAATTGGGCGATAGTTCGCTGGACAAGAAGGAGCAGCTGTGTGTTTCTTGAAAAGAACTAGGCCGAAATTGATCAAGGGGTGTAGCTGCACTCTAGTTGTGTGATGGTGTAGAGAGTAAGCATAGTGATATGGGGATGAGTATTTGGGTGGAGTTATGATCAAAGGAGATCGTTATTCCAGAATTTGGGCAAGGGATGCTTACTAGCGAATTAATAAGCATATTCAGTGGCGTCAATGCTAGGGTTCTCATTGAGCATTAGTCATCGGGTTGGAAGGGTTGAATCGCTTCAGATGGTCATGGAAAGAGCTACGTTTTTAGAGCTTTGCAGAAGGTCATATAGTCTTGGGTGGTGTCGAATATGTGGGGGAAGCGAGTTCCACAGAGTTGGGGCCAAGGTAGAAAAGGTAGATCCTCTGATCCTAACAGAGTTAGAGGGTGGGATCGCTAGAAGGAGAGCAGTGCTTGATCTTGGGGTGCGGGATGGAAGGTATGGTTTTATCTTTTCTTGTAGGTATATGCCATCCGCCCTGGGACACCCTCATGCCCCACTGGCCTCCCACCCATTAAAGGAACCCTCGTTCCCCACTGGCCTTCCACCCATTAAAGGGACCCTCCTGCCCCACTGGCCTTCCACCTATTAAAGGGACCCTCCTGCCTCATTGGCCTTCCACCCATTAAAGGGACCCTCGTGCCCCACTGGTCTCCCACCCATTAAAGGGACCCTCCTGCCCCACTGGCCTTCCATAAATTTAAAGGGACCCTCTTGCCCCACTGGTCTCCCACCCATTAAAGGGACCCTCCTGCCCCACTGGCCTTCCCCCCATTAAAGGGACCCTCCTGTACCACTGGCCTTCCCACTCATTAAAGGGACCCTCCTGCCCCACTGGCCTTCCCCCCATTAAAGGGACCCTCCTGTACCACTGGCCTTCCCACCCATTAAAGGGACCCTCTTGTCCCACTGGCCTCGTGCCCCACTGGCCTTCCACCCACTAAAGGGGCCGCTCTCTGCAAGGTGCCGATCGCCAGCCAGGGGCTGATCCGGCCGGGCTTGCACGTGTGCTGGAGGGGGCCTTTCAGGCGCTGTAATTTAGCGCTGTGCAAAATAATGGTACCATAAAATGCAGTCCCCCTAATGGGAACCGTGCCCTGCCCCCCTCTCGGGCTCACTTAGTGGAGTCATCACGTCCTCGGGGCTGTCATCAGGCCGCCACGCCAACATCAGCCCCTTATATTTTACGATGTCAACACGCTCAGCTGGAGGCGGGAAGGCTTTGCTTGCAGGGCCGCGCCATTAGTTCCTGGAGGGAAGCAGCCGCCGTTAATTCAATCCAGGACGGGCCGAGCCGGCCTGCTTGCCTGATGAGAGGCGGGATGAAAGGCTGCCCACGGGCGTCCAGCGCCCCGAAACATGCCTGGAACAAGAGGAGAGCTTTTAATGGGCGTCCAGGGCCCTGAAGTCAGCCCGGCAGAGGCGACATGAAAGGCTGCCCACGAGCACCCAGCGCCCTGAAGCCCGCCTGGCAAAGGCGGGATGCAAGGCTGCCCATGCGTGTGCCAGCGCCCCCACCCGACCATAGCCAGCGGGGGAGACGCTGGCGTGGCGCCCCTTCCTAGTGGGGCATGCTGGACCCCCTCTCCCTATAATGCGGCAGGGGTGCCTTTGCAGGGCCGCAGCGGCTCAAGGCGCTGGGCAGCTCAGTGTGAAGGGCGCGGCTCACATGCAGGTCAGCTGCTCCGCTATTATCTAGGTCCTGGGGCCATCACTTGCTAGCCTCTGTGCAGACAAGAGGATATTCCCCCCCTCACCAGGGGCAGAGCCCCCTTCACAATGTGGGGGTCGGATCGAGCCCCACCCCCTCAGCCTACACCCCCCACACCCCCAAGCAGATGCCTTGAGTAGAAACCTTCCAGTCCAAAGCATCCTTCGCTCTACCCATGATCGGCGCTTGTGCTTGCCCTGGCGGCAACCATCGTCCCTTTCCGTACCCCGAAGTGTGGGGGTACGGGCGCATGCGCAGTAGCATCGTTGGACGTTGTGGGAGGGGGTTCTTAATGAGACAAACCAACAGACCCCTTGTTTTATTCCTCCGGTATCACGGGCCCAGCTTAAGCTTGCCTGTTGCATAGTGTAATCGCAGTTATTACGCCTCCGCGAGTGGCGACGAGGCTCGCGCATGCGCTGTTGGAATAAAGACGGTCACCCGGCAGTTGGAGCCGGGGACCCGAGCAGTCCACACGCATCCCGTGTGGTTCCTCGTGTGTGTATGCGTGGCTGCGTGTGCGTGCGGGTGGGGGCCCTGGCCAGCCCCCACCATACAACACTGGCGACGAGGACGACTCCGGAGCAATTCATCTCCGCTCCGAAGGCATCGGAGACAGAGGCTTTTGCTCCGTGTCGGCATGAACTCGCGCGCACAGCCGGTGGCCATCTTTGTTCAGACGCGGATCACAGCGGTTGCAGCCCAGGAGGGTGCTTGTGCGCTGGCTGCGATCCCCAGTGCCTACACTTCAATTTTTGGAACTTTCCACAGCCTTAGCTTGCAGCAGGGCTGTGGCATCAAAAAAAATAAAAGAAAGGAAGAACTGTTGGGGGTGCCTAAGACTTTTCCATACCTGGACCCACTGGGTTGGGTTACATAATTTTCATCGGTGCTGAACCTCCACCATTTCATCCGGTGACTGGATCATCTCTTCACCCTCGTAGAACAACAGCCTGTGAGTACTTTACCCTGCCACCGCCATGGGTGAGGAAGGAGAAGAAGAGGGTGCCCCTGCGCCAGTCCTGCGCAGGATGCATAGCACCTTGGCCCCATGCCCGAATTTGACACCACTGGCCCACCATCCAAATTGGGGCCGAAATGGCTCCTGTGGGTCAAGAAACTAGAAATATTTTTCAGGGCCTCTCGGGAGGTGGATGACGAAGCAAAAATTGCCATCATGGTGTACTCTGCAGGGTCGGAGGTCCACAGAATCTATGACTCTCTCAACATCCCGGTGGTCACATATGACGCTGTGAAACAGGCTCTTCGAGACCATTTTCTTCCCATGGCAAATGTGGACTTTGACAGGTTTGTCATGTGTGCTGAAAAGCAGCTAGAAGAGGAATCGCTGGACCAGTCCTGTGCGCGGCTGAGGCACCTGGCAAGCTCCTGCAGGTGGGTGAATGAGGAGGAGATGGTCCGGAACCAACTGCTGCAGGGGTGCAGTTCGGGGAAGCTACGGAGGCAGGTGCTGAGAGAGCCTGGTCTGACCCTACAACAGATCCTGGGCACAGGGAGATCTTATGAACTGGCAGAGGCCAGGGGGGCGAAGATGGATGCGGCCACACACCCGGGTAAGGGCGAAGAGGCATTCGCAATTGGGCGCTCTGCTCCAGGGAGGGCGAGATGGACACCAAGGCGGGAGGATGGTTCCCCGGTGCCGAGCAACGCTCAGTCGTGCCCTTATTGTGGCTATGACCTACCGCACGTGGGGGAGTGCCCAGCAAAGTCACATGTCTGTGGCCGGCGTGGCACACAGGGACATTACGCGTGGGTGTGCAGAGCATCCACACCTGTAGCGGCCTCGAGAGGGCCAGCAAGAATTGGCAGGAGCAACACCCGGAGGATGGGGGGCGTGTCATCAGTCGAGCAAGGCCTGCAGGACCTGAACATAGCAGAGGAGGAAGAAGACATTTTCTTCATCTCAAGCATTGCCACTGGCCCAGAGGGAGCCGACAACCGACCTGGACGGTGAACATCAGAGAGGTTCCCACCCCGGTCCTCACAGATACGGGGGCGTCAGTCTGTGTGCTAGTGACTGAACATTATGAAGCACTCCCAGGCCCTCCCGAGTTGGTGGAATCCAAGGCGCTGATATATGCCTTAGGGGGAGACACACCACTTCCGATCCAGGGTTTGTTTGTGGCACCAGTGTCCCATGGACAGAGCAAAATTAAAGCGAGGTTCTTTGTGACACTTGTGAGCCCGCACTCCCTCCTAAGCTGTGCCGCCTCCGAAGCCCTAAATATAGTGCACTTCACACTAGCAATCTATTACACAGACCTAGAACACATGCTGCAGCGTTTCAACGCCATCTTCCGATCGGGAAGCTGAAAGGGGACCCCATCAGGCTCCACATTGATGGGTCGGTGCGACCAACAGCACTCAAGCATCGCCGAATCCCGTTCCACCTGAGGGCACAGGTGGAGAAGGAGTTACAGACACTTGTTGACTTGGACATTATCGAGAGAGTGGAAGGCCTGACTCCCTGTGTTTCTCCGATTGTGTTTGCCACTAAGCTCAAACTGCCAGGAGCAGTCCGCATCTGCGTGGACATGAGGTTGCTGAACAAGGCGATCAAACGGGAGCGTCATCTCACGCCCACCCTAGATGACATTGTCGGCGAGCTACAGGGGGCGAGAGTTTTCTCTAAACTGGATCTGAGGTCCAGCTACCATCAACTGGAGCTCCACCCCGAGTCGAGATACATTACCACCTTTACGACTCACGAGGGGCTGTACCAGTTTATGAGGCTCAGCTTCAGGGTCTCGTCGGCAACGGTTTTTCCAGAACGCCATCAGAGGAGCCCTGTCGGGGCTAAAAGGAGTGATCAACATGTCGGACGACATCCTGGTGTTCGCAAGGTCAGAAGTGGAACGCCTGAAGCGCCTGGAGAACACCCTGATGAGACTCCGTGGCCTGGGACTGACCCTGCACCGGCAAAAGTGTGAATTTTTGAAAGACCGGATATCATTTTTAGACTTTGTATTCCACGCCGGGGGTATCTCCCCGGACCCGGAGAAGGTGAAGGACATTCAAGAAGCGGCCCAGCCGGAGTCGCCCGCAGAAATTAGGAGCTTCCTGGGCATGGTCAATTACTGTGGATGATTTATTCTCGATTTGGCCTCGTTGTCGGAACCCCTGCGGGCTCTGATCAGAACTGACGTGGCCTGGACCTGGACGGGGAAGGAACAAAGAACGTTCACCGCCATCAAGAATGCCCTGTCGGGGCATGAGACAATGGCGTATTTCAATCCGGAACGGGAGTCGGAGGTCATAGTAGACGCCAGCCCAGTGGGACTTGGGGCGGTGCTTATGCAGGCGGACCCACAAGGGACCATGCGATCCATCGCCTATGCCAGCAAGGCGCTCACCGAGACTGAGAGGCGGTATTCGCAAATTGAGCGCGAAGCCCTGGCCATCCTGTGGGGCTGCAAGCATTTTCGGATTTACATTCTAGGCAAGCCTGTGGTGGTCGTGACGCGTACTATCTGTCCCGTCACCCGGGAGCGGGGCGGCCCCGAGACTCGGCAGAGGTGGCAGACTGTGTGGAAGCGGTGCACCTGGTAGTGGAATCAGCACTGCCTGTCGCCCTGGCGCGCAAAGAGATTGCGGAGGAGTCGAATGCGGACAAAGTGTTCCTGATAATCAAGGAAGCTGTGGCCAGTGGGGAGTGGCGCGAAGTGCTCATGAACAGTGCCAGGAGGGACGATGGTGCACAGAAGGATCTACAGGCTCTTCGGAGGGCCCGCCACGAGCTATCGGTGGCTGAGGACGCTCTTCTACTGAGAGGGCACCAAATTCTTATCCCACGAGCACTGGTGGGCAAGGTTCTGCAGCTCGCACACAAAGGGCACCAGGGGATTGTGAAGACTAAGGCACGCCTCAGGTTGAAAGTGTGGTTCCCGGACCTGGAGAGCAGGGTGGATGAGTTTGTGAAAGCATGCATCCCTTGCCAAGCAGCAAGTCCAGTGGAGAGAGGGCCGCCCATCCAGGCCATGGAAAGGAGTGAACGCCCGTGGGGGACAGTGCATGCAGACTTCGGGTCCACAGGCCGAGGGATGTACTTTTTGGCAGTGGTAGACCAGTGGTCGCGCTATCCTGAGGTGGAGCTGGTTGAGTCCATGGCCAGTGACCACACCATCCTGACACTGGAGAAAATGTTTGCCACCCATGGGTTCCCCATGGAGATATGTTCGGATAACGGAGCACCGTTTCAGGGGCAGCGGTTTGCGCAGTATTGTGAGGAAAGAGGGATCAAGCATAGGAAGGTCTCCCCACTCTGGCCCTGGGCAAATGGGGAGGTGGAACGCTTCATGCGGAGGTTGAATAAAGTGTTCCGAATATCGCTGAATGGAGGGGAAGAACTCCGATGCAATCTGTTTGACTTTCTGCGTGAGTACTTCACAACCCCCGCATCAGTCTACTGGGGTCGCGCCAGCTAAAGCCCTCTTCAAGCGAGCTCCCTGGGGGCTATTGCCCGAAATCGAAGGCCGCAGCCCGGGAGAGATTGACAACAACCGGGTACGAGAGGAAAGGGCCGCCCAGAACGAGCGGGAGAGTGTCCGGCGGAAATTATCAGAGAAGGAAATTGCAGTAGGGGACACGGTGCTGGTTCGGAACCGGAGGCCGGAAGGAAAGCTATCTTTACCCTACGAAGCACAGCCGTTGGGAGTGACCCACGTCAAGTGGTCCATGGTCACAGCAGCCAATGCCTGAGGAACCGTCACAAGGAATGCATCATTCTTCAAGTGGATAGAGGCGGCGCCAAACCCGGACGTGAGCGACATGCAGGGGCCAGCGTCTGATGCAGGATATTCACCGAGAGACGATGGACCACCAGCGGCTCCAGGGACACCAGAGGCACCCCCAGAAGAGGCACGCAGGTACCCGAGCCGGGCGGGGCGCAAGCCGCCGCAGAGGTTCCAAGTCTTTATTATGGACTCTGCCTCGTAACAGGTGGAAGACTGTTACTCTAAGTTTGAACTGTTAATGTTGATTGCACTGGTTATAATGGTTTCTTGTTTGGGGGAAAGGGAGGGATGTTGCGTAGTGTATACGCAGTTATTACGCATGCGCGAGTGGCAACGAGGCTCGCGCATGCGCTGTTGGAATAAAGACGGTCACCCGGCAGTTGGAGCCGGGGACCCGAGCAGTCCACACGCGTCCCGTGTGGTTCCTCGTGTGTGTATGCGTGGCTGCGTGTGAGTGCGGGTGGGGGCCCTGGCCAGCCCCCACCATACAACATTACCCATAAAAGATGCGAAATGTGCAAACAGTTCAAAAGCTGAAAAAGAAAAGGAAACACATTGAATGTTTTTAGTGCCCAAAGCTCGCCAAGTGCAAACATGCAAAGATCAGAGGGAAAAGAAAGACCCCAAGCAGGGCCCAGGTGAGGGGCAAGGAGACCCCAAGCAGCGCCAGGAAGACACCGGAACACCCCAAGCAGCACCCGGGTGAGGGGCGAGGGCGGGGAAAGTGTCAGGAAGACACCAGAAGACCCCAAGCAGCGCCCAGGTGAGGGGCAAGGAGACCCCAAGCAGCGCCAGGAAGACACCGGAACACCCCAAGAAGTGCCCGGGTGAGGGGCGAGGGTGGGGAAAGTGTCAGGAAGACACGGAAGGCCCCAAGCAGCTCCCGGGTGAGGGGGAAGGGTGGGGAAAGTGTGAGGAAGACACCAGAACACCCCAAGCAGCTCCTGGTGACGGGTGGGGGTGGGGAAAGTGTCAGGAAGACACCGGATGTTACACATCGCCGCAGGTGGTCTTTGTGGGCACGTACCCGCTTGTGCGGTACTCTTCTTACAGGTAGTTCCAAGATGGATGCCCGTGGGATTCCCCATACTACCTGCAGCAGTCCAGTCTTTGCACGTCTCTCTGACGTACGCCCAAGTGCTCACGTGATCCTTTATCCGGAATCAAAGCGGACGATGCTTCGCGTCACTACTGCTTTTGGCGCTCCGTGAGTTCGCCTCTGATACTTTCCACTTACTTATTCTAGTCCATTCTAATTGTGCCTCTCATCTCTCCTAACCCTGTTCTTTCCCTTCATCCAGATTCACCCTTCAGTCTTCCCCGGCTCATTTCTCCGTCAGACCAATCCGGCAGACCGGAGTGTTTCCCGTTCCTCCTAGACTTCCTTTAGAGTAAGTTTAGTCCCTTGAGAGCTCCCCCTTCACTTCGATTAGGATTCTCACCTGTTGATTCCTTCCAGAGTCTCTCCCCCTGCTCCACTAACCATCCGATCTCCAGTACTGAATATTCTTCCTCCATCTTCGTTCCTTTGATGGTGAGAGGATTATTTTCTGTTTCCTACTATACCATTCTACTTTCTTCCCGCCTCTTACTTTCTCCTGTTTTTCTTCTCCCGTGTACCTAGAAGAAGCCTCCCGTGTGACTTCCTTGTTCTGCCATCGATCCGAGACGCTTCTACTTCAGCCTCCCGATCCACACGAGTTTAGACTCGAACAGGATTTTCTTCCCATTAGAGGGTTTCCCTGGCGGTCCTGTCCTCTCCCCTGGGTTATCCTATCCCGGGTCGGAGAGACCAGGGCTGTCTCAGGGGAGCTTTCACTGCTGCATTGGTCCTCCCATTTGGATTCATCGATCTGTCAAGGTGAGCTTGTTGCAGACTTTGGCGGTAAAAGTCTGTTTGACAACAGCTTTATTAAATTGCATACTGCAGTATTAACACCGGAAGGCCCCGAGCAGCTCCCCGGTGAGGGGCGAGGGTGGGCAAAGTGTTGCAAAGACACCGGAAGACCCCAAGCAGTGCCCGGGTGAGGAGCGAGGGTGGGGAAAGTGTCAGGTAGACACCAGAAGGCCCCAAGCAGACACTGGAAGACCCCACGCAGCGCCCAGGTGAGGGCGAGGGTGGGGAAAGTATTGCAAAGACACCGGAAGATCCCAAGCAGCGCCCGGCAAGGGTGGGGAAGGTGTCACCCCAAGCAGATCCGGGTGCGGGGCGAGGGTGGGGAAAGTGTCAGGTAGACACCGAAGACCCCAAACAGACACCCGAAGACCCCAAGCTGCAGCGCCCGGCGGGGGCGGGGAAAGAGTGATATGATATAGGTTATTTATAATGCGCTTAATTCCCAGAGGGATCAAACCTGTGGTCACAAAGACACCGGAAGACCCCAAACAGTGCCTGGGTGAGGGGCGAGGGTGGGGAAAGTGTCAGGAAGACACCGGAAGACCCCAAGCAGTGCCCGGGTGAGGGCCACGGGTGGGGAAAGTGTCACAAAGACACCAGAAGGCCCCAAGCAGACACTGGAAGACCCCAAGCAGCACCCAGGTGAGGGGCAAGGGGTGAGGGTGGGGAAAGTGTCAGGAAGACACTGGAAGATCCCAAGCAGCACCCGGGTGAGGAGCAAGGGTGGGAAAAGTGACCCCAAGCAGCCCCCGGGTGAGGGGCAAGGTTGGGGAAGGTGTCACGAAGACACTGGAAGACCCCAAGCAGCACCCAGGTGAGGGGCAAGGGGCGAGGGTGGGGAAAGTGTCAGGAAGACACTGGAAGATCCCAAGCAGCACCCGGGTGAGGAGCAAGGGTGGGAAAAGTGACCCCAAGCAGCCCCCGGGTGAGGGGCAAGGTTGGGGAAGGTGTCACGAAGACACTGGAAGACCCCAAGCAGCGCCCAGGTGAGGGGCAAGGGTGGGGAAAGTGTCAGGAAGACACCGGAAGACCCCAAGCAGCGCCTGGGTGAGGGCCAAGGAGACCCAAAGCAGCGCCCGGGTGAGGGCCATGGAGACCCCAAGCAGCGCCCGGGTGAGGAGCAAGGGTGGGGAAAGTGTCAGGAGGACACCAGAAGACCCCAAGCAGCACACCGGAAGACCCCAAGCAGTGCCTGGGTGTTAGGCAGAATCACTACAGGCAATTAGGACTACAAGTGTAAGCACAATTTCACCTTTGGTACAAGCCTGTACTACAAAGTAAAGTGGTAGTGATGGCTGAGCAGCCGGACCTATCTCATGAGTTTAAGTGAGCAGTAGAACAAGTTACACAAAGGACCAACAAATAAAGTGATTAAAATATACACTTATTCAAGGTTTCTTGGTAAAAGAATATATATTTATTTACTCAGTCAATTAGAAAACATTACACTAGCATAAGCAGCTCAATATCGCACACTAATAAACCACAAAAATACAACCCGTAAGTAAAGGAACAAGTTTAGCTCCAATGAAGTGGGAGAAAAATGGCATTTCAGATACTTGTTAAAGGAGTAAAAAGACAAGGTTATATGAATAGATAGCCCAAATATGTTAATAGCCAGGGCAAAGGGTTTCAGTTAAATACAACCAGCAATTCTTCTCAATAGGCCTGGGCCAATGTCAATGGTTCAGAGTCTTTTGTATAGGATAGCACAGTTCTGGTAGATAACGGTTAAGTCTTTGCCACAGAGATTAGATGAATTTGGCTAGGCGAAACGTTTGACGAATGTTTAGGGAAGGACAAGCCTTCGTAGTTGAGGAAAGTTTCACGCATTTTC
Source organism: Ambystoma mexicanum (assembly GCF_040938575.1). NCBI lineage: Eukaryota > Metazoa > Chordata > Amphibia > Caudata > Ambystomatidae > Ambystoma > Ambystoma mexicanum. The sequence continues at coordinate 17,138,936 of NC_090940.1, forward strand.
TCGATGACCGCAAAGATTTCCGGACTGCGTTTGCATGGTACCTTGTTAATGAAGAAGAGCTGTAGCTGAGGCAGTTTGAGTAGACCTCGCTGTTCCTGAGCTTCAGTCATGGGGACAAGAAGGAGGACATTGGGAGGTTCCTGCACTGCCCAGGGATGAGGCCAAAAGGTTTAGCAAGACATTGGTTTAAGGTGTGAGTGCCTTAAAGTCCACAAGCTGGTTTCCTTCCCTCTGGCTATTCGGTTTTCAACAGCACTCTGATGAAAATTCAACCAGATGGGGACGGTGTCCAGGTGGCTTGCGAATTGATTGTTCCCACCAAACTCAAGGGAAGAAGTTAACTTTGAAGGGCTTCTCTGTCGATGGAGTTTCAGGCAATTCGGACCTGCAGCAGGGCTTCAGTGGTCGTCCAGGAGTTGCAGCAGTCCTCTTCCTTCAACTCGTCTTCGGTTCTTTCGTTCCAGTGGTCAACTCTGCTTTCCAAGTCCCAGAGATCTACTTTTAAACAGTCCCCCCCCATTCATTCCAGCCTGGCTGTCACTCACACAGCAGGGTGGCTGTTCTTGCAATCACGCCAGAGTGCATTCAGGTCTCCTAGGAGACTAAGCACAGGGAGTTTCGGGCACATCCCTCAAATCCTGTCCACCCCAGATACTCAGGCGCTAGAGGAGGGTTTCTGCGCTGAAGGCCGCCAAAGGCCAACGAACAAAGGGACCAAACCTTGTTTGGCGCGCAGAGACAAACACAAGAAGGACCTTTCCTAAAAGAAATGGCAAAAAAAGATGACCGGAGTCTGTTTTTACAGATAGGTCTTGGCCGCCACATTGAAAAACATGGCTGACCCGATTTTTAGCTATCGTTGTTAGCGGTTGGGCAAAATCATGGTAGTTTGATCTAAACCACTGCCACCAGCCATTTAAAGTAGCAAAGGGTAACATTTTACTGTTACATGAGTGTTTTGACTCAGGGGAAGCTAAGCAACCCCTCCAGCACTCTATAGGAAGATAGTGTGTGCTGGGTCAGTAAAGTTAAAGAGACTAGTAAAGTCAATTTAACTTTACATGCTCTTGAGAGATGGTAGTCAGTCCCAGAGAAGGTATTTAAACCTTGGGAAGTCTGAAAGACATCCCTGTGCCACTGCACTGAATGTGCTGTGTGACACACAAAAAAAGATTATGCCTATGGAGTTGTTTTGAAACTCCATAACCAAAGAACACAAAAGTAAAACACACATCAAAATGCATGAACGAGTGGGGAAAAAAGGCCCACACTCTTTCCAGGTAAAACAATAAAATCCTAGAAATCCAGCAAAGTTGCTGGGGGTCTCAAAAGGTAAGGGAAATTAGCACATATTGAGAATTCTCCCTAACACTCACCCCCACCCCCAGAATAAGGGACAAGAGGATTGAATCCACTCCTGGATGAATCTCCTTACTCCAGTTGGTCAAACATCCTTGAGAGACCATCAGCATTTTGGTGGTGACAGACCTGTGTTCAATGGTAAAATCAAACCCTTGCAGGCTGATTGACCATCTCAGTAGTTTTGGGTTTTCCCCTTTCATTTGCATCAACCATCTCAAGGGTTGTTGGTCAGTCTGAATCACAAAAGTAGATCCATACAAGTATGGCCTAAACTTCTTCAGTGACCACACAATAGCAAAGCACTCACGCTCAATGGTTGCCCACCTTGTTTCTGGTTCCTTCAGCTTCCTGCTAATGAAGCAAATGGGGTGCTCTCTACCTTTCTCATCCAGTTGACTAAGGACTGCACCTATACCTGTATTTGAAGCGTATTTCTGCACAATGAAGGTTTGGTTATAGTCAGGAGCTCTTAGGACTGGAAATTGACAAAGGGCATTCTTTAGGCCTTCAAATGCTTGAGTGCATTCCTCATTCCACCTGACCTTTTTAGGGAACTTGGGAGTGGAGATCACATTCAAGGGAGAAGCTATGGTCCCATGGTTCTCTATGAAGTTCCTACAGTAACCAGTGAGGCCTAGGAAGGCTCTCACTTGAGTTTGAGTAGTATCGGGGGGGGGCAGTTTTGTGCAGCTTGTACTTTGCTTGGCAATGGCCTGATTTCACTTCCTCCTACCTCATGTCCACGGTAGACCACTTTACTCTGACCAATTTGACATGTACTAGCCTTTATGGTCAGATGGGCCTGCTCAAGAGCCTGCAAAACACATCATAAGTGGTCAACATGTTCTTTCCAAGTAGGGCTGAACACTGCAATGTCATCCAAGTATGCCATGCAGAAGTCCTCCATCCCATTCAGAACTTGATTAACCATCCTTTGGAATGTAGCAGGTGCATTCTTTAGTCCAAAAGGTATTACCTTAAACTGGTAGAGGCCTGCTGGGGTTGAGTGTGCAGGAGGGCTCCAGCCGGCCCATAGGACTGGGGTTTTCCCAAACAGCACTTTAAAATAGAATAGCAGCACCTGTGAGATGGATGGGGATGCAGATTAGTACTCAAGCATCAAATCAATAATGACAACTCAGTGGTTTGGCAAAGAGAGTCAGTTTAATGACAACTGCAAAAACAGGGGAGTCATGAACATCAGCGGTTGTTCGATCTTCCTTCTCGCTTCAACTCCAACGAACTTCACAAAAATCACATCCTTTATCTAAAAACTCATCATCGCTGACATGAAACGCAACATTTTTTGCATGCAGTTCTATTAGTTATAGAAGGGTAACTTTACTATAGGTACTATATCTGTATATGGTAACGGGGAGAGGGGATTGGATAGACGATGTCAAGTGGGGCAACTAAGCCCTTCCTTCAAAATGGCTACTGTAAAACATAACTACAATTATGACGTCTCATTGGTTCTGCAGACTATAGGATCCTAGATTACTTGGTACATTGTGATTGGGTTGATACCACATCACCATGCACTTTTCGACTTTGCTTAGCAGCATGCAGAATGGTCGGCCAGGTGCAGGGTGCCGTCAGCTCCCCCAGCCTCCCACCAACCAGTACCACCACCCATCACTGACCCACTGGCCATGTGTCAATTAGTTTCTAATTTGTAGGCCTCGATTCTGCCTCTCTGTCACGGAGAACTCGGATATCTGTGTATGGCTCAAAGCTGCGCGTAGGGGTGAAGGCCCCAACTCTTCTTGCTTGGCAGGTCACATGTTTGAGGCACTGTGAAATCGTCTTCGTCTCTATCTAATTTGTGTATTTGATTTTATCTTTCTGTCCACCAAATACCTTCTGCTGCTTATCTCAACTCCTTTGAACAGGACACTCCGCTCTTGGCGTCATAAATTGTATAAGCCTGTGTCAGCTAAGATGACCTTGGTTTCTTTGCACGGGTCTCATGCATCTGAGTTTTGTTTCTTTCTTTGGCTTTCGATTCCCGTGTTTGAGGGCCTTCGCTCCTGGGGCCACTAGTAACTTGCGGTTGGTTCTTGTTCTAACTTGATGGGTCCGACTTGATGGTCGTGCAGTTATAAAATGCCTCCGTCCCCAAGTACCGCTCGAGCAGAATATAAACACTGCCCGAGCAATCTTTGAGGCCACAGGAAGGAGTGTTGTCGTCAGCCTGGTATTGAGAACGCCGGAAGGACCCCTGAGTGCTGTAAGGCAAAAGGTTATAATCAGGAATATACTCTATAATGGCAATGGGCAATTGATAGAAAGAGTTAAACAAGATGCAGTGACACCAGCTTACCTAATAGAGATGGAATGTAGGTAGAAAACCTACGCAAGGAAATCCACGGCAAGCTGGAATGATGTAATAGGCACTCCTTCCCAGTACCTCGTGGAGTGTGGCAAGATCTGTAGCAAGGCTTGAAGCAATCCGAAGGTTGCAAAACAGAAGGGCAATCCAAGAGCAAGTCCAGAGTATAACAGGGGTCGGATGTCCAGAAAATCAGAGAGCACACCAAAATCCAAGGGTAATCCAATAGCAAATCCGAAAAGAGTTCCAAGGTCGAAGCAAACAAGAGCAAGGGTAATGCGTGACAGTCCTCCGTGGAAGTTGAAGTAGCTGTGAAGCAAAGAGTCTTGTTTGCCGGCTTCTTTTGAAGGGGCGAGTGGTATCACGTGACGTATCACGTGACTGCTCGCGTACGTTGCATGGAGCGCAACGTGGCCAGCGATTGGAGCTGCCGGCACTTCCTGGTATTCTGACGTTGCCGGCTGTGCAAGAGGCGCCATGGCAGACGCCAACGCGGAAAAGGGCGAAACGAGGCAGATCCGCCCAACATGGTATTCCGCCTGCCGTGTTTTCCCTGCTGGTGGTGTGAATGGGAAATACTACGGCGAGAGGCGCCTGAGGAGGAGAGGTGTGAAGAGGGAAAGGTCGTGTGAGAGGGCGTGACAGAGCCCCCCCTTAAAGGCCCACGACCGCGTGGGCTGGAAGGATGCTCTCGATGAAACTTGGCCACCAGGCGAGAAGGGTGAACATCTCGAGCAGCAACCCAGGAGCGATCTTCAGGGCCATAACCCCGCCAATCCACCAGATATTGTAGCCCACCCCTGTGTATACGGGAAGCCAGTATTCCCTGGACCTCAAAAACATCAGGGGAAGAGACAGAGACCGGAGCAGGAGGGGCAACTAATCGGGTAGGACCAGGGCAGGGCTTAAGCAGGGAGACATGGAAAACTGGGTGGATTCGCCAAGCTGGAGGTACCGCCAGACGCACAGCCACCGGATTCAGAACTTTGGCCACCTTGTAAGGACCCACAAAGCGAGGGAGAAGTTTGCGACAGCCAGGAATGTGTAAATGACGAGTGGAGAGCCAAACCCTGTCCCCCACCTTGTACGCAGGAGCATCCGCCCTCTTCCTGTCAGCTGTGGATTTCATGGAAGATTGGGCCTCACGCAAATGGATCAAAGTCTGGGCATGTACTGACACTAAATCCCTAGCGCAGGCCGAGGCAGCGGGGGTATCAGAAGAGGAGTAATCTGGCAGAGGAAGAGTACGAGGATGTTGGCCATAGAGAGCGAAGAATGGCGAAAAACCAGTAGCAGAATGCAAAGAGTTGTTATAAGCAAATTCGGCAAGATGCAATAAATTAAGCCAAGTGTCCTGATATTGTAACGTTAGGCAACGTAGGTATTGCTCCAATGACTGGTTAACCCTCTCAGTCTGCCCGTCACTCTCTGGATGGTAAGCAGAGGAATAATGAGCATCAATTCCCAACAGAGAGGTGAGGGCCCGCCAGAAACGAGAGGTGAACTGTGTGCCTCGATCGGACACCAAAACATGAGGCAGGCCAAAGAGACAGAAGACAGACTTAAAGAAATGCCTGGCCAAAACCGGGGCTGAGGGTACTCCCTTACATGGTACAAAACGAGCCATTTTGGTATAGGAGTCGACAACAACCCATATAGTATCGAAACCCTGTGTGCGTGGCAAATCAGTAAATAAGTCCATTGAGACCGTGTGCCAGGGACGTGGAGGAACCGGGAGAGGAAGAAGAAGACCCAAAGGCCGGCCCCTACGTGACTTGCCCTGAGCACAGATTGGACAGGTATTGACATAATTCTGTACGTCTCGTTTCTTAGCCGGCCACCAACACCATCGTTTGAGTAATTCTAGGGTACGATGCTGCCCGGGGTGACCATTAATGGCAGCATCATGAGACCATTCCAACGCCAAATTCCTGGTTTCACTCGTGGGAAGAAAAAGCTTCCCATGTACAAAGGGCAGCCCATCCTGCATAACGGGATCCCATTCTGTTAGTGACTGTGGATATCGGGAGACCCATTGTCGTATGGTGGACTGCAATGAAGGTGATGGTGTGCAAACACAAACTACGTGAGACTCACTCAACAAGGTTTCAGGGAAGGATGGTAGAACTTCCCCCCCAGGAGAACGAGACAGGGCGTCTGCTTTCCCATGCCCTACACCCGGTCTATGTTTGACCACGAAGTCGAACGCGGCAAAGAAAAGATGCCAACGTACTTGTCGACTATTGGTACATTTCAAGGAGGCAAGGTCTTGGAGATTCTTATGGTCTGAGAACACCACCGTCTGGTGTTTTGCTCCTAGAAGGTGATGTCTCCAGGTCTGTAAGGCGTCCTTAATGGCCAATAGTTCTTTTTCTGTGACTGTGTAGTGTAATTCACTTGTTGTGAACTTGCGAGAGTGAAATGCCACCGGATGTAGCCGACCAGTGGCAGGACATGGTTGGGACAGTACAGCTCCAAGTGCATAAGAGGATGCGTCTGCCTCAAGGACAAACGGGAGTTCAGGGTCAGGGTGTTGTAACACCGGAGCAGTAGTGAACATAGTTTTCAGAGAATCGAAAGCATTTTGTTGTTTTTCGGACCAGACATAGGGGACTGAAGGACTAGTGAGCGCAGTGAGTGGTGCTACAATAGAAGAAAACCCAGCTATGAACCGTCGGTAAAAGTTGGCAAAACCCAAAAATGACTGTAATTGCTTGAGTGTGGTCGGAATTGGCCAATCGTTTATTGCCCGAACTTTGGACTGATTCATGGAGAGGCCTCCAGGAGAGATATGGAACCCCAAGAACTCAACCTGGCTGGTATGGAAAATACACTTTTCAGGTTTAGCAAATAGTGCATTGGCTTGCAGACGTAACAATACTTCCTTGACATGTTTGATGTGTTCATCGAGAGAGGAAGAGAAGACCAATATGTCATCTAAATACACTACTACGTATGCGTTCAGGATATCGCCAAATATGTCATCCATGAAGCGCTGGAACGTAGCAGGAGCATTACAGAGACCAAACGGCATAACTGTATACTCAAACAGCCCTTGTCGTGAGCAGAAAGCCGTCTTCCATTCGTCTCCCTCTCGTATGCATATGAGATTGTATGCACCCCGTAGATCCAACTTGGTGTAAATTGTGGCATGAGTAAGTTTGTCCAACAACGGGGTAATGAGAGGAATAGGATAGCGGTTTTTCACTGTGATGGCGTTCAAACGCCTGTAATCAATGCAGGGACGGAGATCCCCTTCCTTCTTTGGCACAAAGAAGATGGGACTTGCAGCTGGAGAGTTTGATGGGCGAATATGACCTAGACGCAGAGCCTGCTGTATGTAATCCTGAAGGACTCGCTCCTCTGTTTGGGTTAAGGAGTATATCCGCCCCTTTGGGATAGGGGTGTCTGGGATTAAATCAATGGGGCAGTCATAAGATCGATGTGGAGGAAGGCCTTCCGCAGAGCCTTTGTCAAACACTGCCCGAAATTCATAATACTCAGGAGGTATGTTATTTGTGACCGCCCCTATCATGTGTGTGTCTGGGGAATCGGACCTGTCTTCTATGTCTAATGAAGCGACTATCCCTAGGATGTCTGCGGGACTGGAAACCTGAGGTGTCTCAAGCAGGCAGTAGTATTGACATGTTTCGGATTCAAAGAGTACCTGACCTGTACCCCAGTTAATCAAAGGATTATGCCTCTTTAGCCAAGGAATGCCCAGGATAACACCAAACTGAGGCGTAGCTATGAGGTCAAAAGACATGGTCTCTCTATGGACTTCCTGTATGACTAATTCCAAAGGGGCTGTCTGGTGTAAGATCGGTCCAGAGGTTAATGACGTCCCATCTACTGCATGAACTGGTTCGGGGTGTTTCTTTTGGACCAGAGGTAAGTTTAGAGCATTGGCTAGCGCTATGTCTATAAAGCAACCAGTAGCACCAGAGTCGATCACTATTTGTATTGCATGGGAAACTCCTGCAGCTAGGTTTAAGGAAGCTTGCACCACCACAGGTCGAACGGGACCAAAAGCAAGATCAGAGGTATTAGGTATAGGACTCGCCCCAACCCCTGATCTCAAGGGCGAGTCTTCGGAAAACCCGGAGCTTTGTTTCTTGGTCGACGGGGACACTCCTTTACAAAGTGCCCATTGAGTCCGCAGTAGTAGCAAGCGTTGTCTGCCCTCCTGCGCTCCCGTTCGGCATGTGTAATAGGACTGCGTACCCCGCCGATCTGCATGGGTTCAGGTAAGGTGCTAGATGAGGTTGAAGGTGAGTTCTGGGATATCCCTGCTTCCCCCTTACGTTCTGCCCGCCTGGCGTCGATTTGCAAGGTTAAATCTACCAGATCAAGATAAAGTGAGGGAAGGGAGGGCACTACAGACAAAGCATCCTTCATGGAACCACACAGACCCCGATAATAGATCACTGCCTTCTTATTCTCTGGCCATGAAGTCTCGGTGGCGAGTTGATTAAACTTGGTAATATACTCAATGAGAGTAGATCGACCTTGAGTGAGATCTAAGAGCTCCATGTCTCTGGATTGGGCTTTATATCTAGTGTCAAAAACCTTAGCCATTTCTTGAGTCAATAATAATCGAAATCGTACAGAGCGGGATGATTGCTCTCCAAAAACGGATTAGCCCATGTGGCTGCTACACCTGACAAATGGGAGAGTAGAAAAGCCGCTTTAGAGACTGGATCAGAGAAAGCTTGAGGTCGGCATAAGAAATGTAATTTGCACTGATTTATAAAAGTGCGATATTTCAAAGGATCTCCCTGGTACCTCTCAGGGGCTGCTAGAGGAAATGGAGTCTGAACCACCACAGACGGGACTGGCAAAGTAGGTGGAGTGATGGGGGTGTTTTGGGATGAGGCAGCATCGCCGAACTCAGCGTCAGCAGGTAAGGGATGTCGGGTGCTTTGCATGGCATCAAGACGATGGTTCAGTGCAGTGGTGGCAGAGGCTAAATCAGTGCGGAGGGCAGTGGTAGCGGCTGCCATATCTGTCCTAAGCGATGTCACTGCTTGCATTAAAACAGTCACAGGGTCCCCGGCTGAAACATCCATAACTGGACGACCATAAGGCTTCACAGTCTGTTCTAACTTGATGGGTCCGACTTGATGGTCGTGCAGTTATAAAATGCCTCCGTCCCCAAGTACCGCTCGAGCAGAATATAAACACTGCCCGAGCAATCTTTGAGGCCACAGGAAGGAGTGTTGTCGTCAGCCTGGTATTGAGAACGCCGGAAGGACCCCTGAGTGCTGTAAGGCAAAAGGTTATAATCAGGAATATACTCTATAATGGCAATGGGCAATTGATAGAAAGAGTTAAACAAGATGCAGTGACACCAGCTTACCTAATAGAGATGGAATGTAGGTAGAAAACCTACGCAAGGAAATCCACGGCAAGCTGGAATGATGTAATAGGCACTCTTTCCCAGTACCTCGTGGAGTGTGGCAAGATCTGTAGCAAGGCTTGAAGCAATCCGAAGGTTGCAAAACAGAAGGGCAATCCAAGAGCAAGTCCAGAGTATAACAGGGGTCGGATGTCCAGAAAATCAGAGAGCACACCAAAATCCAAGGGTAATCCAATAGCAAATCCGAAAAGAGTTCCAAGGTCGAAGCAAACAAGAGCAAGGGTAATGCGTGACAGTCCTCCGTGGAAGTTGAAGTAGCTGTGAAGCAAAGAGTCTTGTTTGCCGGCTTCTTTTGAAGGGGCGAGTGGTATCACGTGACGTATCACGTGACTGCTCGCGTACGTTGCATGGAGCGCAACGTGGCCAGCGATTGGAGCTGCCGGCACTTCCTGGTATTCTGACGTTGCCGGCTGTGCAAGAGGCGCCATGGCAGACGCCAACGCGGAAAAGGGCGAAACGAGGCAGATCCGCCCAACATGGTATTCCGCCTGCCGTGTTTTCCCTGCTGGTGGTGTGAATGGGAAATACTACGGCGAGAGGCGCCTGAGGAGGAGAGGTGTGAAGAGGGAAAGGTCGTGTGAGAGGGCGTGACAGTTCTGCCCTTTTGCAAAGTGGACATATACGTCATATAAAGTGCTCCTTTTGAGGTAGATATGTGTATGTGGCGCTTGCCGCAATATAAGTTTCTACTAAGCATAGCAAGCTGCACGATTTCCTCAGCTTTCTTGCATTTCCAAGCATATGTACACGTGTAAAGTGGTTGCATATCTTCATCGCACTTATGGCATAAGCTTCTTATACACGACATGGTCCTTTTAACTTAAACTCAGGATTTCGCTTATCCATGGTGTTTCGTCTCTTTTCGTCATTCACCGGTCATCGTTTTCTTTATCTGAAAGTGTCAAGGATGGCACTCTATTAAGAGTGGAACAGGACACCCAGAAAGGGTTTGGGTGGTTGTGCCAAAATAAGGTGGACAGATAAGTACATACACAGCAGAAAGGAAAGAGAACGAAGAGTAGGCAGGAGTAGCAAGGAAAAAGGTACAGAATGAATTCCCTCTTGGGGTGTATGCAGATATAGGAAAAGAGTATTCCACGAACCTTGTGAAATACTCTAGCCTTCTGCACAGTTTGCTATAACAGAGGCCCACGCTGTTTGCTCATGGCTTGGAACAGCAGCTATGGGTGTCTGTAATGTAGAAACGAGACAAGGGAAGGGGCAGAGGTTGACTGATGCGAACCAACCGACAAGCTCTGTACAAAAGGGTCTACAAACTGTACAAGAGAAGATACTTACAGACAAATCCAGGAAAAGGAGGTTGATAGCAAAGTAGCAGAAGGAAATGAAGGGAAAGTCGTGTAACAGGATTGGATAGCAGAGGACAGTAAGGAACAAGGTTGAGAGCTCAGAGGAGCAGGAAAGCAATGAGCAAGCCCACAGGAGCAGGGCTGTAAGGTAGAGAGCCCAGAGGGAAAGGACTTAGGGCAGCAGAGTAAAGCAAGCTGCAGGGCAAGGAACCCAGAAGGGCTGGGCAGCAAGGATTGAGCCCTGAGGGGCAGGGCCGCTGACCGTAGAAGGTTGCAGAGGACTGTAGAGGGCTGCTAGGCCGAGAACCCAGCGGAAAAAAGGTAGGTAGTAGGCCGAGGAGCGTGATAAGCTACAAAGTAGGAAGCCCAGAGGACAAGGGCTGTAGGCAGCCGGAGTGAGGCAGGCTGCAGAGCAGGGAGCCCAGAGGACAAGGGCTGAGACTGGAAAGCAGCAGAGCGTGAACAGCTGCAAGGCAGGAGCCTGGAAGAGCAGGGCTGAGGCCGGGAGCCCAAAAGGCTAGGGCTGTAGGCAGCAGGGTATAGCAGGCTGCAAGGCAGGACGCCCAGAGGAGCAGGGCTCTGGAACAAAGAGCAGGTGAAATCAGGAAACAGCATACAAAGTTTGTAGCTCGAAGCAAATAAGGTGCCGGAAGGACACTCAATGCAAGAGACTGAGCTCTCGCAGGCAGCAGCCTTTATACTGCCCAGCCCAGCACAGAGGCAGGCTAATTTGTTGCACCTGGCTCAGCACACCTGCAGACAATCGGCCACCTCCCTCTCTGTTCCTGAGCTGGTGGAAGCAGAGCAAATCCCTAGGGCTTCTGGGGATTGTAGTTCTGATGAAGAAAAATAGGAATAGATGGTTATAGCCAAGTGCATTATGGTAAGTGTAGTTTTCTGGGAAAAATAAAAAGCACCAAAGTCTTGCAAATGGGAAATAAAGTCCAAATAGTGAATAGCGGTTGATCCAAGAGTTTTCTGTAGATAAATGAATAACAATTTGTCCATATTGACCGCCAATGTATGCGCCCATGGCGCAGGCATGACAGTATGCCCCTCTCCAGGCCCCTCTCCAGGCTCCCTGAAGACTGACCAACAGGAAGAAGGTCTGTCACACCGTGAAAGTCTTATTCCGAAAAGGCACATCCTGAAGCACCAAAAACTGTTTAAGGTTGTAAGGTGGGAGTCTTGAAAGGTGGAGACGGTATCAATGTGCTGAACCTTTGCGGTAGAAATCAGAAAAGACAAAGTCTTTGGAGCACAAAACCCAACAGAGTGTTCATGAATAGAGGAACTGTGAATGTCTGTTGCAGGTTCCATGGCGGTGAAAGGTGGAGCCAGAGGCACAGCAGAGTTGGTTGCTTTAAGAAGGTTTTCCAAGGCATCAGACACAGCAATGGCAGAGTCAAGATTAGCCGCAGAAACGTCAGGAGTCACTGTGGCGGGTTCTCCATGATTTGTAGGAATTTCAGAAGCCACCGCAGCAGAGAGTTCATGAATGGCTGTGGATAGTTCCGATGCTGTAGCAACTGGGAGAGTGGGTGCCATAGAAGAACCAGCGGACAGTGACGCACCTGAGACTGATAGAGTAGAGTCTGGTAGTCTTAGTGCTGCAGAGGCGCCAGCAAGAACAACCGGAGCTGTAGTCCCAAAAGAAAAGTTGTTATCTGATTTAGCAACAGGTTCTGTCCTTGCAGGCAGAGAGGAAGGGGGTGCTTCTGCTGCGAAAAGAGTGATGTGAGATGCTGTATCAGTAACAGATTTAGAAGTATTAGCAGGAGGAGCAGCAGAGATTGGGCTAGCAGATACAGGAACAGGTAATAAGACAGATGTGGGGTCATGATTGGGTAGGCGTTCTGAAGGCTGATCTTCAAAGTCTGGTGTGCTCAAATTACTTGGTGGGTCTGGTGTATAGACTGATGGAAAGGCTGGATTCCAGGCAGGTACAGGGTATTGTTCAGGATTGGAATCATGGTCTAGAGTACCAGAACCTGAGTTACTGGGGTTGGAAAGTGAAAGAGCTGTGTCAGACTTTAGAAGGGATGCATATGCTAAATTTAGGTCTTCCATCTGCTTGGTATAAATCTGTATCCTTTTCTGCGTGGCAATTCCAGGCCTTACCATGTCGATCTCTAAAGACAGTATTTCGGGTGTAGGACATTGTGTCAAAAGGTCTGGAATATTGTGTCCCTTCATAGAATTTTTACTATGTAAATAAACAAAGTCATCATAGAGATCTTCAGTCTTTCTTTTAAGGCGTAGGAGTTTTTCTTGTAGCAGGTATTTATCATTAGCCTGATCTAAAGCTTCAGAATCTGGTGTGGTAGAAAATTTGGTTGTAGCAATGGGAAGCCTGACCTTAAGGTTATTGTGGTTGGTAGATACTGGGGAAGTATTAAGACCACCGATGGTCAGTATTGGTCTTTTGTACCCAGGACTAGGTGAACTAACCTCAGGATACATAATGCTGTGTCCTGTCAAATGAGGGTTTCCAATAGACTGGGGAGCTTGCCAATCGGATCTTGAACATATCACTCTATCAACAGCGTACTCTGGTTTAGAGACCCCCACAATGAGTGCAATATCCTTGGCTGTAACAGTGTTAGAAAAATTATCAGACGCAGGAGTGTCTTTCACTGTTTGGGCTAACAAGATCTGTAAGAATTCATTATCTTGCTGTAGCTCTGCAACAGATAAGGACTGCGGATCATAGTCGCAAATGTCATAATAGTTATACATGGAAGAAGGGTCAGCAAGCCAGTGAGTGTAGTATCGTGCTTGTAAATCTTTGTTTACTAAGGCGAGGCTGTTCTTTAGACTAAGGTTCTTGTTTGCTGTCTTTAGGGAAAGTATAGATTTTTGCAAAGGTTTCTTAACCCGAAAGGAAAGCATCCTTGGTCTGTGTGTGCCTTTCCTGCCTATGGAACAAGACATTTTTAGCTCTTGCATTCTGTCAAGGATGGCACTCTGTTAAGAGTGGAACAGGACACCCAGAAAGGGTTTGGGTGGTTGTGCCAAAATAAGGTGGACAGATAAGTACACACACAGCAGAAAGGAAAGAGAACGAAGAGTAGGCAAGAGTAGCAAGGAAAAAGGTACAGAATGAATTCCCTCTTGGGGTGTATGCAGATATAGGAAAAGAGTATTCCACGAACCTTGGGAAATACTCTAGCCTTCTGCACAGTTTGCTATAACAGAGGCCCACGCTGTTTGCTCATGGCTTGGAACAGCAGCTATGGGTGTCTGTAATGTAGAAACGAGACAAGGGAAGGGGCAGAGGTTGACTGATGGGAACCAAGAGACAAGCTCTGTACAAAAGGGTCTACAAACAGTACAAGAGAAGATACTTACAGACAAATCCAGGAAAAGGAGGTTGATAGCAAACTAGCAGAAGGAAATGAAGGGAAAGTCGTGTAACAGGATTGGATAGCAGAGGACAGTAAGGAACAAGGTTGAGAGCTCAGAGGAGCAGGAAAGCAATGAGCAAGCCCACAGGAGCAGGGCTGTAAGGTAGAGAGCCCAGAGGGAAAGGGTTTAGGGCAGCAGAGTAAAGCAAGCTGCACGGCAAGGAACCCAGAAGGGCTGGGCAGCAAGGAGTGAGCCCTGAGGGGCAGGGCCGCTGACCGTAGAAGGTTGCAGAGGACTGTAGAGGGCTGCTAGGCCGAGAACACAGTGGAAAAAAGGTAGGTAGTAGGCAGAGGAGCGTGATAAGCTACAAAGTAGGAAGCCCAGAGGACAAGAGCTGTAGGCAGCCGGAGTGAGGCAGGCTGCAGAGCAGGGAGCCCAGAGGACAAGGGCTGAGACTGGAAAGCAGCAGAGCGTGATCAGCTGCAATGTAGAAAGCCCAGAGGACAATGGCTGTAGGCAGCCGGAGTGAGGCAGGCTGCAGAGCAGGGAGCCCAGAGGACAAGGGCTGAAGGCAGCCGGAGTGAGGCAGGCTGCAGAGCAGGGAGCCCAGAGGACAAGGGCTGAGGCTGGAAGGCAGCAGAGCGAGATCGGCTGCAATGTGGAGAGCCTGGCAGGGCAAGGGCGGAGGCTGGAAGGCAGCAGAGCGTGATCGGCTGCAATGTGGAGAGCCCGGCAGGGCAAGGGCGGAGGCTGGAAGGCAGCAGAGCCTGATCGGCTGCAATGTGGAGAGCCCGGCAGGGCAAGGGCGGAGGGTGGAAGGCAGCAGAGCGTGAACAGCTGCAAGGCAGGAGCCTGGAAGAGCAGGGCTGAGGCAGGGAGCCCAAAAGGCTAGGGCTGTAGGCAGCAGGGTATAGCAGGCTGCAAGGCAGGGTGCCCAGAGGAGCAGGGCTCTGGAACAAAGAGCAGGTGAAATCAGGAAACAGCATACAAAGTTTGTAGCTCGAAGCAAATAAGGTGCCGGAAGGACACTCAATACAAGAGACTGAGCTCTCGCAGGCAGCAGCCTTTATACTGCCCAGCCCAGCACAGAGGCAGGCTAATTGGTTGCACCTGGCTCAGCACACCTGCAGACAATCGGCCACCTCCCTCTCTGTTCCTGAGCTGGTGGAAGCAGAGCAAATCCCTAGGGCTTCTGGGGATTGTAGTTCTGATGAAGAAAAATAGGAATAGCCAGGAATAGATGGTTATAGCCAAGTGCATTATGGTAAGTGTAGTTTTCTGGGAAAAATAAAAAGCACCAAAGTCTTGCAAATGGGAAAAAAAGTCCAAATAGTGAATAGCGGTTGATCCAAGAGTTTTCTGTAGATAAATGAATAACAATTTGTCCATATTGACCGCCAATGTATGCGCCCATGGCGCAGGCATGACAGAAAGTCAGTCCGAGTTCTTGTGACGTCACCATTCATCTTCTTTTAGGACTTTCTTGGCCTCTTCAGGGACTTTACTCAGACGGTCTTCATTCTGTTTTTATTTGGTGATATGGTTTCCTCAATGGGTACATTACTGTCCATGTTTTCTTTGGTGTTGCTACTTCAATAGGTGCTGTCGGTCTGATCGGTACCAGGCAGAACCCCACTGCAGCTTTTTGCTGGTTTATTTGCTCATTGTACATCACGTATCTCGGCGTGAACGTTCCTGGCACTTCAAAATGGGTGCTTTGAGTGCGGGTCGTGCTTGGGACCTCCTCTACATGAAAAAGCAGTTTTCTCCTTGGCATGGTCTGTCAGTGCTATTTGCCAATATCCTGAAGTGAGATCAAATGTAATGATGTACTTGGCTGAACCAAGAGTGTCCACCAGTTCATCTGTCCTGGGTAAAGGGTGGGCATCAGTCTTGGTGACTGCATTAAGAACTCTATAGTCCACACAGAATCTCAACTCCTTGTTAACCTTGAAGGGCTTTTCTTTCGATGGAGTTTCAGGCAATTCGGACCTGCAGCAGGGCTTCACCGGTCGTCCAGGAGTTACAGCAGTCCTCTTCCTTCAGCTCGTCTTCAGTTCTTTAGTTTCAGTGGTCAACTCTGCTTTCCAAGTCCCAGAGACCTGCTTTTAAACAGTTTCCCCCATTCATTCCAGCCTGGCTATCACTCACACAGCAGGGAGGCTGTCCTTGCTGGACAGCCAGCAGGCCCCATCATGCCAGAGTGCATTCAGGTCTCCTAGGAGACTAAGCACAGGGAGTTTCGGGTACCTCCCTCACCTCCTGTCCCCCCCAGATACTCAGGAGCCAGAGGAGGGCTTCAGCACAGAAGCTCGCCAAAGACCAATGAACAAAGGGACCAAACCCTGATTGGCGCGCAGAGACAAACACAAGAAGGCCCTTTCCTAAAAGAAATTGTGAAAAAAGATGACGGGAGTCTGTTTTTACAGATAGGTCTGGGGTGCCATATTGAAAAACATGGCTGACCCGATTTCTAGCTACCGTTGTTAGCGGTCCGGAAAAATCATGCTAGTTTGATCTAAACCACTGCTACTAGCCATTTAAAGTAGGAAAGGGTAACATTTTACTGTCACATGAGTGTTTTGACTCAGGGGAAGCTAAGCAACCCCTCCAGCACTCTATACGAAGATAGGATGTGCTGGGCCAGTAAATTAAAAGAGACTAGTAAAGTCAATTTAACTTTACATGCTCTGGGAGACAGTAGTCGGTCCCAGAGAAGGTATTTAAACCTTGGGAAGTCTGAAAGCCAACCCTGTGCCACTGCACTGAAGGTGATGTGTGACACACAGAAAAAGATGATGCCTATGGAGTTGTTTTAAAACTCCATAACCAAATAACACAAAAGTAAAACACACATCAAAATACATGAAAGAGTGGGGAAAAAGAAATCCAGAAAAGTTGCTCTGGGTCTCAAAAGGTAAAGGAAATTAGCACATATTGAGAATTCTCCCTAACACCGGGTGAGGGGCAAGGGTGGAGATTCTATTGCGCATCTACAGCAACTCGGATGGGGAAGGATAGAAGAAAATGTCTTCTGTGAAAAAAATCACAAAGAACACTAGGACCGAAGGGTTGTGTCTCCCTGCTAAACCTCCTTTGTCCAGTTTATATATCACTGTATGACACCAGAAACGGGTGTGTGTTGGCTAACTCTCGGAATTGCTGATTTATCAATGTAGGGGTGTATTGAACCTGACAAATGGTCAAGAACTGCATTGCGCAAAGGACACAGCACACATATCAGTATTCATAAGCAGCGTGTCACCAGCTGTGATGTCGAGGTGTGAGATGCTCTGTGCAGGACTCCTCCGACATCTCTTCTCAAAGATTGTACATTAAGAACCCCTGAGTTTATCAGTTCCAGTGGCACTTGGCATATTCCCTCCTGATCACAACAGTCTCTCTGGGTCTCTCCAGACTGCCCAGCTCAGGCTTCGGGGAGCAAGGCTTTGTAATGACTGCCCTTTCCCGCAGACCATTCATGGGGAGTGGTGCGCAGGTATTCCGGCCCTTGTGGTTGTAGTGCAAGGCTCTCCTAAACTAGCCTCGACAGCTTCTCCCTAAAACCCTGAACCTATTTCCAATCCACCCAATCTGTCCTCCTGCTCACTGGAGGCCGAAGGCCGCTCAGGAGGCCTTGAGTGAGACTTTGGAGCTCTCTTCCTCAATCCTCGCCACATGCGTCTTCATCCTCTCCCTGCTCCCAGACAACCTGTAGGATTACACTGCTCCCAGGCCTGTCTGCTGCCTTCCACCGTCCTGCAAGAGAATTCTAGGGGTTTCTTTCCCCCGTTTCCTCCTTATCTTCTCCAGCAGCTCCTCCTTTTACCTTCCTTTCTCATTCACACCAGCTTTTCATTTAGTGATAGATCTTCCAACCCCCCTCAGACGCACAGTTATTCTCCAACCTCTCCTGCTTCATCCCTCATGTTGCTACACCCCCTCCAGCCTATGCTTCATTACAATCTCCGCCCCCACCTTTACCTCCTCCAACCTCTCTTGCTTCACCCCTCCTATCACTCCACCCCTCCACTCTATGCTACTTTACCACCTCCACCCCACCTTTACCTCCTCCAAGCTCTCCTGCTTCACCCCTCTTGTCGCTCCACCCCTCCACCTTATGCTGCTTTACTGCCTCCGCCCCCACCTTTGCCTCCTCCAACCTCTCCTGTTTCACCCTCCTGTTGCTTCACCCCTCCACCCTATGCTGCTTTACTGCCTCCGCCCCCACCTTTACCCCTCCAACCTCTCCTGCTTCACCCTCCTATCACTAAACCCCCTCCACCTTATGTTGCTTTACCATCTGCGCCCGCACCTTTACCTCCTCCAACCTCTCCTGCTTCACCCTCCTGTCGCTCCACCCCTGACACCCTATGCTGCTTTACCATCTCCGCCCGCACCTTTACCTCCTCCACCTTCAGCTCCTCCAACCTCTCCTATGTGGTGTAATTAAAGGCCCCCACCCAACAGAACTGTAGGGCCCACTGGGAAAAGGACATGACAGCATGTAGACACCTGCATGCTGAAAATGGGCCTATTTAGGCAGAATATGTGGGTGTCTTTCTGCAGCTGAAATCCAGAGTAAGCCAAAACAAAAATGTAACCCAAGTGCAGATTGGAAAAGCACATCACATTACTGGCTGAGAAATAAATGCGGCATTTTCACTGAAACTGCCACCCATCAACAGCTGGTGCACTGGGACAATTCAGACCCACTTTTCAGCAGAAAAACGAACAGATAGTTAAAATTGTGTTTAATGGCTTAAAGAAACAGCCCTGTACTTTCAGTGCAAAAGCAAAGTGAACCCGGATCAGTAAAATACACTGTATGTCAAAGAATCAAGGCCGATGTTAGAAAATGCAATATCTGAGTTCCTTTCAGCCAAGGACAAACGGTGGGTCTCTGGGCAAAATTCACAAAGGACTCCCCCTCTGTCATGCACTGTTGTTAAAGATAGGTCTTCGACGAGATTAATGTCCACCTCCCCTTCCTCCTCACCTGAATCCTCTGAGGAGACTTTTCGCCGAGTGAGCTTCTTCTTTGATTTTTTTCTTTGAGAAGAGATAGGGTCGTCCTCGGTAAGAAGCCACCCTGATTCCCTGTTAAACAGGGAAGCAGTGGACTCCCTTCCCGTGGGGACCGAATGGAGAGGAAAAAAGCAGCCGCTTAAAAAAACCTCTCAGTGGTGGTTGTTGAAGCAAACTTCCGGGTGGTTCTATAGTCCTGAACTGCAGGAAGGAGATCCGCAGCGCACTGTGTAGGTTCCGAAGGTAGTAGAATAGAAGGTAGATCTTGTGCTTGAGGCTGAAGAGTAGAGGTAGAACTGTAGCCGACGCCCGGGAAGAAAACGGGCGTGGATAAGTAGCAGAGTACAACAAATAGGCCAGGTAAATAGAGCACAGAACGGAAAAGAAAGAAAACCGAAGCAGAAGAGAGAAGGTGGAGAAAGGCAAGCGGAAGAGGCAAAAGAAATGGCCTGAGGAGCGAGATGCTCGGGCAGCAGGAGAGGGAGTAGAAAACGAGGAAAGGCAGGCAGAGCAAGCGCGAGGAGAAAAACACGGGAGCAAAGCAACAAAGTGAAAATGACCAATTTGCAACGCGCCGAACCCAGAGATGGGTGGGGTTAAATACTGAACCGGTGCCAAAGAGCAAAAGACTAGACCGGTGGACCAGGAAGTGAGTAAACAACCCGGAATAATCTAATGGCGCCGCCAACGCCAAGCGTTCCAAAGCCGCCAGCTGCCACCGGGAGACGCCGGCGTGACACCCACTGAAAGCCTGACTTGCAGCCCCACTATTTACAACTGCATCAAAATATGACCTGCCTGAAGAGTGTCGAAATCCAAATTTCCATAGACTTACTGTCTCTGTGGGCAGTTCTGTGCAGGACAAATGATTTAGCTAGTGTATGACTGGAATTTAGGGAGGGGGTCTCTATGTTGGCCTGTGCATCCCTGGTATTTACGATCTGCAGCCTACACTTCAAACAACATAGACACTTACACAAACACTCTGGTCACAGGCTGGCTCATAGTGGCAAATGACCAGAAAGCTAATATTTGCATAACATGAAGATTTGCTATTAATTTAAAAGCACTATTATCATTTAAGCATTTTGTCTCAGCAACGATAAGTCATACTGCCTTCATTTTTGTGTCATATTTTAGATACTTTTCAGGCGATTTTGTTGAAATAAAATTAATCCACCTGAAACTTATGGAATTGTTATGGCCAGATAAAAGATGTTCCTGGCTTCATTGAACATGTCCTGAATTTGAGAATTGGGCTGCTGCTGGAGGATAAAATTAGAAATGGGGGGAGTAAATTACATGTTACTAACTTTTATGCTTTTTGTAAAAACGGCAGAAAATTGCCAAATGGCTGTGTAACATGGTGTGGATTGGGCTGTTGTTTTATTAAATTCCCTATGATTAGCTGAAGCGGAATTACATGGCCACGGTAGTGGCCATGTAGTTATGGTTAAGTTGGTGTTTCGATAGGAAGAGTACTTTTTGGGTGGCTTATAACTTCGCTCCCCCTGGACGAATCCTCACCAAACTTTGCAAAAAAAGTATATGGCCCACTCTGAATTTTTTTGCAAGGTTTGGTGAGGATTCGTCCAGGGGGGGGGAAAGTTATAGGGGGGGTCCCAAAACTTTTTTTTTCCCATAGACTGAATGGGAAAAAACTTTGCGCACGGCTACAGCCCGAACCGCTGGACAGATTTACACCAAATTTGCGGCAGGAGCGGCGACCTGGTCCCAAAAGCGTGCTTTTGCAAATTTGGTGTAAATCCGTCCAGTAGTTTTTTAAAAAATGACCAAAATGTAAGGCAAAGAAATTAGTGATATCTGTGTTCGCTTCGCGGACGGACTTCCCTGTCAGCTCCGCGAACAGCACCCAGATTGGACCAGCGGCTTGCATCATGTCTGCGGACATGCGACGTGTTCGCTGATTGGGTGGCACGGTGCGTGATGCGCGTCAGATTTTCTGTCGCGCCCGCCATCTTGCATTTGCGGACGTCCGCAGACAGCGCGGTGAAAGTTTGTTCAAAATGTGTATTTAGTAGAGTGTGTTGGTGTGTAGAAGTCTTTGGGGAGGATGGGGGAGTATGAGATAGGTTCAAAGTTGTATTTTATTTATGTGCTAGACGCTTTTGTTGTGTTCAATTTGTCTGCGGACAACACGGCTGTTCTGGAATGTTCGTAAATAAACACAATGGATTCGGTGTCAACTTGAAAGTGTTCTAAGAACACTTGTTGGGTCTTGGAATGTTTGCAAGTGGTGTCCTGGAGACGTTGTCTGTATTGTTCATTGGCAAGGTGAAAATGTTTTAAGAACAATCGCGGTGTCCTGAAATGTTCGTACATAAAGAAAATGGGGGTGTCCTGAGGACGCTGTTTGTATTGTCCTCTGGCAAGTTGAATGTGTCCTAGGACCTTCCCCCTGTCCGCGGACATAAAAATGGTTGCAATGCTTGCATCTATGGGTGTGATATGCTGCGGTGGTTGTGGCCAGGGTATAGAATGTTGGGTGCATGGCCATTTGGCCATGCACCCAAGAGTGTATGCCCTGGCCACAACCACCGCAGCATATCACACCCATAGTGGCTTTTAACTTTGGGTCAAAAACTAATTTATAAGGAACAATGTTATAAGCTTGTATGGGTGTGATTTGCTGCGATGGTTGTATTTATCTTGTTATACGTACTATTTGGTTTAGTAACGGGAGTCCATGTTTTTATTGTTCATTTCTGTAATAAAAGAAAATAGCATGTTAGTATTAGTATTATATAATGACTTATTACATTGTACAATCAACATTTTCTTCTTTTTATTGACCCTCACATTTAGTAGATTACAAACCAGAGTACTGTGCAATTTGCAAAGTTTCTGTGTTTGTTGCTAAAATCATTAGGTCTGTGGGAGAAATAAAATCCATGTTGGATTAAAAAAAAACCCCTTTTTCTGTTATGCTACAGTTTATTTATTTGTTTGTTTTCCGCGTTTACTTGTTCTTTCTGCCTAATGCTTTATGCATTGGATTGTTTCAGTTTTTGTGAGCAGTAAGATATTAGGTATTGGTTTGGATATTGTAAAATTTTGGCCCAGTTAGATACCAGTAGGCGTATTCTAACTGTTTATGTTTTGACATAATTTCGTGGTATTGATTTATCTGTTTGCATATTTGTAAATTTTGGGACAGTTGAATACCAATTGGCGTATTCTGTCTATTTTTTGCTCTATTTGAGTGGTATTAATTTATCTGATTAGTTGTTGTAGAATCTTTGGGCAGTTAGATAGGTTTTGAAATATTGTGACAGTTTATATTTTTTTACTACAAGTGTACTTAAGGTTTAAGTACAGTTCAGTTATCAAATTTTGGTTTTAAGAACATTAAATACGCGTTTGTAAGATTAGCTGGTAATCTCTGCTTTAGAGTAATGGTACTATCATTACATTCAAACCATCCACATTTTTTTTATATATGAGGTGTAGTGCCCTGAGTTGGTTGTGGCTCCTGCGTGGCAGATTATACCTATTGTTGTGAAGGTTTTCCTACCAAGTGATATTTGACCATGTGTGAATCCAGTCAGCTTGCAGTTGTTTTTCGTACCATCTGCATTGTAATGTAGAAGCATTCGTATTACGTATTACTATGTGTTTGTATTAGTAATGTGGAGCGATTATCCGAATTGCAGGTAGAACATAATCTACCGTGGTTTGCAATTTGTACAAGTTGCTGAAATGGAACGGATTCACAATTAGGTATTGATATATAGACAAAGCGCTCATTGGGGATTTGTTCTTGTGTCACATTGTTGCAGAGAGTGCATGTATGTTTCCACATGTATGAAATCTGGAAGATTTCCTTTATAGGTATGTTTTTGTTTTCCAGTACTAATAGTAAGTACATTAGAAATTCCTGTGGATCTTCCTGTGAGTTTATAGTGAATTTCACCATTCCAGCACAGTAGTCCAATTGTTGTCTTATTCTAAAAACACTATACGTGTTATCAGGATTGTTTGCTGCATTTCTGTGAAGTACTAACATTTGCAAACACAATGGGTCTGTACTGTGTAAGTAAATGTTGTCAACAATTGGTGGTAATTGAAATAGAATATTCATTGCTACATTTGCGTAGCAACTTACACCAACTATATTTGAGAATTTAAATGGTCCAGGTAGTTCTGTATCTAACTGCTTTTTTTGGAGTTTGTCTACCTTCTTTAAAGAAGTACCTGGTTTACTTTCCCTAATTGATTCTTTTTTGCTTGTGGTACTTGATGAAGTTTTAGTGTCGTTTAGTCTCTTTGGAGGATTTGCAGTGACATCCTGTTGCATTTCTGTTTGATTTAGTTTTCTTTTAGAACATTTTCCTTTTTGTGGAACAGGATATGTTTGTAGATGGGGGGTGTATAGCGAACGAAGTCTATTGTATTCTAAAATGCTAGGAATATCAGCGTTTACTTTACTTGCATCAAGGTTTATTAGAAATAGACCGTCAATTGTACGTAGGCGTGACAGTGCTACGTAGCTCATGCCTTCTTTAAAGACTGTGTTACCAATGTCTATCATTGCTTTGTCTAGAGTAAAACCTTGTGATTTATGAATGGTGACTGCGTATGCAAGAGTTAGAGAAAATTGTTCTCTGCGTACATACATGTCTTTGAAGAGAAGGAATCGAGCTGTTGAGCGTCCTATTCTTTTTACTTCTGAAAGTTTGTCAAAGAGAATATTGACAAACTGAATTTTGTTGTCACGTGGGTATGTTTGAAAGCCAACAACTGTACACAGTGCTCCATTAACTAGTCCTTGGTCCACGTCAAGGTTACGTTTAAGCATTACTCTGCAATTTAAGGATACTTTTAATATCTTTTCCAAGCCTGCTGTGTTTGAGATTGATTTTTCTAAACTATTTAGCCTTGTTGTGGCTTGGTCACACATGGGTAGTGTCATGCCATGTACATCTAGTTTGTCTGTGGCGCTAATTTCCATAATTGGTTGCATTTCTTTGCTTAACATTATTTCATTGAATTAGAAACAGCTTGCAAGAGTTGGCATTAAGGCCATACAATTGACATTTTTGTGGGCTAATTGTTCCATAACATCTGTAGCACATGCATTATCACCATAAAGTGCATGAATGTGCCGGGTTTTCAATATTGCTTCTGCTTCTCTAGAAAGTATACCAACTCTGATACTTTTTAAGATGTTGCCATAAGTGAGATCTGCAGATTGGCGCATGTTTTCTGTTAATTCTCTGTATTGGAAATGTTGCCAAAGGTTGACATTTCCAATGCTGCCAACAGTTTTACGGCAGAGTTTGTGTCCTAATGTTTTAAAAATAGGCTCACCTTTTACAGGTGTCAATTGAAGAAGATCTCCGAAAACAATGATGTGTGTTCCTGCAAAGAGCTCTTAATAGTTTGTTTTGAGTACTTCTTGTAATCTGAGGTGAATCAAAGCTAACATTAGGTTGGACACCATGCTCACTTCATCTATTAGTAGCATTTTCATTTGTTTCAATACTCTGCGTAGTTCCATTGCAGCTTCTGCAGAAAGTTTGTAATAATCTAACTTGTTTTGGTGTTCTACTGGCAACAGTAGTAATCGGTGTAAAGTGACACCACCTATGTTGTAGGCAGCTAAACCTGTGGGGGCAGTGACAACAGCTGACAGTTTGTTGTTTGTCAATTGTTGAAGGAACTTACTGATGATTTTGATTAGGAATGTTTTGCCAGAACCAGCTTCACCACTGACATACAATAGTATAGGTTTGTAATTTTGGCAGGTACATTCTTTGTTTTCATGTTGCACACCATGTGCAATTTCTTTTGTTATTTCTTGAAAAATGCTACGTTGCTCTTTGTTTAGTTTTGATTGTAGTGTAGTTAAGTCTTCTTTATCTTCATAGTGACACATGGTGTTTTCTACTTCTAGCATAGCTAATTCTGCCTCATTTGTTATTAGTGGTTCTCCCAGTGGTTCTTGGCTTCCTGTGACAGAAGGTTGACTACTGTCAGGAGTGTCCTTATGTAGTTGGGCCTGGAGTTCCTCTTCGTGTTGCTGTTCATTGTGCAAGATTGTTTTGTACTTGCAAAGTTTACATCAGTTATTCTGCTTTCATTGGCTTTGAAAGCGTCTTCATATGAGTCATAGGTATCTAGTAATTCTTCTTCTTTTCTCCATGGTTTGAAGAGTTGTAGCAGGGACATGTAATATATTTCTTTATGTTGAGGAGTCTTTAATGAGAATTTGATATGATTAATTAAATTTGGTTTGGTGAGTTTTACTAAGCTGCCATCACAGTTTGGCACTTTGTATTTACGGTTTTGCTCATCAGGTCTTATATTATTTTTGTATGTGTAGTTTTGGGCTATGTGGTATAGACACATGGTTTCCAAAGTGGTACTCCTGTTTGGGTAGTATGTGTCCAATAAATTGTTTTTTAAAATGTCTTGGCTGTTGGGATCATGTTTGGCTATTGTTTCTATATCTTCGTATGATTTTAGAACTCTTTTTCTAGATTTAGCTGGACCAAGACTTAGCCATACTATATTTGCAGATTTACCATACAATGCAGTACCAGTTAATCGATCAGCTGCTTCATAGGATCCACATTCTCTATGGGACAGCATTTTTATGCCCAAGCTGTATAATTTCTGAGACACTTTATGTGATGACAGGTCATTCCAGAGGTCTTGGAGCTCTGTCTTTTCTGATTTGGTTAAGTATGCTGTGACATATCGTGCAACTGCAGTAGAATTGTCTGCAATGTACTGCACATCTATGTTTGCATTCCACAAGTGGGCAATGATTGCATTGTAATCATTGATATATTTTTCTTCTTCTTTTCTTTTTATGCAATATGTATTTTTAGGTGACTTACCTTTAACACTATGTCTAACTGAAGACATGAGGTTGTTCACTTGACCTGTATTTGTAACTGGTCTAGGGAAACCAAATCGGCATTTGGTGTAGTATTTCCCTTTGTTTTTGTATTTGCAACGACAATATTTGCCACATTTGTGTCTTTGGAATTGTAAGATTTTTGCATGAAGATCACTATTTGTGGATTCTGACGGAATTTCGCAAGTGACATATTTTTCCATAAACTGTAAAACAGTGGCATCACTGTCTTGACCAAATTTAGGAGCATCTTTAATCCATAAAAGCATGTGGACATGTGGCGCTCCTCTGGCTTGGTATTCCTTTCTCCAAAAGAAGTGTTGCACTTTTCCAAGGGGAGGAACAGTTTTATTACAAATAAAATGTAGCATAGGAATGAAGCGATGGTGAAAATATCTAGAAACATTAACAGGATCCTGAGAACAAAGTTCTCCAGGTGTTAGTATATCTATGTTTGTTTTGTTTTCATTTGATATGCGTAGGAAAGCATGTAGATCTTCCCATGCATATTCTGCGCAACTTAATGTAACAAACCAAGTGGATGGGCCAAGGTTTCTGATCATACAACGTACATCTCCATGGCGTCGAAACCAGTACTCTTTAGTACCTCGCATATTTGCTAATAGAATTGTAAGATTTGCCTGTAAAACCTCATCTTTTTGTTGACCTTTTTGTAATAATTGTGTGGCTGTCATATTTTGAAAGTGTGATCCTGATTTTAATATGTGTGCAACTCCGTAACATAAAGTTGCTAGTTCACTTTCAAAGAGTAGGTGGAATATGTATTCCACATTTTGTCGAAATCTGGGATCTTCAGAATACATTCGTAATGAGCGATATTCTGATGCTGATATTTGAACAGGTCTATCATCGTATCTTCCTCCTTTGCCAGTAGGAAAGAGTAGAGGAAAAGCACGTGCTTCTATACTTTTTTCCCATAAGCCGATTGGTGATCCTTTTGTTTGACGCATTTGGTACGTTTCCAGTGCATCTTCTATGGTGTCATTAGAGTGAAATGGGTGAATTGTATAATGGTCTAAAGTGTTTGCTATTGTAGCAGGATCTAGGAGCTCAAATTGACCAGTTTCTTGTGTCTCTTGAAATTTTTCAGTTGTATCTTTCAAGTTTTCTTCGATATTAATTTCTTTGTAATAATCATTATTCTCTTTGAGATATTGCAGGGCTTCTCTAACTTTATGTAAATCTACCAGTTGTTGGCAATTTTTTTTGTCTTTTGTAGGTACTCCATTTACCAAGATAATTAAAGATTGTTGCATTGGACGTTGCACTCCTAGAGTGTGCACATTTTCTTTTAGATCTAATGGTAAATACACTACTTTTCCACAAATATCTTTCACTAATTCAGAGGGAGGTAATTTTGCAGTTTTTGGTTGAAGGCGTATTATTGCTTGAAATGGATGAACTGTTTGAATTATGATGCTCTCATATAAATTTAGTTGTTGAAGGAGTTTTGGTAGTGGATGTAATTCCAAGTTATTTGAGATAGCACGTGAAGGAGTTTGGTTGTTGTCAAGTTTGGTAGTGCAGTAACTGCAAAGTATTATGGGGTCAGTTATTTCGTATTTGTTTTCTGCTATGAGGTAGAGAGCTAATTCAAACCATTTAGAATCTTCATTGTCTTCTATTTTGTATGACAGGTCTATAGTTTTTGTGTTACTTTTATAACACGTTCTGCGGCAACATACACACACGTGGTTTGGTACTTCAGCTGAAGTGCTTTGAAATTTTAGTATTTCTTTTTTTGTATGTGTGTAGTGAAAGGTTGCCATGTGCAGATTTGTTACGAAGTTGGTTGACAGCTAATTCATCTTGTAAGTGGGTTTCATTTCCAAAATATTTTTTCTGTACATACTCGATTTCTTCTAGTAGGTCTTTTGGTGTACCATGTAGAAGAATGTTATTTAAATTGGCTAGTGCTAAAGCAGGACTTTTTGCATAATACAGTTTATAATGATGTGTTGATATCCTTTTGATATCATGGAAGGTTGTTTTGCAAGTAGCTCCTGATATGCAGGCCAACAAATGTCCTTGCAGTCCTGTGTGCTTGCGTACTGGACAAGCATCCATACTTTGCAGTATTTTAATTTTGATTTTGTCTTTGCTTTTCACATATCGATTGAGGAATAGGCGTAAAGATTTGAACATTTTTTTGGGACTGTTACACATTGACGTGCATGGCCATGTGTAAATTAGATGTTCTGATTCAGTCGAATGGAGGGGTAAATCTAAGTTTTCAGGGCATATTTTTGTACGGAGTACTTCTTGTTCCATTATGGTATTATTAACTTTTTCATAACCTCGACCACTGCTATGTATGGCAATTGTATTTGTTTGCTTTTGGTTGTACGCTTCTTCATTAAAGTATGGTTCTGTGCTTGTAGTGTGACTCCATTCACCTCCACAGATATTTAAGAAGTTATTTCTGTTCACATTTCGTTTATTGAGAAGTCTTTTTTGAAATTTAGTTATTAGTTTTGTTAGTGGTTTTATTCTGTTTAACACAACAATAAATAAGTTTCTTTTGAGAAGAATTGCACTGCCTATCAACGCTTCTAAGATTACTTTGCTGCGATAGGTTTGAAGTGTTGAACCTGGTTTCTCTCCTGTTTTTATCAGATTTTGAAGGACTTTGTGACGGAACATTTTGGCTAATATACTTTTCTTGGTATGCTTACTTTGTACTATATCAAGATTTATAGAAGACGTTTTATTTGTAGTGATAGTTGATTTTCTGTTAATAGTTTTTTGGGTCGTTTTACTTTGTGATAGAGGAGGCAAAGTTTTTGCACTAGAAACTTCTGTTTCACAACATGACTGTATTAGCTGTTGTGTTTCAACTTTTTTTACAAATTCTGCTATAGATGGGTGTTTATGTTGGAGACTTTTCTTTTCATTTGCTCTACTTCTGCGTCCCTTTCTACGGAGTTGCTTTTTGGTGGGCATTCTTTAGCGTCTGTTGAAAAAAATACAGAAGGTATGGGTTGGGGTTTTCTGCAATGCATGTGTGTTGTGTGCATGATTGTTTGAGTAAGATGATAAAGATGTATGTAATGGTGTGTGATTGTGTATTGGGAAGTTGAACTACTAGGGATGGCTATTCTTGAATTAATGTGTTACTAAACTGGGGTTCAGATGACAGAAAAAAGTAAGCCGGTGGTGTGGAGAAGAATAAATAATATAGGTAAAGCTATACAATTAAAACAGTTGTTTGTTCTACAACATCTACATTCTAGCGGCTGAGTTGGGTAATTTGTGTGCCGAAAAATAGGAATTTGAGGGCCATTCTGATAGGAGATCACTGTTTAAGACGGGGGGGGGGATTTTTGGTCAGAATGGTGCAGAATCTCTATTTTTAGGCACAGAAATACCATGAATGCACCGTACAGTGCGTGTGAGTTATTAATCAAATATTATGGTAACAATCTACTTACTTTTTTTTAAAAAATGAGTAGTTTGCTTCTTAGTTGTTCTTTGTAAATCAAAATCGCCTGCTTCTATTCAGGAGAATGGGCTTCACTGCAATTGTAAAAGAAAGAAATTAGTAATTTGGTTGCTATATATCACTGTTTTCATTTTAGACATAGATTTTTTTTAAATTGAAATGCTCAGCGCCTTCCTGAAAACCATTAAAACTATATTATGACTAAGAGTAGGAAAGAAAATATCTTTACTATGGTTTGTGGAATTCATAATCTACCAACATATACCACTATTCTTGTAACTAAGCTTTTCCACGTGATAGTGAGTCATTGTCATCATAGCTCTCAACCATGTGGGTCGCAAAGGCGGGTGAAATCACCTGATTTTGTTTTTGGCGGGTGAGACGCCCATTGGAATGAATGGCCGTGCAGGAGGCTTGGCGGGTGAGTCAGTCCTTTACAAGGCGGGTGACACCCACCAAAAGCGTGTGAGTTGAGAGCTATGTGTCATAGCCTGCTTTTGCACGTAACAGTGAGTGAATGTCACTGTCTGCTTGTCCTATATAAATGTATGTAAGTACTTATATAAACGAAAGAAATTAAAACCAATTATGTGTTTGTACAAATATTATTGTTTGAGATTTGATCATAGAGTGTGTATGTTATTTTGTGTGATTATATGTCGTGTATATATTTTATTTCAAAAATGTTAGTTTAATAGTATTTGCATGTGTGTGTGTGTGTGTATGAAGAAATTAAACAATATAAAGGTTTGTAAGTGACAGGTCATTTAAGGACAATGAAACAATGATCGTCCATTCATTTTTCAGATTATAGAAGGTAAAAGTCGGTTAGAAAATGTGTTCATGTACTGTGTAGAAAATATGCATACCTGTACTTTCTGTTCATGTATATGGATATGGACCAAGCTGCAAGTAGAAATATTGGAGATTTGTATAGTATTTCTCGTAGATCGTGGTTGTCAATGGTATGAGACTTGTACTCCGAGAGACACAACGTACATTTGTAGTGCTGCTCTATGATGATGCAGTTATATGTAGAGTTATTGGATTTGATTGGTGGATGGTCATGTGATTGCTTAGCTACATCCAATGAGGGAATGGCACAGAGAGTGAAATCGAAATGGTAGAAGGGCTGTACATGTTACGATACGTTCGCGGACATGGCGGTAGTTCTAGGACACCGCGTATTACATCCGGGGAATTTGGGGGGGGGGGTATGGAAGTGAGATTGGATGAAGCAAGGGATTGGTCAGTAAAGTTTAGTGAGTGTGTTGTGCTAGGAGAGGTTTTCTCAGATATTGTTTTTGCAGAGAGAAGAACAGATAGCTATGGCTGAGTGTTTCAAAACACAGATTGTATGGATTTTGGGAGACTCGTGGATTCATTGGTTGAAGGTGCATGCGGAAAGCTGTGGAGTATCTATAGATCTTGGATTCCCACATGTGGAAGTGCACTGGCATGGAGTGCGTGGAATGAAGTGGTTGGACTTGCTACCTCTCTGTGCAACTTTGAAGATAGAGGAACATCCAGACATAATTGTAATTCATTGTGGAGGGAACAGTTTAGGACATGTGTCTGGAATTTATTTGCAATTTGCAATGAAAGAAGGACTTCAGAAGATAATGGACATGTTTCCAAACTCAAAAATAATTTTTTCACGGATTGCCCAGAGACAAGTGTGGCTTCGTTCTTTCTCATGTGGTCCACAAATGGAGAAAGCAAGGCGTAATGTTAATAAGGCTGTTTGTGCCTTCCTAAGAGATTTTGGCATGTCCTCTTTTAACAATGAAAATATTTTGTTTCGTAGTACATACATTTTTCGCAAAGATGGAGTCCATCTTACTTATGCTGGCAATCAGATTTTTCTGAGAAATGTACAAAATGCATTGCGACCTTTTTTAGAAATACAGCATTCGTTTTGAAGTTAAAATGTTTTACATTCAAACACCTCCCAAAGGCTCTTTTCAGAGCCACCACTTCCTGTTAGAGAAAAATGCATTGGTTTCAATAGGGTAGCAATGCAATTGTTTTTCTGTTTGCGGACCGTCCGCGGACTTTCACGAAATGGAAATGGCTATGCTTTATGTATGTTCACTTCTATTTTTTAACAGTGAAAGGCGGCTCTGAAAAGAGCCTTATTTATTTTTTTTATTTTTGTTATTTTGTATTTTTTTTGTTCTTTTTTTATACACGACACACTAGGAGAGGAGGGAAAGAAGGGTATAGGGAGGGGGACACCAACCAAAGGGATAAGAAAGGGCGAGCTGAGAGAGGAAGATGTAGAGTGGGTTTTATTTGGGTAGTGAGCAGGTCTTCTGGTGCTCTGAGATGATCGTCTCAAAAGCACTCCGAAGTCGCTCCCCCCTGCAGAGTACTGTGTCACAGTACACACATACAACTGTGACCCTCGAAAGGTAAGGGTCATCAGAATTCTGTACGGCCTGTGAGCCAGCTTAAGGAAGACGCTGTCCCACAGAGGTGTTCCTTGTGGTGACAGGATCAGGAACGGAGGATGAAGTAGAGGCAATCAACCTACTACGCTTCTCGCAACGTACAACCTTGCGAATGGCCCCAGTGTGGAATGAACGCAGGTGTCGCTTCATGGTAGTGGTCCCAAAGCTATACGAACCATGCTTCCTGCGACTGAGTACCATTTTGCACTCATTGCAGGTGACACGGTTCGCATGAGACTTAGGACCGTTTCCATGAACGGTAAACCACCGCCACACCCAAGATTCATGCCGCCGGCGGGTAGTAGGGATTTCCTCTACCTCATTCTCGTCATCCTCTACTTCCTCCTCTGTATCCTCACTCCTGTTCCCCTCTTCAGGCCCTTGGGGAAATGGTGGTGGTGGAGGGGGTGGGGGTGGTGCTGAGGCAGATGTAGCATCATGTGGTAATAGTCGAGCCATGGATGTCATAGGCTTGGAGATGGAAATCTCAAAATCTGCAAAGTATGCAGCAAAATGCAGTGTGCTCTGTGGAATAGTCAGAAACACAATGAGAATGCGCTCTAGGGCGTGGTCTTATATCGGGGTGCTTGTGCACGGGTCGCGGACATGCGCGCTGTCCGCAAGACAGATCGAACATCAAAAAAGGTTCAAAAAGTCACAAAAACTATGTGGAAAGTTAGGATTAGTATGTGGGATTTGTGGTATGGTGATTTTTTAATGAGAAATATTGTGGATTACTTGGAAATGTACTTTTAAACTGGTCGGGGATACGAACAGTGTCCGCATTTAGAGCACGAGATGAGCGTGGGCGCGGTCACATGATTGTTTTGTGAGCATGTTCGCTAAGGTATCGGTCGTCCGCAGGATACCCAATGTACGGACATTGTTTTGCGCATGCGTGTTGATGTTCTACGGACAGTGTTCGGGTCCTGAACTAATTAAAAGTGCGTCACATGTAAAACGGACAGCCGTTTGTTCTTAGCACAGATTAATTTATTTGCTAACAATACGGACAGACATAGCGTTTCAAGCACACCTCCATTTTCGTTTATTTACGAACAATTCAGGACACCACGAGTGTTCTTAGAACAGTTTCTGCTTGCTATCGAACACTACGAATAGGCATAGTGTTCTTAAGGACACCTCCATTTTAGTTTATTTACGAACATTTCAGGACACTACGAGTGTTCTTAGAACATTTTCAACTTGCATGAGAACATTACGGACAGATGTAGTGTCCTCAGGACAGTTACATTTTCGTTTCTTTACGAACATTTCCGAACAACCGCGGTGTCCGTGGACACCTAAATTGGTTTTATCACAAGGAACTGAAAGTAATTACAACACAATATAAGAAAAGTAACTTTATTTCACATATATATACAATTATGACTGGGAAGGTGGGGCAGAAACGGAAACAAAAACAGGAGAATTAGGGATTTCTAGATAGCTGGGATAAGGTGAAGAAGGGAAGGAAATCTCATCGAAACGCTTTGGTCCATAGACAGGGTTTGGGGTTAACTGCGTGGGATAGGGTGAGGGGGGACAAGTGCAGGTTGGACAATGGTGTGCTGTTCGGGGTTTCACATAATTTTCCACAAAGTTTTTCAAATCCATAAAATTTTGCATAAGGTCGTCCATTTTTTGATTAATCTGCTGTAGAGTGATATCCTCTGATTGTTGTTGTGAGATGCTTGGAATTTTTGTATGGTCTGTAATAAAAAAAAATGTATATGTTAAATGTATGCAAAATAATATTTATTAATTGGTTTATATAGTAAAGTGTGTACCATTAGGTGGACTATTTTCTAACATTTCCTCTCGTGGGAAATGCTCCTCTAGCCAGTCGAGAGTACTACACATTTCTGTGAGAAAACAAAAAAGTGATATGTTTTTTTTTCTAATATAGAAAGTTTATAAATATATGAGTAAAAAGAAGTGCACTTACCATGTCTGGTGAGATATGTAATCAGTAGTGTATACGTCTGGTCTTGCTGTTGGTTGTGGAGCGTCTGTGAGGTAATTATGGTGGAAGCCACTTTATCTTCTTTTAGTATATTCCATTTTAAAACATATTGTATTTACATGAATGTTTAGTGTGTTACATATATGGGTAACATTTTTTAAGTATTACTAGATATACTTTGTATGTGTGCTGCTTTGTGAATTTGTTAAATGTTCCTATGTTATGATATAACTATTACACATCATACCTCCCCAGAGTTTTTAGGTGGTGGTACTGTTGTCCAAACATGTCTGCGGACCATCAAATTCAGTAGAAAGGGTTCAGTATGTTCCATATTATATGTACATAAAGTCAAAGTTATTATTGTTAAGTTGTGCTACTAAAAAACTATGAAATTCAGTAAAAAAACTTTGTTAAAGAGACGTTATGGTTAAGTTGCGCTACTAAAAACCTATGAAATTCAGTAAAAAAACGTTGTTAAAGGGACGTTATGGTTAAGTTGCGCTACTAAAAACCTATGAAATTCAGTAAAAAAACTTTGTTAAAGGGACGTTATGGTTAAGTTGCGCTACTAAAAACCTATGAAATTCAGTGAAAAAACGTTGTTAAAGGGACGTTTTGGTTAAAAGTAAAACCGAAAAAACCCCTGAAATTCGGCAGTTATGGTAAGATAAGCAACCATAACTCGCGCCGCCACCGTGCACTGCTAAGACTAACACCCAGGACATCAAAGATGACATCACAAATGTCATTGATGACATCACTGATGACATCACATGTGCATTTACTTTTCATGAAAACTCTGTTGAAGGGATTCTTATTGTAATATTGACAAAAAAGTGTCAAGGATCATTGGAATAAATATCATGAGCTAATTAGTGCATTAAGGAATGTGTTGATATAAATAGCATTCTATTATAAAGTTCTATCCAGTATACTAAGCTATTCATGCAGAAACATAAGCACTGTGTGCAGCATAAATGATGAAGGTGCAATATTCATAATCTTGCCATGTTGAATACTGAAATGATAACTGCTTTTTTATTAGAGTTTTGCATAATGTGAAACATGTAATCGATAGCTAATAAAACCCAATTACTACATTATTGCATTACTGCACACCAAACACAAACAGACAATAACACATACAAATAGAGCATATACAGGGAAAGTGAAGTAAACAAAAAAACAGCAGTATTACCCGACAATTTTCATAAGGTAACTGATTATCTTCATGTACAGAAATGATTGCTCTGCCTCAAAGCTGCTACTTCCCTATGTATAACTATCACATATTGTGACTGGACTCTAAGGAAAGTAGTGACAGTGCAATGTGTACAAATATGAGCATATTCAGGGAAAGTACAGTAATAAAAAAACAACAGAACTATAACACAGTGTTGATAACCGTACTAATCATCTTCATACATAGAAAGCATTGTTGTCTTCCAAGTCTGTGTTTTCTCCCTTGTATATGGTTCATATGCTTTGAGTGGACCCTAAGTGAATTACTGTAAGAACATATTTGTAGTATAAGTCTACAAACATAGTACTTTGTATTATAGTATAGTGAATTTTTAGTTCCTGATTGTAACTGGCCTAGATATATCAGTAAAGGAAAAAAGAGGGAGCCAGACATGTGATGTCATCAGTGATGTCATCAATGACATTTGTGATGTCATCTTTGATGTCCTGGGTGTTAGTCTTAGCAGTGCACGGTGGCGGCACGAGTTATGGTTGCTTATCTTACCATAACTGCCGAATTTCAGGGGTTTTTCGGTTTTACTTTGAACCATAACGTCCCTTTAACAACGTTTTTTCACTGAATATATATATATATATATATATATATATATATATATATATATATGTGTTAGTTAGACTGTTGTTTCTGCAGTCATTGAGAGGCACTCCCTCATTCTTCAAAGATTCCTCAGGAAACCAATGTTACGAATGTCTTCATTTGTATTATATAATATTGTGCAGCACATAACTAGTGATAAAAAGTCCACTTACATTGTGGCTCTCCCAAAGTGTACAGCCCACACATACCAAAGTTGACGCGTTTCTCAGTATCCTTACCGCTTGATCACAAAAGGTGATCCACATACTCGTTCACTTTAAAATACTCCATGTGACACCATGTTAAACGCAGAAAGAGGACTGGTTCATGTGTGTTTTCTGTAAGGCATAGTATCGGCTATCTTAGAGTGGTCAACCTTGATTTTGGACTCCAGTCTCTGAGTTTTTTGCCCATATGTCAGTATTTCCATTTGCAAGTTGTATAATATTGTTCAAAATTGGGTATCAATACTCATGCCGTTCATATGACGTACTTTCGTGTGTACGGCAGCAAAAACCCATTGTTGAATTAAGAGGCCATAACACAAGCAACATCATGCAATTACAATGTGCATAGTGCAGATATTAAAGTGCATAGTACCAGCAACCAGTCTGAAGTGCCTAGTGCATCTTAAAAATCTGATTTGTTTATACATTATATATTGCTTGCAAATTCATTGTCAACAAAACATCGTATTTGCCATTGCATCCAATCACGTACATATACAATGCCCATCTCCACTTTTTTGTAAGTACTTCCATCAGTTATACCCCATTATCCTGGTTCTAAAATGTGGCACTACGTGCCATTCCATTCTAGGATATACATAGTACCCATAATTTTGACCTGTGACGTACATAGGGTCATATCCAAATCCTCTTGGTATTCCAGTCTGCAGTAAATATGTCTATAGCATAAAGTGCATAGTGCTAGCAGCTAATCTAAAGTGCATAGTGTGTCTAGATATTCCTATCTTTGGAATTATCCATATTATAAGGTGCATAGTGCTACGATCTAATAAAAGTTTCTCAAACCATTTTTAGACGAGCCTACTGCCATAATAGCTCATTAGTCAGACATATATTTTGAATCTAAAATGGAGACCGGTTTGTGTACCATATCAAGAGAAAAGAAAAAATTATCTGGATGGAAACAGTGATGTCTGGCGAAAGCATATACCATTTACAATAAAATACAAACTTCATCCAGTGCATACAAGCATATATTTTTGAGTGTAAACTGGTTCAAGAGTTAAAATATAAACATCCAAAAAATCCCAATAGTATTTATCTCGGAAATGACTCACATATAGATTCCACAGTTGATCTAAAATACCTTATCCTTTTTGCACATCCTGTCACATTTCTCACCATGCAAAACCAAAAATCACCCTGATTGTTTAGTCAAGAAAAAATACCCAACAGAGGTCCTAAGAGTTCCGACAAAGGCATCATCCTATATCCCATACATATAGAGGTGGAAAGAAAACCTGAAATAAACCCTGAAGAAACAGGGGGAAAAAAGAGATATCCCATTGAGGAGCAGTCAAATGGAGTGACATGCCCACCCTAACCATCTTTTGCAATGGATATTGTGGTACCATTTTTAAATCAATAACCTATATGAAATGTTATAAATCACACAGTATAAATGTACAGAGGCAGAGACATTTTTCTAAGACAAAGAATACAAATTCTAAGAATACAAGATGAAAAGTGGACATTCAAATTTGTTAGGATTACTGTCCCAAAAAAGTATACATCTCCTTGTCAATATTGTGACCATTTGGATATTTGCTTTCAAAGTCCAAAATGCAACATGTCTCTTTTTGGCGGAGTTTCTTCTCCCTGTCACCTCATGTTGGGTCCTTATTGATCTTATGGATACCAAAAAATAGAAACTCTCCATGTTGCCTTTATGATGGTCACTGAAATGTTTGACCATTGGGTAATTTGGGTCTTGATGTTGAATGGTCCTCACATGTTGCTGAATCCGTATTTTCAGCTTACATTTGGTGCTGCCTATATACCATTTCTGGCATGCACACGACATTACGTATACTACGTATTCAGTTTCACATGTGATTTTGTCCAAAATCATAATTGAATTGCCCAACACTGTGTGTTCATAAGTTGCACAACTTTTTGAATACTTGCACATATTTCATTTTGTGCATTTCCAAAAGTCAGGCCTGTGTGTTGTTAACCACATTTCTCTTGCAGGTGTTACATCATGTGTCAGAAAACTTTCAAAGAACAATTGCGTCTGAAACTAATTTCCGGATACATTTTCAAATTTGTTGCAAGGTCTTTATCCGCTAGTAAAATCCTCCAGTGTCTACGAAGTATGTGTTTAATTTCTGATGTTTCATTATGGAAGGTCAAGATCAATCTTGTCGTATCTTTTGCATTTACAGACTTGGCTGATGAGCGAGATCCTGCAAGAAGTCAGATACCTCTTGTTGTCTCGCTTTTATGTAAGCTTTCTCAATGACTTTTTTAGGATAACTTATTTATTTTATTTAATGTGATATAGTTTTATAAACAAAAACTTTACACATAATTCAACATAATAAACTAATTACATAATTTACATAATTTACACATATACATAAATAACTTTTTTCCAGCAAAAAAGAAAACCATCTTATTCAATTTCAGTGTTGCAAATTTGTCCAAATCAACATCATATGTACCGCCAAATAACTTAATCTAGTAACTTATTTCCTTGCTATTTCTGGGGTGGTTAACTATTCATCGAGTTTTACCTTGACCATATTCCATACTCTATAAAGAGCCAGATGTAAGCTTGCATTCAGGGTATTAACACACATATACCAGAAATCTTTTGACTTGATGTGGTCTAAATTATGAACATACTCACTATAATGCTTCATATAGATTGTGCTCAGTCTAGGGCATAGCATGAGGACATGTCTCGTCGTTTCAGGGGAGGTTTTATTCTTACATATCCTGCAGAAGCGCTCTAATTTAGGGATAGCCCTTTCAGGGCCAAGAACAGTTAGGACTGGTAGATGGTTAATACGTAACAGTAATACAAAAACGTCTTAAATTATCCGAAGGACATAGGTTCAGATATCCTTGTGCCTTTCTATAGGTGTAAAGTGTATAGGATATGAACCCATAGCTATGTAAGCTTTCGAGATGTTTAAAGTTATTTTGCCAGTCCCAGATTTTTAATCGCTCCCCCATTTGATATTTCAAGTGTTCGAAATTCTCACTCCAATTAGGGGTCCACTCAATCCTCTCAAATAGAGATGTCATTTCTCTTGCAAACTTAATCTGCTTGTTCCCAATTATCTCTTCTTTCATTGTCAACAGGAGAGGATTGGTAGTGCTCGTATGCATCTTAATATAGAGTTCAGCTCTTTTCTTTAAGACTAGGGCTTTTAGGGAGAGTAGCCCCAGTTCCAATCTTAATATCGCCATTGGTATTCCCTGTGATAGGCCCAGTAGCCTACGCCAAAACCTACCCTCCAATACCTGGAGCCATTCAAGATTAAGATGGATCAGGGCTTCCAGTCCATAAATTACCATAGGCACCAAGCATTGGATGTAAAGTTGGCGGGCCGCCCAAATAGAGTAACCACTCTGGTTGTAAGAAAACTGGCAAATCATAGCGGTAATTAATTGTGCCGCCATTGTTTTACGATTTTGTACGCAGGATTGAAAATTTCCTCTAGGGTCAAATTCCACTCCTAGGTATTTATAGGAATGTGTGTATTGAATTTCCAAACCTCTAACCATCATTCTAGGGCGGCTCACCTTACCATGGCTGTAAAGAATCAGTTCTGTTTTCATATGATTTATTATAAGTTCATTCTCTTCTGCATATTTCCAGAGCGTCTCCGCCGAGCGTGAGATTCCACTGAACGTGTGGTCAAAAATAACCACATCATCCGCATATGCCATGACTAAGCAGTGCTGGGTGCCTATTTTGGGGGGGCAATTATGCACCTCTCTAATATATTCCGGGATATCAGAGACGAATAGATTGTACAGGGTGGGAGCAGTTATACACCCCTGTTTCACCCCTCTGATTTGCTTTATCACCCTGGTTGTAGTCCCACTTCCATCTAGCCTCAGCTGCACTGAGGTGTCTTGATGGAGAAGCTGTAGGTAATGAAGCAATCCTTCGGGGCATGCCATTCCCCTTAACTTCCTCCACAGGTTCTCTCTATTGACAGTGTCAAATGCCGCCTTAAAATCAATATATAAAGCATACAGCGGAGGGTTATTAGGTGAGAGGGCTTTATCTCTAGGGCTATTCATGATCAGTAGGTTATGAGTAGTAGAATATCCCATTCTGAATCCGCTTTGGAAGCGGTCCAAGATTCCTGTCTTTTCTACCCAAGTCTGTAATCTCTGCAGAAATAAAGAGGCAAATAGTTTGCCGAACAATCTAACATGGAAAGCAGACGATAGTTTCCTGGGTCCGATCTATTACCTCTTTTGAATACCGGCACTAGAATTGCTTTTTGCCAGGTCTCCGGAATTCTCCCCTCTATTAACACCTTTTCAAAAAGTATTTTTAGAAGATTAGCCCAGAAAACCGGGTTATTCTTCATAAGTAAATTAGAGAGGCCATTCGGCCCGGGTGCACGCGAAGCTTTAAGTTTAGAGATCTTATCTATAAGCTCTTCAAGATGTACCGGGAAAGGCTTAGGGATATGTATGGTAGTACCAGAAATTTCAAAAATACCAGCCACTGACCCATTACGTTTCTCAAGAAAATTGACCCATTCCTCAGCGTCAATCGGATTTATTTGAGGGGTTTCCCTGCTCCCCCTTGCCTCCCCCAATAATGCCCAAATATTGCGGGAGTTTCTCGAGCAAATGGTTCTCACAGTCTTTTGCCAGCATGCCAATTTTTTTGATCTTTTCCAATGTTTTAACCATGACCTGTACTGATTTTTTATCCTTTTAGTCTTAGTATGTAGGTCGATGAGGGATTTTGTATTGGCCCTAATTTTACGTATCTCCCCTCTTAATAAGCGTTTGGTATCTCTTATTACCTTGTCATAGGTCTCAGTCGCGCCCTGTTCTTTAATAACAAGTAATGATTTTTTAGTTACATATTTGCCCGTAAAGTTGTACATCCATCCTTCCAGGTCCTCCTTAGACAGATTAGCAAACATGATATGATAGTCATTATCCCAATCACCACAGTCCTGGCTTGCTCTGAGTATATTTTTCTCAGACCATATTATTCGCGAGACAGCATGGTTAGCAAGCAGATTTCCTGTCGCTATAGTTGGGGGAGATTCAATGCCACTATTCAAGGTTAGACTGAGACCATTATGATCATTCCAATCATTATCTACAATTCTCATGTCATTAACTAAGGATGCCACCTCGGCGCTGGTGAAGCAGTAGTCAAGAGTACGACACGCCACACCCGCTCCCCAAGTGAAGTGCCCCGGGCGATCGCTCATAGTTCGTCCGTTTAGACATTCCAAATCCCAGCTCCTCATAAAACATAACCACTTCTCCCCTTCCTCATCATTATAATCATGTTGCATAATAGAATACGGATAAAGGGACTTGTTGTTAGTTGTGCCTCCTTCTACTTTGATAAGGCAATTAAAGTCACCTGCAATAATGATAAGATTACTTTTACATTCATTTTTCCACGCACTCAGCATATCATGCAACCAATCTTGAATTTGATCACTGGCTGAAGCGTCATATGGATTATAGAGATTGACCAACAATAACTTGGCCCAATTATCCTTAATTGATATGACCACTTCCACCGCTTTGATGTTATCCCCCAATTCGGTGAATATTTCTCTAGATATTATTGATTTCCCTACCCCGATCATCAATCCTCCATATGGTCTTCCCATTTGCCCTTTTTTAGCAAAAGTATGATACAATTTATAGCCATCTATTACAATTGGTACAGTCAACCAGGTTTCTTGCAACATGAAAAAAGAATGGTTCATGATAAAGGTTAATGACCCATTAGTTGCAGTAAAATGTTTAAAACACCTGGTATTCCAAGATAACAATGAGCAAGTTCAAGGTTTATTTAAAGCCAGCGGTAACACCTCCGCTAGCCATTTAAGAGTGTTCTGAATATCGCTCATTTGTACTTGTTTCCCAACAATTGGCGGGGGGTTGGTTACATCATTAATTTTAACAAGTTTCATTTTATCATTAATCAATAGATCTACATTGTGAGGGTTAACATCTACGCCTAACCCCACTTGCGTCAGATAGTCTTTGTGTTTTCGAATCAGCTGTGCAGAGGCCAAGACCGTACAATGTAACGCCGTCACATTCGTGTTAGTAGTGTGTAAAGGCTCCACAAAAGAAAAGTCCTCCGACCTGATGACTCTTAATTGGGGGATCAGGTGGAGTTTTTCAAGCATAGCCATTCGTGGTAACCATTTACCGCAAGATTTCTGATTCAAGTTCTTCACAATGCAGATCCTATTTCCTTCGTAATTTTCTTCTCTTACTGGAACCGAGGTTTCCCTCTCAATGTTCACGCTTTCACAAGTACTATTAGCACTATTCCTTTGCGGGGTGGAGAATTGATTGTCCATAATAGAATGGTTATCTATAAAAATAGAGTCTTGACTTGCATTGCTCACCGCCGATATTTCTTTGGGTTTCTCCGGCAATATCCAACTAGTGAGTGTTCCAGGGCCCTTCCTTAAGAGTTTCTTCCTTTTCAGAGCCCTTCTTTTTGCCTTTCTTGATTTTTGTTGCGACTTTGCTGTATTAGGCAGAGGTGAAGCCACCTCCACAGGAACATTCCTTAGTGCTGCTCTCTTCGCACTTCTACGCTGTTTTTTGGTCAAATGGATACTTTCTTCTTTTGTAGGAGACTCAGCCCCCTCAATGTTCGTGGGAATAGCCGATATTTCAGGCTCCTTTATTTCTTCGGGCTCCTCTTCATAGACAGAATCAGTGCCCGGGCCAGCTAAGTTCAACTTCAAAACGGTATTATCATGTATTCTCCCACAGAGTTTTAGGAGGATTTTTAATGCAAATTGCAGCGAGGTCATTGACGCCTGCAAATCTGCAATAGCTTCAGAGTTCAATTGAGATAATTCATTCAATCGATCTGCATTATGCTTCCCTGGTTCTTCAAGATCAATCAATAGATGAGGCGATTCAGATAGTCGGCCCATACAGGGGGCCTCTAATGAGGCATTTGCAGGTTGTAACACCTGCGCTTCTACTGTAATACCTACAGCTTTCTGGATGTTCCCCATCTCAGTACTCCCACCCCTATCAATCTGTGGGGGGGGGGGGCATTGATTTCTGTATGGACAGACATAAATCGAGTAAAGAATTGTTGTCTATATCGTCAAAATTCGTCATATCCAAGGGACGACTTCCATTGTGCGCTGTCAACAGTGTCTCCTCAGTATGTTCAATACTGCGCACCAGTGGAATTTTTTCAAATAGAGCAGGTATAGTTCCTCTAGTATTAACTGGGGATTTCAAATTGTTCCCCCCAGACAGATTGGTAGCAGGCATATTTAGGTTGTTGGTCTTGCCTTTCCTCAGGTTATAAGTCATTTTGGCACCGCGTGCTTTTGGTGGCATAATGTCTCCAGGGGAGTTGATACAGGGGTATTAAGGTCAGAATAATAAAAGAATTGCAGACCTATTCACACTGCACTCTCGGGCGCAATTATTAAGTCCGATAATCACCCGTGCAGGCAATAGTCAACAACGGCTATGGGATAAAAGGAGAAATCACTCCCCCGCAGTCTCCCACAGACAGCCTTGTTCTCTGCGTACTTGCTTACCCTCCTACAGCCTCTCGGGGACTCTCGGGGGCTCTCGAGGTACTCACAGGTACTCGCAAGCACTCGCGGTATGCTTCACCAGGGTCAACGCCGCTACCAACGGGACACGCACAACCCTGTCACTTCTGGGCCAATTCCTCTCTCCGCGCTCCACTTCAGGCCGGCCAGCCCTACGTGAGCTCACACAGCCCGAAATTGCAGAGTCACAGCGGCGCTGTAAGAGTCTCTGGACTGACTCTTCCCGTTAGAGGAACGCACCTTCTACCACGTCACTGTCAAACCGCACTGAGACAGAAAACACAAATTCAGCCGCCTCCGACAGTCAATCGCTACGCTTTGGTAGAAGATAAGCAATAAGTGATACGCTATAGAGATACTATCTACTCAGGGCACTCACCCTGTAGTGTGAATGTGATGATATAAGTAGGAGTAGTAGCTTACTACTTCGGTAGGGCGCTACTAGCGGCAGGCAGGAGACCTGTCTCACCTCACCTTACCTTCCGCCTAGATTTTCTCAGTACCTCCCCCTGATCATGCTCAGTAAGCACCAGTAATGAAGTGCTTATGCCCATAGAGCACAAAAAAAAAAAACACACACCCTAGATCGAGCTCAATAAGCTTGTAGTTGCCTGTCAAGCAGTGCGTAGGACTCATGATGCAGGAAACAGGGTGCAGGGCAGTCACAGTTCTCTTACCCGTCAATCCTGATAGTCTGGCAATCTGGATTCTGGGTTATCAGGCCTGCAGGGTCCGCCGCATGTATCAAGCGCGGCACTCTTCTGCGCCCCTTAACCTGCGTTTTGCCCTTTTGCCGCCCCCCCCAAGGGTGAATTCCTCAGTGGAACGGAGTGGGGTCCTCCTCAGGCGGTATCTTGCATCCCACGTCCCGCATCTGCGTTCGGCAGAATAAACTCAATGAGCCGCCGCGGCTCTGCCGATTAGAGGAGAGGCCCTCGCAACGTCCTTCTACCAGCGTACTACGGCAGTAGACAGTCAGGAATCAAGCCGCACCTCGTATGCACCCACTCGTACCAAAAGCGCAAGAGGCCGCTTCCGATTCCAATCCAATGCATTAGGATAACATTGATTAAGAAAGCCCTTAGCTGCAA
Source organism: Ambystoma mexicanum (assembly GCF_040938575.1). Classification (NCBI taxonomy): domain Eukaryota; kingdom Metazoa; phylum Chordata; class Amphibia; order Caudata; family Ambystomatidae; genus Ambystoma; species Ambystoma mexicanum. Next base: position 17,183,247 of record NC_090940.1, read on the forward strand.
TTTTGCTGTCTAAATCGTAGGCCTTCAAAGTGGAGCTGTTTCTTCTAATTCTTATAAATTCTCCATACTGAATGCTCCATATCAAGTTCTTTGAATGGCTGCTGGTTGTATGCAGAGGTGTATTTATTCCAGTTGGTTTCCTATGAAGTTCAGTTGTCAATGTTTTATCCCTAATTCTAAGGTTCACATCCAAAAAAAGTTAGAAAAGTACAACTGTGTGTTTCCGTGAATCTTAGATTATGCTCATTTCCATTGAGAAGTTTAACAAACTCAATCCAAGCTCTTTCTGATCCTTTCCAAATTATAAAAAGGTCATTGATGTATTTTAGCCAGGGTGCGACATTTTCAGTTATCGTGTGATTATGATCGGACCAGACATCTGAGGCTTTCTACGCTCCCATCGTTAGATTTGCGTAGGCTGGAGCAAAGATTGTGCCCATCGCGGTGCCTTGCACTTGTCTAAAAAATGTATTATTGAAAATGAAAACATTATTTGTTAGAAACAAGTCAATCATTTCAAGAATCATCTTATATATATATTATGGGAGTTAATATGGGAGTTACTAGTAAATCACAACGTTTTTGACACATAACTAGATTGTTGCCAAAGGTTGACATGAAAACGAAAGGGGATTGCAAATAGGAATTGCCATATGTCTGCTCTAGACTCCTAAACCAATCCTTAGAGAGAGGCTGGACTTGGGGGGAGAGAGAAGGGTAACCGTCCAATCCTGGTTGCAAGAACTCTTGTAGGGCACTGTCCAAGATGTTGATGGTCTCATCACTGGTATATAAAGTGGGTGCACTATGACAGAGGGAATGAGCTTCTGAAAATTACCACCAGACAGCCACAAGGAAACCAAAAGGAGATTTTTGCTGAAATTGCTCTGGGTGTGCTGTCTATTACCAGAAAGACCTACAATCTGACTGGTTCCAGTGGTGGAAAGCTGGTGGCCATCCTTGAGAGTGGCACGACCAGACCCCTGCCATGTCCTTCTAGAGTGTCCTGAAAAGCAGCTGGCTTTCCTGAACTTTAAACAGGGGTTTTCAATGTAAGTAGAATTGTACCCTTGGAAATCAAAAGGTGGCGAAATCTGCAGGCCTTAAATCTCTTCCCTCTATAGGTAGCTGGGTGAGGGGGGCAAAACGGTGTAGTTCCTTCGCCTATTTAACTAAATATATCAATTTAATGAATTCCCCTTTGGCAGAACACCACAGTGTGATTTTTGTTAAAATTTGAAATAAACAAAGCTCATCCCCAGTATGCTCTGAAAACTATAGACTGTAATTTAATTGGGTAATCCTATGGGTCCAGCTTTCCCAACACAGGCCTTTAAGTGAAGGGGGATCAGGGGGGTCTGAAATCCAGCATTCTAAAATCATCCCAATTTTTCTGTCTGAGTTCCCCAACACCTATCAAAGTAGGGGCGGCGTTTGACAAACCCACTGCTAAATCATCCTGTGGTTATTTTAAGCAAAGGGGTGGATGAAATAATAATTGCCATATTCATTTGTATCAATCCCATAACAAACTGCTAGCCTTTTAAGCATGCAGTATGAAATTGAAATCGCACAGCTCCGCAAATGTAAAGTGATTTTGCTCATTGACCAGTGTTAATTATTCCTTGAATTGAAATTTGTATAAAGTAAAATATTGTGATATGAGTTTTTGCAAAGAACTGTCATTAAACTGTGTGTTGTGTGGCACATAGATTGGGGAGGGAAGGGACTCCCTGTGTTGAGGGTGGCCTCTCAATAAAGCATTACACTTCTGCTTCACCCCTCCTGTAGCTCCACCTCCTCCGCCCTCTCCTGCTTCACTTTTCCCTGCACTGTTATCTCCAGCAAGCACCCTGGCTTCACCTCCTCCTGTGCAGTCACATCCCGGAAAGTCTCCTGCTTCACCCCCACCTCCTCATTCTCCTGCTTTACCATCTTCTCTTTCACCTCCCACCTCAACTGCATCACTCCCTCATCATATACACTCTCCTCCTTCTGGGCTTCATCCCTCCCTCTCTCTTCACCTCCTTGAACCTCTCCTGCTTTAGTCCTTCCATCGGATCTCTCCAGCACTCTCCTTCTCCAAACCCTCACAATGCTGCTTCCTCGAGCTGCCCCATGGGAGGTTTCCTTTCTTGACTGCTGCACCGGAACTTCATCATTGATTCTGTTCAGAGATTGACTGGATTGGCGGTGGAGTAGCTAGTTTGTTGGTGTTTTTACTAAGCGTCAGAGCCAAACTTTCAGGAGTCTGGTTGACCCTCATGGATTGTGAGGCATGATGCTTGTTTGGGCAAGTACACGGAGTCCATATAGGGTAACAGGCGGGCACTCACGATGGGTCATGGCATCTGCACTGTTCATAATTGTATGTAAACGTCCTTTATTGGAAAAGCAATCCTTATACTATGGGTCCTCTTGTACCATGTTCATGGGGGTCAACATTACATCTCCTTAATAGTTTCTTATGGACGGGGAGAGTAGCTCAGGGGCAAGGCACTTGTCTTGGAAGCAAGGCCACGCCAGGTTTGAATCCCGGGTCCCCGCTTAGAGGCTGGACTCTCCAACCCTGGTCATCATTCCAGTGGCTAGCAGCCCTTTCCAGAGTCTGCATCCTCAAAGCACTGTGCTCTTGCCGATGTAGGACAGCCGAAGGTAGCCCACGCTGATTAGGCAAAGCCATTCTTGTAGCCCCAAATCTAAGAATACCACACTGTGGGGTTCCACCACACGCCTACTTGTACTAATGCTCGGGGATAGCGACTAAGACCGGTCCTAGCCGGTCCTAGCCTGCCCCTAGCTAATGTCCACCTGCCTTACATATGTCTGAGGTCTATGGATGCTAAAAGGCCTCTGATCCACCCCTTACTTACCCACCTGTGCTGCTGCAAGTTCCAGCATGAAGAGGGTCCCTCAGGACAGCACTTCGCAGTGAGAGACAACCCTTGCCGCCCAGCTCGCAATCGAGACAACTGCAGCTTCTACAAAGTGCAGATTCCCCCAGACCCTGGACATAATATAGTAATCACCCCCAAGCGGGGGCGTACATGGCTGGTAACAGCCTGCCAGCCCGAGCCCAGCAAAGTCACTTTTATATTTCTATGGCGACTGCCGAAGGCAGGAGAAGCGCCGGGACCAGACCACAAACTTCCGGTCCAGCAGGTAAATGGGGGGGGAAGGAAAAAGGTTAGTGAGGAAAGGATATGGGATGCTTTGTGGTTGGGTGAGAGAGTGGGGACACGGAGAGTCAACTGGGAGAGGGTCCCTGTTGCCTCCCTGTGACAAATCAACTTCTGGGGCACCAGTGGTCCAAGGATGAATATCAATTTCTAAATCATCAATCAGCCCCACACCTCTAGTACACCAGAAGGGATCCGAACAGATTGGAAAGACAAGCAAATTATAAACCTCCTTCTCCAATTTTGGTAACGTGGACGGAACGGTAGGCTTATCTCCGCAAGATTGTGGATCATTGGTTAGTTGAAACAGAGCGAAAACACAATTATTACCAATGATAAAAGGGACTGTCCAGTCAAGGTTGTATACACATATCTACTTTATTATTATCACAACACAGTTTTAACACGCTACAAATACCATGACCCTGTAACAGAACACAGAGGACAGACAGTTTCACAAAGGAAAGGGATGCACTCTGGATGCTGACGGGAGGGTAGTTGGTAAAGTAATCAGTCTTTCAGTTCAAGGTTATTTGGTTCCAGCAACAAGGGGGCAAAGGGTCGTAACTGTCTCTAGGGGCCTTCAGAGAAGGGCCAGGGGGGCAGAACCACAATGTACCTGGTGCTGAAGAAGTTCTTGGTGCTCGACAGCATCGAGGTGGTTCCAGGGTGCTTCGCAGCCCTTAAAGCAGAATTAGTGGCGGGAGACAGCTGCGGGTACCAGGCGGCAGGGAGTTCTGAAGCACTGGTCAAGGAGTCTCGGATGGCTTTAGCGACTGCGGTGTAACAGCAGTTAGCGGTGCATTTGGTAGCAGCTCGAGGGGCTTGACTGACTCGAAAATGCCCTTTAAGGTAGACGCTGGTTGATTCTTGTCGATGCACTCCTCCTAGCTTCTTCGCTTGGCTCATGTCGTCCTTTAAGGCAGATGGACCAAAGCTGAGACTTGCCAGAAGCTTGACAAGTTGGACTGGACTGGACTGGACAAATTCCTTAACTTTTATGCAGAACTGTGTCAAGTAAAAGTGCGTAGGCAACTGGTCCAATGTCTTAGTCACTCCCAAGTTACCCACTAAAAGAAATCTGGTGAGCCAAATCCAAAAGGACCTTTCTGTGGCATTGGAGAACCACCAACCTTTTGGTGTCCATGCCCTCAGACTACGTTGGCTCATTGTACAGGAGTCCATCCTCCCAGTACACTTTGAACAGGCCAGAGGCCTTGCCTTATCCTGCTCCTCCGCCTGCTTGTGCAGACCCACCAGAGTTGGACACTCTTTCTGGGCTGCGAACAAGTCAGTCTGATCTGGGCTCCCAGCTGATGTAAACCTGTCCAGCTTGGGCAGGCCCTTCAGATCTGCGCCCACCTGTTCCTTCACCTTAGGTTCCTGCACTGTGCCAGGCAACTCTGAAGCCACTGAGTCCTCTGCTACCAAACTTGCATTCTCTGCGGCTACTGGCCCCTCTCGCACAGGAGTAGGCGACTCAGCAGTCTGTGGAACTGGACTAGGGGCTACCGGCCATGCCGGTCCTTCCAACAAGCCCTCTGGAAGCCCTCCAGGCCCTAAGGCTCTAAGAGTCTACAATCTGGCGGCCTCTTGGGCCCTTGATCTCATAGCCGCTGCGGCTATCTCAGGATCAGGAAGATCATTGCTCAACAGACATGGGACAGGGATCTAGTCTTTCTCAGCGACATGGTGCTGGGTCATTTCACCTCGCCAGCTGAACTCTACCATCGGCAAGGGGCACTTACTCTTTTCATCAAAACCACTGACGGTATAATCAGGCCCATCGATATACTGGTCTGGCTGTACCCATTGCCGGGTGACAGTAGTGAGACTAGTAGCGCTGTCTCGGACCGCAGGAGTTCTGTGTCCATTGATATACACTTGTTCTAGATAGAGTTGAACATCATTGGGAACTGGGATCTCTTCTGGAGACCCAGTACCTTTCCCACTCGGCCACTCCCTGGTCTAGTGGGAAGTCCTCCTCTAGGAGGCACCCATGAATGATGGCCTGTTCCACGAGTCCAACATTCACTGTAGCTTGCTTGGGTAAGCCCTTGCAAGCAGGATCCCCTTTCCTATGGCCCAGCTCCTTAGACACAAAACAACCTTTGTGTGTTGACAACACAGGTGTCCCAGGATTAGGGGGTGTCTGCGCTCTCCTTTTCATTGTGTACAGCTGAACTTATGTTTTAAAATTCCCCTTCAGTCTTTTCAGGACCAGACATGGAAGAGGAGTGGGTTGGACCTTTGTCCTTCCCATCCTTGTTTACTTTTTTGCCAGCTGATTTCTCTTTCGGTTTGGGTGTGCTCGCCTGAGCCTTTTTCTGGACTTCATTACTTACAAACCTGTTGGCAGCCTTTGCAAACTCCCTAGGGTCTGTGATAGTCTTGTCCACTAGATGCGGGTGTAGGTCATCCTCACAATTCTTCAATATATGCTCACATACAATCAAGTTGTACATCCCTTTAAGTGTGTCAACTTTGTTACCAGACACCCACCCACTCAGATATCTCCACGACAAATGTGTGAACGCTTTAAATGTCTGCCCACTTTTCTTTATTAGCTCTCTGAAGCTATTTAGACACTGTTCTGGGGTTTTACAGAACTTCCTAAGGACGGCCGTCTTCATGCTCTCATAAACGGGCCTTTCCTCAGGAGTTAACGGAGGAATTGCTTCAGTCCCTGGTGTCGGTAAGCGACTCAGCAGGGCTGCACTCCAAAGTACCTAGTCCACTTCCTGTAGCTGAAATGCCAGCTCGAGCGCTTCAAACCAGCCAAAAATATCCTTCCCCACCTTGTAAGCCTTCATTAAGTCTTTGGGGATGTGGCACTGGGGTTTATCCCAGGCAGCCTGGTTTGAGCCACTACCGCTGCTTTCGCTAGATGTGAATCTGTTGGCCTCCTTCTTGTCGACTGGCAGTCTGCGCAGCTCTAGGGCAGCCCTGTCCTGCTCCATTGCAACATTGTCCTGCTGTTTTTGTTCCTCCAGCTCTAGTTTCCTCTCCTCCAACTGGAGCTTTCTAGCCACTTCATCATTAACAGCCAGAACGATGACTGGGCCTTAGAGTCTGAGCCGAGGCCTGGGACCTGCAGGATGCCGTACTAGCCCCTGTCCTCCGGGATGGTTGGAGAGAAAAACTGCTCATGCGGTCTTCCTCATCATCTTCTACTACCCCTCCCGGAAGGTCTTCTTCATTCGGATACACAGGGTCTCTGGGCTCTTCTCTCCAACCGCACTTGCTTCTACCGAAGCGGAGGCTGGTTAGCAGCTCATGTTTATCAACTTTAGTGCTGTGGGGAAGTCCCCGCTCTCGACATGGGATGAACATCCTTGTCATGCCTTTTACAGTCTCTAGGTCAAGATCTATGATTATTACCAATACCTAGCAATGTCTAAATGTTGCCAGCAACAGTACCTTTATTGTTGAGTGACTAAGCTGTGTGCAAGGCTCCAACTAGATCCCATCTCTGACACAAATGTGATGAATCAGCTTCCGGGGCACCAGTGCCCCTGGGGTGACTATCGGTTTCTAAACCATCATCAGCCCCACACCTCTAGTGCACCAGAAGGGATCCAAACAGATTGGAAACACAAGTAAATTATAAACCTCCTTGTCCAGTTTTGGTAACGTGGATGGAACAGCAGGCTTATCTCTGCAAGGTCGTGGATCGTTGGTTTGATGCAACACAGCAAAAATACAAGTGTTACCCAATGATAAAAGGGACTGTCCAGTCAAGGTTGCATGCAAATATCTACTTTATTATTATCACAACAGAGTTCTAGCACACTACAGAATATAACCCACCCTGTAAAGGAACGCAAAGGACAGACAATTTCAAAGAAGGAAAAGGGATGCACTCTGGATACTGTCAGAGGGTAGTTGGCAAAGTAATTAATCACAATAGTTCAAGGATACTTGGTTTCAACACAAAAGGAGCAATAGGTCATAAAATGTCACTAGGGGCCATCAGTGAAAGATCAAGGGGACAGAACCACAGTGTACTTGTGCTTTTAGGAGTTCTTGGTGCTTGACAGTGTAGAGTCAGTTTCAGGGTGCTTTGCAGCTTCTGTGACAGAGATCAAGATGGGAGACAGCTGTAGGTATCAGGCGGCAAGCAGTTTGACGAGCGAGGCTATACAGACGGCTGCAGGCTGGCCTACATGGTTGCTCGGTCTCAGGAATCGTCGTCTCAGTGCTGGTCGGTTGTTCTAAAGCACCGGTCGAGGCGTTTCGGGCAGCCTTAGGACTGCGGCGTAACAGCATTTGACAATGAAGTTGGTTGCAGCTCAAGGGGCTCGACTGGCTCGAAAATGTCAATTCAGGCAGGCGCTGGTAGATGCTTGTCGATGCACTCGTCCTAGCTTCTTTGCTGGTCTTGTGTCCTTTAAGGGGGATGGCCGAAAGCTGTGGAGAGTGTTGCAGGCAGCTGCTTTGTTCTTGGTTTGGTTCAGAGACTCTCTGGCGCTTCCCACCTGGGAAGCTTGCTGCAGGGTCTGGCAGGGCATGCTGTGTGCTGGTTGGGCACCGGTTCTGGAGCTGCTGGAGGGTCCTATGAATTCAGTATTTCCCTCTGTTACTGGGATATGTTTAGGGGATGGATCTTGCTTTTCTCTTGGAGGTCCTGGTCTTCCTTAACCTGCGGAAGATATAATGCAGACTGTACCTTCAGCCAGGGTCCAAGGCTCAGTTCTTGTTTCTACCCCTTGTGAACTCTTCAGATGATGTGCCCAAAAGAGGGGCTCAACCCTCTTTTAAAAGCCAAATCCTGGATCCCCACCAACAATCTCCTGTATGTATGAGGTCATAATCAGAGTGCTTTGCAAAAGAAAAGGTAAAAGGGTGAAAACATGTAGTACTAAGTCCCACCCATCTTCCTGTCTGTTTTGGATCAAAGGGTCTCTCTGGTTAATTGAGCTCTCTGTGGTTCCTGATTAAAGCGGCAGATCTCCCTTGAAGCTGCGGTGTGACCAGACTTTCTGGCTTCTACTAACCACATTCTCGTACCTTCTGAATGGGGTCATCCTGCTGGGATGACTACTGTAAACAGCTGTCCCAGACATGACAGTTCACTGCCCTTGATACTGAGAGGAGGTAGCTGGCTTCAGGTTGACACAGAGGCATATCAAAGGTTATAATTGTTCTTTTATAACAGGCTTAATACTGGAGCCAGTCTCTAAGCGATAGTCCGGGATTCAAACCCGTGTTGCTATGCATTGTCTTGCTTCCAAGACAAATGTGTTGCCCCTGAGCTATCCTCCCGGCCTGTTGTTCAGGGATTCCTCTCTCCTTTGTTAATCACTGCAGCCAGGCCCCATGTTGTCCTGTGTTAAGTATATTCTACTAGTATGCTAGTTATTTTAATCACTGCCACTATTATGCAGGGCTCAACAAAAAGACAGGTTGGATCCATGGAGCCTTTGCTAGTTAATTAGGCTGGCCATGACAGGAGGATGGTTTTGCCCTCTCCCTTCTGAGAGGACATGATGTACTCTTGGCTGTCATATCCCAACTTAATGTGACAGGGTGTCCACCCAGAGTACACAGGTCTATGCGTATGTCATGTGGTGAGAATAGTAAAATATGTATGGATTAGCCGCACACATTTTCTAGAGGCTGATCTATCATCATTCAATTTCATATAAGATTTTTAAAAAGCCCGGGAGAGCGCAGACCCAGCCTGCGGATGGTCGAATTCCTCACACGCCCCACAACCAAGATGGCGCCTACCGTAAGGTCCTCGGGTGGCTCGAAAAAGCAGGGTGGTACACATTGTATTCTTGCTTCCTTTTCCAGCCGCCTGATTGCATGCGTTTCCTTTCCCGGGTGCGAATGATGGCTGCAGCCCTCCTCTGAAGCAATGGCGATAGGTTGAGTCAGACCTGGCACCAGACCTGCCTAGTCTCCAGGTTTATCCCAAAGATTCTGGGGTTCCAGGCTCTTTTCCGGATCTCCGGGGAAGAACAAGGAGTTTCTGGGGTGTCCGACAGTTTCAGTAATCCCCCCACCCCCCACGCACGCCTTTATGTGATTAAAAACATATTGCAAGTGGCCAATCACATGGTGGTGACAGCATAGTGGGGAATCCTGCCTCTTTTCTGGCACCACACCATACTGTTTCCATTTTTTTTCACCATGCTGGCGGGGCAGGTGGGCATGGTCTTGCATGGGTGTGGGCGGGGCGTCCGGTGACGTGGATCTCCGGGTTTGTGTTGTGTATACCCCATCAGGACAGTGGCTCTCAGCTGATCGCAGTAAGAAATGGCGGGAACACCGAACTATATTTTAGGCTCAAATTAGAATGAATTGCATTCTGGGTTGTTTCCTTTTGCCGTGCATTCCGTAGACATAGCGAAAAAGAAATGTATGGCTTTTGCCCACTAAAGATTTGTGAATGTTCTCAGGCATGTTACTATGATCCTAGGCCCACTAGGTTTCCAAGGCAACCGGGAAGATGTCTTACACTAGACTTCCAGTGGAGGCCTGCAAGCCTACTGCATATGATTAAAACTAAGTGTGCACATAAACAGGACATCAGCGTTCAGTTACACACTATACTGGGGTCTGGAACATGACATCAGCGTTCAGTTACACACTATACTGGGATTTACACACTATACTGGGGTCTGGAACATGGCATCAGCGTTCAGTTACACACTATACTGGGGTCTGGAACATGACATCAGCGTTCCGTTACACACTATACTGGGGTCTGGAACATGACATCAACGTTCAGTTACACACTATACTGGGGTCTGGAACATGACATCAGTGTTCAGTTACACACTATACTGGGGTCTGGAACATGACATCAGCGTTCAGTTACACACTATACTGGTCTGGAACATGACATCGGCGTTCAGTTACACACTATACTGGGATCTGGAACATGATATCGGCGTTCAGTTACACACTATACTGGGGTCTGGAACATGACATCAGCGTTCAGTTACACACTATACTGGGGTCTGGAACATGACATCAGCGTTCAGTTACACACTATACTGGGGTCTGGAACATGTCATCAGCGTTCAGTTACACACTACACTGGGAGTTACACACTATACTGGGGTCTGGAACATGGCATCAGCGTTCAGTTACACACTATACTGGGGTCTGGAACATGACATCAGTGTTCAGTTACACACTATACTGGGGTCTGGAACATGACATCGGCGTTCAGTTACACACTATACTGGGATCTGGAACATGACATTGGCGTTCAGTTACACACTATACTGGGGTCTGGAACATGACATCAGCGTTCAGTTACACACTATACTGGGGTCTGGAACATGACATCAGCGTTCAGTTACACACTATACTGGGGTCTGGAACATGACATCAGCGTTCAGTTACACACTATACTGGGAGTTACACACTATACTGGGGTCCGGAACATGACATCAGTGTTCAGTTACACACTATACTGGGGTCTGGAACATGACATCAGCGTTCAGTTACACACTATACTGGGGTCTGGAACATGACATCAGCGTTCAGTTACACACTATACTGGGAGTTACACACTATACTGGGGTCTGGAACATGACATCAGCGTTCAGTTACACACTATACTGGGGTCTGGAAAATGACATCGGCGTTCAGTTACACACTATACTGGGATCTGGAACATGACATCAGCGTTCAGTTACACACTATACTGGGGTCTGGAATATGACATCAGCGTTCAGTTACACACTATACTGGGGTCTGGAACATGACATCAGCGTTCAGTTACACACTATACTGGGAGTTACACACTATACTGGGGTCTGGAACATGACATCAGCGTTCAGTTACACACTATACTGGGGTCTGGAACATGACATCAGCGTTCAGTTACACACTATACTGGGATCAGGAACATGACATCCGCGTTCAGTTACACACTATACTGGGAGTTACACACTATACTGGGGTCTGGAACATGACATCGGTGTTCAGTTAAACACTATATTGGGGTCTGTAACATGACATCAGCGTTCAGTTACACACTATACTGGGGTCTGGAACATGACATCAGCGTTCAGTTGTACACTATACTGGGATCTGGAACATGACATCAGCGTTCATTTACACACTATACTGGGAGTTACACACTATACTGGGGTCTGGAACATGACATCGGCGTTCAGTTAAACACTATACTGGGGTCTGGAACATGACATCAGCGTTCAGTTACACACTATACTGGGAGTTACACACTATACTGGGGTCTGGAACATGACATCGGCGTTCAGTTACACACTATACTGGGATCTGGAACATGACATCAGCGTTCAGTTACACACTATACTGGGGTCTGGAACATGACATCAGCGTTCAGTTACACACTATACTGGGAGTTACACACTATACTGGGGTCTGGAACATGGCATCAGCATTCAGTTACACACTATACTGGGATCTGGAACATGACATCAGCGTTCAGTTACACACTATACTGGGATCTGGAACATGACATCAGCGTTCAGTTATGCACTATACTGGGAGTTACATAATATACTGGGTTCTGGAACATGACATCGGCGTTCAGTTAAACACTATACTGGGGTCTGGAACATGACATCAGCGTTCAATTACACACTATACTGGGATCTGGAACATGACATCAGCGTTCAGTTACACACTATACTGGGATCTGGAACATGACATCAGCGTTCAGTTACACACTATACTGGGGTCTGACATTGGCGTTCAGTTACACACTATACTAGGAGTTACACACTATACTGGGGTCTGGAACATGACATCAGCATTCAGTTAAACACTATACAGTGGTCTGGAACATGACATTTGCCTTCAGTTAAACACTATACTGGAATCTGGAACATGACATCAGCATTCAGTTACACACTATACTAGGATCTGGAACATGACATCAGCGTTCAGTTACACACTATACTGGGATCTGGAACATGACATCAGCGTTCAGTTACGCACTATACTGGGAGTTACATAATATACTGGGTTCTGGAACATGACATCGGCATTCAATACTGGGATCTGACATCGGCGTTCAGTTACACTCTATACTAGGAGTTACACACTATACTGGGGTCTGGAACATGACATCGGCATTCAGTTAAACACTATACAGTGGTCTGGAACATGACATCTGCCTTCAGTTAAACACTAAACTGGAATCTGGAACATGACATCAGCATTCAGTTACACACTATACTGGAGTTTGACATCGGCGTTCAGTTACACACTATACTAGGAGTTACACACTATACTGGGGTCTAGAACATGACATCGGCGTTCAGTTAAACACTATACAGTGGTCTGGAACATGACATCTGCCTTCAGTTAAACACTATACTGGGGTCTGGAACATGACATCAGCGTTCAATTACACACTATACTGGGATCTGGAACATGACATCAGCGTTCAGTTACACACTATACTGGGATCTGGAACATGACATCAGCGTTCAGTTACACACTATACTGGGGTCTGACATTGGCGTTCAGTTACACACTATACTAGGAGTTACACACTATACTGGGGTCTGGAACATGACATCAGCATTCAGTTAAACACTATACAGTGGTCTGGAACATGACATTTGCCTTCAGTTAAACACTATACTGGAATCTGGAACATGACATCAGCATTCAGTTACACACTATACTAGGATCTGGAACATGACATCAGCGTTCAGTTACACACTATACTGGGATCTGGAACATGACATCAGCGTTCAGTTACGCACTATACTGGGAGTTACATAATATACTGGGTTCTGGAACATGACATCGGCGTTCAGTTAAACACTATACTGGGGTCTGGAACATGACATCAGCGTTCAGTTACACACTATACTGGGATCTGACATCGGCGTTCAGTTACACACTATACTAGGAGTTACACACTATACTGGGGTCTGGAACATGACATCGGCATTCAGATAAACACTATACAGTGGTCTGGAACATGACATCTGCCTTCAGTTAAACACTATACTGGGATCTGGAACATGACATCAGCATTCAGTTACACACTATACTGGGGTCTGACATCGGCGTTCAGTTACACACTATACTAGGAGTTACACACTATACTGGGGTCTGGAATATGACATCGGCATTCAGTTAAACACTATACAGTGGTCTGGAACATGACATCTGCCTTCAGTTAAACACTATACTGGAATCTGGAACATGACATCAGCGTTCAGCTACACATTATACTGGGGTCTGGAACATGACATCAGAGTCCAGCTACACACTACACTGGGGTCTGGACCATGATATCAGCGTTCAGTTACACACTATACAGGGGTCTGGAACATGACATCAGCGTTCAGTTACACACTATATTGAGGTCTGGAACATGACATCAGTGTTCATTTACAAACTATACTGGGGTCTTGAACATGACATCAGCGTTCAGTTAGACACTATACTGGGGTCTGGAACATGACATCGGCGTTCAGTTACACACTATACTGGGGTCTGGAACATGACATCGGCGTTCAGTTACACACTATACTGGGGTCTGGAACATGACATCAGCGTTCAGTTACACACTATACAGGGATCTGGAACATGACATCAGCGTTCAGTTACACACTATATTGGGGTCTGGAACATGACATCAGCGTCCAGCTACACACTACACTGGGGTTTGGACCATGACATCAGGCGTTCAGTTACACACTATACAGGGGTTTGCAACATGACATCAGCGTTCAGTTACACACTATATTGGGGTCTGGAACATGACATCAGTGTTCATTTACAAACTATACTGGGGTCTTGAACATGACATCAGCGTTCAGTTACACACTATACTGGGGTCTGGAACAGGACATCAGCGTTCAGTTACACATTATGCTGGGGTCTGGAACATGACATCAGCGTTCAGTTACACACTATACTGGGGTGTCACAGGTTTCCCCCTTTCTCACCTGTTTTCGTTGCCTGATGACTTCTTTAGGAGGAGTCTTCTTTCGTATGGTTCGGGTCTTATACAAGCCCGCTCGGCCGTCCTCGGCTTCCAGTGTTCATTCAGCTTCAATGTCCGGGATCAAGGGGAAACTCCAGGAAACTCAGAGAAAGGGATAAGAAGCACGCGGAGGCGGTGCAAGGATTCCGGGAAGGCTGGATAAGAAGGAGGAAAGGTAATTGGAAGAAGGGTTTCCTGGAACCAGGAAACAACAGAATAGTACAAGGAAGAGTACGGAGCACACGTCTGGTCACAGCTAGCAGCAGCGTCGAGACGCGTGGGGCCGCGGGGGTGTGGCATCTTTATAGAGCACGCTGTGTAGAACGCGAAGACTGTTGAGCGGCTTTCAGTGCTTGCAGCCATGTTGGTAGTATTATGGAGTGTAGACCCCGACGTGTCAGGGACCAGGAGGCCCAGAAAGGGCGAGTTCGATGGTTCATGACACTGGGGTCTGGAACCTGACATCAGCGTCCAGTTACACACTATACAGGGGTCTGTAACATGACATCAGGGGGGGTCTGAAACATGACATCAGCGTTCAGTTACACACTATACTGGGGTCTGTAACATGACATCGGCGTTCAGTTACAAACTATACTGGGGTCTTGAACATGGCATCAGCGTTCAGTTACACACTATACTGGGGTCTGGAAAATGACATCGGCGTTCAGTTACACACTAGACTGGGGTCTGGAACATGACATCGGCGTTCAGTTACACACTATACTGGGGTCTGTAACATGACATTGGCGTTCAGTTAAACAGTATACTGGGGTCTGTAACATGACATCGGCGTTCAGTTACACACTAGACTGGGGTCTGTAACATGACATCGGTGTTCAGTTAAACAGTATACTGGGGTCTGGAACACGACATCGGCGTTCAGTTACACACTATACTGAGGTCTGGAACACGACATCGGCGTTCAGTTACACACTATACTGGGGTCTGGAACATGACATCGGCGTTCAGTTACACACTAGACTGGGGTCTGTAACATGACATCGGCGTTCAGTTAAACAGTATACTGGGGTCTGGAACACGACATCGGCATTCAGTTACACACTATACTGAGGTCTGGAACACGACATCGGCGTTCAGTTACACACTATACTGGGATCTGGAACATGACATCAGCGTTCAGTTACACACTATACTGGGGTCTGACATTGGCGTTCAGTTACACACTATACTAGGAGTTACACACTATACTGGGGTCTGGAACATGACATCAGCATTCAGTTAAACACTATACAGTGGTCTGGAACATGACATTTGCCTTCAGTTAAACACTATACTGGAATCTGGAACATGACATCAGCATTCAGTTACACACTATACTAGGATCTGGAACATGACATCAGCGTTCAGTTACACACTATACTGGGATCTGGAACATGACATCAGCGTTCAGTTACGCACTATACTGGGAGTTACATAATATACTGGGTTCTGGAACATGACATCGGCATTCAATACTGGGATCTGACATCGGCGTTCAGTTACACACTATACTAGGAGTTACACACTATACTGGGGTCTGGAACATGACATCGGCATTCAGTTAAACACTATACAGTGGTCTGGAACATGACATCTGCCTTCAGTTAAACACTAAACTGGAATCTGGAACATGACATCAGCATTCAGTTACACACTATACTGGAGTTTGACATTGGCGTTCAGTTACACACTATACTAGGAGTTACACACTATACTGGGGTCTAGAACATGACATCGGCGTTCAGTTAAACACTATACAGTGGTCTGGAACATGACATCTGCCTTCAGTTAAACACTATACTGGGGTCTGGAACATGACATCAGCGTTCAATTACACACTATACTGGGATCTGGAACATGACATCAGCGTTCAGTTACACACTATACTGGGATCTGGAACATGACATCAGCGTTCAGTTACACACTATACTGGGGTCTGACATTGGCGTTCAGTTACACACTATACTAGGAGTTACACACTATACTGGGGTCTGGAACATGACATCAGCATTCAGTTAAACACTATACAGTGGTCTGGAACATGACATTTGCCTTCAGTTAAACACTATACTGGAATCTGGAACATGACATCAGCATTCAGTTACACACTATACTAGGATCTGGAACATGACATCAGCGTTCAGTTACACACTATACTGGGATCTGGAACATGACATCAGCGTTCAGTTACGCACTATACTGGGAGTTACATAATATACTGGGTTCTGGAACATGACATCGGCGTTCAGTTAAACACTATACTGGGGTCTGGAACATGACATCAGCGTTCAGTTACACACTATACTGGGATCTGACATCGGCGTTCAGTTACACACTATACTAGGAGTTACACACTATACTGGGGTCTGGAACATGACATCGGCATTCAGTTAAACACTATACAGTGGTCTGGAACATGACATCTGCCTTCAGTTAAACACTATACTGGAATCTGGACCATGACATCAGCATTCAGTTACACACTATACTGGGATCTGACATCGGCGTTCAGTTACACACTATACTAGGAGTTACACACTATACTGGGGTCTGGAATATGACATCGGCATTCAGTTAAACACTATACAGTGGTCTGGAACATGACATCTGCCTTCAGTTAAACACTATACTGGGATCTGGAACATGACATCAGCATTCAGTTACACACTATACTGGGGTCTGACATCGGCGTTCAGTTACACACTATACTAGGAGTTACACACTATACTGGGGTCTGGAATATGACATCGGCATTCAGTTAAACACTATACAGTGGTCTGGAACATGACATCTGCCTTCAGTTAAACACTATACTGGAATCTGGAACATGACATCAGCGTTCAGCTACACATTATACTGGGGTCTGGAACATGACATCAGCGTCCAGCTACACACTACACTGGGGTCTGGACCATGATATCAGCGTTCAGTTACACACTATACAGGGGTCTGGAACATGACATCAGCGTTCAGTTACACACTATATTGGGGTCTGGAACATGACATCAGTGTTCATTTACAAACTATACTGGGGTCTTGAACATGACATCAGCGTTCAGTTAGACACTATACTGGGGTCTGGAACATGACATCAGCGTTCAGTTACACACTATACTGGGATCTGGAACATGACATCGGCGTTCAGTTACACACTATACTGGGGTCTGGAACATGACATCAGCGTTCAGTTACACACTATACAGGGATCTGGAACATGACATCAGCGTTCAGTTACACACTATATTGGGGTCTGGAACATGACATCAGCGTCCAGCTACACACTACACTGGGGTTTGGACCATGACATCAGGCGTTCAGTTACACACTATACAGGGGTTTGCAACATGACATCAGCGTTCAGTTACACACTATATTGGGGTCTGGAACATGACATCAGTGTTCATTTACAAACTATACTGGGGTCTTGAACATGACATCAGCGTTCAGTTACACACTATACTGGGGTCTGGAACAGGACATCAGCGTTCAGTTACACATTATGCTGGGGTCTGGAACATGACATCAGCGTTCAGTTACACACTATACTGGGGTGTCACAGGTTTCCCCCTTTCTCACCTGTTTTCGTTGCCTGATGACTTCTTTAGGAGGAGTCTTCTTTCGTATGGTTCGGGTCTTATACAAGCCCGCTCGGCCGTCCTCGGCTTCCAGTGTTCATTCAGCTTCAATGTCCGGGATCAAGGGGAAACTCCAGGAAACTCAGAGAAAGGGATAAGAAGCACGCGGAGGCGGTGCAAGGATTCCGGGAAGGCTGGATAAGAAGGAGGAAAGGTAATTGGAAGAAGGGTTTCCTGGAACCAGGAAACAACAGAATAGTACAAGGAAGAGTACGGAGCACACGTCTGGTCACAGCTAGCAGCAGCGTCGAGACGCGTGGGGCCGCGGGGGTGTGGCATCTTTATAGAGCACGCTGTGTAGAACGCGAAGACTGGTGAGCGGCTTTCAGGGCTTGCAGCCATGTTGGTAGTATTATGGAGTGTAGACCCCGACGTGTCAGGGACCAGGAGGCCCAGAAAGGGCGAGTTCGATGGTTCATGACACTGGGGTCTGGAACCTGACATCAGCGTCCAGTTACACACTATACAGGGGTCTGTAACATGACATCAGGGGGGGTCTGAAACATGACATCAGCGTTCAGTTACACACTATACTGGGGTCTGTAACATGACATCGGCGTTCAGTTACAAACTATACTGGGGTCTTGAACATGGCATCAGCGTTCAGTTACACACTATACTGGGGTCTGGAAAATGACATCGGCGTTCAGTTACACACTAGACTGGGGTCTGGAACATGACATCGGCGTTCAGTTACACACTATACTGGGGTCTGGAACATGACATCGGCGTTCAGTTACACACTATACTGGGGTCTGGAACATGACATCGGCGTTTATTTACACACTATACTGGGGTCTGGAACATGACATCGGCGTTCAGTTACACACTATACTGGGGTCTGGAACATGACATCGGCGTTTATTTACACACTATACTGGGGTCTGGAACATGACATCGGCGTTCAGTTACACACTATACTGGGGTCTGGAACATGACATCGGCGTTCAGTTACACACTATACTGGGGTCTGGAACATGACATCGGCGTTCAGTTACACACTATACTGGGGTCTGTAACATGACATCGGCGTTCAGTTACACACTATACTGGGGTCTGTAACATGACATCGGCGTTCAGTTACACACTAGACTGGGGTCTGTAACATGACATCGGCGTTCAGTTAAACAGTATACTGGGGTCTGTAACATGACATCGGCGTTCAGTTACACACTAGACTGGGGTCTGTAACATGACATCGGTGTTCAGTTAAACAGTATACTGGGGTCTGGAACACGACATCGGCGTTCAGTTACACACTATACTGAGGTCTGGAACACGACATCGGCGTTCAGTTACACACTATACTGGGGTCTGGAACATGACATCGGCGTTCAGTTACACACTAGACTGGGGTCTGTAACATGACATCGGCGTTCAGTTAAACAGTATACTGGGGTCTGGAACACGACATCGGCGTTCAGTTACACACTATACTGAGGTCTGGAACACGACATCGGCGTTCAGTTACACACTATACTGGGATCTGGAACATGACATCAGCGTTCAGTTACACACTATACTGGGGTCTGACATTGGCGTTCAGTTACACACTATACTAGGAGTTACACACTATACTGGGGTCTGGAACATGACATCAGCATTCAGTTAAACACTATACAGTGGTCTGGAACATGACATTTGCCTTCAGTTAAACACTATACTGGAATCTGGAACATGACATCAGCATTCAGTTACACACTATACTAGGATCTGGAACATGACATCAACACTATACTGGGATCTGGAACATGACATCAGCGTTCAGTTACGCACTATACTGGGAGTTACATAATATACTGGGTTCTGGAACATGACATCGGCGTTCAGTTAAACACTATACTGGGGTCTGGAACATGACATCAGCGTTCAGTTACACACTATACTGGGATCTGACATCGGCGTTCAGTTACACACTATACTAGGAGTTACACACTATACTGGGGTCTGGAACATGACATCGGCATTCAGTTAAACACTATACAGTGGTCTGGAACATGACATCTGCCTTCAGTTAAACACTATACTGGAATCTGGACCATGACATCAGCATTCAGTTACACACTATACTGGGATCTGACATCGGCGTTCAGTTACACACTATACTAGGAGTTACACACTATACTGGGGTCTAGAACATGACATCGGCATTCAGTTAAACACTTTACAGTGGTCTGGAACATGACATCTGCCTTCAGTTAAACACTATACTGGGATCTGGAACATGACATCAGCGTTCAGTTACACACTATACTGGGATCTGGAACATGACATCAGCATTCAGTTACACACTATACTGGGGTCTGACATCGGCGTTCAGTTACACACTATACTAGGAGTTACACACTATACTGGGGTCTGGAATATGACATCGGCATTCAGTTAAACACTATACAGTGGTCTGGAACATGACATCTGCCTTCAGTTAAACACTATACTGGAATCTGGAACATGACATCAGCGTTCAGCTACACATTATACTGGGGTCTGGAACATGACATCAGCGTCCAGCTACACACTACACTGGGGTCTGGACCATGATATCAGCGTTCAGTTACACACTATACAGGGGTCTGGAACATGACATCAGCGTTCAGTTACACACTATATTGGGGTCTGGAACATGACATCAGTGTTCATTTACAAACTATACTGGGGTCTTGAACATGACATCAGCGTTCAGTTAGACACTATACTGGGGTCTGGAACATGACATCAGCGTTCAGTTACACACTATACTGGGATCTGGAACATGACATCGGCGTTCAGTTACACACTATACTGGGGTCTGGAACATGACATCAGCGTTCAGTTACACACTATACAGGGATCTGGAACATGACATCAGCGTTCAGTTACACACTATATTGGGGTCTGGAACATGACATCAGCGTCCAGCTACACACTACACTGGGGTTTGGACCATGACATCAGGCGTTCAGTTACACACTATACAGGGGTTTGCAACATGACATCAGCGTTCAGTTACACACTATATTGGGGTCTGGAACATGACATCAGTGTTCATTTACAAACTATACTGGGGTCTTGAACATGACATCAGCGTTCAGTTACACACTATACTGGGGTCTGGAACAGGACATCAGCGTTCAGTTACACATTATGCTGGGGTCTGGAACATGACATCAGCGTTCAGTTACACACTATACTGGGGTGTCACAGGTTTCCCCCTTTCTCACCTGTTTTCGTTGCCTGATGACTTCTTTAGGAGGAGTCTTCTTTCGTATGGTTCGGGTCTTATACAAGCCCGCTCGGCCGTCCTCGGCTTCCAGTGTTCATTCAGCTTCCATGTCCGGGATCAAGGGGAAACTCCAGGAAACTCAGAGAAAGGGATAAGAAGCACGCGGAGGCGGTGCAAGGATTCCGGGAAGGCTGGATAAGAAGGAGGAAAGGTAATTGGAAGAAGGGTTTCCTGGAACCAGGAAACAACAGAATAGTACAAGGAAGAGTACGGAGCACACGTCTGGTCACAGCTAGCAGCAGCGTCGAGACGCGTGGGGCCGCGGGGGTGTGGCATCTTTATAGAGCACGCTGTGTAGAACGCGAAGACTGGTGAGCGGCTTTCAGGGCTTGCAGCCATGTTGGTAGTATTATGGAGTGTAGACCCCGACGTGTCAGGGACCAGGAGGCCCAGAAAGGGCGAGTTCGATGGTTCATGACACTGGGGTCTGGAACCTGACATCAGCGTCCAGTTACACACTATACAGGGGTCTGTAACATGACATCAGGGGGGGTCTGAAACATGACATCAGCGTTCAGTTACACACTATACTGGGGTCTGTAACATGACATCAGCGTTCAGTTACAAACTATACTGGGGTCTTGAACATGGCATCGGCGTTCAGTTACACACTATACTGGGGTCTGGAAAATGACATCGGCGTTCAGTTACACACTAGACTGGGGTCTGGAACATGACATCGGCGTTCAGTTACACACTATACTGGGGTCTGGAACATGACATCGGCGTTCAGTTACACACTATACTGGGGTCTGGAACATGACATTGGCGTTTATTTACACACTATACTGGGGTCTGGAACATGACATCGGCGTTCAGTTACACACTATACTGGGGTCTGGAACATGACATCGGCGTTTATTTACACACTATACTGGGGTCTGGAACATGACATCGGCGTTCAGTTACACACTATACTGGGGTCTGGAACATGACATCGGCGTTCAGTTACACACTATACTGGGGTCTGGAACATGACATCGGCGTTCAGTTACACACTATACTGGGGTCTGTAACATGACATCGGCGTTCAGTTACACACTATACTGGGGTCTGTAACATGACATCGGCGTTCAGTTACACACTAGACTGGGGTCTGTAACATGACATCGGCGTTCAGTTAAACAGTATACTGGGGTCTGTAACATGACATCGGCGTTCAGTTACACACTAGACTGGGGTCTGTAACATGACATCGGCGTTCAGTTAAACAGTATACTGGGGTCTGGAACACGACATTGGCGTTCAGTTACACACTATACTGAGGTCTGGAACACGACATCGGCGTTCAGTTACACACTACACTGGGGTCTGGAACATGACATAATCGTCCAGCTACACACTATACTGGGGTCTGGAACGCAAGGGGACCTGAGGCCATGCCCATGTCCTGGGCTTCCTAGCAGAGTCCTGGCGGTGCACGGAACATTACCCAGAGGTCAGCTGGAATCTCCCCCGCTCTCATAGGCACCTTCCCACAAGCCCCAAGACACACCCAGAGGACTTCCCAGGATAAGAGGGAGGTCAGCAGGGGTTCTTCCAGGGGGCCCTTTATGGATTAGGAGGAAATAATTCGCTTCTTGCTCAAATTGGCCTCGGTTTCCCTACCCATGTCTTCTTCCCAAAGTCCCTTCTCCAGTGCAGGATCCTCTGTGTTTCCTGCAGCGCACCCAATGGAAAGGGATAGGCTGGCCCTTGAGACGGATGGGCTCCTGAGGCAAGTCCATTCTGGGGTGATGGGTCACAGGAGGCCTTGTGAACCTACACCCTACACTGGATTTCACATTAGGCACCTGCTCCATGCAGTGACTGCAGGATTGCTGGCACCCCTAACTCTCACAGGAGGGGCCTCAGCTGGGCTGGCAGAGTGGGCTGGCATCCATGCATTCTGCGAGGCCGGGGAGGTGGTGAAGGAAGTGGGCCAGGAGGTGAGGAATTGTCCATGTCTCCTCCGCTCTTTGGCACTTCTCCTGCTGCTCCCTTCCTTGCAGCTCCTCCCGCATCCACCTCCTCAGCAGACATTGCTTTCCTGACTGTGAAGGTGGCCTTCCTGGTGGCCCTTTCGTCAGCTGAGAAAATAGGTGCGCTTGCAGACTCCTATGTGCTCCCAACCCTTCCCACTGGTCACCCCAAAGGCTGTTACCCTGCACTGCTACCCTGGCTTCCATGTGAAGGTATTTTCGTTTGTTCATCTGTCGCAGGGTACAATATCGCTGGCCTTCCTTCCTGTTCTGCGTAGGACAGAGAGGCTGCACATGAGATCCTGGAAGTCACCAAGACTCTATTGGTGTATTTGGAGAGGAGCACCCCTTTCATACACCCAACAAGCCCAGTGGTACCTTTGGAGTGCCAAGAATGATACAAGACATTACCTCTATCCATCAGTGGCTGCTCTGTCTCTGGCCTCCATGATTTTGGAAGTTTCCTTCCCTGAGGGCAATGCCCGCTACATCCAGGAAAGTCATGGTGGCCTCTTGGATGGAGACAAGGGGTGAACTTCTCCAGGAGACTGGCAGAGCAGCCTCATGGGTCACCGCTAATACCTTTCTATGTCATTATAGGCCCCGCCCCCCGGGAGTCTCTGGTCACGGTTTTGGTTTAGCCATTCTCCAGGCTGCCCTTCCTTACGCTGTGATTGGTTGGAGTCACGAAACCCTCGCGTTGCGCCATTCTTTTATAGGAATAGTTCTGGTTTCTTTGATACCTACCTCTTCAATCCGGACTAGGACGAGGAAGAGGACGTTGGTGATAATGCGCCATTTATTTTCCAGGGTGGTTCGTTACTCCTAGCTCTGATCCCCCTTGACGCAACACTTGCGCCCTCTTCACCACCATTGCTGGTAGCTCACCCTGGTTCCTCTGGAAGTCACAAGAGGATTCTGGGGAGGAACAGGGGTTTATACCATCGATGGTGTGGGGGAAATTCATAAGAGGGATTTTTGGAATGGATTCCAGGTCAGACAGCAGGCTGCCTTCACAAGTAAGGACATTAGGAAGAGCAGTCCTTGAGATAATTAGGGAGCATCACTAGACCCCTAGGAGCATCACTTGCCCGCCACCCCTCCCCCCCACACAACCCCCCGGGGGACTGCTGTAGTGAGGAGCTTCCACCCTCTTCAACACATCCCTCTTCCCTTATGGCCGCTGCTGGAGACATTCACCTCTTCTCAAAGACCATCTGGTATGGATGCTAAGACCATCTCTCTCTCATTAGTATGGCTGCTAAAACCATCTCTCTCTCTCACTGATATGGCTGCTAAGACCATCTCTCTCTCTCACTGGTATGGCTGCTAAAACCATCTCTCTCTCACAAGTATGGATGCTTAGACCATCTCCCCCTCTCACTGGTATGGATGCTAAGACCATCTCTCTCTCACTGGTATCACTGCTAAGACCATCTCTCTCTCACTAGTATGGATGCGTAGACCATCTCTCACTGGTATGGATGCTAAGACCATCTCTCTCTCACTGGTATGCATGCTAAAACCATCTCTCTCTCACTAGTAGGGCTTCTAAAACCATCTCTCTCTCACTAGTATGGCTGCTAAAACCATTTCTCTCTCACTAGTATGGCTGCTAAAACCATCTCTCTCACTGGTATGAATGCTAAAACCATCTCTCTCTCACTAGTATGGCTGCTAGGACCATATCTCTCTCACTAGTATGGCTGCTAAAACCATCCCTCTCTCACTAGTATGGCTGCTAAGACTATCTCTCTCTAACTAGTATGGATACTAAAACCATCTCTCTCTCACTCGTATGGCTGCTGCGACCATCTCTCCTCCACTAGTACGGCTGCTAAATCCATCTCTCTCACTGGTATGGATGCTAAGGCCATCTCTCCCTCACTGGTATGGATGTCAAAACCATCTCTCACTTACTGGTATGGATGCTAAGACCATCTCTCTTTCACTAGTATGGCTGCTAAATCCATCTCTCCCTCACTAGTATTGGTGCTAAGACCATCTCTCTCTTACTAATATGGATGCTTAGCCCATCTCTCCCTCCATGGTATGGCTGCTAAGACCATCTCTCTCTCATTAGTATGGCTGCTAAAACCATCTCTCTCTCTCACTGATATGGCTGCTAAGACCATCTCTCTCTCTCACTGGTATGGCTGCTAAAACCATCTGTCTCTTACTAATATGGCTGCTAAAACCATCTCTCTCTCACTAGTATGACTGCTAAAACCATCTCTCTCTCACTGGTATGGCTGCTAAGACCATATCTAGCTCACTAATATGGCTTCTAAGACCATCTCTCACTACTATGGCTGCTAAGACCATCTCTCTCTCACTGGTATGGATGCTAAGACCATGTCTCTCTCATTGGTATGGCTGCTAAGACCATTTCTCGCTCACTAGTATTGCAACTAAGACCATCTCTCCCTTACTAGTATGGCAGCTATGAACATCTCTATCTCACTGGTATGGATGCTAAGACCATCTCTCTCTCACTGGTATGGCTGCTAAGACCATCTCCCCCTCACTGCTATGGCTGCTTGCTAAGACCATCTCTCTCTCACTAGCATGACTGCTAAGACCATCTCCCTCACTAGTATGCCTGCTAAGGTCATCTCTCTCTCACTGGTATGGCTGCTAAGATCATCTCTCTCACTGGTATGGCTGCTTGCAAATACCATCTCTCTCTCACTAGCAAGGCTGCTAAAACCATCTCTCTCTCACTCGTATTGCTGCTAAGGCCATCTCTCCCTCACTGGTATGGCTGCTTGCTAAGACCATCTCTCTCTCACTAGCATGGGTGCTAAGACCATCTCTCTCTCACTAGTATGGCCGCTAAGGCCATCTCCCTCTCACTGGTATGGATTGTAAGGCCATCTCTCTCTCAATAGTATGGCTGCTAAAACCATCTCTCCATCACTAGTATTGCTGCTAAAACCATCTCTCCCTCACTGGTATGGCTGCTTGCTAAGACCATCTCTCTCTCACTAGCATGACTGCTAAGACCATCTCTCTCACTAGTATGTCTGCTAGGACCATCTCTCTTTCACTGGTATGGATGCTAAGGCCATCTCTCCCTCACTAGTATGGCTGCTAAGACCATCTCTCTCTCACTGGTATGGCTGCTAAGACCATCTCTCTCTCTCTCTCTCTCACTATTATGGCTGCTATGAACATCTCTCTCTCACTAGTATGGATGCTAAGACCATCTCTCTCTCACTGGTATGGCTGCTAAGACCATCTCTCTCTCAGACCATCTTTCTCTCACTGGTATGGCTGCTAAGACCATCTCTCTCTCACTAATATGGCTGCTTAGACCATCTCTCTCTCAGTAGTATGGCTGCTACGACCATCTCTCTTTCACTAGTATGGCTGCTAAGACCATCTCTCGCTCACTAGTATGGCTGCTAAGACCATCTCTCTCTCAGTAGTATGGCTGCTACGACCATCTCTCTCTCACTAGTATGGATGCTACGACCATCTCTCTCTCACTAGTATGGCTGCTAAGACCATCTCTCTCTCACTAGTATGGCTGCTACGACCATCTCTCTCTCACTAGTATGTCTGCTAAGACCATATCTCCCTCACTAGTATGGCTGCTAAAACCATCTCTCTCTCACTAGTATGGCTGCTACGACCATCTCTCTCTCACTAGTATGGCTGCTAAGGCCATCTCTCTCTCTCACTATTATGGCTGCTATGGCCATCTCTCTCTCTCACTAGTATGGGTGCTAAGGCCATCTCTCTCTCACTAATATGGCTGCTACGACCATCTCTCTCTCACTAGTATGGCTGCTAAAACCATCTCTCCCTCACTAGTATGGCTGCTAAGACCATCTCTCCCTCACTAGTATGGCTGCTAAAACCATCGCTCTCTCACTAGTATGGCTGCTAAAACCATCGCTCTCTCACTAGTATGGCTGCTAAGACCATCTCTCTCTCACTAGTATGGCTGTTGCGACCATCTCTCTCTCTCACTGGTATGGCTGCTACGACCATCTCTCTCTCTCACTGGTATGGCTGCTAAGACCATCTCTCTCTCTCACTAGTATGGCTGCTACGACCATCTCTCTCTCACTAGTATGGCTGCTAAGACCATCTCTCCCTCACTAGTATGGCTGCTAAAACCATCTCTCTCTCACTAGTATGGCTGCTACGACCATCTCTCTCTCACTAGTATGGCTCCTAAGGCCATCTCTCTTTCTCACTAGTATGGCTGCTATGGCCATCTCTCTCTCTCACTAGTATGGCTGCTAAGGCCATCTCTCGCTCACTAGTATGGCTGCTACGACCATCTCTCTCTCACTAGTATGGCTGCTAAAACCATCTCTCTCTCACTGCTATGGCTGCTAAGACCATCTCTCCCTCACTAGTATGGCTGCTAAACCATCTCTCTCTCACTAGTATGGCTGCTAAAACCATCTCTCTCTCACTAGTATGGCTGCTAAGGCCATCTCTCTCTCACTATTATGGCTGCTATGGCCATCTCTCTCTCTCACTAGTATGGATGCTAAGGCCATCTCTCTCTCACTAATATGGCTGCTACGACCATCTCTCTCTCACTAGTATGGCTGCTAAAACCATCTCTCCCTCACTAGTATGGCTGCTAAGACCATCTCTCCCTCACTAGTATGGCTGCTAAAACCATCGCTCTCTCACTAGTATGGCTGCTAAAACCATCTCTCTCTCACTAGTATGGCTGCTAAGACCATCTCTCTCTCACTAGTATGGCTGTTGCGACCATCTCTCTCTCTCACTGGTATGGCTGCTACGACCATCTCTCTCACTGGTATGGCTGCTAAGACCATCTCTCTCTCTCACTAGTATGGCTGCTACGACCATCTCTCTCTCACTAGTATGGCTGCTAAGACCATCTCTCCCTCACTAGTATGGCTGCTAAAACCATCTCTCTCTCACTAGTATGGCTGCTACGACCATCTCTCTCTCACTAGTATGGCTCCTAAGGCCATCTCTCTCTCTCACTAGTATGGCTGCTATGGCCATCTCTCTCTCTCACTAGTATGGCTGCTAAGGCCATCTCTCGCTCACTAGTATGGCTGCTACGACCATCTCTCTCTCACTAGTATGGCTGCTAAAACCATCTCTCTCTCACTGCTATGGCTGCTAAGACCATCTCTCCCTCACTAGTATGGCTGCTAAACCATCTCTCTCTCACTAGTATGGCTGCTAAAACCATCTCTCTCTCACTAGTATGTCTGCTAAGGCCATCTCTCTCTCTCACTGGTATGGATGCTAAGGCCATCTCTCTCTCACTAGTATGGGTGCTAAGGCCATCTCTCTCTCTCACTGGTATGGCTGCTAAGACCATCTCTCTCTCACTAGTATGGCTGCTACGACCATCTCTCTCTCACTAGTATGTCTGCTAAGGCCATCTCTCTCTCACTGGTATGGCTGCTAAAACCATCTCTCTCTCACTAGTATGGCTGCTACGACCATCTCTCTCTCACTAGTATGTCTGCTAAGACCATCTCTCTCTCACTAGTATGGCTGCTAAGGCCATCTCTTTCACACTGGGATGGCTGCTAAGGCCATCTCTCTCTCACTAGTATGCCTGCTACGACCATCTCTCTCTCACTAGTATGTCTGCTAAGGCCATCTCTCTCTCACTAGTATGGCTGCTAAGGCCATCTCTCTCTCACTGGGATGGCTGCTAAGGCCATCTCTCTCTCACTAGTATGGCTGCTACGACCATCTCTCTCTCAATAGTATGTCTGCTAAGGCCATCTCTCTCTCACTGATGGCTGCTAAGACCATCTCCCTCTCACTAGTATGGCTGCTAAGACCATCTCTCTCTCACTAGAATGGCTGCTAAGACCATCTCTCTCTCACTAGTATGTCTGCTAAGGCCATCCCTCTCGCACTAGTATGGCTGCTAAGGCCATCTCTCCCTCACTGGTTTGGCTGCTAAAACCATCTCTCTCTCACTAGTATGGCTGCTACAACCATCTCTCTCTCACTAGTATGTCTGCGAAGGCCATCTCTCTCTCACTAGGATGGCTGCTAAGACCATCTCTCTCTCACTAGTATGGCTGTTAAAACCATATCTCTCTCACTAGTATGGCTGCTGCGACCATCTTTCTCCCACTAGTATGTCTGCTAAGGCCATCTCTCTCTCATTGGTATGTCTGCTAAGGCCATATCTCTCTCATTGGTATGGATGCTAAGGCCATCTCTCTCTCACTAGTATGGCTGCTAAGACCATCTCTCTCTCAGACAATCTCTCTCTCACTAGTATGTCTGCTAAGGCCATCTCTCTCTCACTAGTATGGCTGCTAAGCTAAGGTCATGGGCCATTCTCCATGACCCCCGTTGTCGCTGCGATGGTGCCTAAGAAATTAAGAAGATTCCCCCAATCTTCAAGTCTGTTCTGGATCTCCGGGATGGTTGCTGAATTAGGAGATCCCCCTCCCCTTTCTCACTGATCCTCAGTCACTCGTGCAATAGCAGCACAACAAACAGGGCATTTCCCCTTTCTCCAAGGCCATCCCTCGGACCCTGGCGTGGCTGCACACATAGAGTTCACCCCCCCAACCCCCTCCTTTCTTTGCCAGTCGTAGAGGTGTGAGCAGATTCTCTCTTTCCGTACTTTGTCATTGTCGATGACCCCCGGCTCTCGGCCCTCCACTTCCGGGATGAGTCCCCTCGGGCAGCGCCCAAACAATGCTTTGGCTGGAGCGACTCCTGTCGACTCGTGGGGTGTCGTTCTGTATTCCCGGAGGAACTCAGAGGTTTTTCTTCAGATCTCCACCGCCACTTGCTGATATCCAGAAGACTTTGTTCAGCGTTCTCATGAGTCTTTCAGCTTCTCCATTTGCACAGGGCCAGAGTGGTGATACTTTTCGATGTTGGATCCACTTCTACTTCGTGTACTGCACAAACTGGTTTCCTGTAAATGGCGGTCCATTGTCGGAGCATAGGACTTCCGGGAAGCCATGAGTTGTGAACATTTTGTCCAGGGCCAATATCGTGTGGTCACTTGCTGTTGAGTCCACCAGCTCATCCTCTGGATATCTTGACCATTGGTCAACCACGGCCAAAAAGAACATGCCCCTCCCGGTTGACCTAAAATCGGCATGGACAGTGCCCCAGGGGCTTTCACTTCTTTCCATAGAGATAATCGACTGCGCTCTCTCCAGTGGGCTCGCCGCTTGGCATGGCATGCACCTCCGCACATGCGTCTCTACCAGATTTTCCAAGTCCGGAAACCAAACCTTTGGTCGCAGTCGCGCCTTGGTCTTTGCGATCCCATGGTGCCCGGTGTGCGCTATTTCCAGGACTCAGGCCCTCAACACTTGAGGGATGACGATCTGTCTCCCCCGCAGCAATAGTCCATCGTCTGAAATTGAAAGCTCGTCCCAGACTTAACATAGGGCCTGAAGAACTCTCTGGGCCCTGTGTTCCCACCTGGTGTTGTTCTGGAGCACTTCTTTCCATACCCCACTCCATTTCGCGGCCTGAATGATCTTGAAGACCTCGTCCGTCGCCGATTCTCGGGCCATGACTTCCCTCGACAGTGCTACTGGCATTGCGCTTTCAACAATGCTGTTCATGAACTCTTGGCACTCCATCAGCTCACCGGGTCCTTGACCTCTCCCATAGTTGGGGTGTCGGGACAAGTTGTCCGCTGGATTGTTTGTTCCGGACCTGTACACCAGTTTGACTCCATATTCGATGAGAGCAAGCATCCAGCGCTCAATCCGAGGTGGGGCTTCGACGATACTCCTGCCAGAATCGGCAGAAGTGGTTTATGGTCTGTTACGACCGTCACCGGCTTTCCGAGGATATATAACCGAAAATGTCTGCAACCCCATAGGATCGCCAGCACCTCCCTCTCGATCTGCGAATAGCGTCCTTCGGTTTCTGTGATGGCCTTGCTCGCATAGGCAATGGGGCGCATGTCACCTCTGGCATCCGACTGCATGAGAACGGCTCCCAGACCCACTGAGCTGGCATCCACAATGATTTCTGACTCCGCAGTGGGGTCAAAATATGCCATTGTGTCTTGGTCAGAAAGTGCCCTCTTGATCCCCCCGAAATGCCTCTTGCTCTTTCTTGTCCCAGACCCACGGGGTGTCGTTTCTTGTCAGGGCCCGGAGTGGTTCAGAAAGGGACACCAGACCTTTTATGAACCGTCCACAATAATTGACCATCCCCAGAAAACTGCACACCTCTGTGGGCGACTGGGGGGCAGCAGCTTCACGGATGTCCTTGATCTTTTCTGGGTCTGGTGACACCCCACTCGCGTGGAAAATGAACCCGAAGAATCCGATGCGATCCTTAAAGAATTCGCATTTCTCCCGGTGCAGGGTGAGGCCCAGTACCTTCAGCCTCTGCAAGGTTGCCTCCAATCGTTTCATATGTTTGGCCTGGGATGTAGCGAATACTAAAATGTCATCGCTCATATTGAGCACACCCTTCAGGCCCGCTAATGCACCCCATATGCAACACCTTATGGTGTTTTGGAAGACTTCTTCAGCAGAGGACACACCGAAGCTGAGACGTTTGAGCTGGTAGAGACCCTCGTGAGTGGTAAAGGTTGTTATATACCTAGAGTCTGGGTGCAGTTCGAGCTGGTGATATCCTGACCTCAGAACTAATTTGCTGAAAACTTTGGCTCCCTGCAGCTCACCGACAATGTCGTCTATCGTAGGTGTTGTATGGCGTTCCCGCTTGATGGCAGCGTTTGGGAGACGCATGTCCACACAGATGCGGACAGCACCGGGCTGTTTTCGGCTTTGGCGCCACGACAATCAGCGAGACCCACAGAGTTGGTCCTTCGGCTCTCTCGATTATGTCCATCACGATGAGTGACTGGAGCTCCTTCTCGACTTGTGACCGGAGGTGGAAGGGTATTCTACGGTGTTTCAGTGCTGTGGGCCGAATTGTCTCATCAATCTGCAGGCGCACTGGCGCTGCCTTTAGTTTGCCTATTCCTTGAATGATGTTAGCGAACTTGTCCAGAAGCTGGTCGACATCAACCTGGTATACCTCAAGTGCAAAATGTACAATGTCTAAAGCTTCCGACGTGGCGCAGCTCAACAGGCAGTGTGGGCTGACGTCAGTGACAAAGAATCTCGCTTTGATGACTTTGGCCCCACGGGACACAAGTGCCACAAACACACCCTGGATCGGTAGGAGTGTGCTTCCTCCAGAAGTAAATATTTTGGCCTTCGACTTGTCCAAAGGTGGCAGGCCCGGGATGGCTTCATAGTATTCAGTGGCTAGCATACATAGCGAGGCCCCTGTGTCGATCAGCACTTGTGTAGGGGTGCCTTGGATGTTCATGACACAGGTCGACTGCCTCCGTTTCTTTGCTCCCATAGCCAGATTCTAGATGAAAAAGATCTCTTCGTCTTCCTCTTCCTCCTCAGCAATGTGGAGCCTTTGGGTGTCCTGTTCCACCGTGGCGATGCTGCGTTGTCTCCTGACTCTCGCTGGCCCTCTTTGCGTGGTTACTGGGGCAGCTGCACGACACATCCTGGCATAGTGTCCCGGCATGTTGCATCTCCCGCAGGTTCTCGTCTTTGCTGGACAGTCCTCTGAGTGCGGAAAATCATACCCTCAATATTGGCACACGGCGGGGGTACCATGCATGGGCGATGTTTCTTGGCGCTTCTGGCTCCAGCGAGATCTTGACGGGGCTTGTTTCCTCACTGCAAACGCCTCCTCGCTTTTGCACGGGCGCACTGCAGCGTCCATTCTTGCCACTCTACTCTCAGCAAGCTCGTAACCCTGCCACTGTCCAATATTTGTGTTAAAGTCATGCCTGGCTCCCTCAAGATTTGTCTGCGCAGTTTGCCAGAGCTACAGCCTTGAATCAGTTGGTTACGAATCATTACCTCGGCTTCATTCCACCTGCAGGTTCTCGCCAGCTGTCACAGGCACGCGCAAAATTGGTCCAAAGATTCATCATGATTCTGTTTCTCCCCGTACATGAAGAATCTGTCAAAATCCACATTTGACAATGGAATAAAGTGATTGTGAAGTGCTGTTTTAACATTGACATACGTCACTGCAGGCAAGTTCAAAGACTCATAAATCCGCAGAACTTCTGTACCTGCTGAGTAGAGTAGTGTCGCCACTTTTGCATCATCATCGGTTTCGCCCGTGGCTGCAAAAAACATGTCCAATTTCTTTATCCACAGAAGCCATTTGGGGCCCAGTTTCGAGGGTGGGCCGGAGGTGTCGAACTCCTGCATAGGCTGTAGTGATCCATGTTGTCTTCGTACCACTCTTGCTGTCGTGGGTGCTTCACCATCACTGTCCGCCATCTTCACAGGTCTCACAGGCACCTCAGTTTTGTAATAGAGGCTGCAAACCTGACTCAAACAGATGTTGACGTACCTGGATGCGTGGGCTACGACGGTGTGGTGAAGATCTGTTCCAGCACCCAGCTGACAGTTGGTGTCTGGATGACTCCTCTACCTCTTTGCCCCAAAAGCCTGTTCTCATGGGTCAAAATGCAGTCCTCCAGGCTGGAAGACTGCAGGGTTTCCAAAAATTGGAGTTTTATGTTTCCCTCAGCACGTGGGCAGCGCACGAGCACCCTTGCGGGCCGCTACTGCCTCACGCGCTGAAACAAAATGGCCACCATCACTCGTGTCGGGTCCAGGAATCGGCGGAAGAAAAATGCCCTTGATTGACACACTTGCGTGTGTCGAGCGTTTCTTTCGTTCGGTCCCTCCTCGTCGCCAATGTGATGTGGTAACCAGCGCTTCGGGCCACCTCACAAACATACGTACACGCATCCATACAGTAATACATGGACACACGTCTTATGACTGCGAGGTCCCGGCAGCAACTGCCGCCCGGACCGTCTTTATTCGTAATGCACATGCGCACCCAAAGCGAGGCTCGCCCATGCGCACATGTTCACTAAAGACGTAACACTAAGTTCACACTATGTAGGTGTTATGGAGCCCAGCTCTCCTGGCCCTTCTAACGCTTCTCACCCTGCCTGCTCTCTCCCCTGGCTCTGCCCTCCCGTCTTGGTTATGTAGATCTCTAGCCTGTGCCAGGTGCCGTCTCCACTATTGGCTGGCATTGCCTTCTGGGTCTCTGGAGTGATGCTTTCAGAACTCGGGGGAGGTGGGCCTTTAAAAGGATTGGCGGCCATCTTGGAAACCTGCCACAGGCCTTGAGTGTTTGTTTTGGTTTAGCAAACTATTTCCCTCTCTCGCTGGTTCACCGTGTTCTTCTCAAGTGAAATGCTTTAAACCTGGGGCCTCTCAAGTTTCTGGGGCCTCTGAAGTTTCTGGGACCTCAAGTTTCTGGGGCCTCTCAAGGTCCTGGGGCATGCTAACTTTCCTTTTCCTCCAGACTTTCAAATTGTTGTTTCCCCTGTTCCATTAAAGCTAAATAAGCGTTTTATATGTGCAAGTCCTGCTGCTGAAGGGGGGCTAGGGGGCTAATGTTTCCCACCGCGCTGACCTGGCCGACTGTGGAAGAGGTGCTGTTGGGTCAGGGGGGGTTGGAGGGGAGGGGTGCTGGATATATCTCACCCCTTGATCCAGAAATGGGGTTTCCATTCAGAACAACGAGGCAGGTCTCTGTTGGATATTGGAGTTCTGGGAGGGGGCTCTCCTGCAGCTTGTTTGAGTTTTGCATCACCTGCTGGGAGATCCCCCCCCCCTACCTCGCCTGCTGGGGCCATGGTTACCATGCAGATCAATGGGAATACTTTGCCTAGTTTCTTCTCCAGTGGGTTTCTGGCTTGTATGGGCTTTTGTTTGGGCTGGATTTTTGAGGAGACCACCCCCACCGCAGCATAGCTCTCAACTCACCCGATTTTGGCAGGTGTCACCTGCCTTCAAAGCAGACGAATCACCCGCCAAGTCCCTCATACGCCCATTCACTTCAATGGGCCTCTCACCCGCCAAAAAGCAAATCGGGTGTTTTCACCCGCCTAGGTGACAAAAAAGGTTGGGAGCTATGCCGCAGTGCAGGGGTCCCAGATTCCACATCAGGGTATCTCAGCACTTTAATGAATACAAACCTGCCAACATCCACGCTCCCGGGTCTTGGGATATCTGGTCTTTAGTATAACTGGTATAGACTGGGTTCACTGGGGCTGTACCATCCAGGTAACAACGCAGGCGATGGAGGGCCCATACGCTCTGCAGAGGCCACACTACTTAGAAGACAGTTTCCTCTAGCCCCACTATTCTCCCAGTCCTTCCCAGCCGGTTTGTCCACTGTGATTGGTGGGGGGGGGGGTGTGCTGGCAGCAGTCTCAGATCTCCTCCTGCCTTGCACGGGTGCCACACCCCGAGGGCCATCTCGGTTCTGTGCCCGTTACGGCAATTCATCCATTGGTACCCGTGCAACATTTGCCAGTTGTCCATCAGGGAGTTGTTGCAAGTGGTCATTAGTCCCTAGCACATGTCCCTGCCACCTCTCTCAGCCAGCGACACGTGGCCGCGGCGAGCTGCAGGATGCCTTCCCTCCAATCCAATATCTTTATTTTGGCAGAAACCCCATAAAATATTAATACAACACAGTATAAAAGAATACAAATGTTAAACAGATAAAATGATGGCACTCACATCTCCAATATAAAAACTATAAACAACCCCACATGGTAATTAAGAACAGTATTAAGTATTATTTGACAATAGTCTTCTCTTTTTTAAAACAGAAGTTAAGAAAACAAACAGACCTCACAGATGACTAAGAAGAGCAACATGTTAGTGCATCAGGGGCCAAATGAATAGACAGTACCTTGCGGTGGACCCATAATTGCCTAAGCCATTGCAACCTCTCCACATGATGAAATGGGCAAAAGAAAAAAAGGTGCTGTGAGGAATTCGACCATCCGCACAGTGGGTGTGCGCTCGCCTGGGCTTTTTTGACATTTTAAATGAAATTGAATGACGGGAGATCACCCTCTGGAAAATGTGTGGGGCTAATCCACGCGCATTTTCCTATGCTCACCCCATGACATACACCTAGACCCTGTACTCTGGCTTGACATGGCCTACAGGTGACGTCCCCCTGTCATATTTTGTTGAGATATGACAGCCAGGATTACACCATGTTATCTCCGAAGTGGAAGGGTCAAACGTTCCCCCTGCTATGGCCAGTCGAATTAACTAACAAAGGCTCCATGGATCCGCCCTGGTCTGTTGTTTACCTCTGTTTCCAGTGGCAGCTATGCATATTAATCAGAGTTTTATTCAAACAGGCCCACATGGGGCCTGGCTGCAGAGAATAACAAAGTAGACGG
Organism: Ambystoma mexicanum; assembly: GCF_040938575.1. NCBI lineage: Eukaryota > Metazoa > Chordata > Amphibia > Caudata > Ambystomatidae > Ambystoma > Ambystoma mexicanum. The sequence continues at coordinate 17,219,493 of NC_090940.1, forward strand.
GAATCCGCAACAACCTTTGCTATGTACTGTGTCAACCTAAAGCCAGCTACTGCCTCTCAGTATCAAGGGCAGTGAAATGTCATGTCTGAGACAGCTGTTTACAGTAGTCAACCCTGCAGGTGGACCCCATTCAGAAGGTATGAGAATGTGGTTGGCAGAAGCCACAAAGTCTGGTCATGCCACAGCTTCAAAGGAGACCTGCCACTTTAATCAGGAATCACAGTGAGCTCAGTTAACCAGAGAGACCCTTGGATCCACAACAGACAGGAAGATGGGTGGGACTTGTTTTCACACCTTTACCTTTTCTATTGCAAAGCACTCTGGTTATGACCTCATGCATACAGGAGATTGTTGGTGGGGAGCCAGGATTGGTTCATTAGGATAGGCTTAGCCTACACCAATCCCTGTGGTCCATTTGGCTTTAAAAGAGGGTCGAGCCCATCTTTTGGGCAGATAATGTGACGACTTCAAGAAAAACACAGCATTAGACCCTGGCTGTAGGTACAGTCTGCCTTACATCTTCTGCCAGTGAAGGAAGGCCAGGAACTCCCAAGAGAGAAGCAAGATCCCTACCCTGAACATCTCCCTGGTAACAGAGGGAGATTCTGAATCCCGAGGACCCGTCCAGCAGCTCCAGAACCGGTACCCAGCCAGCATACAGCGTACCCTGCTAGGCTCTGCAGCAAGCTTCCTAGGTGGGAAGTGCCAGAGAGTCTCTGAACCAAACCAAGGACACAGCAGCTGCCTGCAACACTCTCCTCAGCTTTGGGCTGTCTGCCTTAAAAGACAACACAGTTCCTGTGAAGAAGCTAGGAGGAGTGTATCGACAAACATCTACCGATGTCCACCTTAAAGGACATTTTCGAGCCAGTCGATCCCCCTCGAGCTGTAACCAACCGCACCGCTGACTGTTGTCATACCACAGTCTCTAACGCTGTCCCAGACGCCTCGACCAGTGCTTCAGAACTGCCGACCAGCACTGAGGCAATGATTCCTGACCCTGAGCTGTGTGTATGCCAGCCTGCAGCCACCCATCCAGCCTCGCTCCCCGAACTGCCTGCTGCCTAATACACAGAGCTGTCTCCTGTCTTGAACTCTGTCGCAGAAGCTGCAAAGCACCCTGAAACTGACTCTACACTGTCAAGCACCAAGACCTTCTACAAGCACAAGGTATATTTGGTTCTGTTCCCCTGGTCCTTCTCCAAAGGCGCCTAGTGACATTTTACAACCCATTGCTCCCTTTGTGTTGAAAGCAAGTATTTTTACGATTAATTACTATACCGACTACCCTCCTGTCAGTAACCAGAGTGCATCCCTTTTCCTTCTTTGAAATAGTTTGTTCTCTGCATTTCTTTGCGGGGTGGGTTGTATTTCGTACTGTGCTAGAACTGTCTGTTGTGATAATAAAGTAGATATTATTATACAACCTTGACTGGGCAGTTCCTTTTATCATTGGGTAATAATTGTATTTTCGCTGTCTTGCGATAAGCCTGCCGTTCCGTCCACATTACCAAAATTGGACAAGGAGGTTTATAATTTGCTTGTGTTTCCAATCTGTTTGTATCCCTTCTGGTGTACTAGAGGTGTGGGTTGATTGATGGTTTAGAAACCGATATTCATCTATTCAGCTATAGTCAGCCGACTCATCTAATCTCCCGGACATCGGCAGGTAAGCCCAGTGGGGCTGTAGCTTGGCAATATTTCACTGTTTCGGGCACAAAGCACAATCAATTTCATTGAGCCCTAATTTTGATAACTGGCTCTTACAAATGTGTTTATCTTTGCTTTGCTGCTTGCAGTTGCTACAACACTCCAACTGCCCTTGTGGGCTTAACGGGGCTACTACCAGTCGATACATTTTCATCTCCATCATGGCTGCCGCCACCTACGTTCTTCCAGGCAACTGAGTGCCTCTTTCATCAGCAGCACTGCGGCCGCTCTGTTTGGCTCTCTGAATCCACATAAGGGCCAATTGGTAAGATGGCAGGTGAGAAAGCCGGCCCACCACCCCAAGGCCTTCACCTAAGGTCCCCTGTTTGGCCCTATCTAGCGCTGGAGGGAGTTACCCTCCCTGCTGCTATTCCCTGGCCCTCTGTCTCTTGGAATCATTCCCAAATCGATTCACATGGACTGGGACCACTGCAACGCCTCTGATCATGATCGTAAACCTGACTTTGAAATTGCCCTGTTAAGCAACTTGATTCACATTGGCCTTGACCTCACACTGTCCTTGGACATTTTTTAATGCATCTGGTTGCTCCATTCTTCTTTCCACACAGAATGGGTGGGCTTGTACTCCTCTCTTCTTGCCTCCTCCCCTAAACTTCATATTGACTCCTCAGATGTGGCTACTTTATCCTTTCATGACCTCTGCAACTCTCTTTCCCTCACTATCCTTCCATCTGGCCCAACCCACTCTGACGGACACACCTTGGATGCTCTCATATCAACAGACATCCCAATCTGTAACCATCTTACTACCCCTCTCTCCTAGTCTGACCACTCTCTCCTCTCTTCCCACCTTGACATCCACTTTTTAAAAAAAAATGATTTAGCATTTTTAAAGCGCTCACGCAGCCCGCAGGTATCGAGGCGCTGTTATAGGAACTATTTGTTAATTGCGTAATTGTTTTTTTTTCTTAGTTGCGTATTTACAACGCACTTAAAAACCTAGAGGTTTCTAAGCGCGGATCTGGGGATCGAACCTGTGTTGCTTCCTGTCGTCTTGCTTCCAAGGCGAGCACGTTGCCGCTGAGCTACCCTCCCTGTCCCCTGATGAAGTCTACGCTCACACTGCCAGTCTCTTCCGTCATTCGGCCGATGAAGCATGTGTCAGACATTGCATTTGTCTCTTCCTTCATCCCTCCTCCTCCCCCTTCCTTTGACCCGCCTTCTGACTCTGTTCTAGCTAACCTCCACCTCTCTATCACCAACACTCTGGACAACCTAGCTCCTGTCATGAGGATCCATATAAAGCCTGTCTTGGTATGACTCTGACATGGCAGCTTTGAAACGCAAGTGCAAGTGGCAGACAACTAGGTCATCCTCTGAGAAACCGGCCTACCGATTGCCCCAAAGACAATTTCGTCTCGCCATCTGTTCCAAGAAGAGGGCTCACGTCCAAGCCCGCATCTCTGGAGCCACCAGCTGAACTCTTTAAAGTCTGCAAGGAACATGCCAATCCAACTGCAGTCTCCTCTTCTCCTCCTTTCTCCCAGGCCCTCTGCACTGCACTGGCCGCCCACTTCGCCTAAACTCAGGAAATCCTGTCCTCTCTGTCTTCAGCTTCCCCCTTGAGCCCTCCCTCTTCTATTGCATCCCTTGGCCCCCCTCTGTCCCCCATAATCTCCTCCTTCCCTCCCATTGCACCAGATGAGATCTCTAGAGTTGTCCGCTCTATGAACACTCCTCTAAACAGGTGCCCCCCTGCTCCTCCAGAACCATCAAGGAAAACATTGCCTCTCTCGACCCAGCCTTGGCTGACCTCTACAACCATTCCTTCACCACTGGCTGCTTCCCGCAACCCCTTAAACACTCTTTTGTGCACCCACCGCTAAAAAAGCTGTCTGCTGAACCTTCTTGCCTGGCTAACTATTGCCCTATCTCTATCACCCCTGTTTTGGGTAAACTCATGGATAAGCTGATCCTCTCCCAACTGACCCTCCACACCGAAGTGGCTGGCTGCCTCCGTGACCACCAGTCTGGTTTCAGGGCATCCAGAGGCACAGAAACCTCTCTTGATCACCCGTGATGACCTGCTCTCTAACCTGGATTCAAACACACCCTCTGTTCTGATGCTCCTTGATCTCTCTTCTGCCTTCGACACTGTCAACCACTCCATCCTCATAAACCATCTCCATGATACCCTAGGCATCATAGACTGGGCACTGGAGTGACTGACCTCCTTCCTTTCTAACAGACCCTCCCAAGTGCAAATGGGTCTTTTTCTCTCCTCCACCTCACTCTCTACCTGTGGCGACCCCCAGGGCTCTATCCTGTCGCCATGGCTCTTCAACATCTACCTGGCACTTCTGGCCCACTTGATTGCCACCATCTCCCCTCATTTTCAGTGTTATGCTGATGACACTCAGTTCTACTTCAAGCTTCATTCCTCTACCTCTTCCCGGTCCTCGCTCATACCCGACTGCCTGACTGCTATTCAGGCGTGGTGCTCAGCCAATAATGTCTGCCTTAATGCCAGTAAGACAGAGATCCTTCTCATTGGGACCCCTGCTTCCGTCCCGTATCCTGGACGCCCTCCTTGGGCCCCCTCCCCTCACCCTCTTGTAGGGCAAAAAACCTTGGGATCATCTTCGACTCTTCTCTCTTCTTCTCCCCCCACATTACAGACCTTGCCAAGAAGTCCAGCTTTCAGCTCCGCCTCCTCAGAGGCATTCTTCATTCTCCCCTTCCTCTCCTTCCCCAGAAGCTCAACGTCTCCAGAGCCCTGGTTCTCTCTAGGCTGGACTACTGCAACAGCCTCTTCCTCAATCTGCCTCTTTCCTCCCTTCGCCCCCTTCAACTAATCCAGAATAGGACTGTTAGACTTATCCTTGGTCTCAAGCCCAGGAACTGCATCCCTCCAACCCTAAAACCCCTCCACTGGCTCCTGGTGACCGCAAGGATCACATTCAAGACCCTTTGCGTCATCCACAAGGCTCTCTGCAGCCTGGGTCCTCTCTATATCCAGCGTTCCCTTCCTAAATACCTCCCTGCCAGAGTCCTTCAGTCCTCTGGCTCCAACTCCCTGCATGCCCAACATTTCTCCAAGCAGGGAGTGGGAGGTAGATCCCTTTCCTTGGCTGGTTCCTCCCTCTGGAATGGCCTCCATGCCCCCCTCAGACTTGAGCCAGATCTCCTTAAGTTCTGTAAACCTCTCAAGACTTTCCTTTTCTCCTATTCATTCCCTCGCCCCCTCCCGTGCTAACTTTCCCTCTGCCGCAGTGACTTGGGCCTGGTCCTCTCAGAGTCATACAGGGGCCATACCATTGCCCTACCAGTCCCCCCAGCATCCCTTGCCAGGACTTGCCTTCTTGGCCCCTCCAGCACTTGCCCACCCCTCCTCCCTTTGGCCACCCCACTCCTGCACTTCTCCCTGCACCTCAGCCCCCTTGCACTTACCATCTTGTTCTTGCACGGTAGGATTGTCTCATGGCCAATATAACTGTTTTTTTGTGTTTCTTTCTTTCCTATGCCCCCAACCCCCCAACTTGTGGCACCTGGAAACACTTATGTATAGGTGCCATAGAAATGTCCAACAAATAAATAAAATCCCTGGGCCACTGGTGCTCCGAAAATGTATTCATCATATTGGTGGCAAGCGGTCGGATCTAGTTGGAGTCTCGCGCACAGCTTAGTCACCCAATGATAAAAGTATGTTGCAGGCAACGTTTAGACACTGCCAGGTATTTGTAATAATCATGGATCTTGACACAGGTGCTGTAAAACGGAGTGACCGGTGATATTCTTGGATCACCACATGAGGAGTTATATTTTTGGCAGCATGTCTGCATCGACTCCCTGGCTCCTGCCCTTGCTGACTTCTGCAATCACTCCTTTGCCTCTGGAGTCTTCCCATCCCCTCTCAAGCACTCCCTTGTGAACCCCCCTTCTTAAGAAACCCTCTTCCGACCCTTCCTGCCCAGCTAACTATCGCCCAATCTCTATCACTCCCTTCCTGGGTAAGCTCCTGGAGAAACTGGCCATCTCCAAGCTTAATCTCCATGCTGAATCTGTTGGTAGTCTTCATGACCATCAGTCTGGCTTCAGAGCTGCCAGAAGCACGGAAACTGCTCTCCTGAACATCCGTGAGGACCTGCTCTCGAACCTTGACTCTAACATTCCATGTGTCCTCATTTTGCTTGATCTCTCTTCTGCCTTTGATACTGTCAACCATACCATCCTGCTCAACCGTCTCCGTGATAACCTGGGTATCACTGGTCAGGCTCTGGCGTGGCTGACCTCTTTCCTCTCCAGTCGACCCTCGCAGGTCCAACTGGGGTCTTTCCTCTCTGACATCTTTTGCTCTACCTGTGGTGTCCCCCAGGGATCTAACCTCTCTCCCTGGCTGTTCAACCAGTATCTGGCACTCCTTGTCCACCGCATCGCCGCTCTCTGCCCCAACTTTCAGTGCTATGCGGACGATACCCAGCTCATTTTCAGGCTACCCTCGGCCTCCTCTTCTCCTTCCCTCATCTCTGACTGTCTTTCTGCTATCCAGGAATGGTGTGCCGCCAACGACCTCTGCCTTAATGCCAGTAAGACTGAGATTCTACTCATCGCCACTCCCACTCCCTCCTTACCTGCAGCTCTCTGGCCGGCCTCTCTGGGCCCTCTTCCTGCTCCTACCTGCAAGGCAAAAAACCTCTGGGTCTTCTTCGACTCCACACTCTCCTTCTCTCCTCACATATCCGACATCTCTAAGAAGTCACACTACCAGCTACACCTCCTCAGAGGTATCCTTCCTTTCCTCTCCTTCCCCCAGAAGCTCACTGTCTCTAGAGCCCTGGTTCTCTCGAAGCTGGACTACTGTAACAGCCTCTATCTAAATCTGCCCGCCTCTACTCTCCGCCCTTTGCAACTCATCCAGAACAGGACTGCGAGACTTGTCCTTGGCCTCAAGCCCAGGGACCGTATCTCTCCACGACTGAAATCACTACACTGGCTCCCAGTGACTGCGAGGATCAAGTTCAAAACCCTCTGCCTTGTCCACAAGGCCGCCTGGGGCCTTGGGCCAAAATACCTTCAACTCTCTCTTCCTAAATATCTTCCTTCTCAAGCTCTTCGCTCATCTGCCTCCAACTCCCTCAGGCTCAGCCGCTTCTCCAAACAACGAGTTGGGGCAGATCTCTCTCCGCTGCAGGGGCCTCCCTCTGGAACAGCCTTCCTGCCTCCCTGAAACTTGAGGAGAACCATTTCCGGTTCCGGAAGCACCTCAAAACCTTCCTCTTTGCCTCCGCTTTCTCTACCCCTCTCCCCTGCTAAAATTACTGAAACTGCACTGAATCTGCAACTGGGCCACTCACCGGTCCCGGTCCTTGGCCCAGCCACTCTCCCCTGCACTGCCTCCCTGGCACCCCCTGCACTGCGGGACTGTGTCTGTATCCCTACAGCCCCCCTTCCCAGCACTTGTCTGCACTTATCTCGCACTTGCCACCAGCTGACCCTTGTTATTTATCCTGTATGCTGTATGCTAATAACCCTGTACTGCACTTTCCCCTCTCCCTTTCCCCCATGCACTTTTCCCTTCCCCTCTACCCCTGCACTTGCGCGATCTGAATGACACCTGGCCTAGTAGGATCGTTGTCTGTCTCCCCTTGTTCCCCCCCTGCCTCGTTGCGCCTTGAAACACTTGTGTATAGGCACGTTACAAATGCCATATCATATCATATCATATCTGCTTGAACCTAATAGGCAGATCACATTTGCAATCCACATACTGTTGGAATTAAAGTTGGCTATATTTGCACATTGTTAATTACGTTGCTGTTGATTACAGCACTGGCACTTTTTTATTGAGTGATGATGAGTAGGTTTTATTGTGTGTGAATGAGTGCATTGAGATAAGTGATTAGCATTGTATGAATGTTAGTGTGAATATCATTGGCACTTTGGTACTTGTGCACCTTATATTGATATTATTGAATTGTGTTTATGTGAATATATTTTAGTTCTGTTAAAACAAATGTATATCTTTTGAATTCGAGACTCCAGTGTCCTCTTGTTTCTACTCGGTATTACCCAAATTGTTCGTTTACAATTGTTCGAAAGAACAATTGACCGAATTTAAAGGGTCACAATTGACCTTTTCACAATTGACCGAATATATATATATGGGTTTTGGGTTTTGGGGGGTTTGGCGCTGGGTGGGGGGTTGTGGGGGGTTTCGGTCAATTGTGAAAAGGTCAATTGTCATTCGAGCAGTTGTAAAACGAACAATTCGTATACAACCTTCTACTCTAGTGGGTGAAGTACTTTTTTGGTGGCTTACCCAATATTAATATTGGAATTTGGTTATGTCCACCGATCCCCACGCGATACCAGCCCTTTGCACTGTTTAGATACTGTAAAAGGCATGACCAAGGATGTCCTGCCATTCCTGTGTCATGAGAGGGGAATACCCCACAACACTAAGGTTAATAAACGTGAGTTGCTGACTAGCCTCCAAGCTTGAGTAGAAGCGAGGGCGGTTGGGGAGAAGACCCCAGACGATGTGCTAGGCCCTGTGTACCCGAATGAAAGATGAAGACCTTCCACTAGGGGTATTGGAAGATAACGAGGAAGACAGCATGAGCAGTGTTTCTCGCCAATCATCCCGACGGGGGGCAAGCATGGTTGCTCAACACTCTAGAGTGCCAGTGAGGTCAGGGGCTAGTGCGGCATCCCACAGGTCCCCAGCCTCAGCACAGTCTCTAAGTGGCCCAGTAATTGTTTCGGCTGTTAACAAGGTAGTGGCTAGAAAGCTCCTGCTTGAGGAGAGAAGACTAGCGCTAGAGGAACAGAAACAGTGGGACAAGGTCATCATAGAGCTGCGCAAGCTGGCACTTGAAGAGAAGGAGGCCAACAGGCCCACCTCCAGTGAAAGCAGCGGTAGTGGCTCAAACCAGGGTGCCCAAGAGAAGCCCCAGTGCCACATCCCCAAAGACTTAGTGAAGGCTTACGAAGTGGGGAAGGATATTTTCGCCAGGTTTGAAGAGCTCAAGCTGGCTTTTCAGCTACAGGAGGTGGACGAGGTACTGTGGGGTGTAGCCCTGATGAGTCGCTTACCAACACCGGGGACTGAAGCAATTCTTCAGTTAACTCCTGAGGAAAGGCCCGTTTATAAGAGCATGAAGGCAGCCCTCCTCAGGAAGATCTGTAAAACCCCAGAACAGTATCTCAAGAGGTTCAGAGAGCTTGTAAAGAAAAGTGGCCAGACATTTGAAGTGTTCACACATTTGCCATTGAAATATTTCAGGGTGGGTGACTGGTAACAAAGTTGACACATTTAAAGGGATGTACAATTTGATTGCGTGTCAGCATCTATTGAAGAATTGTGAGGTTGACCTACACCAGCATCTTGTGGACAAGACTATCACAAACCCTAGGGAGCTTACAAAGGCAGCCGACAAGTTTGTGAGTACTTGAGTCCAGAAAAAGGCTCAGGCGAGCACACCCAAACCGGAAGAGAAATGTTCGACAAAAAAGTGAACAAGGATGGGAAGGACAAAGGTCCAACCCAATCCTCTTCGAAGTCAGGTCCCCAAAAGAACAAAGGGAACCCCCAAAACTCTCAAGTTCAGCCATGCACACTGAAAAGAAGAGCGCAGGAACCCCTAACACTGGGACACCTGCATTCTCACCACCCAAAGGTTGTTTTTTTGTAAGGAGCTGGGCCATAGGAAAGGGGATCCTGCTGGCAAGGGCTTACCCAAGCAAGTCATAGGGCCTCATTACACGGAAGGCGGTAAGGGTTAACGGACACCGGTAATGGTACCGGTGACCGTTAACCCTTACTGCCTTACTACGACGTCCCTTTGCGGGTTAGTACTTTAACGCCTGCTTTTTAGCAGGCATTAAAAACCAACCCACAAAGGGACCAGGGTGCTAATTACGGTACCGCAATTTGCGGTACCGTAATTAGCATCTTCCCCATTCCCATTATGCCCTATGGGGCAAAAATGGGAATGGGGAAGGGCAATGGGGGAAATGGGAATTACCGCCCCGCCAACCTTGGAATAGGGTGGTAATTCCCCTTTCCTCCAAGGCGGTGCCGGTATTTTACCGGCATGGACCAAGGTGCTAATAGCACCTTGGTCCACCGCCTACCGTGTAATGAGGCCCATAGTGAATGTTGGACTCATAGAGAAGGCCATCATTTGTGGGGGCCCCCTAGAGAAGGACTTCCCACTTGGCCAAGGAGTGGCTGAATTTGGATTGGTTACACTGAGTGGGAACGTACCGGATCTCCAGAAGAGATCCCAGTTCCCAATAATACTCAACTAACATGTGTATATCAATGGACCCAAAACTCCTGCAGTCCGAGACACCGCGGCTAGCCTCACTGCTGTCACCCAGCAGCGCGTACAGCCAGGACAGTATATTGCTGGCCCTGATTGTAGTGTCAGTAGGTTTGACAGAAAGAGTAAGTGCCCCTTTGAGATAGTAGAGTTCAGCTGGCGAGGTTAAATGACCCAGCACCGTCTAGCGGTGAAAGACTCCATCCCTGTACAATGTCTGTTGGTTAATGATTTTCCTGATCCCGGGATAGCCGCAGCGGCTATGAGATCAAGGACCCAAGAGGCCGCCAGATTGAAAACATGTAGAGGGCTTGTTGGAGGGACCGGCATGGCCGGTAGCCCCTAGTTCAGTTCCAAAGACTGCCGAGTCCCTACTACTGTAGGATAGGGGCCAGTAGCCACCGAGGACCCTACTTTGGTAGCAGGGGACTCAGTGACTTCAGAGTTTCCTGGTGCAGTGCAGGAACCTGAGGTGGAGGACCAGGTGAGCTCAGATCTGAAGGGCCTGTCCAGGCTGGATGAATTGGCATCAGCTGGGGGCCCAGATCAGAGTGACTGCTTTAAAGCTCAGAACAAGTGTCTCACTCTGGTTGGTCTGTGGAAGCAGGCGGAGGAGCAGGCTTGAGCCAAGGCCCCTGGTCTGTTCAAAGTGTACTGGGAGAATGGACTCCTGTACAGTGAGCCAAAAGACTCTGAGGGTGAGGGCACCAGGAGGTTGGTGATTCCCCAATGGCACAGAAAGTTCCCTTGGATTTGGCTCACCAAATTCCTCTAGCTGGTCACTTGGGAGTGACTAAGACATCAGACTGGTTGTCTGCTCCCTTTTACCGGTCGCAGTTTGGTGTAAAGGTTGAGGAATTTGTACGGTCCTGTCTGACTTGTCAGGCTTCTGGCAAGTCAGGTGGTGCCACAAAGGCCCCCTTAATTCCACTACCTGTCGTTGGACGGCCTTTCGAGAGAATAGGCATGGATATTGTGGGACCTTGGGATCCTCAAACCAACTCAGGGATCAGATACATCTTGGTGGTGGTAAACCACGCAACTAGGTGCCCTTAGGGTGTCTTCTGAGCAGCATGGAAGCCCCTGAGGTTGCAAAGGCTCTGAACTGGATATTCTCCCGTGTTGGAGTCCCCAGGGAAGTCATTTCTGACAGGGTATAAAACTTCATTTCAGCATATATAAAGGTTATGTGTGAAGAGTGTGGAGTCAGCTACCTGTTCTCTTCCTCCTTCCATCCACAAATGTACGGGCTAGTTGAGCAGTTCAACAAGACCCTGAAAGGCATGATAGGTGGCTTGGAGGAGCACCGGAGGAGATAATGGGATATTCTCCTGCCATGCCTTCTGTTCACCTACAGGGAGGTGCCATAGAGTTGAGTGGAGTTTAGCCCCTTTGAGCTTCTGTCTGGACACCCTGTAAGAGGTCCCCTCAGTCCAGTGAAAGAGGGATGAGGCAACCCCTCGTCCCCTATCTGGGATGTGGTGGATTATGTACTTGGCCTTTGGTCTAGAATGGCGAAGTACATGGAACAATTGACGACTAGAAGGCCACAGTGACAGTCTATTCTCCAGGCCAGTGGGTGTGGATTATGGAGCCTGTCAAACCTTGTGTCCTCCAGGACAGTTGAACTGGCCCTTACTGTGTGCTGGAAAAAGTCAGTGAGATAAATGATCTCATTGATGTGAACGTACCTAAACAGATGTGCAGGGTCTTTCACGTCAACTGGCTAAAACCCCATTATAGCCGGGGTGACTTGGTCGTGGCGTTAGTGACTGACGGAGAGACTGTGGAGGAAACCAGCCCCCTCCCAAACCCCCTGTAAACTGAAGCCACAGATGGGTCATTTGAAGGTGGCAACCTTGCAACAGACCTGACCGAAAAGCAACTGGCAGATTGTCGCTGGTTAATGGGAGAGTTTGCCAGTCTGTTTTCACTGACTGCAGGTCGCGCATATTGGTGCACCCATGATGTCGACACTGGAGACAGTAAGCCGGTGAAGAGTAGGGTTCACTGGATGTCCGATAAGGTCCGGGACACCATCAAGGAGGACGTTTCCAAATGTTGTCACTGGGAGTGATAGAACCATCCCAGAGCCCCTGGACTAGCCCAGTGGTACTGGTTCCTAAAAACACCAGCGGTGGGAAGACTGAAGTTCGCTTTTGTGTGTACTACAGGGAGCTCAATTCTGTTATGTAGACAGATGCTCACCCCACTCCTCGGGCAAATGAGCTCATTGACAAGCTTGGTGCTGTCAAGTACATGAGTACCTTTGACATCATGGCGTTATTGGCAGGTTGGCTTGACAGATGGAGCTAGAGAGAGGTCCACATTCTCAACCCCAGCAGGACATTATCAGTTCACTGTGATGCCGTTCGGATTGAAGAATTCCCCTGCCACCTTTCAGCGGGTGGTTAACCAGGTTTTGTCTGGGCTAGAAAACTTCAGTGTCGCCCATTTTGACGATATTGCTGTGTTCAGCCACACCTGGGAGGATCACTTATCCCACCTGAGACAACTGTTTCAGGCGCTGCAGAATGCAGGTCTGACTATCAAGGCCACAAAGTGTCAGATAGCGCAGGGCACCGTGGCTTACCTAGGCCCCCTGGTCAGTGGATGTAAGAAACACCTTCTTGAAGGGAAGGTACAGTCTGTGACAGATTGCGACATCCCCACCATACAGTTGCAGGTGAGAATCATTCTAGGTCTCATCGGGTACTACCGGTCGTTCATCAAGGGGCATGGGACCATTGCCATCCCCTGAATGATGTAACTTCGAAGAAAATGCCAAAGAACGTAACTTGGACCCCCGCCTGTCAAACCTCCTTTCAGGATTCAAAGGATGGATTGTGCAGAGCCCCTGTTCTGAAAGTGCCAGGCTATAGTCAGGAGTTCCTTATCCAGACAGATGCCTGTGATTTTGGGATTGGAGCAGCGTTAGTGCAGCTGAACACTCAAGGGGTAGAGTAACCTGTCACCTACGTTACCACGCATTTGCAAAAAGGGAAAGGAACTGGGCTGTCATAGAAAAAGAGGCTTATGGGTCGTGTGGGCCATGAAGAAGCTGAAACCCTACATCTTTGGGTCACACTTTATGATCCAGACAGACCTCCGGCCTCTTCGATGGTTAATGGCCGTGTAAGTGCAGAACCACAAGCTTTTGCGTTGGCCCAAGTCGCCTACAGGGATTAGATATGGACTTCCAGCACAAGCCAGGCTCCCAGCATGGAAATGCAGATGGCCTCAGCCAGTACATTCGCCTTGATGACATGGTTCACATATTGAGGCTGGGGGGGGGTGTGAGGAATTTGACCATCCGCAATGCAGAAAAGTAGCTGTATGCATCATTAGGCCCCACCCCCTCACTTCTGTCACATTGGAAGAACAAGAATACACTATGGCTGGCCCTGGGTATTATCCTAATACCACACTGAAGCTATGAGAGACGTTATGCACTCAGACAACTGCTTCGAATGTACCCTCGAACTGAAGTGGTAGAAGGAAGTCTGCAGACAACACGGCATAGATGACCTATAAATAAAATCTGAGAAGTGCAAAGTGGTGTCATAAAGAGAAGACACGAAGACACAATGACGCACTCAAATGATATAAGACTACTTAAAGAATGAAGATGTAACCGATGAGGCAAAGTGAACATATATATGAGTGAGAAGAAACCATGTATACAAAGAAGATAAGTAACCAGAGATGTTGCAAATGTGTATACACTTAAACACAAGATGGGCCACATTGAGGCTTGCTGCAGTAGAAAATATAACACGGGTAAAGCAGCCATATTGAAAAGATGGTCATCAGCTCTGAATAATAGTAAGCAAGAAGCTCGAAGGAGAGAGACCAAGGCTGCAGAGCTGGCAGGCGCTGGAACACAAATTTGTGCACCAACAAAGGATATCTGTTTGGTCAAAGATCAAGGATGCCACAGTGAGAAGCAACTGTAAAGTACAAAGGGAGTCAAAGAGGATAAGCCATGTACGTAGGACATATTGCACTTAGATTAAGCAAAGGAGTGAACATTTGCGAATGTCAAGTATTGTACAATTAAAGATGCAGAAAGCACATGCAAGATGGAGCAACCAAATCTCCAGAGGCCGAAGAGAGTAATGGACAAAATTATGGTTTCCTCATATGTGGTGCAAGAGCAGAAAACAAGGCCTATTCATAAAGCTCTGGTCGAAGATAGCAATGTACCTTCACTCCTCTTAAAGTTCTGGAGAAGAGAACATGCAGCAAGGTCAACTACAAAGAAGAAGACTTGGCTGAGGGCCTAACTGATGAGAGATCATAGGCTAATTGGCCAAGTGGGCAGTTGTCTGACATTGTTCCTCGCACCTGGGTTTCGTTTTGCTTACGTGCTGCTAACGAGCCTAATGTCCAAGGTTGGGAGAGAATGAAAACCAATCATGAGGGCCTATGCAATGCTGGACCATACATTGTTGCAAAGGCCAATCTGCTGCTGTTATTCTGCGATAATCTAAATTATACATAGTTGGAGGGAAGTTTAAGGCGTGCCTACCAGATAAGGGGCAGCCAAAAATTTTACTAACACCTAAGTAAGCTATAGGTATATATGTTTCCCAAACCAATCCCTCCGCCCAATAGGTTTTATTATTTGCCACGTAGGATGACATCATTGCTGACACACATCGAGGTATTAAACCCTTGTGTACCGAAATGTATCTGAGAGTGTGTGAGCTATAATCTGTTTGTTCTCCAGGTTTCCCTACTTTGTTGAACTGATAATAAAGTAGTATTTTGCCATATTCTTTGCGTCAAAGGTGCTACTGCCCATTTTGGTACCAGTGCGGATGGGTCAGGTCCAGCCCATCAGATTCTTGACTTCTTCCACCAATAGGTGGAAGACCAGGGAGTTACCTGTGGAGAGCGCTAACAAACACACGTGTGACCAGAGATGGTGGGTAGGTGCCTCTTTGAAGAAATTCCTCTCTGGTCCCCGCCAGCGCCCCGTGGACTGCAGGCGAGTTGGTTAATTGGGGAAGAGTTGATACCGAAGGGCTCAAGCTGAATAATGCTTGTAAGTAGAAACATCTGAAGTGGTAAATAGAAGGGGAGGGACCATATTGCACATTAGGTAACATAACAGGATTTATTTAGGGAGCAGGAGATACCTCGATACCTATCCTCAAGGAGGGAGAAGGGACTGCATCAAATTCTGGAAGAGAGTATTATTTAAGGGATTCCTGCAGCTAAGAGCCAAAGAAGGGTGCACGACACACTCCAAAATGGAGTAAAATAGAGATGAGCTACTTCTATCAGGAGAATAGAATAAGACGATTGTAGAATAAGAGAGCACATTTGTTTGGGGTTTAGAAAATATCAGCATAAAAAGTTGACGTGTTTTGTATTAGTTGTGATAATATAGGTTGAAGGCAGAAACTATAGAACAATAATAATAAATTTGACTAGCAACCGGATTCTAAAAATAAACAATTGCAGTCAATCAAATCATGGGAGGGTAGTAATTGAGAAAGAATAAAATGAAAAAAGATTCTAAGAGTGTTAATAATAAAACCAGGATAGTAAGAGTCAATAGAACCATAAATGAAGAAGCAAAAATAATATTATTGTATAGGCTTGTAAATTGCTTGGAAAATATTTTTGGGATGTGGGCGGCTATTGATGGTGCTTGCCCAAATTGATTGGTGTGGCATAATTAATTAAAGTAAATGAAAGAACTGGTAAGTATTGACAGTTAAAAACGACTTGTCATTATGAGGGACACTCTCATTTTACACCTGTGCAAGACATCACCATGGTACACACCCAAGATTAATAAATACCACGCTGAGTGAGTAAAAGGCACAGCTGACAAGATATTCATGCCTTGGCCTCAAGAGCGTTCACTATTAAGGACAGTATTGTAACACATGACAACATACTTATATGCTGCATACCCAGGGAAACAGTTACAGAAAGGCTAGCCGTTCTAGAATTATGGAAAATGTATCAGAACGAGAAAGAGGACCTGCCCGAGAAGGAGTGGATGCTTAATCAGCATAAGGAGGAGGGCGTAACGCTGTCGGCTCCTATTTCTCTTCCTAAAAACAATAGTACAACTGAGGACAAACAGGAAATGTATCCTCTAAAAAAGTTAAAGGCAGTGGCGGGGTATGTTAATCCAATATACGCACTCCCTGCTTATGGTAGTGAGGACAACATGGAATAAAGCAAGAGTAAAGAATGTAAAGATACGTTCACTTGGAATGAACATAAAGAGCTTGATGAGAGGAGGGACAGACGGATAGAGGTAGAAGAGGAAGTCAAGAGACAAAAAGGAGAGAAAGACAAAGCAAGTGGAATGACAATAGTGCAGAATGAGTAAATGGGAGGACAGATACTACTCAAATTAGATGGAAAGGACATTGATGATGTAAAGGAAAGAGAAGAAAGAGTGGAATGAGAATAGAAGGAAAAGGAATGAGAAAAGGCATACAAAGAAGAGAAAGAAAAAGAGAGGAAGCTAAAGGAATAACGGACAAGGTATGAAGAAGAGAAAAAAAGAGAAGGAGAATAGAAGAGAAGAAACATGAACAAACAGAAGCACAAAGATTGAAAGAAGTCAGGTTCCAAAAAAGGCAAGAGGAAGAAGAGAAATGGAAGACGAGAAGAAGGGAAGAAGAAAGTAGAAAAAGTAGGGGACAAAGGGATGACGAAATAGATCCCATTATTAATCGATGTATAATACACATTGAAGCACAAGAGTGATGGGAAGAAGAGAGAGGATCGCAACAGCCCAGCAGGGATCTGCACGAGATACCGAGGGTACAGACATGGGCTGATGAGCATGAGGCAGAAGTCATAGGGAAAAGGATTGGGGATCTGTATAGACAGATGAGAGAGAAGAATGGTTACAAGACCAGAGGGAGCATCAAAGGATCTCCATCGAAGGAAACATGAGGTAGATCAGATGATGTAATGATGGACAAGCATATAACACTGTCCCTAAGTAGATTAGATCTTGATGAGGACGAAAGGGATAACAGCCATACTAGTTGGTGTATAATGATGTCAGATGAAGAAAGGGAAGAAAGGGAAGACAATGAGAGCACGCAAAGAGAAGGCGCATGCGGGTTTGAGATATATCCCAGAATAGAGAGAGGGGTAAAGTGGTCAGACTTAGAAGACCCAAAAGAAAAAACGCCAGAACCTACAGCATATTCTGAACGACTGCAAGTACGGTTGTGTAGTGCAGAGGAATTGTCCCCGCCGTATGTAAGCAGATTGAGGTCATTGCCAGGACGAAGACCAACGGGCAAAACTAGCTCCACTTTTAAGACAAGGAGCGTAGGGGGATATGATTGTAGATCAGGACTTACACAGTTTCCGTTATTAGAGAATGGAGGAGGACAACTGCAATATATTCCGTGGCCACAAATCGATAAAGAAAATTCGAAATGTAAATTATCTGGTTTGACTGCAGGTGGAGGAAAATGGATTCATGAGTTGGAAAGAATGACAGCAGGAATGTAGTTAGCAGTGGGTGATGTAAAAGACCTACTAGCAGCTATCCTAGGGGAGAGAGCTGATGACATTTGGAGGCAAGCAGGATATGGAAGTGTAACCGCATATATCATGACACATGACGTCCACCATGTACTAATTACAGGGAAGACATAAAGAGGGCGCTTAGAGAACAATATCCTGATACATCACATATGGGAGCGATCATGACTAGGAAAATGGGTGAGAATGAAGATACTGTTGCTTTTATTCAGGAGATTCAGGCGCATTGGTATATCAAGATAAGAGAACTGTGGGATAAAACAATAGCATTATTTTATCATATTCTATATCAGGAAGTGCCCGAGGCAGTGCAAAGGCAGATGAAGAAACAGGTAGGGATGGACGCGTAGCCATGGCCAGAGATACAGTTGATTATTGTGCATCTTGTTGATTGTTATAAGAGAAAAATAAGAATAGAAAGCAGGAGGAGGCAAAGTTGGTAAAACTGGTCAAAGTTTGTCATAGAAGGTGCGGAATTGATGAGTGGTGAAGGGATGGCCACACAAGATGTACAGCCAGCGCAGCAAAGCATTGCACGGTACCCTATAGATCAAAATGGGCACAACCTTTGGCTACGAGATAGAGGAAATGGACCTAGAGCATCAGGTGGATTTCAAAACCCTCAAACGGGAGGAGTATTTAATGTAGGACAACCGCAACAAGGCTGGAACTCTGGGAGTACTAGACATATAGCCTGAACATGTAGAAGCAGAGGAGGCATGAAACAGAACTGACAAACTCCAAAAGGGGGGATGGGATATTGTCCACAGTTTAATACAGACCCACAGGAATATTATGCCCAGGATCAAATGCAGTATCAGACATGCGTGCCACAAACACAGCAGATCCTGCAGCAAACACAATCGCCACAGGGGCAACTACAGTGAGCACCCATGCAGACACAACCAGTACAGACACAGCAACCACAGTACACTCTGAGGCAACAAAAAATGGTCCCACATTGGAAGGCAAATACAGGAGCCCCACAAGCACCCACACCCAGGATAGGGAGTGTGATAGTAGTGGGAGGAAATCCTTTTACAGGTACAGTGATGGGTTTATATCCACAATAGGAAAGCCCATAGAGCGACTTGATGTGTTCAGTACTATCTGTGACACCAGACCCACAAGAGGAACCAAGGGTCAGGGCAACGATAGGAGGCAATACATTTTTGTTTCTTGTAGACACAGGAGCAACTTGTTCCTGTGTTCGAGACGGAAAGTACCCAATCTCTGGGATCCCCATGAATGTGTAGGTTTTCTCTGGTGCTACAAGTATGGTTCCATTTACTGACGAATTGCCACTTTCTGTAGGTAAACATGATGTGTCTATGCCACTATAATATTCTCGGCAGACACCAGTAAACATATAAGGATGTGACTTGATGACACATTTAAACATGATGATATCTTTCAGTGACAAAGGGATAGTATGTTTCACTCCAGGGATACACCACATAAATGTACGAGAATGTATACTAGCATTTACAGGCCAAAAGGCATTACAAGAGGTTCCTCTAGGCCCAGAAGTATTTTTGTATGGAGGAAACATTTTATTGACTTGGCTTCCTAGACTGGTAGGTAAATTGTTGAGAATAGCTGACACATTTCTGTTTAGACCAGAAATACCCATGGATGATGAGTAAAGACGGGTTATTCCTCTATAACTAGAGGCAGCAGTGATAAGGCAGTAAAGGGGGGCTGTCCATGGGACAGATGAGGGGGGAAGAGCATGGAGAAGAGCAATAGCTCTTATTGACGGATACAGACTAACCAACTTGACAGATGAAGCATTGTTCAGGGATGATTATTTAGATGATGAATTAGTATTTTTCATAAGCCTCACTTATTGGACTTAATAGGAGCAAATCTTGCCTTTACCCACTTGCAGCACTTTACAGTGATGAATACAGATCCCTCCCCCCTCTAGATCTCGAATGGCAGGCGACATCTTTCAAATATTTGGGGATAACCATACACCGTAACCCCGGCACAGAACATATCCTTAATACCGTAAGGGGCAAAGACTCTCTCACGAAATCCATGGAATTCTGGGGTCGGCTCCCGCTTTCAATGGCCGGGAGGGCTGGTCTCCTTAAAATGGTCGCCCTTCCCTGCCTACTACATAATTTCACTAACATCCCCTTTAACATCCCCCCTTATTCTTCAAAGATCTCAACAAACTCTGTAGGTGCTTCCTCTTGCAGGGGGGTAGGCACAGGGTGGCATTGGAGACTCTCCAAAAACCATACGAAAGGGGCAGACTGAATATCCCCAATTTTGAGCTTTACTTCCTTGCTAGCCAGCTGAGACATGTCACGCAATGGATGGCCGATGAGAGCACGACGGACACTCGCCTCCTCCAACTGGCCCTTCCCCGGTTGTTACTAAGAGACATACTGTGGACTGAGGAGGGTGCTATGAGACACTGCCCTTACCTCGCCAAGCTCGGGATCCAGCTTTGGAAAAGGGCCTGCAAGCTGGTTGGGTCAGAGGACCCGTTCTCCCCACAGATCCCCATTGCTGCACTTATGGCTAATCACTCTTGGGGGCAACGTGAAACGCGCACACAATGAGAGCCCCTCGGAGTGGCCACACTTGGGGACTTAATCCAAGAACAGGAAATCTTAACCTTCTCGGAACTCTGTGAGGCCACGGGCCTTCCGGCAGGACAGTTCCTGTTGCACAGGGTGGTCGTACAGGCCTTGAACAAGAGATGGCCGGTCGCTGTCGACCCGACCAAGGAAAATGAATGCATTGAAACGATACTCAATTCCGCTGAGGGGGGCCACGAAACCTCATAAATCTACGAGGCCCTGTTGTGGGGTACGACCAGGGACGACCTTAAATGCAGGAGTAAATGGGAAACTGAACTGGGCCTTGTTTTTGAAGAGAAAGATTGGGGTGATATAACCCACTACCATTAGAACGTTTCCAGAAACGCCCGCTTGCAGTTTATCCAGCTGTACATCACCAATAGAGCATATCTCACACCGGAAGCCATATCAAGATTTACAGTTGCTGGAACCCAATTATGCCCGAAATGCAGTGAGCCCAGGGCAGGAATGACTCACATGTTCTGGGGCTGCCCAGTGATTAGGGAGTTCTGGTCACAGGTGAAGGAAAGAGTGGCCGGCGCAGACATCGAAGTTGAGGTGGACGATCCTACGGCCTGTATCATGGGCACATATAGGCGAAACAGGAAGAACAAACCCCTAAACAAGGTCACAGACCTTATATACATAACGGCCAAAAGAGTATTTGCCATGGGGTGGAAAAGCCCCAGAGGTCTGCATATGTACCTATGGTGGGGAGACCTTACGAAGTGGATTACAGCTGAAACCGTGGCGTGGGAAACGGCTATCCATGTGCAGAGACTAGATTCCAGCGAGGAACTGCACCTTTGGGTGGCCCTGACGGTGCCCTTGCTCCACCCTGAGGTGGATGATAGTGAGCTGGGTGGAGAGGGTTGCCCGGACCTGGGCACGGACTCGAGAGGAACAGTGAACTAACCGTGGTCTCGGGGGTGGGGGGAGGGTGGGGTGGGGTTGTGGTTATTTCTCTGATATGCTTGACCAATCTCTAATGATATCGGTTTTTGTTACCTCATGTTATTAAACCAATAAACACATTTTTTTTTTTTAAAAAGCCTTACTTATTGGATTAAAGTTGAGAATAGGGAAATGCCACAGGGAATGGCATTGGTGAAAAAGAAACCATTGTTGTGTACGGAAGATTTAGAAAAGGTGCCAAGCTTCTTATGAACCAGCAGTCCATATGACTTTGGTCTATTGAGTGGAGCAGGAGCAGTTACAATTAATCTTAAACCAGGAGCAATTTTGCCACAAGCAAAACAGTACCCTATTTCCAGAGAAGCAGATGAAGGCATATTGGAGACCATTTCCACTTTAATACAGCATGGAATATCAGTGCCATCAGAGTCTCCATGTAACATGGCTGTGTACCCGGTAAATAATGCAACAGGGGAGTCATGGAGATTTATAAAGGATCACCACCCCTAAACAATATTGTTGAAGCAGAGTTTCCTCATACAACACTTTGTTACCTGAAACATTTCACGCATTTCTGCATGCTGTTTTTGTATAAATCGTAAAATCATATTCAGGTCTAGTGTAATGAAACTTTCATGTTGTTGCATTTTTTGGAAATCCTAAAAACAGCCCTATTATTTGCATGGTGATTATTGGAATAATTATACAGTTTTCGTTATAAAAGTGGTGTTTATAAAAGTGAGAAACGGTGAACAACTAATTAAAGAAAATGGGAATTTTCCACTTTGTAAAAGAAACATTGCTAGCATGGAGAGCACTCACTCCACACGAGATAGTGTGACACCTGAATGCTATGGCAATACTTCACGTTGCTACATTCTGTACGATGTGCTGTATTTCCTTCCTTATGCTGATAACATTTCATGACATATTGTTTTACAATTCACCTGAAGTATCTGACAATGAGACAACTCTTCCCATCCCTAATAAAAACTCAAGTGATATTTTCCCTGATATCTTTAAACAAATTGGCAGAGTTAAGAGAGAGGCTGGGGAAGATCACGAGGCTATAAATTGATATCTTGATAATGCAACCCATTTAAAGAATAACATGTGGCACCAGCACATGAGTGAGGTGTAGAGGAAAATGTCAGATGAGGGATGTTATGTATGTTCTCGCCCCCTTATGCTATGACTACAGCTAGAACATGCATAGTAAGAGAAATACCTGCTCTTGATGTGATCTTACATTAAGTTACCTAACAGCTGGGAGGGAATATGTTCTTTGGTGATGATACATGTTCCTGTGATCCCTCAAAGTGACCTTCACATAGATTGCTTTCCAACAATGTATGCACATCAAATGAAGAAGAGGTTGATTAACATCATTCAACAGAAGAGGGAGAATAGAAGCTTATCACAACATTTCAGATGAGCATAATACATTGTTTGATAGGACCACAGTGATATTTACAGCTATATTCCTGCCAGGACTTTAGGCTTCAGCAAACTCCAAATGGTTACAGATCACTAGGTGGGATCTTCTAAAAGGGAAGAATTGAGAGCCATCAGGCTCATGACCCTCCAGAACAAGTATGTCTTGGACTTAATTACAGCAATGGAAGGAGGCGTGTGAACCAAGACCGGGCCTTCTTGCTATACATACAAAGCTGCCCATGATGGGGAAAATGGAACCCTGGCAGATGCAATAACTCTGCTGTCGACCCTACATATGAAAATGGTGGAAGAAGTAGTTGAGACCAAAGATTCAGATTGGTTTTCATCTCTATTCCTGTGGGTTTCAACCTGAATGGCGAATGCCTTACAACTATTTGGAGCAATACTAGTGTTAGTGTTGCTGGGATTCTGTCTTATAAGAATAATCATAGGACAATGCAACAAAACAGTAAGAAAAAGCTATTGGGATGAAGATAATGATCAATGTGAATTATGTGACTGATTAACACATCCAAACTGAAAGCACCACCCATGAGCACCTGAATGACAACCCTCCGGCACCCCCAGGAACACAGTTTTGCTTTCCCAAACACCATAAGAGCTATATGGGATGTTGGGTGTTCTGTTCACCGACTGGGGAGTGCTGCTATATGACCTAGAGTGTGGATGAACATATAAAGACTGCAGGTTACTTGAGGGGGGTGATGAAGATATGGATCCCAAAGAAACCATTCTGTGAAGAAAAGGTGAAGAAGATTGAGGAGGTGGTCAAGGACTCGACCAGCGGGAGGAATGTAGAGAAGCAGCAGTATGTCATTATACCCCACCCCCTCTCCTCCATCATATTGAATGAACAATAAGACACTGTGTCTGACCCTGGGTATTATCCCTACACAACATCAAAGATATGAGAGATGTTATCCACTCAGACAACCGTATGAAATGTATCCTAGAACTGAATGGTAGAAGGAGTTCTGCAGATACCACTGAACATAGAAGACCTATAAGCAAAAACGGACAAGGGCAAAGTGATGTCATAAAGAGAAAACACAATGACACACTTAAATGATATAAGAATGCTTAAAGAATGAAGATGTAACTGAAGAAGCAAAGTAGCATACATACAAGCGAGAAGAAACCGTATACACAAAAAAGATACTAACTAGATCAGTAGTGAATGTATATCTGCAGAAAGTCAAGGTAGATGAGACACATAGAAACTTGCTGCAGCAGAAAATATAAAACGAGTAAAGCGGCCATGTTGAAAAGATGGAAATCGGCTCTGAATAATAGTAAGCGAAAAGCGAGGAGAGAGTCCAATGCTGCAGAACTGACTGGCACTGGAACACATATTCGTGAAGGAACAAAGGATAGCTGGTTGACCAAAGGATGCCATCATAAGAATCAACTGTAAAATACAAAGGGAGTGAAGGAGGATAGGCCATGTATGTAGGGCATATTTCTCTCAGATTAAACAAAGAAGTGAACCTTTGCAAATGCCAAGTATTGTACAGTTAAAGATTCAGAAAGTACAAGCTAGATGGAGCAACCAAGTTTCCAGAGGCACATGAGAGTAATGAGACTCAGTATAATGGGCCTCATTACGACCCTGGCGGAAAGTGACTGACCGGACCGCAACAGCGTAAATAGCGTTTCCGCCATTGCACGAAGGAGCAAAGTGCGGCCAATCACGACCCATCGGGCACGAGCATTACGCCATGGCGGAATCCGAAAGGCTGCGATGGCGGAAATGACCCCAAAACGGCCCTTACCGCCGCCGTACGCTGCACCAGGTGCAATACCGCCACCCATCTTAGCGGTCACCGTAATGAGCGGTCACCGTAACGAGCGTGCACCGCAAATTACGGCCACCGTAAATATACGGAAACGGAAGTAAAAGCATGTGGCCGGAACGGGAAACAGCACGCCGCACAACTATAAAATCCGAATCCCAACACAACCATAAAAAATCCGACCCTGACACACATCCCAACCCGTTAGCAACCCCAGTTAAAAAAATAAATATGGGAAAGGTAGCCAAGAAAGCGTGTGACCGCAAGCGGCAGGTACACTTCTCCCGAGAGGAACTGACCGTGCTCACCGAGACCCTCCAGGAAAATTCCGCCGTCGTCTTCTCCAGTCAAATGACCAGGACGGCCCTTGCCAACAAGAAGGCCATATGGGCCTTGGTGGCACAGCGCGTAAGTGCGGTGGGGACAACACCCCGCACGCCACAGCAATGTCGCAAGCGGTGGGACGACCTGCGGATCCGCGTACGCAGCATACTTTCTGCGAACAGGAACATCGCCACAGCTACCGGGGGGGGTTCAGAGTCGCCCATCAAGTTGACCCCCTGGGAGGAAATCTGCGCCTCCACCATAGGAATGGAGAGCATAGAGGGAGTCGGAGGGATGGAGAAAGGAGTGCCGACATCCGGAGAATCAGGTAGGTTGGCCAAGAGAAACAATGCGAAATCCACAAACCACGAACATGTGCAGTACCATGTGACCCCATAGTGCAATACATACTTTGCCCTGACAGCGCCCTCTAAAAGTCAGAATGAACAAACAAATCAATCAAGAAGCCATAAACAACCCCTACATGTGCAGCATGCACCCCCTAACTGCAGGCAGCCAAATGAATGCATCCTCAATCCACACGAAAATGAGACCACCTCCAAGGCCCAGTCCCAAATCAGCCTCATGTACCACCCCAATGCATTTGATACGTTGCCATTCCAAATCCGACAGACCCATAACTAACGCTCGCCCCTCTTTACTCCACCACAGGGTCCGATACCAACGACGAGCTGCAGGACACCCCTACCAGCACGCCTGCAAAGAGGGCCAGGACCAACGTCCCAAGAGCCTCCACCTCAGGTGCAAGGATCAAGACACGGCAGCAGCAGGAATCAAGTGGCAGCACACTGGAGGGGACTGCAACAGGCACCCCAGCAGCCAGCAAGTCCACAACCCCAGCACCACAGGTCCCCCCAAAGAACGTATCTGATGGCACTGCCTCTGGTGGTAGCAGCACCATAGGTGACACAGCTGTCATGCCAGCATGCTCCGACACGGAAAACAGTGCTGGCGACGTAGGTACCATCCATGACCTTTCCCAATCCCCCTGCATGTTCCATCCCCTACACCATGACGAAACCACGCAGGGGCACCCTGAAGACGACGACTGGCCAACCCCCACAAGTCCTGTGCCAAGGCAACATGTGTTGAGCAGCCCCCCTGTCACACCACCGCAAATGTCCATGGCCCAGCAGAGGCAACAGTCCCTCGACCTGCTGATCGAGCAACAGCAGGAAGCGTCCACGCTACTCAAGGACCATGCAAATGAATGCGGGGGTTCCAGGGCAGCCATGGAAACATCCACCGAGACACTCAGGGCACAAATAGAGAAAAGTAGTGAGAGCCTCAGGGGAGAAATGGAGAGAAGCACCGAGAGCCTGAGAGCACAAATGGAGAAAAGCACCGAGAGCCTGAGGGGGGAACTGCATGCGACGTCCAAAGACGTTTGTGCTGAACTTGCTGCTGTGCGCCGTGTGCTCTCGGAGCTCTCACAAACCCTCAGAGACATGCATGGACGCGAGCAGGCAGAGACATCATCCGTGGCAAGTTCCGTCCAGGGCAGCCCCCAACGCAGATCTGGCAGGAACCTGCGCTCCACGGGCAGGGGTGCCCCTGATACCCGTAGAGGGGGCTTGCAATAGCGTCTACCCACGGACAGCATGCATATTTGGACACTGGTGTTGGGGGGGGAGGTAGTAGGGTGGAGGGGGTGTGTTGGGCTTCACTGGGTGGCGGGTCCATAGGGTGTATAAATCAAATCACATTAACAATACAGCACCTCATTATCATCTAATTACATGTGTGGACATTGATATTTGCGTACGAGGCCTTCATAGGCGTACAGTCCACAATGTGCCTGTACTACACACACACAGTGCCACAGGTCCCCTTTCCGTGTAATAGGCACCATGCGTGGTTGCTAGAAGCATGCATCTATGATGCTCTGTCGGATTGCACGTACATCCTGTGCCTCATGGACTCCTTGAGGTGCCTCCACATCCCCACCCTCATCATCATCATCATCTTCAGGTGCATGCAGTACAGCGTCAGGGGGCATGGGCACATTCCTACGTATGCACATGTTGTGCAGCATGACACATGCCATGACCATCTTAGAAACCTTCTCATGGCTGTACATGAGTGCCCCGCCAGACCTGCTGAGGCTGCGGAAACGAGCCTTCAGTAGGCCGAATGCCTGTTCAATGACCACACGGGTACGTGAGTGGGCATGGTTGTAGTCCTCCTCATGCTCGTTCTGTGGGTTCCGGATTGGTGTAAGGAGCCATCTCTTCAGTGGATACCCGGCATCACCTGTATGAGACGAATAAAGGGTGTCAGTGGAATGATAGTGCTAAGTAGCCCCCCCCCCCCTGCAAGGTCATTGACGCATCAAATGGGCCACGATGTCATGCATGGAATGAGACTCACCGAGTAGCCAGGATCTGTGCCCTGCGTGTCGCTCCATGTAGCGTGGTATTCTTGTGTTCCTCAGGACCATAGAATCATGGGTAGATCCTGGAAATCTGGCACAACAATGCGTAAATATCTTGTTGGAGTCACACACCATTTGCACATTGATTGAATGAAATTGCTTCCGGTTGCGGTACTGGACCTCCATGGCATGTGGGACAACCAATTCAACATGGGTGCAGTCGATGGCACCAATGCAACCCGGGATGCCGCCAAGTGCATGGAATCCCACTTTAGCGTTGGTAATCTCCTGGTACGTGCGTGGTAGTGTGATGTGGTCGTCGGCGTGCTTCAGGAGGGCATCGTGCACTTGGAAGAGTGTCCGTGAGAACAGTGGCTGTGAAATGCCATGCAACTGTCCCACTGTGTGCTGGTAGGTGCCTGTGGCCAGGAAGTGGAGTGCAGACACCACCTTCAGTAGGGGTGGGATGGCGGTTGGGCTATCTATCATGCTCACGAGGTCAGCATGTGTCATGTCCACAATGGCGATTATGGTGTCCCGGTCCAAACGGTAGAGGGTGTGGATCTGCTCAGCAGTGAGGTTGAACGGATCGGC
This sequence comes from Ambystoma mexicanum, assembly GCF_040938575.1. NCBI lineage: Eukaryota > Metazoa > Chordata > Amphibia > Caudata > Ambystomatidae > Ambystoma > Ambystoma mexicanum. Next base: position 17,247,106 of record NC_090940.1, read on the forward strand.
TCGGAGGCGTGGGATTGCGGGCCGCCTGCGTGGTGGTAGTGGCAGTGCTTGTGGGCCTTGCTGACCCTGCCTTGCCCTCCTCCTCCTCCTTCTCCTCCGTCTCCCCTGTGCGCCCGGTTGTTGTACCTGTTGTTGTTCGTCGTCTTCTTGTAGTTGTAGCACTTGCAGTGCTATCTGGTACCCCAGGCCCAACATCGCTAGTCCTGCCGGTAGCATTTTGGAGTGGGAGTGGTTGTGGGAGGGGTTTGGGTCTGCAATATATGTGCTGTCGGCCTGTATGGCCTCCACCTGTGCTGATTGAATGAATCTGTGGCAGATGCAATCCCTTCTGGCCGAGCACGTCCCGCACGTAAGGCTGCATTTGGCCGCATGGCATCTTGGGATTTGAATCATGTGTCAAATCCCGATGGCAGTGTGATGTACTTTGACTGATTTTCATGCTATGCTCCCATTGTTACACATGCTATGATTGCAGCCGCTTACATACCTGTGAAGAGTCAGTGGTATGTAGGGCTCGATCGATGGCCGACCCTCATGCAGCACAGTAACGTACTTCACCGACGGGCGTGGCGTGCCATTTGTGATTGCAGCCAGTTAGCATCATGACACACAGCCGCACTACATTGATGTGATTGTGAATGCAAGCGTTCACAGAAGCCTTTTCGACGTAATGTTGCAAGTGAGGAATTCGAAGGCCAGCATTTTGGGTTTTGAAGTAGCGGCGAGGATACGCCCACAGGTCTGGCTGGAAATGTAACGTTCTATTGTAGAATGTCCTTGGGACATGGCCCATAACGAGCAGGCAATGAATGATATGAATTGAATGGGATGCGCAACAGCGTAGTGGACGATAAGGCAGGACGTTCCCAAATCCATCTTGCTTCACAACACTACAGATCCGGCCAGGGGCACAGTGGTTTTTGCGGACTGCATTACGCACAGACGCGATGGAAGTTTCACATATTATGTGAGTGAATATTCATGCGTTTTCATTGCGGGATGAGGGAATGATGAATGGATGCATGGACTGATGATTCCGTTTAGGGTCTGCCATGTACATGGGTTTTTTGATTCACTCCCCTTCCCCAGCGTTATGTGATGCAAGGCTGCCATAGTGGGACATACGTCTATCTGCCCTTGTCGGATCCTCCCTGTCTCGACGCGCCTTCATACACTTGTGTCTAGGCACGTTACTAATCCCATGTCATGGGTTCTATCTTGACGGACGCATGCACAGTAACCGACGTTGACAATGGTGTATTTAGCTCGATTGGTTTCGTTATGATTCGATACTGATTTAGGGGTGTGTATATTCCTTTGGAGTGGGCTAGCATGCATATGGGTGTGGATTTGGTGTGTTGAATGAAGATTGTAATGCATCATGAGTCCCGTAATGCAATCGGTTAATTTGTGTTTCTTTTGGGTGACAGGTATCTCCTGCCCTATTGCAGATGCCATCTCTACGCCACTCCTCCAGATGGTTTTTACTCTCGACTCCTGCAGCTTCGGGTGAATCAGTGGAGCACCATTTCGATCTTATGGGACGATCGCCAATGGGCCACATGCCCTTACGCTGTACTGGTGGCTAGGTGCAACATTTCGGCCTTTCAGCTCGACTAGTGCCTGCCTCATGGGACGGACCTGCGGTTCTTGCCGCTTCCATGTTGCCTTTTGGAACGTTGATGTAGGCCCTGTGTGCCATGATGGTACAGGGCGTCACACAAGTGGAAGCCGGTCAATTATTGCAGATGCAGCCCTCGGTGATGATGGTTGTTTTGGTGGTATTTTGCAAATTGCTGTGGGGCCTTTGTCATTTGGATGTGCATTTAAATTGTAATCCGATATTTGTCGTGTTGCGTTGTTCTTTGCAGGTGATGTGGCGATTTTCGCTTTGTGGCGGTATGTATTGCGTGATGATCTGCATTGTGTTCCGCCTTCTGAGTTGAGTTGTGTGGTACAGTACTGGCCGCGTTTGCCTACGTAGCACAGTATGGTCACGGATAGGGGCTGCCATTGTGACTGTTTACATGATGTGCTGTTCAGGGGCGGGGGATTGGCTTTTGGCCGACTGGTGCCTGTCAGCCAGGTTGATTGGTGGAATGATGGGTTGTTCAGAATGTGGCTGGTCACAGGTGACTGTGTTTGCGTGCGTTTGTTGGAGGGGGACTGGGGTCATGTCCATTGGAATTGCTTCTGTATTGATGCCATCTGTGCCCTGCAGCTCCCATCGGCCCCTCTTGGGATGAGCCTGGCTGCTCAGTCACTCTGCCGACTTGTGTGGTACATGCTTCTGCTGATGGTTGGTTTGTTTACTGGCATGAGTACAGGGCTGGTGCAATCCCCCTCAGGATGCTGTTTTGGATGTTGCCTTGCGCTGGTGGCAAGCGATGGGGGACTACTGTTGTTTTGTGTCATGTGTTCTTGATTTTCAGTTTGATGTATTGTACCTTCACATGCCTGTGCTGCGTCAGTACGGCTATGGTGACATGCCGTACATGGATGCCCACTCACGGGGCGCTTTGAGCCCCTGCATGCTTTTCTACGTTGGCATGCATGGGTGGATTGTGGATTTCACTGGTTGCATAGTGTGAGTACATTGCGCCTGCCAGGAGTTGTGCAATGAGGCCAGGGAGTGGAGTACAGGCACTCAGTGGGCCATTTACGGTTGGTTCGCGTTGCCGTATTTCTCGCCATGGCGGAATGGTACTTTACGACGTGCTTGATGGCGTTCAGTACATGTCCGCTAGGGTCAGAATTCGCGTACCGTTGCGCCATGGCGGTGATTCCGGTTTTGCAAGGCGCGCGTGCGCGTACTTGGTGCAGTTAGCGTTGCCGTTCACTGCGGTGTCGCTAATGGCATCGTACTTTACGGTGACGGGTCATGATCGCAACGAGCAGTGTTCGATGGCGGTATTGCTTTTCCGCCATCATTTTTCCTTTTCCGCAAGGGTCGTAATGAGGCCCAATGTAATCAAATAGCACTCATTGAAAAGGCAAAATGGACAAAATCATGGTCTCCTCACAAGTGGTGCAAGACCAGAAAATAAGGCCTATTCATAAAGCTCCAGATGAAGATAGCAATGTACCTTCACTCCCTTTAAAGTTTCAGCAAGAGAACATGCAGCAAGGTCAACTACCAAGAAGAAGCCTTGGCAGAGGGCCTCACTGATGAGAGATGGTACGCTAATTGGCCAAGTGTGCAGTTTTCTGATGTTGTTCATCGCACCTGTGTTTCGTTTTGCTTACTTGCTGCTAATGAGCCGAGTGCCCAAGGTTGTGAGTGAATGCCAACCAATCATAAGGGCATGCAATGATGGACCATGTCTATAGGTGCGTGCTGACATATTTCCATGTGGCATCCTTCCAAACTTTCAGTGCGAGGGTACATTCTGTATGGCTGTCTGAGTGCATAACGTCTCTCATAAACTCAATGCGGTAGTGGGATTACACAAGGAGTCCCATCAATAGCCCTTCATCTGCTGTTCAAATACGTCAGTGGTGAGGGGGCGGGAACCAGTGAAAAAGCATTCACCTGCTCTTCTACATTACGTGCTGACCAATAAGTGTAAATACGCAGTAACGCAAGGTAGATGAGATACATAGAAGCTTGCTATAGAGGAATATATATTGTGGCAAGGACGACCATAGTTGGAAAATGGATACTGGCTCGAATTAAGATACAATACAGCTTTCTCAGAAACAGATCAGGGTTGCAGAGTCAGGAAATACTGGAACAACAGATTTGTATGCAAAACAAAGATGAGTCTGTTGGTTTGGGATCAAGGATGCTATTTTTAAGGAATAGCTGCAAAGTACGAAGGGAGGCAGACGGATAAGCCATGGATGAGACATATTTCTCTCGAATTAAAGGAGAAAAAAACATATGAAAGAGCCAAGTGTTGGACAGTTTAATGTGCATAAAGTCTAGACAAGGTAGAGTGAGCAAGTCTCTAGAGGCCAAGAGAAGCAATGACATCCATTATAATTAAATCAAATAGCAGTAAAAAAGAGGCTGAAATTGACAAATTTGTTGTTTCTTCACATGTGACTCAGAAGTCGAAAACAAGGGCTATTCATTAAGCCTCGGATGAAGATAGTGATGTGCGTATACGCCCTTGAATGTCCCAGAACAGAGAACAGGCTGCAAGGTCAACTACAGATGGGAAACGCTGGCTCATGGCGCGACTGATGAGAGATGATGGATTAACTGGGAAAGTAGGGCATAATCTGATGTGACTCAAGCACCAGGGCTTTGTTTTGCTTCTGTGCTGCTAGCCCGAGCCGAAAGTCCAAGGTTGGGTGAGAATGCCAACCAATCAGTGGGTCTATGGGGCTACCTGCTGTACAATGTTGCATAGACCAATCCGTTGCCATTCATTTTCGCTGTAGTCAGTATTATACGTATTTAGAGTTAGATCGAGGTGTGCCTCACAGATAAGAGATAGCCAATGGTATATTAACCCATATACATTCTATAAGTAGACATGTTCCCCTAACCAATCCCTCCAGTTAATATGTTTTGCTGTTTGCCATGTAGGAAGACGTCACAGATTATGCATATTGGGGCATAAGACCTTGATGTGATCAAGTTTGTGTGTGAGTGTGCAAGCATCCGTCCGATGTCTACCAGTTGACCCTGCTTTATTAAATTTGAGAATAAAGTGGTACTTTGCCATAATCTTTGAGTCTGTCCAGTTATTTGGTCTGAGATCTTTATTGGTAATTCCATCTAGCGCAAGAGACGCTTCAAGGTGCTAGAGCACAGTCCTGTCTGTCAGTACCGCTAGCTTGTATTTGTATTTGTTTTATTTTCATAACGCGCAAACCATCAGGCCCGGAGGCATCAGGGCGCAAGTCTTGCTGTCTCCAGGTGCCTGGCTGTCTCCCACCCCTCTCACTCTGCCTGCTCTGAAGCATGGATCATCCTGGCTGTCAGGGCACTTTGAAAAACAATTTCTTGCTACATAAGCGCCTTATAAATGCATAATAAAATAAATAATATAAAGTACTGCTAGCTTGGTCTTGCTGTCTCCAGGTGCCTGGCTGTCTCTCGTCCCCCTCATTCTAGGTCTCCTGGTGAGGTATTGGCTGTGGGTCTATCTGAATGTAGGTCTTGTGGCAATATTACGTGTGCACTAGCAGACTCAATGTGCCCTCTCGGGAGCCTGAAACACCCCCCCCCGCCAAAACCCCCTCTCCCGCCTGGATGTAGGCCCTACATTATCTGGGTGCTGGCCCACCGCCCTCCAAGGGAAAATCGGACCCTCCCAGAAAGAGAAGGAAAGGGCAAAGTGCCCGACAGGTCAGAATACACAGTCTACCGGTGTAATTGGGACCATGACAAATAGGCAGCTGGCCTTCCTGCAGCCTGCAGGGCTGTGACCAATCACTGCAGTGTGCTGGACGGGCAGCGTGCCACACACACTACACACGGAACATTCAATCAGAAAGGCTGCTGGGTGGCAACCAGGACCGGCGCGCCGTCTCTCTGCTTCCGGGTCTCCTGCCTTCCTTGATAGCAGTCCCAGACAGGCCCACATTCCTGCTCTAGAACAGAGTGCTCTGCACTGTGGTACACAGCCGAGCATTTGGGACAAAGAGAGCACCAGGAAGAGTGTTACGGACCTGCCCTTAGGTCGGAAGTAAAGAGCATGACCTATCCAAGCTTCCTAGCCATTGCTAAAACCAGGCAGGACTCACCTGGAAAAAGTGCTTGAACAACAAGGTCGCTGTGTGCAGTCTGAAAGGAGTTATGTTATGTTATTGTGATTTATACCATGCAACGCAGCCATTTTCATGGTCTCCAGCCTTCTGGCGAATCTCAAAAGGAACGGAGTTGGGAGTAGTTAGTTCATGGGATTGAGAGCGAAAAGCTCAAGAGAGCTTTGATGTGCTGTTGGTAGCTTCCGTTCCGAAAAAAACAGTCACTGTGTGCTGGTTTGTTTCTAGTTGGTCGACGTTATGTGGTGTTTGGTGCATGAGTGTGTACGGGGTGATTTGTGTGTGATTGGTTTAGTTTCCTGTTGGATGTTATGGCTGTCTGTAGTTTGTGGTAGTTTTCGTTTTTGCTGCGGTACAGGTATGAGTGTGTTTTGTTCATTGTTTGAGGGTGAGTATGGAGTATATTGGAGAGTTTTTAGTAGGGTTAGTGGGGAGTTGCCTCTGTCCTTTTGTGCCGTGGTTAGGTTGATCTGTCGAGTTCATACTATTCTATGGTGATTTGTGGTAGAATGTTTTATTTCATTGGGCGATTTTATTTTGGTTCATCAAGGTTCCAGGTGTTTTGGTGTTTTCATTTTTATGTGTAGGCAGTTTTCCTCTGTTGAATTTTCCTGTTTAGCCCTGTGACTTAAAGAGATATATTTGTAGCAGTTTTCTAAACTTTAGGGGATCTTCTGTTGTTCGTATTTCCTTTGGGAACAAGTTCCAAAGATTTGCTGCGATGCAGGAACACACTGTTCCCAAACATTTCTGCTTTGAGCATTGTTTTGGTTTGAGGCGAATATTGTTGCTGGATCTTAGTGTTCGGTTTGGTTTGTAGACGGTTTTCCCTGTTTGAATTTTGCTCCTTGGCCGTGGATTGCTCTGTGTGTTACGCAGAGCGATTTGAAGAAAATGTGCTTTTTGACCGGTGGCCAATGTCGGGTTCTCAGTGCTGGTGTGATGTGTTCCCTCTTAGTGAGTCTGTGGAGTAGTCTTGCTTGTGCGTTCTGTATTTGTTGTAATTTTTTGATAAGCTAGTCTGGCATTCCGAGTCAGATGCTGTTGACATAGTGAGATGCACCTTTACACAGCAGGAGCGAGAGACAGTATAACAGTGCAGGAGTCAGTCATTAAACATGGTAGGAGTGAGATACATCAACATTGCAAGGGTGAGATACCATGTAACAAAGCAGGTGGATGATACACTATAACACAACAAGAGAGTCAGTGTAACAGTGTGGGAGTGAGTCATCAAACATGGTAGGTGTGAGATACACTAACACTGCAAGCGTGAGATCCAATCTAATACTGCATATGCGAGAGACCCTGTTGCACAGCACGAGTGAGAAACACTGTAGCACAGCAGGAGGGAGTTACACTGTAGCATGGCAGGAGGGGGATACACAGGAGCACAGCAGGAGGGGGGTATACTCAAACATAGAGGAGGGGGATACACTGTAGCTGGGAAGGACTGGCAACATTGGCCTGGGGGGCAAGTTCACTTTTCTGGCCCATAGTGCAATGGCCCAAGCCCACAGTGCAGAGCCCCCACCTTCCAGAACAAGTAAACTCAATACCAACCTCTCCCCCTCCCACACATTCTCCAGTATATATGGTAGACATTATTGACATTACTTTCCTTTTCAGTTCTGTTTGTGATTCCTAAGAGACCCAGACCCCTGGAAATCTCCTGCTTACCAAACAGTAAAGCTATTACACCAGGATAATATAATTGGTGAAATGGGAAAGCTGGGACTTGACAGCAGGCTAAATCTCCTCACATCCCAATTCATTTTTAGTTTTAGAACAATGTAAAGAGGTGACAAAGTTAGAGAATTCATTGGTAGAGCGGAGCAATTTCTGTGCCAGGGGTTCTGGGTTTGCTCTCAGAGTCAAACATGAGCTGGCATGGCAAAAGATCCATACCTGGCTTCCTGCCTCCCCAGCCCACAATACAAAACCCTTACCCGTGCCATGCGTAACCCTCACAATATAAGATCCTCGCTTGTTATCCTGCCTCCTTGCCAGTATGCTTGACATAAACTGTTAAAATAATAATTATTTATAGAGTATAAACCCATAAGGCACAGTGATGAAAAGTGATTTGCTTAGGATCACATGATGTATGACGTGTGGAAGGTGGGGGTTTGAGCCCTGTCTTCCTGGTTCCACAGCTTCCAATTCAGAAAGCAGGTGAGACTTCATCTTCTCCTTTTCCATCTTCAATGTTAGAGTGTGTTCTGCAAAGTTGTAATTCCATGGCTAAACTAGTATACTGTTCAATAAATCTTGTTTTCAAAGAACCAATGTATCTGCAAGGGGAACGCCAATTAATCGCCATTATCCCGAGGCAAATAGTTCTGAGAAACAGGCTAAGATTATATTTATAATGAAAATGTATTATAATTATAATCTTAGTCTGTACAATGGTGTGTACTTGCAAATCACATGATAAAGCAACCTCAAAAAATGTAAGAGAAGTAGTCATTGAAAAATATGTCATAGCAAGTATGGATCACTTAGAAAAGGGGTCAAGCCAGTCCTGCAATGGGGTGCACTGGCATGCAGGTCAGACATATATCTCAGCAACAGTCAACCTGCTTATCTATGTTCCAGATGGGTACCTCCGTCTCATTTACCCTATTTGCCTGACCCATCACCCACTTGTGTTGTGTTCTTCCCTGGCACCACATTCTCAACACCCCCCCTGTTTCTTACAATTAACTTTCAGACCTCTTTTCCCCTTTTGCTCCCTCCTTTAACTATTAACTCAATCCCGTTCCCTTACCTTGTACGCACCTCCTTCCCTTGCCCACATTTCTCAGTCACAAATTCCTTGCCACTCACGCCCTTCAATTGCCCATCACACCACATCCATTCCTTGCCCCTCGCCACCTTCCATTACCATGGCTTGCAGTTAGACAGTAGAGCACCTTGATTCGCCAGTCAGCCTCTGCCAGGCATGACAAGAAGCTGTGGTTGGGGTCTTGCTCGTAATTGTGGCTATGGGGGTGGGCGGACATAGCTTACCGCCGTGAGAGATGGCCACCTGATCCTTGTGCTCCCGCTCTGGCAGCTGTTTTTTGCCTTATTCGCTCGCCCATGGGTGAGAATTTGGGTAAATGAGGCAGCCTGTAATTCTTCCTATGTCCTGAGTGGTCCAGTGTGCTGCCTCATTGCAGCGAGACTTAGGGGGTAGTTCATAGAAATCAGTGCACAAGTGGCGCACGCAGCTGGCGCACAGTGTGCGCGTGCGGCAGTCTGCACCAGCCGCGTGCGCCAAAACCCATTTCAGCGCACAGCGTATTCATGGATTACAACATCCATAAACAGCCGTGGCGCAGAGTGGCGCAGCGACCCTGCAGCAGCGCCAGTTACGCCCCCAACCCAGCCCCGTGCCCCATGAACAGCGCACAAATCCAGTACATGGTGCAAAGGCCAGTGGAGTAGCATACAGCCCCCAACCACGAAAACTCGTGTAAAACTACCAGCGCACGCCCCAGAATACACGTACCCGCTCATGCCAGGTAAAACGCTTACAAAAAGCACCCCCCTGTGGCGTGCGCTGCCTGTGGGGCATGCCCAGGGTGGATGGGGTGCCTGCTTGTATTTGGGGGGTGCGTGGGAAGTTTCACACGCGAGAGGCCCTGTGCGAGCGGGGTACGTATATTTGGGGGGTGCGCGGGAAGTTACAAACGCGATAGGCCCTGTGCGAGCGGGTACGTGTATTTGGGGGGTGTGCGGGAAGTTACACACGCGATGGGCCCTGTACGAGCAGGGTACGAGCGGGGCAGTCTGCGCCAGCCGCGTGCACCAAAACCCATTTCAGCGCACCGCGTATTCATGGATTACATCCGTAACCAGCAGTGGCGCAGAGTGGCGCAGCGACCCTGCAGCAGCGCCAGTTACGCTCCCAACCCCAACCCGTGCGCCATGAACAGCGCATAAATCCAGTACATGGCTCAAAGGCTAGTGGAGTAGCATACAGCCCCCAACCACGAAAACGCGTGTAAAACTCCCCGCGCATGCCCCAGAATACAGGTACCCACTTGTGCCAGGTATATCGCTTACAAAAAGCACCCCCCTGTGGCGTGGGCTGCCTGTTGGGCATCCCCAGGGTGGATGGGGTGCCTGCGTGTATTTGGGGGGTGCGCGGGAAGTTTCACATGGGATAGGCCCTGTGCGAGCGGGGTACATGTATTTGGGGGTGCATGGAAGTTACTCATGCGATAGGCCCTGTGCGAGTGGGGTACGTGTATTTGGGGGTGCGCAGGAAGTTACACACGCGATAGGCCTTGTACGAACAGGGTTCATGAATTTGGGGGGTGCGCGGGAATTCTCACATGTGATAGGCCGTGTGCGAGCAGGCTATGTGTATTTGGGGGGTGTGCGGGAACCTACACACACGATAGGCCTTGTGCGAGCGGGGTACGTGGATTCGGGGGGTGCGCATGAAGTACCACACGCGATAGGCCCTATGCGAGCATGCTATGTCTATTTAGGGGGTGCGCGGGAACTTACACACGCGATAGGCCTTGTGCGAGCGGGGTACGTGTATTTGGAGGGTGCACGGGAAGTTACACACACGATAGGCCCTGTACGAGCAGGGTATGTGAATTTGGGGGGTGCGCAGGAATTCTCACACGCGATAGGCCCTGTGCGAGCGGGCTCTGTGTATTTGGGGGTGCATGGGAACTTACACACGCGATAGGCCTTGTGCGAGCGGGGTACGTGTATTCAGGGGGTGCGCATGAAGTACCACACGCGATAGGCCCTGTGCGAGCATGCTACGTGTATTTGGGGGTACGCAGGAATACCCACACGCGATAGCCCTTGTGGGAGCGGGGTATGTGTATTTGGGGGGTGCGCAGGAATTTTCACATGGGATAGGCCCTGTGCGAGCATGCTATGTGTATTTGGGGGGTGCACGGGAACTTACACATGCAATAGGCCTTGTGCGAGCGTGGTACGTGTATTCGGGGGGGTGCGGGGAGTTTTACACGTGATTTGGCATCGTGGGCCCTCCCGGGTGTGCGGTTCCCCCCTCCCCATGCCATGCAGGCAACCCACACCACAGGGGACTACCCTACAACCCTCACCATGCCCTGCAGGCAGCCCACATGGCACCATCCACTTGTGAGCACACTTGGGAGCCCCGACTCATGTCCCCCTGCACCCCCTCACCCACCCAGCAGTGAGGGGCACCTGCCAGCAGGCCCGATTCATGTCCCCCTGCACCCCTTCACCCACCCAGCAGTGTGGGGCACCTGCCAGCAGGTTCCGACTCATGTCCCCCTGGACCCCCTCACCCACCCAGCAGTGAGGGGCACCTGCCAGCAGGTCCGACTCATGTCCCCCTGCACCCCTCACCCACCCAGCAGTGAGGGGCACCTGCCAGCAGGCCCCGACTCATGTCCACCCACCAAAACATCATCACGATCCACAATCACGGCCCTTATGGCCACCCAAATCCCACCCCACATCACCCCAGTCCAAACACTCAACCAAGTATTCCATACACCCCACATTGAAATCCCCACTACATGATACATCCCAAATGGCAAGTATGCACATCAATACATGTCCGTCACACACACACACAATGGGTGCAAGTGAATGAGAGAACCCACATCGTGACATGCATGAAACCAATGAGAGAATACCACACATTGAAGTATGAAAAAAAATGCACTAAACACGGAATGAAATGAAATCACACAATAATGGAAATAATAAACAAAATGTTGCATGTTCCAAAAAATGAAATAAAAAACATGAAAGCAGAATCAAAATAAATCCAAATGAAAATGGGTCCAAAGTGTCCGTCCAGCAAAGCAAATCCAAAGAAAAAAAATCTGAAAATCCATTGCTCCATGGTAAACACAAAAAAAATGATGAGAAAAGCAGTCTTCAACTATATACAAAGACCAAATCCAGGGTCCATGAGCCCAACAGTTGAAAGGAAACCTAGAAAAATCCATACCTACTAAAGAACTATCTACAAAAAGGTGGGGCATAGTCCAAGCGCCCCAAATGAAAGAAAAACATAAATGAGACCTAATACTAACTAACTATATACAATGGCGGCGGGCAAGTCCTACGGCTCACTTGTCGATTTCCCGGTCCAGGGCATCATCGAACTCCTGTTCTATGTCCTGGAGGTGGGCCTGTTCCATGGACCTGAGGTTTCGCAGGGATAGAGCCATGTCTTGTTTGTTTGTTTGTTTCTTTATTGGTAATGCGCTCCAGACCCAAAGGTTACCGGGTCTCCAACTATGTCCACCTCCAACTCCTTGCAAATTGCCTCGAGGCACTTGGCCCGCCTCAGCGCCCTGCGCATGGAGTTCTCCACCCTGCCCATAGTGAGCCGTGCCTCTTCCACCCGCCGCCGCTCCGCATCTCTGTGCTGGCTCAACCGCTGCCACACAGAAGACACTCCCAATCCAGGGTCCTCCTGCCCTCCGGCCGATGCCTGCCCCTCTGATGTTGATGGCCCCGAGCCATCATCGCTCCCACCTTGAGCCTGCTGCTGCCGTGCCTGTGCCCTGGCTCTTGATGCCTGCACGTCCTCCTCCTGCTGGAGTGCAGTTGTTGGGGTGGCCACCCCTGCTGGACCTCTGACTCCCGACTGTGGCAGGGATGTGTCCTCCACCAGCCTGGCCGCTGGGTCAGAGGCAGCTCCACAGGGTACCCAGGTGATACATGTGCCGGAAGATGGCACGGAGGACGACTGGCGCATAAGGGGTTCAGGTGAGGAGGGGGTCGGAAGAAGCTCCAGCACACGGAGGAATCCAGCAATGGTGACCCATCCTAGTAGGTCGACACGGTCAAAGAGGCATCTGAGATGACGTGCAGTGTCTTCACGAAAACACTGCAGGTCATCTTGCATGCCCCGTTGACGCAACGCCATCCCATCCAGGACAGGCTCAACACGGGCCCGGATTGCCATGTCCGCAGGGAGAGGAAGGCCAGTTGTTGTGCGCTCATCCCCTCCCTGAAAACGGGTCTGGACGTAGGCATCCCTGCTAGTGCCGATGATGCAGTCACAGGATCGGGGACAGGATTACACACTGGCACCTCCACGGTGGCCTGTGCTGCCTCCTGTCCCTGCCCCTGGACTGCACCACTAGCACCAGTGGAATCCTCACTCCAGACCCCGTGTGTGGCCCTTCCACGGCCTCCTCCTCAACCAAACCCCCCAACAACCTGGATGACTCCGTGCCATCTTCCTCCATCGGACCCTGTGGGGTCTCAGCTGCCTCTTCTGCTGCCAAGGAGTCCACCTCCGACCTTCGCCTCTTGGACCTACCCTCGGCAGCTGCGGCCACGGATGCGGCACCAGACTCCTCACTCCCCGACGAGATGACAACATGGGAGGGGAGCCGGGCCTTGCATCTCCGGCTGGCAGTGTGATCCCTGCCGCTTTGCTCCACAGCACCGTCTCCGCCCTCTTCATCAGTTGACACTGCAGACAGGGAGAGATAGAACACAGGCATCAGGGCACTGTACAATGGTCTGTTACACACATGACAGTTGCACATGAGTGGCTGTGTGAAACTTCAGACATGGCATCACACTCCCCAACACACATGTAATTTCAACTCACACACATGAGCAAATCAACAGGAATGTTGCACCAGGCAGCACCATCCATACACAAACAACAGCATGAGCAGCCGAAGGTGAGCCTGACATCACATACAACATGGGGAGTGCAGAACACATGCACACACGCCACCAGACATACATGCATCTGTACATCTCCACCACCTGTCGCAGTGACAACATCGCCATCCATGTCACATCTTGCAATCAGCCTCCCACATGTCAGTGTCACATGCATCCATGGTGTATCACAGTTGCACACTTGTCAAATACACACACATGCAAATGTACATAGTGCCGATACATGCAGGTGGAAGCAGCATCCACGTGTGACACCACAGCCATGCCACAGTACATACACAGAAATTTAAAAATGTGTGCACCCACACCTGCATTTGGCCAGCATGCTTACCAACACATACACCATCAATGTGTCTCACACATGAGAGGACTCGCATGCGGCAGGCTCATATCCCCGTACATACACATCCATACATGGCCCTACAAAGACATATGTGCAACCTGCACACTCCTGCCACACCTCAACATGCACTGTGTCCAATCAGTACGCCTCTACACTTACGGCTCGACTCCAGACAGGTCTGCCTCTCAAGGACCTGGAGGTGGAGTGCTGGGCGTATACGTTCCAGTACCCTCATCTGGTTGTTGGTTAGGCAGACCCGGCACCCCTCAGCATCCGCTGCCTTCAAGAGGTGCCGGGCCTTGTTGAGGGACCTGGACCTGACGTCCTCCCAGCGCTTGCAGACGTGTTGAATGTCACGGACTGCGACCCTCTCCACGTTGATGGCATTCATGATGTCCATCCAGATCCTCTTCCGTCCTTCATTGTCGGCGCTCAAACTTCCAAAGAGGGCATCATATTGCCCCAGGACTTGCTCCACCAGGATCCCAACTTCATTGGCACTGAAGCTGGTAGCCCTCTGCCTCTCTGCTGGGGGGTTGCCATTGGTGCCAGATGGTGTTGTGTTCGACATGGCAACCCCCGCGGCAGGTGTGGGTGGGCAACTGGGTCCTGGGGCTGGGCTGTGGAGCGATGGTATCCCAATCGGGAGTCTTCTGTTCCAGCAGGGTTGGTCACAGCAACTGCACCCCTGCAGATGGCTGACGTGCAGGCACCAAACAGCAGGGCACGTGGGCAGCTGGCAGGCAGGCAGCAGCAGATGGCAGGTGGGAGCATGCTCAGGGCTCCGGGGGGCAGGAAAATGGCCTTCTGGGCAGGAGCGTGGTCTTCCATGTGCTGTTGCGTGGCCAGCTTGATACGGAGTGATTTGGCACGTGAAAAAACTGCACGTCAGCGTGTAATTCGAGGAAAGGCCCTTAGCGCGTAGGCGTGTCTGTGATATTACGCGCATGGTAGTTTCCCTGTGACGGGTGCATAGTGATTCAGCACGTGAAAAAACAGCACGTCTGCGTGTTAATGCGTGTAATTCGAGGAAAGGCCTTTAGCAAGTAAACGCGTCTGTGACGTTACGCACACAGGTTTTGCTCTCTGCACGGGTTAAAGGTGAGCGCGGGCCAGCAAAACATTGTACGTCCTGTCCGTGGAGACCGACGCATGTGTTTACTCTGCTGGAATCACACGCGATTACTTCACAGCGTCTAAAGCCCGTACCTCTTCTTTTGGCGGGGTGTTGCCTACGCGCATATGCTTTTTTTCCCACTGTGGTACCCCCTGTGCATGCGTACCATTTAGAGGTCATTGTAGCCCGCGTGTTCCACGCGTATGTGTTTTTTTGTGTTCCTGGGTGCCACACCGTACTTCTGGAGGTAATATTCATGCACGTGGGATACCAGGGTCGTATGCACAATTGTTTTTCTCTAATTTGGTGAGCATAATCTCAAGTTAACTTTTGATTTTTCTTTTTTTTTCATTTTTTTTTCAAGGGGTGCCTAAGCGTTGCGTGACCCGTCATTTCTCCCCAGGGGTCACAGACAGCCTTGCAGGGGCACTTGAGTACCCATACCATCAAGTACCCTGCCCCCTTCTAGCCAATTGCCCAGGACAATTGTTGAGTGAACCTCCCATAGCCCATTTTCCATTGGTGCAATGGTTGGGAGGCCACCAAAGGCTAAGGGTGGCAAAGTTGGCCGTCCTCCAAGGGCTGGATGTGGTCGGGCACGTGGGCGCGGAGACCAGGGAGGACGTGGAGTCCAGGGTGGCCAGGTTGGCTACAGGGGGGAAGAGGCAGGAGTGCCCCTCTGGGACAGGATGCACAGCCATGTGCTGGTGCAGACATGCCACCCCCCCTGTGTTTCCTGATGATGCAGCTGTTGCATCTCAACCTGGCACCCATGTCACCCAACAGCAATCTACTTCTGCTGTCACAGGCCCACCGGTGGTGGTAGCTGCAGGTGCAGCTGTGGACAACTCCACCCGGGTTCTGGGTCAGGCAGCGCATGTTTCGTTGTGTGAGGAGGACTCCCAGGACGATTTCCATCTTGTCCGGAAGGTGGGCTCATGTGCGTCCACTGTGGCTGTGACTGTGGCACACATATCTGGGGTAGTACTGACATCTGCTGCCCCAAGCAGCCGGGTGGTGGTAACTGCATGTGCAGATGCAGCCAACACTACCCCGGCAGTGACTCAGACTCGAGCAAGACCTTCTGTCCTCATAACAACACCCACTGCATTGGTCCAGTCCACCAGCACCACTGCCCCCACTGAACAGGGCCACATTGCCCCCTCAGGGTCAGTACCACCGTCCAAAAGGAGGAAGCGTGCTCCTGCACAAGAGGCTGGGACCCCAGACACGGCCCCGGCCTCCGGCATGTCAAGGAAGAAGCCTTTCTGCAATCAGGAAATGGACTTCCTTGTGGGCTACGTGTTGGAATACCAACGCGATATGCTTGTGGGCCCACAGTGCCATACAACACATCACCAGCATTGGGTCCACTGGCAGTGTGTTGCGGATGGTGTGACATCCATGGGATTCCAGGTGCGCACAGCTCAGGACTGCTACAAGCGCTGGAATGACCTCAAACGCAGTGCTAAGCAAAAGCTTGCCTCCAATTACTCCATGTCTCTGGTGACTGGTGGTGGGCCACCATCAGAGGAGGATGAACTCACCCAGCATGAGGAGATCGCTTCAGAGTTCATCCCGGAGGAACAAATCCATGGAGTGGGAGAGAGGATAGACTATGATGCATCATCTGGTGAGTATTGGGGCGTGCAACTCAATGACAAGTGTGTTTATCATGCGTGACCCGACCAGCTACAAGTTGCCTCTTACCTATCCTCAATCTCCCTCTCCACCTGTGTTGTTCACCAGGGGTCTGAACTTTCGGCCTCAATTCACAAAGAGAACCTTGCTTAGCTCTTGACTACTGCATTATCATTTTTTTTATACCAGTTCTGGTGCTATGCTGATGACAACCAACTCATTTCCTGGCTGCCCTTGGTCACCTCTTGTCCCTCTCTTATTTCAGATAGCCTCAATGCCATTTGCATTGGGTGTACTACCAACGGACTCTGTCTGAATGCCAGCAAGATTTACATCTTCCTCATTGAGGGACCTTTTCCATCCTTGGCAATCAATCTCTGGCCAGCCCCACTTGGCCCCCCTCCTGCCTCCACCTGCAAGGCCATGAACCTCTGGGTCACCTTTGACTCAACACATCCCTTTTACACACACATTTGTGATGTATCTTGGAATGGATTAACTTATTGCTCCACCAACTCAAGGGTACTGTGCCCTCCCTAACATTCTCCTACATGCTCACATTTCTAGCTGTGTCTCTCTGTGTGGCAACACATGCTTATGCTAGGTGCCAAATCTTTGTTCCCATCCCTCATATTTTGATTGCATGTATGCCCTCTAGAAGTTGTGTATGATGCAGGTGATGTGCAACATCCAATACATGTGTTGCCTTCACATTTTGCACACATCCTTTACTGCTTTTGGAATGGCCATGCATTGCAATGCTACTGGATGCATGTTGGGGTTTGATTTGCCTGTGACATGGTTGTTTCATTATTTGTCTGTCAGTGTCGTGAACTGTATGTGTGTGGTATGTGCTACTGACGTGTGTGTTCTTGTGTTTCTTTTTATGTTGCAGGTGATGATGCACTGGCGGCGGAGGATGAAGATGTCATACCAGACATGGTGGTCAGTTCACATGACCAACCAGGCACTAGTGGGGGTCATGGGGTGGCAGCCCACGAAAACCCACAGATGCTCCAGGCCATCGTGTCCAGAGCTGACTCTGAGTCAGGCTCTGATGTATCCTCTGACCACTATGTTGAGCCGGATCTGCATCATGACGTGTCATCGCCGGTAGGTGATCCTGTGTCGGATGGTCTTCTGTCTGCAACACCTGCAGTAGGGGGCCTGGCAGGGGTGGAATGCCGCCTGTGGTGGTTACGGGTGCACGGTTACACTCGACACCAGTTGGCCATATTCCTGGGACATCAGGTTGATGGAGGGATGCAGTCCTGCAGCCACAGGCGGCTCTGACCCAGCAAGGACCACGTCTCCTTGGGCCCAGCAGGTGTGGTGTCCGGCAACGCTGTAGCCGTGTGGCACCGGGGTCAACTGAGTGGGAGCGTTCCATGATTGCCATAGCACAGCAATAGGGGGGAGCAGTTCAGATGATTGCTCAAGGTATGGAAAGTGTGGCCCATTCCATCCTCCCTTCTGTTAGGCAAATGGTGCTCCATCAGCGGGCTACGCAGTCCACGTGCCCCTCACTCAGGCTGGGCATGACGGCGTATGACAGGGCGGGCCGGGCTGAAATGGCAGTGCTGCGTGAAGCACTTAATGCTCAAGCAGAGGCACACTGTGAGGCCCTGAGGGTGGAACAACAAGCCCTCTGATCTACTCTAGCTGACTCATGATGGATCAGAGTAGGCAGACAGAAGACAGGTTTGCACAGATTGAAAGAACCATCTCAGCTGAACTCCGTGCAAGCCGGGAGTCACTCTGTTTGTCATGTGAGGCCATGCAAGCAGAACTCTGTTTCACACGTCAGTCTCTGCAGGAGGAAGCACGTGTGACACGTGAGGTAATGCATGCTGACCTCAATCACATTGCCTGCCAGGACCTGGTTTACCAGACCCGCATACTTGCTGCCGTTGAGAGCAAGGCGTGGCTAGGCGTGGGGAGTCAACTGCACCACCTCCACCTTCTGATTCAGATCCAGATGGTGACGATGACAACCTATCTCCCACATAGGTCGGGCCGTGCAGATGCTGAGCCCAGTGAGGTTTTTTTTTTTACCTTGGCATCTACACATGTGGGTGTAGAGGTGCACCCTGTATCTCCCCCCTCCTGATTCCCCCCCACCACCTGAGGCACATATGGCCATTTTAGAATATTTTTTTTTCTTTTTTCCAGCACTTTTTAATCTGAATATATTTCTGATTTTTCATCAAAAGTGTATGGATTTTGGTAAGTATGTTATCTTTTCATTTGATTTGAATTTTCAGTTGTTTTGCTATTATTTTTCAATTATTTCACTTAGTTTTATTTTTGTTATGTTTTTTTTAGGTTATGCCACACTGGTGGGGTTTTGTTTTGTACCAACTACAGAAATGTTTCCATGCGCCTGGTTAAGTATTTCAATTCAAAAAGGTGTCGCAGTGTTATGGTATGCTAATTTGCACATGCTACACGATCCACATTTCCTGAATCCTGTCGGTTTCTTCGGCAAAATATACTCAGCCCATCCCTACTCTCTGATTTGCCAATACCAAGACAGGAACTATGGTTGCCGAAGAAACCGACAGGATTCAGGAAATGTGGATCGTGTAGCATGTGCAAATTAGCACACCATAACACAGATACTTTTTCAGATTCAAGAGGAACTACTCTCAGGATCAAAGATACCATCAATTGTCGTAGCAAATACATAGTATATGCCATAATATGCACATGTGCACGCGTATACATTGGGAGCACCATAAGAGAACTCAGGTCTAGAATACGTGAGCATATCTATGGTATGAGTAAATCTGATTCCACATTACCACGTGCACAACATTGGTAAACTAATCATCAATTGGATGATAAAATGAATGTGAGGTTCATCGGATTGAGGCAAGCCTCTCTAGGTGAAAGGGGCAGTAATAGAGAGATCCTCCTTCGCCAGATGAAAGCTCGCAAAATTTGTAAATTTAGAGCAACAGAATTTGGCCTGAACCAAGACCATGAAATGGCGTACTTCCTCTGAGGGGGAAATAACACAAACTTTTTTAAGAAATGGATTCATGTGTTCCTGTTGATATTTTATCTGTACTACAATGCTATATGTTACTCCTTGTTCTCGACTAGCATTTACAATACTGAAGTATTTTGAACCTTTTGGCTTTGCAGTAAAATTGTTTATATGATTTATTTCATGTAATCTCGGGGATGCAAACACATGATTAGCGTGAAAAGTATTGTGTTCAGCCGTGCCCCCATCACCTTTCTCACTTTGTCACTTCATCTACTACTGTAGCTTTGTTCTGCTATCTGGCAATATACTTAGATATCTATTGACACATTTTTTTGCCTTTCCCATCACTTTGCCCGATAACAACCGTTTATAGTATTTCACCTGACTTTATTGGTCATCTGTAAATTTCAGGTTTTACTTTTTTGTTTATTTCTAGCACTGCCGTCTCAGCATGCTAAAACTACAGCCCCATGGGGACCCTTTGTCTATTCCGACGATTCGTATTCCCTTTACCATAATTTGAACTCATAATATGGCGCTCATCTATTTTGCCTGACTCTCCGAATAGGACCTAATGGAAAGAGAAATAGGACTAGGGTTGCCTAGACAACCCTTGTAAACTTGGGAGAAACCACTTTGCCGACCGACCCAGACGAAAGAAGATTGAGTACAAGCCGGAGGTAAACTGCAGCACAATACTTTTGTGCTTTCAGTGCTATTTTGTTGTGTTGTTTTATCATTATGGAATCAAGCGCATTCTGTCGTACGGCTGCAACTCGAGCAATGTGCTGGCCGTGTTTGGATCAGAGAAAAACGCACTTTTTATACACGTAACTACGGCGATTTTGAACGTAACATTATTTGGTCTACCAATACATTATTTGAATTGTTTTGTCACGTTCCAGTCAAACGCTGCTTAGCGTATCAAGTATTTGGCCGTGTTTGGATCAGAGTAAGCGCATATTTTATACACGCAACCACAGCGTCTTTGGACTTAGCATTATTTGGTCTATGAGTACATTATTTGAATTGTTTTGCCGCGTTCCAGTCAAACGCTGTTTAGTGTATTAAGTATTCCACCATGCTAGAATATTATCCAGTATTTACATGGACACTTTCTTAAAAATAATTATTAACTTGTATAATCGAGGTCATTTTAATTTCG
Source organism: Ambystoma mexicanum (assembly GCF_040938575.1). NCBI lineage: Eukaryota > Metazoa > Chordata > Amphibia > Caudata > Ambystomatidae > Ambystoma > Ambystoma mexicanum. The sequence continues at coordinate 17,267,756 of NC_090940.1, forward strand.
GGTAATTCACTATTGTAGGATTTTCTACTTAGACATATAGTTTCAATAATACGCAATGTAGGAGACTTTGATAATATTGGACTTTTTAAATGACGAGTCACAAGTATTTACTGTCTAAAATGTGATATTTTGGCATGAATTATAATAGGGGGATTTAACCCATGACTTTCTGTTCTACTGAATTGAAGAGACTTTTGATTTGGAATATAGGTAAGGCCTCCATGGGCACACTTCTATATCAATTACTTTAAGTAAGATTGACTTTTTTGTCTAAATAATACTAGACACTGACCTATGAGTATGTACTAATGCGTTGTTTTTTTACCTTTGTGCTTTCTTTTTACTTACCTTGAACCTCCTCCCCTTCACCCCTCATTATTTCTCTGTGACTACTTTTAATTTAATTTAATTTAATTTTTTGCTTTCATGGTTTGCTTCTATATTTGTTTGACTGTGCATCATGATCTCTGATACATGTTTTTCACTGTGAATTCGGCTACACACTTACTAGTTTTATCACCAGCCCTGATTTGAAAAAGACACTGGTGTGTCGAAACACGTGTTATCCAAAAGGGCATTACAATTAATACATTTCAGTTTCCACAAAAACGTTGTGGCGCAGTTCCTCAAGTGTGGAGCATCTTTTCTTCAAATGTTTTTTTTAGGTTTTCTTCTAGTTTATTGATTTTGGTTTTGTTTGATTCATTGCTCTTTTCATTTTATTTCTTTCAATACATTATTTGAATTTATTTGTATTTTCTTTCAAATTCAATTATTTTCTTTTTTCTTTTGTCTATTGTGCGTACATGTGACAGTGTGGTGCTTTGTGGCATCGGAAGGCATCCACTGTATGTTCCTGCTGGGCCCATTCAGGCCTGTCTTGTGTATGTGTTTTGCTTGGGGTCCTGACACATATGCTACTCCTGCTTCCCTTTTCCATGGGCTCGCAAGGATGGCTCGGTGTAACAGCATATCAAACATGGGCATTGGGCTTCCGTCATATCTGTGGCCAGGCTGCAGTTCTACTTGTGTGTACACCCCTAGTGAGTATTCCAGATGGGTTCTCCTATGCATGTCTGCAGTTCACTTTGGTGAGTATTAAGCTGACTGTACATTTCATCATGTTGCTTGAGATGTTTGTTATGTATTGAATGTGTATGTTGATGCACTTCCTGCTGTAGCTGGTACCATGCCCCCTTTGTCTGCATACTACACACTGATGGTGGGAGGGGTCCATGTGCTGAGAATGTTGAATTGGGACAGTTTTGCCACAGTGATTTTGATATGCCACATGAAGGCTGCACGCTGAGTTACCCCTGTCACCACGCATTTCCACAACCGTCCATTCCTTGCTAGAACCACTTTGGTCATTTCCCAGCCCTGGGTGGTGTTTGAATGCGACATCTGAGTTATGATTAGGTTGCTTGTCATTTTAATTATCAGTTTGTGTCCTGGACCTGATCCCCCACCCCTCCCACTGTTTGCACTTGGCCCTTGTGACAATCCGGCCAATCAGGTTGCTTGAGCCTGCCACCACTATCAAAAGGCCACTAAGGTGCCCCTGTCTAGACCTGTCCACATGCTTTCTCAGCCACTTGATGACCGCCCTGTCTCCCCTGCCCCTGTCAGTGTCCCTCTGTCTCCCCCCCTTCATCATCACATCCCCTACTCTCCTTACCGGCAGGTTTCCCTCTGCCCCCTATGAGTGTTCTCCTTCACCATCTCCCCATTGGTCATTTTGAGCGTGGCCCCCTCCTCCCTTCTCTCCTCCATCTCCCTCTCTACCCCACTTTGGCCTCCTCCTTGTACTGTGGCTATCGTTGTCAACCACTAGCCCAATTGCCATTGACCATGGTGATACATAGGCGCTTGTTCTTTGCAGATATTTGTCTTTCTGCCGCAGTCCTTCCACGCCCCACCTTCACCATTTTCAGTATTATTCTGACGGCTTATTTGATCATTAGTCCCTCCACCACTGTTACAGGTCATCTCTTCCCCCTTTCCCTTCTTTCTTTCTTCTCCGCCTCCCCAGCACTATGTTGAATCTTTGTAGACCTACCATATTTTGTCACTTGTTTTGTTACTCTCCTCACCTCTTCCATCCTCTTCCGTCACTCCCCTCCTTATGTGGCTCCTGCACTGCGACTATTCCCATCAGGCATGGGAATGTTGATGCTAGTTATGTCATCCTACAATCCGTCCCTAGGCTCTCCCTTATTGGTCCTGGCATTTATTATATGTACTTTGCTTTTCCAGTTCATTCTCACACTGTGGACTGTTTGAAGGACATGTAGGAATGTACTGTTCTTCTCCCTTATTCACACCCTCATTGATGCACTTTGATGAAGTTTGTGTGTTGTTTATTTCATCGATTTCAATGATTCAGTGATGGGTCACTGTCTGCCATTGCGATGTGATGTACTCTGTACATGATATGTTCTGCTGGTCAATGGCTGATGCAATGTGGTGATTTATTTTGACGTGTTAGGGGATTGGTGAGGTTTGAGACACATGGGGGTCCTTGGTGCTATGTTCATATGTGCTGTGTACGGGACACTGGCATTCACTTCATTTCACAATCATGTATTCTAGACATGTCCATATGGACAAATACACTTAGGCAACACCGCCCCCAGATACATTGCACCCAGATTGCCTTCTCGTGCATGCTGTGTCACGACAATCCATGTTCACTTCAGAGTCATTGTTCGTGGACATGCATGGAAGGGTGATATGTGGTTGTATGCCTTTTTTGAACTGATGCAGAGGTGTTTTCACAAATGCAATGCACACTCACTGTGCTGTGCAGTGTGCGGTGTTTGGTTTGATAAGGCCATTTGCTATTGTCCAGTGTGCATGGCGAAAGGTATTCAGACTTTTGTTGCTTAAACGACTGGTGGAATGCATTTGTGGCACCATTTTCTGGGTGTGAGATTTTGGTCACTCCTTTCTTCCGATTCCAGTTGAGGTATCATTGTCTGGTGACTACTTACATTTCTCACATGGCACTTCATGACTATTGTGTCATGTGTGGTGCATATGGTTGGATGTTTTCACGTTGCATGCCATGGTATGGTGTGGCAGTCAGGGTCGAGGAGTGTTGGGAGGGATTGGGTGGCATGCCAGTCTTTTCATTCCCTGTTTAGCAAGGGGGTGGGGAGAATGCCTTGAATGTGTTCCCTTTTGTCACATGGGATTGGTTGTGTTTAAGTATCTAGGGATGCACACAATGTGGCACTTCCGTGGACGCATTCTCAGGGTGGTAAGGTAGTGACAGTTAACTGTCCCTTTGTCATCATCGATTGTGACCTGGTATGTGCCAGGCATGTGTGCACTCCGCAGGGGTTGGAGTTTAGGTGAAAAATGTGGCCACAAGCTGCGTACAGACTGCCTCGCTACATGCCCTTTCCCCTCCCGTGCGCAACGGCGTGCGTGTGGTTGGGGATGTGGGGGAACCACCATGTCCACCGGTACGCCATGCCGTGTTGCAACGTTGTGCAGGACACATGCTGCCACAATGTCCTGCACACTACCGGGGGTGCATATAGTAGCTGGCCACCAGAGCGGTCAAGGGAGCGAAAGCGTGACTTGAGCACTCCGAATGTGCGCTCCACTATGGCCCTAGTTGCAATATGGGCTGCGTTGTATCTTACCTGGTGTGGTATGGTGGGGTTCCGTATGGGCGTCAACATGTAGGTGCTCAGAGGGTAGGCACTATCCCCTGGGGAGGTGATAATAGTTGTCATTAGTGGGGTTTTTGTATTTGTCTGTGTGTGACATGTATGCATGTGCACAGGCATTTGTACTCACCTAGGAGCCATGTGTCGCCATGCTTCCCAGCTTCCAGGGCCCGGCTCAGGGCGGACATTCTGAATATGAAACTATCATGGGTGGACCCAGGGAAGTTTGCATATACAGAGGTGATGATCCCCTTGGCATCACATACCACCTGCACATTGATGGAATGCCAGTGCTTGCGGTTTCGATAGATGCACTCTGTGGGCCTAGGTGGACGTAGGGCCATATGGGTGCAATCTATGGAACTGAGCACTTTGGGGAAGTGTGCCACCCTGTAGAAGTCCAGGACCACGGCCTGGCTTTCTGCGGGTGTTCTGGGCATGTATATGTGCCTGCGGACTGAGGGGCGTGCAGTGATGATTGTCAACACCTGGTGTAGGCAGCGTGACTGTGTGGCCTGTGAGAACCCCCCACTATGGCAATTGTCCGCTGAAATGACCAGTGGCCAAAAAATGCAGTACATTGATCACCTTGTCCAAGGGGCTCAATGCTTGGGAGCACAGGGTGGGCGATATGAGGTCATCCTCCCACTCCCTGACCAGCTCTAGGATGATATGAGATGGAAACCTATTCCTACCATAGACCTGGTCATCAGGCATCCTAAAAAGGCTGGTCCTGGGCAAGAAAATGCGGGGCCTGGCTATTCTCCTCCTCCTGCGGTGTCCCACGATCACTGCTGCGAGGAATGGGACATTCATCGAAGCTGTATATGCTTGTTTGTTGTTTGCACGCACTTTCATGCTGCGCAAGGGCACTTCCGCCTGCTTTCGTGTGGCGGACGTAATTGTGCGTGTGCGTGTGTTTTGACGTGCGTGGGTTTTCCCTGTTGGAGTCCATGAATATGTGTAGTTCGCGTGCGTGTGGGCGTTCCGTGTACTTCCCAGCGGTACTTCCCCCTGTTACGCCCTTATTTTCACCCATTGTTCCCTATTCCGCGTGTTCCGCCCCCTTTTTGATTTGTGCGCTGACATTGTGCGCTTTCGCTGTGCGCGTCGGCACACAGCGTTTGGGATGCAGAAATGACGCGTGCGCCGGTGTGTGCCACGCGCGGTTTTGGCGCACATCCCGGAAATTACACATGCAGGTCCTTCCATGAATTGCACGCGTGCGATTCGCACGCGTGCGCTGGCTTTTTCACACTTGCGCATGCTTGCGCCACTGATTTTGGCAGACATTTATTCCATGAATTACCCCCTTAGTGTCGGAATGCTTGCACTGTCATTGGTGGGCAGGACCTGAAGCGAGATCCTGTAACTGCACTGACCGACGTCTTCTGTCAGCTGTCTGGATACAGCGTGTCGGCAAGGTACACTGTTAATGTCTGTAATGCGTTTTCCTCACAACACGGGCCCTCCACTCAAATAATGTGCTAACATGTTCATTTTCAATGGAAGGAGGTACTTTTAAGTATTTCATAAACTGCACAACAATTATTTTCACCGTTTTAAGCGAACTTGTGGAAGATAATTAGCTGAAAGCTAACATTTCATCCATATTAAGCATATCCCCTCTGCTTCTACATGTTCTAGCTATAGGTCCTATTCTTCCGCAATTCCAACTTTGTTGCGGCTGTCCGCCATGAAATCCTCCTCTTCCCTGAGGGTTCTGAAATCCACCTCATCCTCTTCATCTGGGCCCATTCCCTCTTCCTCTTGGCCATACATTGTACCCACCTTGATCCATGGGTTACGCTATATTGTTTTGCTGCGCTGGTTGCATTTCCTGTGTCACCACACCCTCGTTACTTGTCAATATCGCTTGCTCTATAGTGAATTTAGATAAATTGTTCTGGACTAACTTCACCTCTTCCAGCTTTTGTCCCTCTGCTTTCTTTTTATTCTTCTCCTGCATTAATCGGCAGTGATGCACGATCATCGACTGCATTTCTGGCCATGGCTTTGCTTCCATTGCCACCTGTTGCACTGGCCCGGGCAGCCCCTGACACAAAATGTGGTAAAATAATGCCATTGTTTTATCCCACGGTTCATGCGTCTCAAGAACCCATTTCTCTTGAGTATCCTGAATAAAAGTGACAGGGTCATCCTCCCCCATTTTCCTAGTCATAAGCGCACCCAAGTCTGAGGTATCGGGAAACTGTACTCTGAGCAGCCGCCATACATCTGCTTTGCAATTATTAAATGGCGCTCCATCATGTGTTGTGTTTTGCCCGGTCACACCTGCTTATCCTTCTTGCTTCCAAATGTCATCAGCTCTCTCCCCTATAATGGCTGCTAGCAGCTCTTTTATATCACCTATAGCTAATTTCTTTTTTTTTCTTTTTAGTTTTTATTTTTATTGGTTTGTTACAAACCTTTAAAAAAGAGAAAAGAAAAAAGGAAAATTATGTACATAAGGTTCTGCAAAAAAATCTCAAAACAGCGTTAGAAAATTCATTTTTGAAAATAAAAAGATCCCCAGAAGGAATTCCAATGGAAGAATAAAAAGAAATGTAGGCAGCAAGACAAAAGGAAAGCGAGAAGGAGGGACTTAAGAGGGAGTTTAAGACCTTAGTGGCCCAATCACTCTTGAATTTCCAAAATTCAAGCTATGCTTAAGACGACGTTGGTGTCATTTTCGTGTTTTTCCAGTTTTTCGGTCATCTTTTCTAGAAGGAAAGTCAATTCGAGTGTTAGGCTGCGATCCACGTCTTGATGCATCATGTCCCACCACTCCTCAACGGACAGAGTTGGTCTTGCCACAATGTATTTTCCCAAGTGCATAGAGCGTTCCTGTCGCAATTGTGTGCAGAACAATGTGAGATGTTTCAGTGTTTCCTTTTCCTCCCCACATAGGCGACAGGTCAGCAATGGAGCTCCATCTTTTTGTCGGATTGCCAGCATTTCTCTTGTTGGGAATTGATTCAAGCGAAATTTCATGAAAAGGAGTCTACGCGCAGTATCTGGGAACTTAAGCAAGTAGGATTGAGGATCATTTATTTTTCTTGCTTCAGCTGGACTTGTTCTCATAATTCTGTGAGTCCCTCGTATGTCAACTGTATCGATCCAGTCTTGTTGCCATAGTAGTGATTTTACTTTGACAGGATTCATATGGAGTAACTCTCTATTGGTGCATAGGTCGCTTAGAATGTCATCACAGCGTCTTATCCATTGATATAGAATGCAGTCTGCCGGGCCTGTGTCTGCATTGGTTAGGATGTGATATTGTGGAGCAGTTGGATCAGTGGTTATCTTTCTAAACTCAGAGTGTTCCACATTACTATTGCGTTGATGGACAACAGATTTAGCTCATATCTTATACAAGCAGTTGGTACACCCATTGGAAGACGCAAGACTTTGGACCAAAAGTGATGTTGAAGCGATGACCATAAGGTGTCTGGACATCCCAGGGCACTATTGGCTCCATGTGTGATTGCCGGAATGAATTTCATTTTAGAGAAATCCATGACGGGTTTTAACAAATGTTTGCCAAATTTCCTGTTGAGTATACAGGCCTGTGCTGTTAGTTGTTTACATTTCTCCTTTGTTTTCGCAACCCAAGGAGACTCGTTGATACTTGAGCTAATGCACATGCCAAGGTACATGGTTTGGTCAATGCTTTTTAAAGACTCCTTCCCAATTCTCCATTCAAACTTTTTCGAGCCCGCTCTCTTTTTGTTTTTTTAAAGATCTTGCAGAGTTAAGATTACTGATTTTTTGGAATTCACAATTAGTCCATTCTGCTTGACATATTGATCAAGGATATGCAGTTTCCGTTGCAGTCCTATAGGTGTTAAATCTAGTAGGACTAGATCGTCCGCATACAAGAGCCAATTCACTTCATTTCCGTTTGTTTTAGGAGCAAAGGCATTGTTATTCTCAAATGCTTCCCCTAAGTCTGAGATGAACAAATTAAATATTATGGCAGCAAGTGGGCAACCCTGTTTAACTCCTCTATAGGTTTTTATTGGCTCGGAGAGGAGACCCTGTTGATTCAGTCTCACCCTTATCACTGTATCAGTGTGAAGTGCTTTGATGGCCAAAAGTAGACTGAGAGGTCGCCATTTTCTTCCATAATAGTTCCCTGTCAATGCTATCAAATGCCGGGGATAAGTCCACAAATGCTAGGTAGATTTTCTTATTTACTCTTATAGCATCCATTTTCAAAATATTCAACAGTAGCAGATTTAGGCCACACCCAACGCCTCGGACGAAACCAGTTTGTCGGAGGTCTAGATGTTTTGTAGATTCAATCCAATTCATCAGTTGATTTTGTAACTGAATAGCGAAGATTTTCCCAAGGACATCTAATAATGCTATGGGCCTATAGTTTTTGGGATCTGCTCTATTTCCATTCTTGAAAATGGGAATTACAATTGCTGTTTTCCAGCTAGATGGTATGCTGGCTTCTTCTGCGATCTTTGTGAACAATAGCATGAGGAACTCAGACCAATCCTCTGGATTTTGTTTTATTAGATGGTTAGTAAGTCCATCGGGACCCGGTGCTCTTGAAGTAGATGCTTGTAGGATGCTCTGTACTATGCTCTCCTTGTCAACCTTTGAATCCCACTCAGTGAGCTTCGGTAATTTAGGTTCAATTGTTGAGCTGCTTTTTCTGTAAACCGAATCAAAGTGGGTAAGCCAATCTGCTTGCGGGACCATGTTTGTTTGAATTGCACTTTGTTGACAGTTCATGTTGTTAATCAGATTCCAAAGGTCGGCTGAGTTCTTATTACTTAGCACCGCTAACATGGCTTCGCTGTCCTGTTGGTGTTGGTTGGATTTATGAGAGATTGGCCAATTTTTATATTGCTGCTTTGAGGCTTTGTTTGCATGTTGTCGCTGAGCGAATTCAAGTTGTGCATGTTGTCTTAGTTCTTTCCTTAATTGCCTCTTTCTTACTGCAATTTCGTGATTGTAACAGTGTTTGGGTGCAAAGTCCGGTCTTTTTGAACCATTTTGGATGGTCATAAACTGTTTTAGAACAACAGTGTATTCAAGGCTGGAGTCTGTTGAGTTGGATATGAGGTTATAGTATGAATCTGTGATCCGCTTTACCTCATGTGGTCTTATTTTCAGGCGAATTCTATTGGACTCTACTTCAACCTGGTTTCTCCAGGTATTTGGTTTCACTACAGTTGGAGAAAGCAGAGTAAGTATTAGCTTACTATTATCACTGTCTGGATCTTCTAATACCGTTAGTTCCACAGCTCGTTGGCTCAGATTTTCAGAGATAAAGAAATAGTCTATGATGGAAGTTGACTTTCCGCTTTTCCAAGTTTTTTGTGCAGGAATATCTCCACTGGTGTTCCCATTTGCCATTGTTATGTTTCTTTCTTGCATGGCCGAACACCATTTTGCTGCCAATTTTTGCGTTATGATCGATGCTACAGAATCTTGCACATCCCTTATGCACGACAGATTCAAATCACCACAGCAAATTATGTTGGATGCTTGTTGCTCGCTGTTGATAGCATCAATTAGATCCAGTACTGTGTTCATAAATTTGTATGTGCCAGCTTCTTTATGATGCCAATATATGTTGATTATGTTGAGCTGGGTTTTTTTCCCGGGATTCGTCTAAGTAGCTTCTGCAATTGTGTGTTGAAAATACGAAGTATAATTAAAGGCACTTTTCACTTTCCATCCCGATTTTTTTTCCACCATTGTTATTAGACCAGCGGATGGTCGGCCTTTTTTTCTAGTTATGGCCGGGTTCATGACTATTTCATAATCATCCGACAATGGGCACAGAGTCAGCCATGTTTCCTGGAGACAAATCACTGTTTGATTCAAAGGACTTTTTTTAGATTCATTGAACAAGTGTGTGAATCCTCGGACGTTCCATGAGAGGACATTCATGTAGGGACTAGAACGTCCCTGATGGCATTAGCTAGATTGCCCTCCCAGAACGCCAGCAAGCCAATTCCAGTTTTTCGTGGTGTTGTTATCATCCAGGGTTTGTGAGTTGATGTTTTGCTCACTTGCAGCTGAGAAGGCTGATCCCAAGATCGTAATTTTGATGTTTTCTCCTAAATTAAATTTTTCTTGTGGGGGACTATTTAGTTCCTTGTTGGTTTCTGGCTTGTTGGTAGGTGTCGCGATAACAACTTTATTGAGAGGTTTTGAGCTAACATTATTTCCAAGGGTAACCTTATAGGTTGAGGGCGAGTTGTTATCCATTGTTTCCATTGCCTTTGTGGGACAGGGGTCCACAACATTATTTTGAGAGACCTCATGGATGTCAAATCCCAAGGATAGCAGAAAGGGAACTGCATTTAGGAGTAAATCACAGACAAGTCTGGAATTTATATGCAGTCGGACTTTGTCATTCTGATGATCATTGATGAAGTCCACTGTTTGAATATCATTGGACTCTATTGACCGCAGTCCAGGGACATGATGTAGAAGCCTAAGGACGTTGTTTCGGTTCAAGGTTAGACCATCTTTTGTATCCAGTATTCTTTCCAAGATTAGCATGTACTTTGCTGATTTTCCCCATTTGTCTTTATTTACGAGGAGGTTCTGTTGCGAACTTCCTCGATTTTTATTGGCGAAATTTGATGTTGCAGATGTTTTGGGATCATTCAAGATAGGCTGGTTTATACTAGCCTTATCAGTCATGTTAAATTTTGATTTAACAGTTTCTTCAGTCTGCGATTTGCTGTGCTCTTTCCAGCAAACTGGGCTGATTTCAGATGCAATTTTTTGAACTTCATTCCGAGCACCCAGGCGACTGCTTTTTTCTGCCATGGTTTCAAATTTGTTGGAGTTTTCAACGGGGGCCAAAGGAATCGCTTCTGTTGGTGGGAGTATTAATTCGCAAACTCGCCTGCTAATGGCAGGGGGAGCTCCATTCGGAGAGATTGGCCGAACAGATTTTGCCAAAGCCTCAGAACTTGTATTTTTGTGAGCCGACTCCTCTTCGTCTGTTTCAGCGTTTGTCACATCTTCATAGACTGATAAATTTAAGAGCTCTTGCTCATCAATTTCATCACTTTTGTCAAGCACAATTGTTGGTTCAGAGGCAACAGGGCACTTTTGCATGGCGTCCATGTTGGTCTTTTTGGGTGGTTTGTTTACTTTTTCTGTATTAACAAATACATTGACCGATTTTAGATTCCTAAGAAACTTCCTTGATCCCATGTTGTTGCCTTTTCGTTTGCATTTTTGATTCTTTGATTTTTTTCCTGCAATTTGTTTACGTCAGCAATATGTGCTTTCTGGAATATTTCATAGGTTTCATCTTTTATATCTGAACAGCAGCTCTCTTTTTGTTGTAACGGTCCAGTGATTCCTTCAGCATTTGCAGACGTGGATGGTATTGAGGTACTTACTTCCGACAAATTGTTTTCAGGGGGGATCGATGGATTGGCTGAGGGAGGTTTCATTGAGGTTTCCGATTGCTCAATGGAGGGTGATGTGATGTTTACATCTGGCAGATTAGTAGCAACATTGGCTACCATGACAATCAGTGGTAATTTCAATGACGATTTTGGTTGAGTCGCAACCAAGGGATTAACTCCCTCACACATAGGCCTTTCATCACCCAAGGGAGCCGTAAAAGGAACACTCGCATTTGACTGCTTTGGTTGAGGCCTGGGAGTGTTTACCCCCTCTTGTCCATTCGTTGTCGAAAGTGGGTCGATTGACCTTGACGACTTTCCAGGATCATCATTACGAAGAACACAGCCATCCTGTACAGTTGGTAAGATACCCGCCATTTGTAATGTGGGCTCAGAGCCCCAAGAAGCTGGATGGGACTTATAATACTGTCTCTCTGATGTTTGTGCTTGTTTCAGCAGACTTAACGCTTCTAATGTTATTTCAGACATTAGACGTTTGTCGTCAATGTTTGAGCGTTTTTGATCCGCTAAATCCTTGGTTAAGGCTTCAAATCTTTGGATATAATCCAGCATTTTGGTATTTCCTCCATTGTGCAACGATTCTGCTGCTACAAGCTTAGAGTTTGACAATGCTGCAAGTGTAGTCAGATCTTTGACATTATCATTTAATTGCTCGTAAAGTTTAAGCATTGGAGCCATGGCCATGGTCAGCGACGACAAAACAAACGATCTAAGATCATTTAAGGCTTCTTTCACAATATTCTGCAGCTGGAGGTCTTTCAATGTTTGAGAGGCAGATTTTCTGTAATTGGAAGGTTTCCCTTTGGGAGGCTGATGTCTAAAAGGGGAGACATTCATCGATTCGTCCAAAGATGAGAAGTCAGACGACTCCTCATTGCTTGAAGATATGGAGAGTCTTGTGTTGATTTTCCTATGACATGTAGATGATGCTGGCGAGGTTTGAGTGAAAGAAGTTCCGCTCCGTTGTTTCCTGTTTTGAGAGCATGGTGTAGGAGGAGATTCACTGGAGGTAATTCGTCTTCTTTTTCTAAGGCCACTCGGCCATGCGCTTCTTAATCGTACGTTAGCCTCAAGCTCTTTTGCTATAAAACAGGTCTCAATGGTGATGGATTCGCTATTAGGATCAGTGTCGTTTGATGTTGATTTGGCGTTCATTGAGCTGTTCATTTTTGTTAAGTCCAATAGGAGTTTATTCACTATTGCCAAGGAATTGCGTTTGTCATCATAAGGTGTTTTCGGATGGTTAAGGTCTGTGTGATTGACAGGAGGATGACTGCCTTTAGCTTCTCTCACGCCTCGTTCCTCTTCTTCTGTCGTAACTACAGACAAGTTACTCTTCAAAACTTCATTGGTAAGGGCTCTTTCATCCGCATCGGAGGAAGTTTTATGGGAAGGCGAGGAGCTGGGGGCAGACAGCAAAGGGTGGGAAACTTTAGACTGGGGGGACAGTGAAGGGCTTCCCATGCGCGGGGACATAGGCAGCAGCGAAGTAGAATCAATGGTGCATTCAAGCCAGGAGCCAGTAGCTTCAGAAGTTAGCCTTTGAGATTTGCGGTTGGATGGGACCCGCATATCAGCAGCTAACAATGCTGCTCCCGGGATGCACACAGGAACTGCCATGTCAGCCGGCTGTGCGCATGAGGGTTGGTCTCCCTCAAACTAACATAATCGCCTGCAGAAGACGACACGTCCACTGCTTGTGCACCACTCCCGGGGGAATAATTTGCACTCTTGTTCATAATACTTAGCGCTACTCCATTGCCCTCGCTCCCTGCCTCGCTAAAACCATGCCCCCCTTCATTTTCCCTGAAGCCGGAGCTAATGATAGCATTTCTTGTTTTTTTCGAGTTCAATAGGCTATCGGGAGAATGGATACAGTCTGACTCAATGTGGGAACGATTTACACAGGAAACTCCGGAAACGGCAGCATGCGCGGTTCGCGTGTCACTAGCGCTAGTGCTCAAATCTTCCATTGACATGCGCAGCAGTGATACTATGCGTGCGGCTGGGGAGGAGTGAAGTTTAAATTTCCTTACTTGATTGTCCTCAGCTGTTGTGGTAGTCGCGGCAAAGCGGTTCCAACACGCAGGTAAGGTTACTTCAGATCCTTCTTCAGCACGTTTCAACTGCAGGCGGGTAAGGGGGTGATGTATGATTCTTGATGACACCTTGGAGGTTTTTACTTGTTCCATGAGGTTTGTGCTCTTTGCGCCTCGAGAGCCTCCAGAGACTCACGAGACTCTGCACCGACTCTGCGCCGCTCCGCGGAGTACAGGGGGATTATGAGCACACCCCTCACAATTGATGGTGGTAGAAAGAGGACTGTAAAACTCCAGTAACAGTCCAGCAGGATACAGCAGACAAGGCAACTCACGAGACTCTGCACCGACTCCCTGATGTCATCCTTTCTAACTCATGAAACAATTTTTCAGAACTGGATGTCAAACTCTGCAATTTACATCTCAAATTATCTAAGTCCATTTGTGGCCATGGTATATATTGTGGTCGTCCTCCCCCTTCTCTAATAATGGGAATTGTGAAAATCCTGATCCACAATCATACTTGCCTACACTCCTCGTCTTCCATGCGGGGCTAGTATTTTGCGTCTGTCTCCATCCTGGTAGAGACCTTAACCTGCTTACATAAGGGAGGGATACATTCCCTGCACTGCACAATCGTGCATGTGGTCGCTCAGTGTATGGTGTTGGCTCTGGTTTTCTTTATTTAGGGTCCTCTAGATCTGACCATTTTACCCCTTTTTCTACTTTTGATTCTTTTGAAAATGTGCATGTGTCCTCTCGTTGCACCCTCTCATTCTCCTCCCTTTCTTCGTCTGACATCATTATGCCCCAGCTCGTAGGGCTGTTGTCCTTCTCTGCGTCTTCAAGGTCTAATCTGTTTAAAGACAAAGGGCTGTATTTGTCTGTTATGATGTCATCTGACCTACCTTCAGTTTCCGTCCATAGAGATCCTTTTACGTTCTCTTGGGTTTTATACCCTTCATTGTCCCTCCTTTGCCTGTATAAATTCTTCCCAAGTCTTCGCACTGTATCTTCTTTATCCTGCTCATCAGCCCATGCTGATCTCGGCATTCCTTGCGGCTCCCTATGGGGCTATTGAAAACCTCTCTCTTCCTCCAATCCTTCCTGTGCATCAATCTGTACAGGCACCCTCAATCACTGCTGGTAATCCCCAAAAATATTTTAACTACTTACCAAAAAAAAAGAAATCTAAACAATGATGTTCTGTTTGCTCCTTCATTTACACTTTCTATCAATTTGTATCTCATTCTTTTATTATTGGTGTTTTAAGAGTCTCTTCTTTACTTATATATATTTATTTACTTTGATTTTTATCCTCCTGAATGACGTCAATCTCTTGGTCCAAATGTTCACCAATCCCCTCTAGATACAACCAAAAGCTTCATATTGACATATTTATAACCCCACACATGAGCACCTTTTCAATTTTACTGCATACTCCAACCTTTACTATTTTTAGTAAATGTAACTCTTCTCAACTTTACTTCATTTTGGAGCTTCAAAGCACTCTTCTGTGGGCCGTGCCTCAGGAATCCTTAACACCCCATATTTGGAGTCTTTACACTAGTGCGTACCCTTCTGCCCCCCTTGGGACCAGGAATCATGGTATCGACTTCTTCTCTTTAATAATTTCCCAAAAAATCCTGTTACTTTTGTACGTATTGTTTAGAACACAATCCCTCTGCCTATTTATGCCACCTTCGTTGTTCTACTTACATCCGTGACTCAGCTCGAGTCCCTCTGCATCGACTCTCCCTCAACCAACCAGTCTGCCTTCTGTCCACGGGGCACCTGCGGGGACTGGACAGGAATTTCATCAAAGATGGACTTGTAAACTATATCTTCTTACAAGTGATTCTGCAGGAAGCTCTGCGGTCTTCTGCCCAATGGCAGGAGCAGCCAAGCGTCAAGGGGTCTAGATCTTTCCTAGGTCAATTAGACTGCAACCAACCACACTGCTACCAAAATGTGCTGTAGCACCTTGAAGCGTGTCTTGTGCTAGATGGAATTACAAATAAAGATATCAGACCAAATAACCAGACAGACTCAAGGAATATGGCTCTCATTTAATAAAGCAGAGAGAACTGACAGGCATCGGACTGATGCATGTACACTCACACACTAACTTGATTACATAGAGGTCTTATACCTCAATATGTATAATCTATGATGCCATCCTATGTGGCAAATCATAAAGCCTATTGAAGAAAGGGATTGATTATAGGAAAATATATACTTATAGAAAATGTGAGAATTAATACATCATTGTCTGCCCGTTTGTGTAGGACAAACCTTGAACTACCTCTAAATATGTATAGTGCTGATTATAGTCGACAAAATAGCAGCAGACTGGTCTATGCAACATTGTATGTTAGGTTGCCCCTTAGGCCCACTGATTGGTTGGCATACTATCCCAAATTCGGACTTTTGGCTCTTTTTAGCAGCACCTGCGTGAAACGAATCCTAGGTGCTTTGAATTGCATCACATTACTCCCCTTTCTCCCAATTAATCCATCATCCCTCATCAGTCGGCCATCAGCCAAAGTCTTTAGTCTGTAGTTGACTTTGCAGCCTGCTCACTGTCCTGGAACATTAGAGGGAGTGTGAGCACACCACTATCTTCGTCTGAGGCTCTAATGAATAGCCCTTATCTTTGACTCAAATTCAGCCTCTTATTTACTGCTATTTAGTTCAATTTTTCAGGGTGCTGTTGCTCCTCTTGGCCTCTAGAGACTTGCTCACTCATCCTTGCATGGACTCCATACACTTTTAATTGTCCAATACTTTGGCTGTTGCAGATGTTCTCTTCTTCCTCTTAATCTAGGAGGAAGGTCTTACATTCAGGGCTTATCCATATAACTCCCATTGTGACTTGCAATTATTCCTTCAAATATTATACTTGATACCAGTCCGACCTCGACTCATCGCTGTTTTGCACACAAGCTACATTGCCAGCATCTCCTGACTCTGCAGCCTTGGTCTGTGTCTGCGGTAGCTTGGTTGAATTTGACATGAGCCAGCATCCATTTTCCTATCATGGCCGTCCTTGCCATTGCTCCATAGCAAGCCTCTATATGCCCCATCTATCTTGCATTACTGCGTATTTACAGTTATTACTTCATTATTATTTTTATCTATGATTACTTTAGCTGTAGGTACATATTTCTCTTGGTCCTTCAGTTACATTGTCACTTACAAGTATTTTTATATCGTTTCAGCACAGGTTCATGCATCTTCTTTATGACATCACTCTGCCCTCATCGAATTTCACTTACTGCTCCATGATGTCTATAGGTGCGTGCTGACATCCTTCCATGCTGCATCCTTCCACACTTTCAGTCCGAGGGTACATTCTATATGGCTGTCTGAGTGCATAACGTCTCATGCACTCACTGCGGTAGTGGGATTACCCAAGGGGTCTCATCCATATCCCTTTGTCTGCTGTTCCAATATGTTAGTGGTGAGGGGCGGGGACTAGTGAGAAAGCATCCACCTGCTCCTCTACAAAGATATCATCCAGAAGTGATTCAGCCTTCCCATTTGACCTGGTTGGTTGACATGACATGTCGTCTTCGACAGTGCCATTTAGCATGTGCAAGTCTAAACCCGACATAGTTCTCCCCTATTTATGCCCGCAGAACTGTTTATCTTCTTTACATTTAGAGACAATAGGACACGTGGCATATAAATCTCCTGAGACTATCATTAGTCCCCTTGGATGAGCGCTGTTCCAATCCAGTATGAACTCAGACAAACTGCTTAAGATAGTCCCCAGGTCTCCCATTCATTTTCATATGCCAATAAACATTTACCATTAGCAAATCCAGGTACGTCCAGCTTTGCTGACTGAATTCTATTTGTTTTATTCAATTGCTTTGATTATATTCATTTCCCTTTACCACGCTTTGCATGCGCAGCGGGTGATTGGACGCTGTGTTCATTTATTTTACTGTTTTGGTTGTTTTTTCATGCTTTGTTTGCTTTGGTTTCCTTGTACACGCCGACTCCGGCTGGAAGGTGCCTGACTTTCTCTTTGCAGATACGCATTGCTGTCTGACTTCCCTCTTCACTATCGGGTTTGGGGGGGGCTTTGCATCTCCTGCTCTTAAGCAGTCAGCCTTGCTTCCCCCCGGCAACCACCAGGTACAGTCAGATTTGCTGACTGAATTCTATTTGTTTTATTCACTTGCTTTGATTTTATTAATTTCCTTTCAGCATGCTTTGCGTGTGTGGCAGGTGACTGGATGCTGTGTTAATTTATTTTACTGTTTTGTTTGTTTTTTAATACCTTGTCTGCTCTGGTTGCCTTGTACACGTCGACTCCGGCTGGAAGGTGCCTGGCTTCCTCTTTGCAGACACGCATTGCGGTCTGTCTTCCCTCTTCTCTCTGGGATGTGGGAGGGGCTTGGCTAATGCAATACCATGTGGTGTCAAGAGGGACGCACCTTCAGTAGTGCAGCTGATGAGAGCAGCACGCTAGAGCCTCGGGTGCTGAAGTCACGCCAATGTCTAACCCGTCTGTGCTCGTTCGTGCGCAGGCCGGGCAAGGTGTGCATCTAAAAGGTCATGCTCCTTTCCATATGTCCTCCAGCTATGTGGCCTGCAGTGATTTGCTGCTTCTAGCCCCCAATGAGACTGTATGGCCTCCTGGATTCTGCAAATCATCTCCCCCGGCCAAGTGTCAACTCAAATCTTCTGCTTTATGCAGTTTCCTATTCAATACTTGTTCTCTGGTCGCTCATGCCCTGGTCTGTCATGATCTGCTGAATACTTTCAACCTGATCTTCTGTTCATGACTGAGACCTGGCTCCGGGACATCTCAGGCCCTTCCATGATTCAAGCCCTGCCCCATAACTATGAGCTTGTCCATTGTGACCATCCCCCCAGTCATCCTGGGTGGGGGGGAGGTTGCTTTAATTCATAAAGCAATTTTAAAATTTCTTCTATCTTGGTCGGCCACACTTTTAAGATGGAGAGCCTATTAGTCCACATTTCGGATCACCTACCTTCACTTTCTTCTTGTGGTCTATCGACCTCTGGGCCCTGATAGCATCTTTTGTGCTGAGTTTCCTGCCTTTGTGTCCGAACTACAGCTTAAGTACCCCAACCTTTTGATTGTTGGTGATTTTAATCTCCGTGTCAGTATGGCTAAACTCTGCAGGTCTCCACTTTCTTAGTTTCCATGTCAGACCTTGGTCTGCCTCAGCAGCTCATTGACCCTACCCTTCAGTTGGGCAACATCCTCGATTTTGTTTTTGCCCCTGAGACCATTCTTACCATTGCTCCTTCTTTCCCTGTAACTTAGTCCGATCCTTTTGTTGTGCCATTCTCCACTCTCCATTCCACTACTGGCTGCTATTCCGCCTGTGGTCAGACAGGTCATTCTTAAACGCAGCTGGCACCTTGTTTCCAAACCCGATCTTGTGGCTTGTCTCACCTCCCAATGTGCTCAGACTATGCCTTGTTCTCTGACGACTTTGGCGTCTACATTTTCTACTGTTGCTGACTCTTTGGCTCCTCTTAAGCTATGTAAAAGGAGAAACTACCCCTCAAACCCTGGTTTTCTGATGAACTTAAGGCGTATAAACTTCTCTGTAGGCAGGCATAAAGGAAGTGGAGAGCTAGCTACGGTGTGGCTGATAAGACTCTCTTCCGACACCCCACTGCCACTTATCAAAAGGCCATCTTCTTAGCTAAACAATCTTTTTGGGTGCAAAAGTTGAGGCAGCAATAAACCAACCTAAAGCACCGTTCAATTTGATCCATTCCTTGTCCTTCTCTGTCAAAGCTAGCTTGTAGATTCTGCCTTCTCAGAATCTCTGCGAATCAATTTCTGACTTTTTTGTCGATAAGATTAACATCATATGTCTGAAAATTGTTTGTGGTTTGTGGCTCTCTCTCCCTCCCCTTGTCTTTCCACTTCTGACGCTAATTGGTCATCCTTTCCTATCATTTCTGATCATGATATTCTAGCGGCTATTCATAAGCTTAAATCTGCCTCAGCGCTTGATCCTATTCCCCTCGCTCTTCTCAAGGAGATTTCGAGGGAGATTGTATCATTGATTACACCTGCAGTGAATACCTTTCTCGCCTCTGGCTTTATTCCTCGTGCCCTGAAACATGCTCTAGTAATTCCTTTGCTTAAGAAACCCTCTCTTGATCCTTCTGTTCTTTCTAATGTCCGCCCTATTTCGCTTCTACCTTTTACTATGAAGCTTCTTGAGTCTCTGGTCTCCCCCTACTTTCCTCATTTCTTGAATATTCTAGTTTCTTTGACTCTTTTCAATCTGGATTTCACCCTGGGAGGGGCACCCAATCACTTTTTGTGTCTGTGATTGATGGCCTTGCTCGCCTGGTTGATCAGGGTGGTGTTGGGGTGCTGATTTTATTAGACCTGTCAGCTGCCTTCGATACCATTGACCATCCCACCCTGATCTCCCGGCCATCGTCTGCGGGTCTGTCTAGCCAGGTCCTGGCTTGGTTCTCTGCCTTTTTGGTTGACCGTTCCCAGTCTGTTTGTCTTGCTCTCTTTTGCTCTAGGCCTGTCTCCTTGTCCCACGGAGTACCGCAGGGCTCTGCCATATCCCCCACTCTGTTCAACATTTGTATATGGCCACTTATCCACCTTATCCATTCCCATTGCTTCTTGTGCTACTCCTATGCCGATGTCACACAGATCATGCTTCGTCTTTCTGGACCCCTGACTTCTGGCCTGCTATTCCTGGCCCGTTCCCTTCCCCTGCTTCCTCTGTGAAGGATCTGGGGGTTAAAATCTCCTCCTCTCTTTCCACGTGTGACCAGGTTGCCTCTGTCTGTAAATCCAGCCATTTCAAACTTCAAATCTTACGGAAAGTCGTGCCTTTTATGCCTCTAAAATTTCTGGCACCTATGGTAGCTGCCCTCGTGCTTAGCAATATTTCTTATTGCAACGTGCTTTACCTGGCTCAGCCTGCTTATCTTGTGCACCGTCTGCAGCTTCTTCAGGGGTCAGTACCTTGCCCTCCTTTCGGTGCTCATATGTCGCCCCTTTCACGCTAGCTTAAATGGCTTCCGGTCGAGAAACGTGTCCTTTTCAAGTGACTCTGTATTGTGCACAGAGCTTTTTATAAATGTGGCGCTGAATATTTGCATACCAAATTCCCTCCTTATGTTCCCCTGAGATTTCTTCATTCGCAATCAGCTTTCCTGATTCAAATCCCTGGGGTTAGACTCTTACGTATGTGTGGCCGTGCCTTTTCAGTAGCATCTGGGCAATGCGTGGAATTTACTCCCGCTTCCTTTCGTGCCACCTTTGGCTCTGAAGACTTTTCTGTTCTGAATCTTCCCTGCTTTATCCTGCTATATCTTTTGTCTGGTGAGCGCCATGATGCCCTCGGCTGAACGTGCGCTATATAAATTCACTTAACATAACATAACAAATCCAACGGTGAAGGAGTGAAGATTCGTACATGAGTAACTAATCTGCCAAAAGAAATGTCTCTAGAAGATACCACTAAGAGGGCTTTACTGGATTTTGTCAAAGTTAGAAGGCCACCATATGGCCAGGACTCCCCCTATGGCAGACTGTGCACATACCACATACCCATCAAACAGAGGGGACGCAAGCAACCACGTTTCCTGCAATTAAACCGTTTCGTGAGTTTTCAACAAGATACCAGCTGCCACATTTGATACTAGATGGTTGCGACCTCTCGTATTCCAGGACAGGTATTTTAACTCTCCTGTCCCCGAGAGATTGCTAAGGGTAATGGCCTGAGTCCCCGTTGCATCTCTTGCCAAGGGCGCCTTCCAATCAGGACCAGTCATATTCCCTTTCAGCCTCTACAACCAAATTTGCGTGGGACACAACCTCTCGAGCGTTGCCAGATCCCTTGCCCAAAGAGACTATTATTTCGAAAGGCAAGGGAAGTCTACAGGCATCCTCCCTTGTATTACTGTTATCTGGCTAGAATGAAATGTCAAACCCTAATGCCTGAAATAATTGCTTTTCATGGATTATACTATCCAAAATCATCTTAGAGGCAAAGCAGATTACTGCTCTATCTGTACGAAACAGATCAATATGGTCGAGATCTGATGTAGATAAAGCACGCAAGGAGAGTACCTCCCCAAAGAACCAGAGAATATTAGTTTGATCTAGGATTATTTTTTACTCTCCGGTAATACGTTCTCAATGAGTATTTGAAGAGATTCCATTTTCCTATCCTTTGGGAAGGGGGATGATGGTTCTTCCTGATTTGTTAAGGCTTTAGGGCCAACTGGACCCTTGTTAATTATCTCTGACCGCTGGAGACTCCAAGGAATCACTTCCCTTAACACCTCTTAGTATGCTCTGAACATGTTGCACAATTGGTGCGCCCCCTCGCACCGAAGATCCAAAATGAATCATAGACAAACTAGCCACTTTAGCCCAAAATTGAATGAGACCATAAGGAAGCCCATGTTTTGGTATGCACCAGCCTATCATTGTTGCCCCTTCTCTTGCCCAGTGTCATTTCTCTAACCACACCTAAAGATCTTACTGAAGGAGCTGTTTTTGAGAGGCCACCCTCTCTTCTAGTACCACCATTAAAGCGACCTCCCCAAACCTGTGCCCCTCTACCTTTGCCCCAAGCTTTTTGTTCCCTACATTGGGTATAATGCTAGCGACCTTTTCCTGGATAGCTTTGACTGATGGTTGTTTTAGTAGGGAGTGAACAACATTCTTAGAAGCCTGTTTATGCTGATTTTGAGGAAGCATATTTTGGGATTTTCTTCCCACATTAATATTTCTTTTTTTGAAATAGAGGGACCCTCCCCCGACCTCTAGTAACTGTTTCCAATTGAATACTCTCCGTAGGCCCACTGAATTCCATAGGATTGTCCAACCCATAGGTGTTAGAATCTGTCCGAATAGCGGAGACTATGCCATCGCTATCTATTGATCTTTGCTTGTTTGTGATGATGCAATTTTAGCCACCGGAAGACCCTCAAACCTTGATGTCAATGAATGAAAATAGTTTGTTGTAAAATGTATGGCTGGGTCCACCGGCACTAAACGCACCCCCTCATCAATCATAACGCAGCCCTGATTACAAGCAGTCATTACCGGGACACAATCCAACGAAGTCAGAGCCAACAATTGTGCTCTACATTTAGGATCCCACTTACTGCCGTTCAAGGGTCCCACCCCTCAGTCCCATACCTGTCTATCAAGTGTGGGAGAAACAGCAGGGTTGGCCCCCACCAGTTGAGAGGAAGTTTGACATTTCTATTATGGATGTTGCCATTTTCAATTTTAAAGAGTAAAGACTCTATTATTATTATTATTATTATTATTATTATTAATCTATTTGTGTTTGGTTATAAACATAACCTTTACAAAATACCAAGTTAAAATTATATACATATAACAGAAGAAAAAAGAAAGAATTTACATTACATAAGTCATAATAAACGTTAATAACATTAATAAAAATTATTTGCAAAAATTATTTACAGATAAAAGTAGAATGCATACTTTCATAATTATTTAGATTGCAGTTCATTTGGTGGCATTAATTTAACAAATATATTAAGATTGTTCATTTGGTCACTTCCTCTGTTACAGTTATTAATTTGCAAATTCCATTCAGAAACCTGATTACGGCTAACTGTCGAGCAGTCCCTCTACCATTTAACATTTGCCATCATAACCTACTCAGATTAACATACTCCGTGCTAGTGACAAAGTTTACAAAATGCTCGATACGTGCGTTTCTAAGAATTATACCATTGATTAATAAGTGCTTCAAAGTTTCAGTTACGCCTAATTCATGGCAAAACCTACAGTTCCTAGAGCACTCTATCCCCTTATTACGGATACCCAAGATTTCGCGAGTTGGTAACACATTAAACCTAAACCGCATGAATATTTGCCGTAACCACTTATCAGGAAACAGGGTCAGATGTGGTACAAGGGTCCCAACACACTTGCTATTCGATACCAATTGTTTATATAAGCAGGTTTCTAATACTGCATTTCCATGGTGATAATCCAGTCTCTCCATTCCAATTTTTTCTTAGCCTTAAAGGGATTAAAGATAAGCAGATTGAGTGGTGTTCCCGATATATTTAAATACTCCAAGCACTCAGTGTTACATTTTTGGAGATAACTCAATCTGGTGGTATTACCACGATAACCATTTCCCAGCAGATCATATAAAGTTCCCTAATATATAAAGACTCTAATATGGTAGAATTAACTTTTGCTTCTACCTTCAGACCTTCATAGACGGTCACCAAAATGCACAATACTTGGTTAATCTCTATCAGAATGTCCTCGGTTCCCTCTCCAAGCCTTGAGCTCATGTTCTCTAGTGCCCCTGACAGACCAGACGCTGTGGCTGAATGTGGGCGGCTGAAGACAGGGACAAAAAGGAAGATGACATAGTTGCCTCTGGAAGGGCTAAGCCGGAAGGGTCAATTGGTGTGGCCATCATTGAAGAGTTATTTGTCGGGTGATTGTTATGGCTTATGATATGGCAGGCACAGATGACACAGAGCCTCTCATGCAGTCAACTTCTCTTTATTCCATCTACATGGAAAGCTGCACTTCCTGTTCCCCTGGCCTTCCCATTTCTCCCTGCTCCTGCGCCCACCCTGTGGTACGTGACTCTCCCTCTTAAAGGGGTTATTGTCTTCTTCTGCCACAACACCTCCCCCTTGCTTATCATGAAACACCCTCGAGCTCATATCTCGTCTATCACACGCGGTGGCTTCTTTACCACTTGGTGCGGCCTTCCTCATGGTTCATGAGGCTCGTCGGGTCCTTCATTTGTCTCGCATTGACTGTTCTCCGGCTGAGCCTCGGCCCCTGCTTCTTTTATACTCTCGCTCTTGTTCCCTTGTTCTTCCCCTCCCTGTGGTGTCTCTCTGGGTTCTGATGGGTGTCGCCGGCAGAAGAACGAGGCATTCCGGGTTATTTCGCGTCAGTCTCCTGTTGCTGTAATCATTGATCCTTTGGCTTCGGTCACCAGGAGCAGTTCCGGGTCATAACGCAAATCCTTTTTCCTCTGTTTTTTCTGGCATACTAGCACTAACTCTCCCACAGGTAGCGTGACTCCTTGGCTTTCCTACGCTGGTTCGCCCTTTCTTTTGCCTTTATTTTCCTCTCTGCATCTTGTTCCCGTATTTTTGTGTTTTCCTCAGTCGTGTAGTTTTCCAGCTGTAACATTTACTCCAGGGGAGAGGGCGTTCTGGATACTGGAGCGGGGGAAGTTTTCTGAACAAAGGCGGAAAGACAGCAGAATAAAATAGAAGGTTGATAGGGGTAGGCAGGGGCGTTGCTAGGTAGGGGGGGGCTAAGGGGGCTATAGCCCCATATCTTTTGGTTGTAGCCCCAGATAGAATCTCAGGAGCTACAGCCAAAAGGCCAGCTAGCCCCCAGTCCCAACAGCTCCGACATCAGCTTAGCCCCGGGTCTTTTCCAGACCTAGCAACTCCCCTGGGGATAGGACAGGTAAGTGAGAATATAGGGACAGCTTTAGAGTGGCAAACCTATGAACGTTAGCACAGCAGTAGCAATGTGTCATCTCCCCGGTCTCCCTTGAATATAAATGCAGCGTTTCCTTGCCTCTGATGCATCGTGGTCACGTGACTCTCTTCCTCTACTGCTGTAACTAGACCAATGCTCGGCACATTGGAAGCCATGTTGGAGGAACTTGAAATGAAGGAACAATACAGCTTCCAACGGCTCAGCAAAGAAAGATGCCGGAACCAAGTCATGACACATACTACATCATGGAGTGCTGTGGACTCTACTGACTTCACCAATGGGAATCTTTAGTACTCATCCTTTGCAACCAGCAGGTAGCCTCCTTCTTCCAGGGGCCCATAGAAGTCCAGTGCCACCCATTGCCAGGGTCCTTCAGGCAATTGTACTATTCTTAGGGGGCATGGTGCTGTTGTTGCTGCGGCTCTCTGGCAAGCCTGGCAATGTGTTAAGACATCTTTTACTATGTTGTCCATATGGAAACCATACTTGGTTGCAGAGTATCTTTTTCGTGTTCGCTAGCCCTCGGTTGCCCTCATGTGCTAAGTTTACCATCGCTTTCCTCAGACACGTGGGGACTACTAGTCAATTTCCTCTTAGCATGGTTCCTTGTTCTGTTGTGTCCAGCTCTCCCTGTATCCTGGCCATTCTTTCTATCTCCTTCATGACCACCTCTCTGTCATTTACCACTTCTTTCTGATAGTTTCTCCACCTGTTTGTGTTGTTTAGTTGCACGGCCGCTGTGATGGTGTGGTCTGATTTGCTTTTGCGCTCGAACGGGGCGAAGGTAAGCGTCGGTGGAAGTGCTTCCTCTGATAGGTACTAATATGATCCTATGCCTCTTCTTCTAGCAATTCATTCATTCACCCCTCCGGGTGCCTTGATAAATAGTCAGCTGTGTTTGCATCTCCCCATGGTTTGTGTATGTTGCAAAAATCATATTCTTGGAGTCTGATGCCCCATTTTTCAATTAGCGGGGGCATTCTCATCTTCGAGTTCCCAAAGATGGAGGTGAGTGCTTGGTGGTCCTCCCAATGACAAATGGATGAAACCTTTTGCATGCCGAGACGGCTGCTAGGCTCTCTCTCTCAGCTTGGGAGTATGCGCGTTCTGTGAGCGATAGGGCTTTGCTTTCGTAGGCTATGATGTTGGGTCCCTGTTGTTCCTTGTGTTCCGTCTGAGCCAGGATCGCTCCTAGGCCCACAGGGCTGATGTCCATCGTGATTTCAGTGTCCCACACTGGGTTGAAGTATGCTAGTGTTCTGTTATTGGTTAGATCCTTCTTGATGGACTGAAAGGCATACCTGCATACTGCATCCCAGTTGAAAGGGACGTCCTTTTTAAGTAACAGTCTGAGGGGGTCTGTGAGTGTGGCATAGTCTGGGAGATAGCGGGCGCTGTATCCTGCCATGCCCAGAAATGAGCGGAGTTTGGTGACCTCCGTTGGGGGCAGGGGGGGATAGGTCGACAATGGCGCGTATCTTTTCGGGGTCTGCTGTGATCCCTTGATCTGAAAATATGTGGCGGCAGAACTTGAGGCTGCATTGGTTTATGACGCACTTGTCTCCATTGAGGGTAAGGCCTGTGAGTGTAGGATGTCAAACACCCTCATCAAAGCTTCATCATGCTGGTCTTGCAACGTGCCGAACACTAGGAGGTTGTTGCTGCAGTTGAATTTGCAGGGCACGGATGATATTGGCATGTGGATTGTTTCCTGGAATATCTCCGCCACGCAGGATATTCTGAAGTTGATCCACTTGTAGCGGAAAAGTCCTTTGTGTGTCGCGAACATGGTTATTGGTCTTGAGTCAGGTGGATTACTAGCTGGTGATACCCTTGATTGAGATTCAGCTTGGAGAACCGAGAGGCATGATTCAGCCTGACCATCATGTCCTCTATGTTGGGGCCAGGGTGTCTTTCCCTCTCGAGAGCGACATTGGGAATGCGCTTGTCAACGCACTGGTGTAATCGTCCGTTCTCCTTTGGGAAAACTACTAGTGGTGATACCCACAGCCTTGGCCCATTCACTCTTTCAATAATGTCATTGTGAATGAGGAGTTGTAGTTCTTGTGCTACTCGTGCTTGCAAATGGAAACCAACCCGGCGTGGGTGTTGGGGTATCAGAGTGACTTTTGGGTTGATGCGGAGAGTGATTACTGCATCTTTGAGTCTGTCCACTCCTTCAATAGTGCTGGGAATGGGTTTTAATCTTTTGGAGGGTCATTTCATGGCAGGTCACGGTATTCAGTTCATGTGATTGACTTGGGAGTCCTTGGACGACCTTGGATTGGTTGCAGTGTTTGTCTATGAGCTCCAGCACACGTGCAGTGCAATAGCTTAAGAGGTACCGCCCTGCTGTGGAGCTGTATACGACATGGATGGTGGTGGACATTTTCCTGCCCTTGTGGTGTAGATCGCAGTGGAACATACCTTTCGATTGGAGCGGGTTGGCAGCAGCCGCCCATCGGAATATGTGGTCCTGAGATGGGCTCAATTGGTAGGTGTCTTTTATTGCATGGTAGATACCAGTGTCCGTCGCACCTGTGTCCACAATGAAGTGGTGGTTTAGCCCTCCTATCTGCAATGTAACTTTTGGGGCCGTGCTGTCATCTGTTTCTTTGCCGTTCAATAGCACATACTCTTTGCTCTCTTAGTCGTATTGTTTGTATCATCGCTGGTCTTGCGGCTCCTGGTTGAGGTCTGTGAGCGGGGTCTCATAAAGGTCTCTGGTATGGGTGGGTGGTGAGTTTGCATACAGGTCTGCCCTCTATTGGGATTCATACTGCTTGTGGCGGTGGACTTGGTACTCCCTCACAATTGACTGGTAGTCACATTCATCATAATGCTGCAATGGTGCTTGCAGTGTGAGCCCCTATATCGATTTTATCACTCCCGTTTGGGTCCCGCTTGCTGTTGAGTGTTTCCCTTGGTATGTTCTCTGGGCATTCTGATCAGGGTATGTTCTGTAGTAGGACCCTCGGGCGGTTCTTGTGGTCTCTGAAGTCCCGGTGTTGATGTGGACCTGTAGTTGGGGAGTGTGAATTTTTCTTTGCAGACTGACAGCAAACGGTTTTCTTGACCAGGTCTCATACACATTTGCCCTATTGCCAGGCACTGTCCCTTGTGCGGGAATAATTCAAACCTGCATCTATAGTATTGATTTTCTCCTGGTTGCCTTGGGCATGGGCTTCCGGGCATCGGTCTTGGCCAGGTTCCTTGTCCTCGGTTGCTCGTGTGTGGGCCTTACTTCATGGCTGCACCACTTGTGCACCTACTCTTTCTTAGGCTCTGGCTAGTGGTTTCTTCAGGTGTTTCCTAAATACTGAGCATGTGCATCGCTCAATCATCCTGAGTCTAATTGTTTCTGCGGCGGAGAAATCTGCGAAGGCGCAGTGACTGATCTTCATTTTTAGTGTAATGACGAACTTTGCTATGGTTTTGTGCAGCAGTTGTGTGCATTGGTGAATCGTGTATCTCTTGCAGTCTCTGTTTGCTAGTATGACTAGTTTCCGGTTCATTGCTGTGGTCAGCAGTGTGTATGTGGACTTCTCCTGCGGCGGGATCATTTTCAGAATGCCTTTTATTTATTTCCCTGCCAGGTTTCCGAGTATGTCTGCTTTGTTGGGGGAGTCTTGGTCTCCTATTGCTCTCATGAAATCCTCAAACTCCTCCATCCGCCCCTCCCATCTTTGCTCCTGATCGTGGTGTGGTTGACGTGTGAAAGGGCTGAGTCATCTCAGGAATGTTGCTATGGAGGATGTTCCTATTGCAGGGTGTGCCGATCCTCCTTCACCCCCAC
This sequence comes from Ambystoma mexicanum, assembly GCF_040938575.1. Lineage (NCBI taxonomy): Eukaryota > Metazoa > Chordata > Amphibia > Caudata > Ambystomatidae > Ambystoma > Ambystoma mexicanum. The sequence goes on from NC_090940.1 coordinate 17,296,210, forward strand.
CTGGAGCTGGTCAGGCTTTGTTCTCCATGGCGTTATCGGTCTTATCTTGCTCCTATGTGGTATCTTTTTGTTAGGCACATGTCTGTAGAGGTGTTACCTCCCCCCGGATGACTGCCATTGTGTTACCCTTGTTCCTGCGGCGACCTCTGGCTCCCTTTCGCCCTCCTGTTTGATGTTGCCCTCCTTGCTGTTACTGGTGTATTTTGGGGTCTTTCCTCTTTTTTTGTTCTTGTTGTCCCTCTTACTGTGATGTGTTCTTTCCTCAATGCCACTTATTAATGACTACTGGATCCCTCCTCCTCTTCTGCGCAATGCTTCCTCTCCTCCTGTTGCCTCCTTACTGCGAGGATGTGCGTCTTCCACTGTCCTCCTCACGATGCATGTGTAGGCAGCTGGCATGCAGGCCTCTCTGAGCTGACGCTGCCCTCACTGGCGTTAGGTAGGCCCACTCCTTAGGCTGCGCACCTTCCGCTTGTCCGCTGCGGTGTGGGCGCCTGCTGTTGTCTCCCTGCACGCATGCTCGTCCTCGTCGCCAGTTGTTATGGCTCATGATATGGTGGGCACAGACGGCACGGAGCCTCTCGTGCAGTCAACTTCTCTTTATTCCTTCTGCATGCAAAACTGCCCTTCCTGTTCCCCTGGCCCTCCCCTTCCTCCCTGCTCCCACCCCATGTCACATGACTCTCCCTCTTAAAGGGCTTGTTGCCTTCTTCTGCTGCACCAGTGATGACCAGAAAGAAATGAGTGAGAAAAAGTTATGTCCCTTGTGGGAACAACAAGTGAAGGGGTCGCTCGTGATTCCCGCGCTGGGCCCGCTTCAAACTGCCTCGGCCTCACTATTATACGTAACAGAGTAAAGCTCACCCTCACTTGAAACCAAGGAGCATGCTGTTAATTTCCTTGGTTTAGATGAGAAGAAAGCTGTGATTTGCCAGACCCCGGGGGCCGGGCTCCAATCTCTGTTCCATTACCCACGCAGTCCATAGGTACAGGAGTGAAAACTAGATCCTCCTGCATTGGTTCGTTTGAACTTTAGCTTGTGGGAGTGTTGGGTTCTGGTGGGTCTAGTGGATTGTACAGGGGCTGTGTTAGAAATGCGCTTGTGGGTAATAGAGAGGGTCTTGAAAAGAATCCGCTCCCTGATGGCTAGCCAGTGGGCAGTTCCATGGGCGGCTGAGATGTGTTCAGAGCGTGGGATGTTAAGGCCGGCCCGTAAAGCATTGTTCTGGATAGTTTGGAGTCGATTTAGGTCGTGGGTGATGTGCTTGCAAAAAGGACATTACAGTAGTCGAACCAATCACAGCTCGGGCGATAGGCAGTTGTCCCTGGAGAGAAAGGGACTATCTGCATTAAGCAGTTTGGTTGAATAAGCTTCAGCGGAAGATATTGCATTAACTTGTCACGGAGATCCGTCGATGTTAAATGAGGAGTATTGTGAGTCAAGGGTTTTTAGGGCAGCTGCTGGGGTGACGATGACAAGCTCAGTCATTTCGTCATTGAGACAGAGGCCGTGGGTCACCATCCAGGCTTGGATAGTGGCCTATATAGCATTAAGGGCGGTGGAGTCTGTATGGTATGAACCTGTGAGTGGGAGGAGAATTTGTGTGTCGTCGGCATAGTTAGTGTATGCTATGCTGAGCGAGTCAAGGGGGTTAAAGAGGGGCTTTGTGAAGATGGTGTAAAGCCTGGGTGCGACACAAAATCCCTGTGGGACTCCACAACTTATGCTGGATGGGGTGGCACAGGAGTTGTCGGAGAAGACCTTCATCACTCTTCCTTCAAGGAAGGAGGAGATCCAGGTGGCAGCTTCTTGGGAGAAGGCGGCCGATGAGGTTAGGTGGCGGCATAGTATGTTGTGGTCAACTAAATCAAAAGCTGCAGACTCAAGTCGATGTAGTAGGAGACCTCAGCATATGTGGCAGCGCTTAGGCCTCGAAGCGCTCCTGTGCCAAGTGTAAACTGATGTTTAGGACCACTGCCCACTGCTGCACTACCGAACACCAAACACTCAGCAGCCCTCCCTGGGAAGGGAAATGGTATGCCTAGTGCATACACGAAAAGGTGAAGAGCTGTGTGCAAGTACTAGCGCGGAAGAGCCCGCACGGCGCAGGGAATGCAGGTGATGGTAAGATGGCTGTGCCTTTTTCTGGTACTCAGTCCAACCACCACCAAAGTAGCTACAAAGCACCAAGACCTTGCCTGTGGCATACTGTGTCCCCGTCTGGAAAATCAGACCATCCTCTTCTCGGGATGGAGGAAGACACACCCACCTGAAAAGATGAAAATAAATCCCCATTGATGCAGAAGTGTGGCCGTAATGCGTTGTAAAGTTTGCATCAATCATGCAGGCTCAATCATGGAATGCGGAAGTGCACCTACCGACAGCGGAACTCACTCCAAGAGTGGGGTGCATACAGAAATAACAAAACCATCAATATTTTTATTGTTGGGTCGGTTATTTAAGTATATGCTAAAATGCTAGCTCATTGAGGACCCTGCACACTGGCGGCTAGCTCCTCGACCCAGGGTTGGGAGCAAAATATAGTATATCAGACTGCAGATCCCTGTGTACGGGGAACTTCCCCCAACTAACTCGGATCTTCTTTGAGGCCTGTTACTCTTCCATCCAAAATGGGGGGGGAAGAGGGTTTTAGAATACCTGTCATGGTTCTTTCTACCATCACCTGTGCCCAGGGCTGGTGCCAACTCTTAAAGGAAGAGACCACCTGAGAGTCCAGAAACCCACGCAGGACAGCAGAGGGGGTTGTACCCCTTGGGAGTCAAGTGCCACCTCCCTCGTTGGGGTACCATGAGGTTCAGATGAACGGAACCAAATGGGAACCCGCCCTTGATTTGTACTTGCAGAAAACTTTCTAGTGCGTAGCCCGAGATGGAAGGTTTTTAGGATAGAATCCATCCTCCTAGATGCTAAGTAATTAGCTTAATTTTATGATTTATAATGCGCATATCTAGGAGGAGTCAAGCAGAGACTTGATAAAAGGTGGAAACAGCAACCACTCAAGAAGAGGTGTATTGCAAAAATAGGTTTTCAACTTCTTTTTTTTTATTTTATTTTTTTTAACTCTTTATTTAAGTTATTCAAAAATAAGTACAATTCAGAACAGGCAATCAAAAATGGAACAAATAGAGAAAAACAAAACATCAAATGTGATAACTAAATCAAGGCAAATACAGTGAGGAAAAAAAAACTCTACAATCCTTGATTGCCAATTCACCACTAACCAATTATCCTAAACAACACTTTTACACTTAACTAACAAAAATATAACATCGAAGACACCACAACCATTAACCCTCCCCATTATTCAACTTCTTTCTGAATAGAGGCAGAGAGTTTATTTTACAGAGATCAGTGGACAGCAAATTCCCTGCTCGGGGGCTACTGACGGAGAAGCTTCTGCCACCGCGAGACACACATTGAGAAGAGGGAAGGGTGAAGCGATTGTGATCCGCTGAGCGAAGAAGGCGAGTCGGATGGTGAGAAGAGGTTTTCAAGGCAAGGTAACAAGGGGCCATGCCAGGAGTACACTTAAACGCCAGGCAGATCATCTTTAAATGTATCCTCGGCTCGACTGGCAGCCAAGAGAGGTTTCTGACACAGAGGCGTTGCTAGTGGGGTTCTGGGGGGCTACAGCCCCGGATCTTTTAGTGTAGCCCCGGATAGATGCTCAGGAGCTATAACCAAAAGGCTCGCTAGCCCAGAGTCCCGACAGTCCCGACATTATCGTAGCCCCTTGATCTTTTCCAGACCTAGCAACACCCCTGTTTGGAGGCATGGTGAGATTGTGGCAGATCTGGAAGGCCACAAAGCAGCCCAATCGCGGCATTCTTAGCAACCTGAAGGCGGTGTCTCTGGCCGGTCGGGATGCCCATGAGTGAGCATTACAGTAATTGAATCTGGAGTTGACCAGAGTCCCAGCAACTGCCGGGCCGGCCAGTCTAGCTCTTCAATGATTAATTCGACTGTTGTTTCGATACTGCTTCCCGCAATAATTAAGAAAGTGTGAATAATCTCACCTTGACAGATCGAGTAGACCGCCATAGAACAACCAAGTGCAGCAGTGAAAGCTCCCCTAGGACGGCCCTGTCCTCTCCGACCCGGAGTGGGAGTAACCAGGGGAAAGAACAGGGTCGCCAGGGAAGCCCTCGATAGGGAAGAAAACCCTGGTAGAATCAGGAAGTGTCGTGGATCCGGATGGCTGATGAATGTCTTCTATTAGTGGCAGTGGAAGGCAGGAAGGAAGGCTTCATCTGAATGCACAAAGGAAAACGGCCAGAATAAGTTTGTAAAGAAGGGAATGGGAGTGGTAATTAAACGACACAGTAAAGATGTCTCACCAGCAGAGGCAGGAGTGAAGGATAAGATGATTGCTCTAGGGCCTCGAGGGAGAAGTGAATGGGAGACAAGAGCTCTAAAAGAAATAATAAGGTCAGAATCAGAATCGGGAGAGAAGGAAAGAAATTCTGGTAGAAGGGCACTTACGGCTATCGGGTATCTCAGAAGAGACGAAATCAGGGTTGGCGTAATTGTGACGCCGATGGATATCTGGGCTTGGTGAGAAATCCCGAGAGAAGGGAAAACCGGAATGGAAGGGGGAGTCCGGAGACGAGAGCTTGAGAGACAAAAGGTTACAGAATTAGTCGAAGAAGTCAGTTAAGGGAGGCAGAGATATTGGAATTCCTAGCAGCGAACTCACGCAGCGTCTGTTGAAACAGAAGCGACACGAGGAGTTGTCGGCTTCCGTGTTTGATAAAGGATCACGTGAGCAGACAAGAGCATCTCGGAGAGAGGTGAAAAGACTAGACCGCTACCTTCAGCACGGAAGTCATCTTGAGAAGGATTCTCGGGAGTCGCGTAGTGAAGAGTACCACACAACCAGTTGCGAGCCCACAGAGACCACCTCCCACAATGTGTAACAGTATACCCCCTCCCCCTGGAGGGAGAGCCTGGTTTGCCTGGGTGAAAAAGAAAGAACCGTCGAATCACTTTAGGAGCATGAACTCCAGAAGCTGGTTCCCAGGATCGTTCAGCAGGTGAATAGCCTTTCCAATCTACCAAAAACTGCAGTTTACCCCTCCTGCAACGAGAGTCACAAATATTGGCCACTTCATATTCAGATCCAGTAGTAGTGAAGACCGGAGGCGGAGGAGGTGCCCCCGATCTCCGAAAACGGTCTGGAACGACCAACTTGATTTGAGATAAGTGAAACACTGGATGAACCCGAGACCAGGAAGTCGGTAGGGCGGTCTGACTGCAGCAGACCCAACCCAGGATAAGACTTTAAAGGGTCCAAAATACCCGGGAGACAATTTAGAAGGGACAAGATGCCGGGGAAGGAATCGGGATGCCAGCCAAACAGAATCTCCGGGAGGATATTAGGGGCTGCCCAACGTTGCTTGTCGGCATTCCTGTTAGCCCGATCTTGAGCCTCTTGAAGTGATAGTCTGGCTAGTTTCTGACCCTCTTGTATATCCAAGATAAGACTGTCAACCCCAGGGCAACAGGAAGCAGGAATAGAAACGGTAGGTACAAATGAAGGGTGATAGCCATAGGAACAATGAAAAGGACTGGTGTGAAGTGCAGAATGCTTGGCGTTATTTTAGGCGAACTCCGCAAATGGGAGCAATTCGACCCAATTGTCCTGGGCTGCTGAGATGAAACATCTCAAATATCCTTCCAAAGTTTGGTTTAAGCGTTCCATCTGCCCGTTAGTCTGGGGGGCTATCCGGAACTTAAGGCTCTCTTGATTCCCAGAATGTGACATACCTTCTGCCAGAAAAGAGAGGTATATTGGGGTCCTCAATCCGATACAATGGTATCTGGGAGTCCATGTCGAGAAAAGATTTCGGAAAGAAAGATTTTTGCCATGCCGCTGCTCCAGGAAGTTTCACTAATGGGGTGAAATGCGCCAGTTTGGTAAAGTAATCAATGGTGACCATGATAGTGGTTTTATTCTCAGAAGAAGGTAGGTCTGAAACAAAATCGGTGGAAATTATCTGCCAAGGTCGGTCAGGAATAGGCATCCTTGAAAGTAAGCCCAGAGGAGACATCCGAGGAGACTTAGTCTGAGAACAAATAGTGCAGGCTGCAACATAATCACAGACATCTGCCTTTACTTCTGGCCACCAAAAATGTCATTGAACGAGCTCCAAGGTTGAGGCATATCCTCGATGGCCAGCTGCTCGGGAGTCGTGACACATTTGTAGAACTTGTTGTAGGGAAGGAGTGGGAATCAGAACTTGATCTCCTCGAAAATAAGGGCCCCTCTCTTCTGTGAGCTGATGGTTACCAGCAGTTTCTTCACATAGGAATTTGTTCCGATTAGTGGCTGTCAGTACTTCTTGAAGAAAATCAGTTAGGACTGCGATAAATCGTGCTTTGGGGAACATCTTTTCAGTACAGAAATTAGAAGTTGGAGAATCTTTTCGAGAAAGAGCGTCAGCCCTTAGGTTATGTTTTCCTGGAAGAAAGGTGAATTCGATCCGAAAGGGGAGAAAGAAATAGGCCCATCGAGCTTGTCAACTGTTGGTTGTCTGGGCATTCTGGAGTACTCTGAGATTTTGGTGATCGGTGCGAACCTTGACAGGAAATGAAGATCCCAACAGCAGATGTCTCCACTCTTCGAAGGCCCGCTTAATTGCTAAAAGTTCCTTCTCAAGGACTGAATAATTCAATTCTGCTGCATTGAATGTCCTAGACAAATACGCGACTGGTCTTTCTTCCCCCTGATCAGAGAGTTGTAAAAGCACAGCTCCCAATGCGTATTGAGAGGCGTCAGTCTCCACGATAAATGGCTTAGTCTGATCAGGGGTGATCAAAATAGAGGCAGAAGTGAAAATTTCTTTCAGAGTTTGAAAGGCACTTTGGGCTGCTTCGTTCCAGAAGAATGTGACGTTCTTCTTTAGTAAGTGTGTAATGGGCAGAAAGATTTCAGAAAAACAGGGGATACATTTCCTGTAGAAATTCGCAAAGCCTAAAAATCGCTGATTGTCTTTAACACAGGAGGGAGTGGGCCAATCTAAGACTGCGGACACCTTCTTTGGATCCATAGATATGCCCTGGCTAGATAACACGAAACCTAGGTATGTAACTTGCTCCTGATGGAATACACACTTTGAGGCTTTGCAGTAGAGATGGTTTGATTGCAGTCGACCGAGAACTATGTTAACATGATTGATATGGTCTTTTGGGTTGGAGGAATAAACAAGAATATCGTCCAAGTATATGATTACGAAATGGAACAAGATGTCAGCGAACAAGTGATCCATGAATCGCTGAAACACTGCTGGTGCATTCACTAGACCAAATGGCATCACATGATATTCAAAGTGTCCGAACGGGGTGCGAAAAGCTGTTTTCCATTCGTCCCCAGGAGCTATTCTGATGAGGTGATAAGCTCCTCTGAGATCGAGTTTCGTACAAACAGAAGCCCCCCCGGACTGCCTCTATGATGTCAGATATTAAGGGCATGGGGTACTTATCGGGAGTAGTAATTTTGTTGAGACCTCGGTAGTCGATACAGGGACGGAGTTCATCAGAATCTTTTTTAGGAATGAAAAAAAGAGAAGCACCCGTTGGGGAGACTGACTCAGAGATTAGACCATTACGTAAATTGGCCTGGAGATAGTCCTTTAGAACTGCCTTTTCTTTTTGGGACAAAACATAAATTCTGCCAAAGGGAATGGGTTGTTCTGGAAGAAGGTTAATATGACAATCATCCCACCTATGAGGAGATAAAGTGGGAAATATGGGATTCTCAAAAACTGACTGAAACTTTCGATGACACAGAGGGATGATTTTTAGCTGGTTTATGGTGGGTCCTGTTGGAAGGTTTGACACTTCAGTAGGAATATGAACACCCACAGACTCCTGGGACAAACAATGATTTACACAGAACTCAGACCCTAGGAATAGAGTGCCAGCTGACCAATTAATATATGGATTATGCAGTCATAACCATGGGAGACCTAAAATAACAGGGAAGTGAGCGGCTTTAATAAGGTCAAAAACCAAAGTCTCTTTATGGTTGGCAACCATGCAAGTAATCGGTTCGGTCTGTTCCTTGATCGGGCCGGAGCTCAATGGGCTCCCATCCACTCCTTGGATGGGAGTAATGATGGATTTGGATACAAGTTGTATTTCATGTTTCGTGGCCCAATCATTGTCTAGAAAATTGCCAGCGGCTCCACAGTCAATCAAGGCTGGTATGCCCGTTAAAACTCGTCCTGAAAGAATCATGGATAAAGATACCACCACCATTGTTTGGCAAGTAGCTGTGTCAAGCAACATTCCCATTCGATATGGGGAAATAGAATTTGGAGCCACTACCGTTCTTCCCCTTCAGGTAGGACTGTGAAGTTTCCCGATTTAGGATTTGGGGTACGTCGTGGAGGAACCAAGTGACAATCCTTCAAGACGTGTAGAGAGGAACCACAATACATACACAGTCCACAAGTCTTTCTTCTTTCTCTTTCAGAAGCAGAGAGTGGTCCCCTCACAGCTCCAATCTGCATGGGCTCTTCATTTTGGACGTGTGGTTTATTTCCTGTTGGATAATATTCACTAAAGGGTCGGGTACCCTTGCTCTTTTTGCGCTCATAAGATCGTTCTTGTAAACGGTATTCAATTTGCATGGTTAGAGTTATCATGTCTGCCAGGTTGGCTGGGCGAGGAACTTTAGAAATCTCGTCTTTCAGCTCGTCTGTTAATCCCCTACGAAAAAGAGTAAGAAGACCCTCATCCGGCCATCCTAAATCAGAAGATAACTGCTTAAATTGGGTGATATACCCTAATAGGTCCTTTCTGCTCTGTTTTAGGTCAAGGAGTCTTTCCTGGGAGGATACAGTGATTTCTTTCCTCCCAAACATGGATTTTAGACTGTTAGAGAAAGCAGAATAAGAATCAAGGATTACATTGTTTGAGGTAACCAAGGGCGTGGCCCATGCCAATGCGGGCCCAGACAAGTGAGAAATCACAAACCCCACCTTATCTTTGTCCGTTGGGAAAAAAGGTTTAAGTGTAAACTGGACCGTACATCTATCAAGAAATTCTTTGAGCTTGTATGGGTCGCCATCGTACATTATCGGGTGTAATGTAGACGGGGGAGTGTCAGAAAATGCTCTAGCAACTTGTTGTCGTAATTGTAAATTGTCCTGCTTAAGTGACTGTACCTCTAAAGACAAGGCCTGCATAGCGGCCATTAATTGCTGCATTTGTTGTTCCATAATGGTCTTCGTCTGTCAATATTATTATTTTTTTTTGGCCGTCGCTTACTGTTAATTCGACTGTTGTTTCGATACTGCTTCCCGCAATAATTAAGAAAGTGTGAATAATCTCACCTTGACAGATCGAGTAGACCGCCAGAGAACAACCAAGTGCAGCAGTCAAAGCTCCCCTAGGACGGCTCTGTCCTCTCCGACCCGGAGTGGGAGTAACCAGGGGAAAGAACAGGGTTGCCAGGGAAACCCTCGATAGGGAAGAAAACCCTGGTAGAATCAGGAAGTGTCATGGATCCGGATGGCTGATGAATGTCTTCTATTAGTGGCAGTGGAAGGCAGGCAGGAAGGCTTCGTCTGAATGCACAAAGGAAAATGGTCAGAGTAAGGTTTTAAAGAAGGGAATGGGAGTGGTAATTAAATGACACAGTAAAGATTTCTCACCAGCAGAGGCAGGGGTGAAGGATAAGATGATTGCTCTAGGGCCTCGAGGGAGAAGTGAATGGGAGACAAGAGCTCTAAAAGAAATAATAATAAGGTCAGAATCAGAATCGGGAGAGAAGGAAAGGAATTCTGGTAGAAGGGCACTTACGGCTATCGGGTATCTCAGAAGAGAAGAAATCAGGGTTGGCGTAGTTGTGACGCCGATGGATATCTGGGCTCGGCGAGAAATCCCAAGAGAAGGGAAGACCGGAATGGAAGGGGGAGTCCGGAGACGAGAGCTTGAGAGACAAAAGGTTACAGAGTTAGTCGAAGAAGTCAGTTAAGGGAGGCAGAGATATTGGAATTCCTAGCAACGAACTCACGGAGCATCTGTTGAAACAGAAGCGACGCGAGGAGTTGTCGGCTTCCGTGTTTGATAAAGGATCACGTGAGCAGGCAAGTGCGTCTCGGAGAGACGTGAAAAGACTAGATCGCTACCTTCAGCACGGAAGTCATCTTGAGAAGGATTCTCGGGAGTCGCGTAGTGAAGAGTACCACACAACCGGTTGCGAGCCCACAGAGACCACCTCCCACAATGTGTAACATCAGAAGCTTGGGTTGGTAGTAAATTGATTTTAAAACTTCACTGACATGTAGGTTACAGTCTACATTTCCCTGCCAGATGTAACCAATGTTTTTAACTTTAGCAGAAAAGGTGGTTGGGAAATTGAAAAGGGCTGGCCAGAGAACACTGGTTTGTAAGTAAACCAGTCGTTTTTTTTTTTGGTCCAAGCACCATAATCTCTGTAACTTATTTTCGAACACCCCGTTTTTTATTTTTTGTGCACAGGCTAACACTCGATTAATTGCTTCTGCTGGATTCTTAAGCCTGAGATAGATTTGCGTGTCATCAGTATAAGAGCGATAGCTTAAATTGAACTCAGTAAAGATTTGTGAAGGTGGCTGGATTCAGATATTAAACAACAGGGGAAAGAGAGTTCCCCTGTGGGACACCGCAATGAACGGGCAGACACTACGATTAATGTTAAATGTTAAAGGTATTTGTACCGCACAGCGTCGCCAATGGAGTTGGTCCCCAGGTGCTCTGGCGGATCGGCAAACGTGAAGGCGGGATGGGCTAGTAGGATGAGGAGGGAATAATGTGTTCCCATTTTGACTTGTTGGGTCCTGATGAGCCCCTTTAGTCATTCATCGGATACCAAGGCTCCCATGGCCAGTCTGGAAATAAGGATGTGAAAGTCGACTGTGTCGAATGCTGCCGATAAGTCGAGCGTGACAGGCATGCTAACGTCCCCGTCATCAGCGGCCGTAAGAATCTCATTCCAGACAGCCAGGAGGGCAGTTCCAGTGCTGGGACCAGGCCTGTCGCCGGAGTGGTATGTATTGAGTATTCCATGATCTTCCAAGAAGGTTTGCAATTGCATCGTTATTATTTTCTCCAGGATCTTGGAATGCCATACTAAACCAGTGATTGGTTGGTAATAAGTGGGCAAATTATGATCCAATGATGGATTTTTAAGTGGGGCGGGGTTTAGATAGGACTTGTTTAGGCCAATGGGCACACAGGCTTGAAGAATTAACAAACACTGTAACAAAATCACTTAATGAAGAAGCCAGGATTGGATCATAATTATAATTTGGGGACTTTAGTTGAAGTATCAATGTCTCAATTTCCCCTGATGTAGCCAGAGTAAACGAAAACTTGAGAGATGTTCGAAGAGAGGGCGCCACAGTATCAGTGCCAGTACGAGGGGCTTAGGAATTACTAAGCTGAGACTCTGTGTTTAGTCGGATAGAGTCAACCTTATTCATAAAAAAATCATTAAATTGGTTAGTCAATCTAGGTGCGGATGGTAGGCTAAGTGAGGTACAGGCGGGAATGGCTAGAGTTTTTAAAGCAGCAAACTGTTATTTTGTCCTATTGTCAGCAAGATTGATCTGTTCTTGAAGAGACAGAGATGTAGCCGAGAGAACGCCCCTTTTGTATGTACTCAATGCTTCCTTCAGCAGTAGATCATCAGAGCTTCTGAGCTTAAGCCAATTCTTTTCCTTTTTGAGATACTCTTTATTTTTTGGAGAGTTTTTAATGATTCTGTGTACCAGGTATTATTTTTCTTTTTAGGCTTCGTAATGGTTTTTAAAGGTGCAATCGGATTGCAGTTATTCTGAAGAATTAACATATTGGATTGATAATAGTCTACACAGTTATGATCGGGGGAAATGAGTCAATTCAGAGGCTAACTGAAGATCTGCAATGATGCTGAGATCCTTTTTCTTGCGTGAAAATGATGATGTTGCTTGAGTGACTTTAGCGCTACTTATATGGGCTGTTGGAATAAAGAATGTGACAACATAGTGATCAGACCAGGCAACTGGTGGATTTGTATTTAATTGTTAATTAAGCAATACGCCCCGAGCAGGGGTGCATTACCACTTCAGGTAATGCCCCGGGGCCCATTGCTACAGGCCCGTGCAAACCGGCTCGGGGCTTATTGCTATAAGAACCCCGGTCCATAAGAATGGGGTACTCAAACCATTTTTATTCTGTTGCATTTCGCAACAGAAAAAAAAGTTACAAAAATGGCCGCCAAGAAAAGGCGAACATAGTCTGTTCTCCCTTTCCATGGCGGCCATTGTAAATAATAATCTAAAAATATGAAAAAAGTAAACAAGAAAAATAGTTCCTTCTTCCTTTGCATGGTGGCGTGTCACAGAACCGGAGCAGACACACTGCGGACATAAGTGAGGAGGCTCAGAGTGGTGGGAATTACCATGGGGTAATTCCCCCGTTCCAAGCCTCCTCATTGGCTGGGAGGCTAGGCCTTTCAAGGCAAAGGGTTACCATACGATTAAGAAGTGCTTCCCCAGGTGAAGGATCAACCAGGGTGCTGGATCCCTCTGTGGATCTGTCTTATCATTGGTCACCTTATGCAGAGAACATCTACTAGCCAGGAAAATTCAGGGTAGCTTGGAGAGCAGCCAACGCTAAGTCTCAGGTGTAAAAAAAAGTCATAGGTGCCTGTTTGTGCGAACAAACACAGCTAAATGACCTGTTCTTTGGGAAGGTACCCACTCGAGAGTCCGCAGCCACACCTTAGCTCACTGTACCTTTTACGGAAGGGAAATAGCAATTTGCATATCAGTCTTTGTCCCGCCCACATGGGCAGTCCATCACCGAAATGTTATGGTATTTCTCTTCTGAACAAGAGTACCAACTGCATCTCCAGACACATGTTTCAGCATTGTTGGGCCTCATCAGTGAGAGGCAACAGGCAATCATTTGGCTCCAGGATGTGTGAAGTAGAAGCAAAGGCAATTATTACCATTAGCCAAACACCCATCACCAATGGGGTGCCCTGCAAGACATCAACCACACTATTACCCATGAGGTTTATATCACTTGACCTTTCCCAGCCATGTGACAGGAGCCAGAAAGCAGAGCAGGATGGGAAAAGGGGCAGAGCCACAACTCCCAGAGGTGAAGGAATTTGAATGAAAGAAGAAGGAACCTTGTCTGCCAATCAGGGCTCAAAGGACGGCTATAAGAAGAGCAATGAAGAGGGAGACATGAATGTGGCCTTCGTTGCATTAATTCCAACCTCATCTCAATGGCAGAGAAATGAAAGGTGTGCATCATTCCTGGACCACTCATCCCCATCGTCGATGTACCACAGATGTGAGAAACGCTATTCACTCAGACAGCCATTTAGACCCTATCCTGGTGATGTCACTCAAGAGATAAGTCTGCAGTCGATGCAGCAGGTAGACTGACTGCGACCATGTCTCGGGAGGATAGCTCAGGGGCAACATGCTCGCCTTGGAAGCAAGACGACACAGAGCAACACAGGTTCGATTTCTGGGTCTGCGCTTAGAAACCTCTGGGTATTAAGCGCGTTATAAATAACCTATCATATCATATCATGAGACGCTGATGACGCCACAACTGAGACTATGATGTAGATGCATTAGACATGAAGCACATATGCATTCCTGCATGAAACTATGCAGACATTTAGATTAAATTGCTCGCAGACACAAAGAACATGCTTATGACCCACTTAGATAGAGGACAGACACACTTTTGCTATGCAGTAACCACAAAGTTGCACAACAATACATATGAACTGCTTGCTGACGCTAAAATGCATGTGAATCAAGATGGAAGCCAGAGCTGCATTGAAATTAATGGACGGTATTGAAAGGGCTCGAGAATACAGAGAGAGACCTGGCATGCTGATTTCGCAGAGACGCACAAACCAGGCTGTCAGTGCGGTCACTGTGCATACTGGTGCCAAGGACACAGAGGGAGAGAAAGTTTCATATTAGCAGACGAGATAGGACACCTGCGTGTGTAAAAGCTGAAAATCCTCATACATACAAGCAGGGAAAATGAAGTTTGTGGTCCCTACACATCTGATCTGAACCTGGGAGACAAAGCCTATTCATTTGTGCCAGGCGGAGACTGTTGTTCCCATCCAACCGGAGGCAGGATTATACAAAAGTAATACCAGGTTCAAAACCTCATGTTCTGTCTCAAGGCCTAGAGGTAACTTGTTGGGTACAACCAGCACCTTTGGGGCTGTTCTCACCACCTTCAATAGTTGCGCTTGGGCTGCTAAATTTTCTAAGTGCTAAGGCTGAGAAGACCGTCTCTGACCAATCCCCACTCACCTTCCATGCTAGCTCACACTTTGTTGCATGGCACAACCATGTTACACTAACCTGAGATACCTGTAGTTGCAACATTTAGGAGGTGGTCGCAGGAGGAGCCCCCAAATATGTTTTAACAAATGAGGGTACTAATCCCATATATGTTCTAGATGTAGCCTACCTTACTAACCAATCCCATTTCACCTTAGGTTTTTGGCAATGTATCTTTATTTTGTGACATCACACCGCCTTGAAACACAATGACAAGCCTGTAACCAACGAGAAAGTGTTGGAGAATGATGCGCCGCGCATAACTTCATCCCTGTTATGAAAACTTGTAATCAACAGTAACATTTGGCACATTTTTGGACTCTTCCATTTTTGAGTGCGGGGGATTTCCTAGGGCCAGTTCCTCTTGCTTGTAATTAGGAAGATTAACAATCCCACACCTTACTTCAGATGGTAGCAGAGAATGGTTGCTAAAACCACTAGCAAACACAATTATTCCCCGCCACGTGCCTGAAGGGATGCCTCGCAACCCTTGAGGACTGGACCATTGACCACACGTGGAAACTGAGACGGTCGTCAGGAGCCCCCTTGGTGAAATTCCTGCCCGCTTGCTGCGGGACGCCGAGCAGACCGTAAGGCAGAGTGGCAGATTGTGGGACTGATGGTGCCCAAGCGTTTCAACAGATCCGTAGAGTGTAAGTATGAGTCTAACAATTTGAGCAATATTGGGAGGGATATTGTTGTGTTGTGGTTTTGTTTTGTTTTTTATGTTATTTATGAGAGATTCCCTGCTTCCAAGCTGTAGCTAGGTTACGGATGATGAGATGCTTCCCTGCGGCTAGGCGTTAGCTTAGGTTGTGAAAGGTGGTACCTTATTGAATTTTACAAGAAAAAAAAGGAAAAAAAATATACATTTTAGGGTTGTCCTATGCTGCGGTGTAGAAGAAGGACCACATGCCTTTGACTGGGCTTCAAAGGCAGATTCCCATGTGAATGAAAAAAAAGCAGGAAGACGGCCGTATTTGTGTATTTGTGTTGTATTGTATTGTGGTGTTTTTGTATATTGATGCATTTTAAGCATGCACTCAAATTTTTTTACATGTATAGTGGTTAGTGACGTCACAGAGACAAGGTTGTTAATAGGACATAGCACATTGATGCAAGGGTGACGCCTTCATTGGGGCACAGAGTTGGTGAAGGAAAATGAAAAAAGGTGTTGTTTTGTAGAGAGGCAAGGTGACAGTGAAGCTTTAGAAAATGGGAAGGTTGTTGTACCATTTGGCTGAGGGTTGAAGAGCACCTGGAAACTTATGGCTTGGCTTTGAGGGCAGAGACTAGAGCAAGGGTGGTTTGCGGAACATGTCCTAATTGGTGATGGTGAGCCAGAGAGGCTGGTGGAACAGACTAAAATTTGTTTTGTTGTGGAGAAGTTGGTTAATTGTTCATAAGGATTGTAAAATTAATTCAAATTGCCATTGTTTGAAGTGTGTATGAAATCCCGATTTGAGGTCAAGTAAGTATTTGTCAGTCAGAGAGTGACGTGCCATCATGGGGGATACCCCCCTTAGACATTTGTACAAGTCCTTTCCACAATAACATGACAAAATCTGCAAGTATAGCACGGAATGGACATGTGACAATGAGGCCACTGAGACCAAAATGGTGAAGCCATGGCCCCAGGAAGGCTCGCTTTCAAAAGTCTGTGCTGCAGCACATGACCACATATTTACATGCTGCGTACAAGGGAAATAAACTAAACAGCAGATTATCAATACTGGAGCTATGGAAGATGTTTGCGGACAAGGAGGAGGACCCACTCAAGAGGGAATGGATGATCAACTACCATGAAGTGGGTGATGAAGCGCCCATGGCTTCTCCTCCTCCTCAAACCACAGACCCTCCGACAGAGGGCCAGGGATTTTACCTCTTGAAGGAGCTAAAAGAAGCGGCAGGGCAAAGAACGACTTGCAAGCAAAGTTGGCAGGGTGTGACAAAGTGACTCAGGGATGTAAAGGGGACTGTAAGGTGACAGGCGCCCGAATGAGTGGGTAGGAGGACAGATATTGCTTGAATTAGATGGAAGAGGTGTAACGGAGCACAGAGACCCAGAGCAGGAGGCTAAGAGACCAAGAGAAGAAGAAAAGGAGGAAGAAGACAGAGAATAGGCAGAGGTAATGGATGAAGTGTAGAGAAGAGAAAGGGAGGAAAGGAAGGAACAGGAACAGTTGAGAAGGGAGTCAGAGAAAGTAGAAGAGAGAGAGGAAATGGAAAAGAGCAGAAGACAGAAAGAAAAAGAGGAGAAGGCAATGAGAAAGGCAGAGGAGGCAAATGAAACGTATTGGCAATTGAGAAGGGAGAAGAGGAAAATGGAGATTGAAAGAACTAGTAAAGAACGTCAGCGCAGGGAAGAAGAAGCAAGAGACAAAAGACAGGAGGGAGAGAGAGAGAAGTAGAGAAAGACACTGAAGGAGGTAGAGGATGGGCCCTAGATGTTTAGATGATGACGAGGAAGCAGGAATATGGAGGAGAATCAGGATATTGTTTAGGAGTAGGAGGTATAGTGCTTCTGCTCCCAAGGCAAGCAAGAGCATAGCGGGGTCCCCACCGAAAAGGGGAGGTTACTCACTGGACAGAACAGTGAGGACACAACAGGGGGGAAATATGTTGAGGCGACTTAACTTTGAGGATGAGGGGGATGAAGACAATGATGACAGTTTAGGGACAATGGGGTCAGATGAAGAACTAGAGGAGCGCGATGAAAAGAAGGAGGGAGGCTGCAATGCCCCTCTGTGGGGATAAATCCAGAGTGGGAGACACTGTGGGATGAAGAGGAAGGCATAGAAAGGGGAAAGCTGGAACCTGAGGTGCGCTTTAAGCATTCGGAAGGCAGATCACATCGTACAGACGAAGTCACTCCATACGCGCAGAAGCTGAGAGCGTTACCAGGATATGATATGATAGGTTATTTATAACATGCTTAATACCCAGAGGTTTCTAAGCGCAGTTTTGGGGATCGAATCTGTGTTGCTCCATGTTGTTTTGCTTCCAAGGTGATCACCTTGCCCGCGAGCTATCCTCCCGAGTCAGGATGAAAGAGAACTAGCATGATAAAAGCATTTACCATTATGAAAGACATACTGAAATATGACAAAGGGGTGGGGATAACACAGTTTCTTCTGTTAGAGAAGGGTGGCGGGCGACCACAATATATACTATGGCAACAGATGGACAAGGATAATTAAGGTGTAAGTTGTTGACATGGGTTTTTTTGTTTGTTTGTTTTATATTGTATCTATGGTGGTGTCCGGTTCTTCTTCTAGTACTACTTCGGACCATGTCTCCTTGATTCTCCGCACCACCCTATGTTATGTGATATACTGGCCCGCGTGTAACCTGGTTTCCTCCTCCAACACTGCAAAGTCCCTTATATTCCCCTCCTGCCATATATCGCCCATTGTTGCTATCCCCACCGGTTCCCAGTGTTTCCTAATCATCATCCTTAGTTGCTTTTCTTTACCCGCCAGCGCCACTACTGGTACCTGCGGGGAACACGGGAATGGATTCTCCATCAACTGGCAGGCCCTGCACCATATCTTCCACCCAGGTATCATCATGTAGTTGCTACCATTAACTGTAGGAGCGGGGAAATGGATTTATGAACTAGAACGATTGACAGCAGGGACGAAAATAACAGTGAGTGACATGAAGAGCGTACTCTCTGCCATTTTTGAGGAAGTAGCTGATGATGTTTGAAAACGGGAAGTATATCCCAGAGTGACAGCACAGAACATGCTGCACAATGGAGAGCTGTTTAACAACTTCAGAGCATCTGTATGGCAAGTGCTGAGGGTGCAGTTTCCAGACACATGGGACATGTGCGCAATTATGGGATGCAAAATGCGTGAGGATGAAGACCCACTTCAATAAATTCAGGAGATACAAGAATGTTGGCAACTCGAGACATGTGAACAATGGCACACAACTGTGGGTTTATTTTAAAACATAAGCATAAAGTATGAACAACCCGGAAGGAGACAGCGCCCAATTATAAAAGAGGTTTCTTTATTTTTAAAGTGCCCTTTAAGTGATGAAACGTGTTTCGGTCTCCCTGAGACCTTTTTCAAATCAGGGCTATTAGTCAGTCATAGCGCCATAGGTCATAACAAGAAACATTTTTTCATGTTAAACATATAATATAATCTTGTATTCCTCTAGTGACCCTATTACATTTGGAATTAATCCTCCACAATAAACGGGTTAGATCCCTCTCGTACCCATACAGCGTTTGATCGCGTGTTGCACAGAATCTCGAGCCTGGAATTGCCCGAGCAAGTGCAGAGGCAATTGAAAAAATTAGTGGGGATGGAAGCAAAGCCGTGGTCAGAAATTCAGTTGACCATAGTACATTTTTGTCGGCTAATACAGGAGAATGTGAGAAAGAAACACGAGGAAAGGAAACAGGACGACACAAAGTTAGTGCAGAAAAAATGTCAAACTATACAATGGAAGGAGCAATGTTGACAAGCGCAGAGGGAGTGGTTGCCCAGAACACACCATATCAACAGCAACCAGCAGGTGGAAGCCTTGCAGGAACGGAAGGTGCTAACTACTGGGATTTGGGCAAGAGGAGGCATGTCCAGAGGGAGAGGAGCAGGGTACCCAGTGCAGGAGGGTGGAGTTGGGGTTAACATCCCAGACCCATGGGAGTCCCACCACAATGTTGGTTATGCAGAAAGATTGACCACATAAAGTATGTAGAAGCAGAGGTGAAATGCAACAGAATAGGGGGGAACATACCTGCCAGCATACATCTCTGAGCAAACCGACTATTATGCCCAAGAACATACGCAGATGCAGACATATGCACAGCAAATGGCGCCAGCACAAAACACACCGGTCCAATCACAACAGCCCATGAAGCATGCACCGCAATCACAGGTTTACACACAGCTACCGTGGACAGCATCCCAAGCACTGGCACAGCAGAAGGCTATAGCGACGAGACATATGGACACCATGGTACAGGCACCCACACAGAGGCTGGGGTGCGACCATAGTGGGAGGGAATCTTTTTACGGGCACATGGATGACTTTATGCTCACAAAAGGACAGCCCATAGACTGATCTGATGTTTTTCAATCCTATCTTTTACACATGACCCGAATGAGGAACCACGTGTAGGGGTAATCATAGGTGATAAAACATTCTCTTTTCTCGTGGACACAGGGGCGACTAGATCCTGTATTAGGGAAGGGAGATACTCCATGTCAGGCATTGCCATGAATGCTCAAGTTTTCTCAGGGGCTACAGATTTTGGTTTCGTTCACTGATGAACTGCCAATTTCCTTCTGAGCAGATGACTTTACCATGCCATTGTTATATTCCCACCAGACCCCAGATAACATAATGGGAAGGGATACGATGAGTACGCTTAACATGACCATCTCGGATGGACAGCTCAGGGGCAACATGCTCGCCTTGGAAGTAAGACAATGCGGAGCAACACAGGTTTGATCCCCGGGGCCGCGCTTAGAAACCTCTGGGTATTAAGCGTGTTATAAATAACCAATTATATCATATCATATCTCGTTTACTGAGCAAGGGATAGTGTGTTCTACCCAAGGAATCCACTATATAAATACACATGAATTTATTCATGCATTCTGCGGTCAGAGGGGGGTGCCTGTAGATCACAAGCTATTTCAGTATGGGGTGGAAGTGCTGCTAGCATGGCTCCCAGGGATATATGGCAAGCTACTTCGCTTGCCAAACAAGGTTTTGTTCAGACCAAAAATGCCCTTAAACGAAGAGGAAGGTCAGGTATTTCCACTAGAATTGGAGACAGTTATAGTGAGGGACGAGAGAGTTGTTATACATGGGACTGATGATACGGAAAGAGCTTGGAGAGCAGTAATAGCAGTAGGTGAAGGACACAGACTGACTGACCTGACAGACGAAGAATTGTCTCGGGGTGACTATTCAGATATTGACAGTGTTCTTTATAAGCATTACTTACTGGGTGAGAATCCACTAGACGGAAGTCCCAAAGAGGATGTACCTAATGAAAAAGGCACCACCGCCATTTCTTGAGGAAGACCTAGCACAAGTACTGAGTGCACTGTGGACCAACAGCCTATATAACGTTGGCCTGTTGAAAGGGTAGGAGCTGTTAAAAACAAGCTCAAGGCAGGAGCGATCCTGCTGAGAGCAAAGCAATACCCTCTATCCAGTGAGGCAGGCAAAGGCATTTTTGAGGCAATCTCTGCATTAGTACAGCAGGGAATTCTAGCACCATCAGAACCTCATTGTAACATGGCTGTCTATCCAGTGAAGAAGGTGACAGGGGGATTATGGAGTTTTATTCAGGATATGCACCCTCTGAACAATATTGTCGAAGCAGAGTTTCCTTTAGCTCCCAATCCAGTGACAATAATATGTAGTATTCTGCCAGAAGCCACTCACTTAAGTATCCATAGAAATGTTTGAATTTAAAAAAACGAATGGGAGATTTGTTTGAATATTGGCTGTATGAAAATTGCATACAGCTCAATATTTCGAACAAACCTCCCATTCGTTGTTAAAGTGAACAAGGGGAGCAGGGTTGTGGGGGAGTCCCCCACACCCTTGTTCACTATAATGGAATTGCGGGTTGCAGGGTGACCCCCCCCCACGCCCAATAGGATAACGTTTAAAAAAATGAAATGAAGAAGGAGCCTGTGGCACTGGTTCCCATGCACGTAAGTGAAGGGAACCAACATCAGAGAGGGATGGAGGAGTCGGCAGCACACAACAAGTTGTTCTGCTAACAGGTAAGTAAGAGGTGGGCAGGTTGCCAGAAATGTCAGTGGGAAATAAAAGGTCATTTTTGTTTAAATAACTTCTGTTTTTTTCTTGTGCAGACATTTTGCATTTGATAATTTCATGGATAGCCACTCATTTCACTGCAATAGATTTGAAGAACACTTTCTTCTCTATCCCAATTCATGAGGAATCACAGGATTTGACATTTGTTTCTATATAGAAATAAAATGTAGAAACACACGAAACTTCCACAATGGTACTGTGAATCACCTTTTATATTTAAACGGGTCCTGCAAATGGACCTCGGGAATGTCCACTTAGATAGGACAGACATTCAATGCATGGGCGACATCGTAATATGCAGCAGGACAGAAGAGCAGCGTCGAAAGAACTTGGTACAGCTATTGACAGTTTTGGCAGACAAGGTTTACACGGTGGACTGGGCAAAATTACAGTATTGCCAGAAGGAAGTCCAATATATTGGACAACTGATATCCCAGGAGGGTAGAAAGGTGACTACAGAGAGCAGAAGTGATTTTCAGGACACTGCCGCCAAAGACGGTGAGGGAGATTTAGCAATTCTTAGGTCTTTGCAATTATTGCAGGGCAAGGGTATTTGAGTACATTATGTACACTAGACTTCTTTTAAACTGGCTCAAGTAGGTTCAGAGGGGGGGAGCTAACATGGACAGGAAAGATGACAGAAGCATTTGGTGAATTAAAAGGGGCAATTTGCACAGCCCAAGTCTTTGGAATTCCTGATTACAGTGCTGCATTCTATTTGTTTTCACACATGACTGGAGTAGTAATGACTGCAATGCTCTCACAGAAGAATACCGTAGGACGCAAACCGATAGCTCAGTACAGTGGACATTTAGATCCATTGATGAAAGGCCATTACCCTTGTGAACAAGTATTGGCTGCTGCTGCCTTTGCAATAGAGAAATCAGCGAGTGTCACAATGGGCTGTGGCACCACTCTGTATCTGGAGCATGCCCTTTTTGCCATACTTGACAAGCCCAAGCATATGTTGACCACACAGAGAGCATCCGGGTATGGGGTGATTATCTGGAATCCAGCGATAAAAGTAGTGAGGTGTAGAGTTATAAACTGGGCGACATTCATAGCAGAGCCAATTGAGGAGGGTGACTATATACACAACTGTGCTACATATACAGAATATTATTACGATATCCCTAGAGCAAGAAAGGATGCCGCCGGGGGGGTACTCTTTATTGATGGGTCCTTAATGATTGACCAGGCAACAGGAGAAAGACATACTGGGACAGCAGTCATAAAGTTAAAACAGAGCGGGACATTTGAAGTAGGAACAAGCGTTAGATTACCCTTGCATTTTTCAGCGCAAGCAGCAGAATTAGTTGCACTCATAATAGCACTAGAGATACATGAGCATGAGGAAATCACAGTGTACGCTGACTCTGCCTACATGACTTCAACAGTTCATGCAGGACTGTCACATCAGAAAAGGAGGGGCTTCAGACATGCTGATGGTACACCAGTACAGCATGTCCCAATTCTTGAGAAATCACAGGATTTGACATTGTTTCTATATAGAAATAAAAAGTAGAAACACACAAAACTTCCACAATGGTACTGTGAATCACCTGTTATATTTAAACAGGTCCTGCAAATGGACCTGGGGAATGTCCATTTAGATAGGACAGACATTCAATGCATGGACGACATCTTAATATGCAGCAGGACAGAAGAGCAGCGCCGAAAGGACTTGGTACAGCTATTGACAGTTTTGGCAGACAAGGGTTACAAGGTGGACTGGGCAAAATTACAGTATTGCCAGAAGGAAGTCCAATATATTGGACAACTGATATCCCAAGAGGGTAGAAAGGTGACTACTGAGAGAGCAGAAGTGATTTTCAGGACACTGCCGGCTGCCAAAGACGGTGAGGGAAATTTAGCAATTCTTAGGTCCTCATAGAGGAACTACAGTGCCCCTCAGCCATTGCAGTAGTGAAATGCGAAGCCCACACGAAGGTGGAGGATGTGGTTTCCCACAGCAACAAAGTCACAGATGCAGAAGGAACCCTACCAGCTTATTGCTTAGAGATAAATGAGTTTGACACCCCACCCAATAAATGCTCACAAGCGACCATGATATTGTGAGAAGGGCACAGTTCATTGCCCATCACCCAAATAATAGAACTACAGAGGCAGGCACCAACAGAGGAGACGCAAATATGGATATGGAGGGGGTGTTCGATGTCTCCCTCGGATGAGATCTGGCAACTGCAGAGCAGCTGAAAGCCGGTTATTCACCTTACATTATTGCAAGTAGCCCTCATGCAGCTATATTATCCGACCCAGCTTAGTAAATATGTTCTTGCTGCACATATAGCGGAAGACTGGTTCTGTCCCAACTTGGCAGAGCATGTTGCTGCCTTTATGAATAATTGCATTACTCTGGGACACGCGTTGTGTGTAGTGAGAGGAGCAATACGGTGCGCTAATAGGCCTTTCCAGCACCGCCACATCGATTATGTGGACATGATTCATACTTGTAATGGCTACAGGTATATGCTTGTTATGGTGTGTGCATTATCTCATTGGATCAAAGCTGGTCAATGCTCACATCCCGATGCCCTCTGTGTGGCAAAATTCCTCATCATAGAGGTTTTCCCATGGTGGGGGTATGCAAGGCCCTACGATTTGATAACGGACCTTACTTCATAAAGGAAGTGTTTGAGCATATCACAGCCCTGCTGGGGATTAGGCATACATTTTCCTGTGCTTATCACCTGCAAGCAAACCGACTTTGTGAAT
Organism: Ambystoma mexicanum; assembly: GCF_040938575.1. Lineage (NCBI taxonomy): Eukaryota > Metazoa > Chordata > Amphibia > Caudata > Ambystomatidae > Ambystoma > Ambystoma mexicanum. Next base: position 17,320,150 of record NC_090940.1, read on the forward strand.
GCCTCAATGGCTTGGAGAGGAGACAATTGCAAAAATAAAAACAACACTGAAAAAGCGATTGCTTCATTGCATTCCCATAGCATTATTTGCATTGCACAATCATCCTCCTTCAGATCACCATTTAACACCTCATGAGGTAGTGACAGGACGACGCATGCGCCTCCCACTTGCTCCTCCCACTACATCACTGATGGACGCCCATAATGTTGCTACTGTTCTTGGTAATGAAATGTACAAATATTGCACTTCGTTTATGGCTAGTGATATAATATGATATGGCATTTGTAACATGCTTATATACACAAGTGCTTCTAGAGCCAGACAAACTGCTTAAAGCACCTCTTCTTTACCCTGGGGACAAGGTGTTGTTGAAGAACTTAACTAGGGTGTGGCACAAGCCACGCTTTGATGGTCCCTACACCATAGAGCAGAGGTCTTTAAACTTTGGGACCCACCCCCCCCAGGGGGCGTGAGTCCCCAGCCTGAAAATTAAAAAAAAAGATTTTTTTTTTAAATGGAGGAAATGGGCACGGGCGGCTCACATGGTCCGATTGGAGAATAAAACTGTCTCACGCACCAATGAAAAAGTGTTCCACAGTTACAAATGGCAATTAATTCCTTTAGTGACAGACTGTTTGACTACGAACCAAGGTTTTTTTTTAATGGAATATTTATTCAGCAACAATGGTCAAAACTACTAGCTGCACAGTGAAGTAACTTATTAAACTGGCCCACATTGGCCAAAAAGGTGGCCCATTTAGACCCAAAAAACTGGCCCACACTAGCATTTTGCATTTTTGGTTTGGGCATTACTCTATTGCCCATAGGCCAATCTGAGACTGGCCGGTCATCCATAATTAGTGAGGGAGCGTTGACCCAGTGGCCCCCTCACCCATTATGGAGGAGCAGAGGAGCCAGCCCAGTTAAACACTGGCCAGTTCCTCAGCTGCTTTTTCTAGCTGAGGGAGTGTTTCTGGCTGGCTGAACTGTCAAAGGGAAACAGTGTTTCCGTTTGACAGTTCAGTTCCCCAGCCGCACAGGATCATTGAGCCATGCAAGGCTGGGGATGTTTTGCTTTACAAGCCTTGCATAGCTCATTGGAAATGCTGACTGGGGAACTGCATGTCTGTATGTGCGCGGGGGAGCTCCTGTGCCTCCTCTCCCATACAGACAGAGCAGACTGGAGCGGGGTGGAACAAAATGCTTGCCGTAGGAATGCTGTGTGAATGTGTGTGTGTTTGTGTTGGTCTGTGAAGCAGATTTTGGCAAGTGGGGGGGAGGAGGGTTGTACAACAAAGGCATTTTAAAAATGCCTTTGTTTCGCAATCCTCCAACCCAGCAGACAAAATCAGCTCTCCTTCTGAGGTGCTTTGGAGCCCAGGGGACAGGGATGGTATTTTTTGTACTGGACATCTATCATAGATGTCCTGTCAAAAATGCCATGCTTTCCCCCTTGGCCCTCCCAGCGCCTTGCATACACACATAATCAAGTTGATTGTGTTAGGCACTGTGGTGCCCAGGGGACAGGGATGGTATCTTTTTACTATCATAGATGTCCTGTAAAAACTGTCATGCCTGCCCCTTGGCACCCCCCAGCGCCAATTGCAAACTGTTTGGCTTTTCACCCAAATTTTATTAAAAGTATGCTCTAAAATGCAACATTTTAATCCATCCTTTAAAAAGAAAATCCCGAGGGGGGGGGGAAACCCCCGAATCCCTCTTGATTAGTTGGGAGTCCCTCGCTATGCTCAGTCGCTATGGCATATCTGGGGGAAATATGTATGACCCTCCACTTAAACTATTTACCAGCCGCCACTGCCCCTGGGACTTTGCTGGGAGCAGGGTAGGGGAGCCCAGGGACTATGGTGGGAGCAGGATGGGCGGGAGCCATGGGATAGTGGTGGAGCAGGGTGGGGAGAGCCCAGGGTCTGTGGCGGGTGGGGATAGCACAGGGACTGGGTAGGAGTGGGATAAAGGAGCCAAGAGACTGTGATGTGAGCAGGAGGGGGAGCCCAGGGTTTATACTGGGAGTAGGGTGCAGTGACGGCGCGCAACAGTTCATAGCCATTTGGACTTACTGCCCATTTGGTGTATTTGGGGGGCTCAGCCTGCCCACATTTTACTTGGGGGGCCCATCCCTAAAAGGTTTGAAGACCACTGCCGTAGAGCAAGCCACAGATAGAGCTGTTGAATTGGTAGGGGAAAAAGCTTGGAATTACTTAGGAGACGTCAAGCCCTGCAGAGATGAGACCCCCCAAGCCCAACTTGTAGACGATACACCACAGGAAGAAGAAGAACAGCGACAGATTCAAACACGATCAAGGACCAGAGCTAGAAAGGAGCATATGGAAAACTAGATTAAGCACTGTTGTTTATTCACACTAGGTAATCATCGCAAATGTGTGAGCTCATTTTTTAATAGTAATTTTACACTCTCACTATCCCTGAAAAGCACTTTATAAACTCATAGTAGCCAAGGAACAAATGATACCAGTAAGCATTTGTGTTTATGCTTTCCTTGTTTATATTGCACACAGTTATCCAATACTGACAAGAAGTTACATACCCATTGTTGCTTGCTTGGTAATCCCAAGACTCAATTTATATTTGAATGACTCTTTATTGCTGAATTAGCACAGTATTATCACAGAAAAGCCTGCCTGCTCCAACAATGGTAATGTCAAAGCATATGGGTTTTGGTAAACATTTATATCTCATTCGTGGACAACGCCAAGATCGTACATCGATAAAAGACATGGAAACTGCAGCAAGAGCCATTGTGTTGACATGTTTTGCATTCCGCTGTCTCTATCTCTTTACCCTCTTACACACATGCTGAAGTAAATGCTAACACAACCCCTCTTCCTGTTGTCACTAAAGTATATCTGAGCAGGTCACCAGTACTGCCCAAGAAGAAAAAAGTCTCAGGCGAAGCGCAAACACTGATTTTGAACATGTAAATGCATATTTAGCTGATTCGGCCCACGTTTCTAATAACATGTGGTATCAGCACATGTCGTGACTCACTTGCCTCTTGTAGGTCTCCAACCTCGTACTCTCCTACCTTGCTGGCGTCTTCTGCAGAAAAAACAAGTGTTTGTGCCTGTACATTCCCGGCACATGGAAAGTTTCGGGACTACAGTTCCCATGATGCTGGGAACTAGGTCACATGATGCACTCACATATTTGCATCAGTACGCTGGCTGGAAGTCCTCTGAATGTCGCAAAGACTTATATTTAAACAGTCACAGAAAGCCTTGCAGTGCTCCTTATAAGTTACTATAACATGCAGTGAGCTCCGTTTCCCTGTTCTGCTCTGTGCCTTTGATCCTGCTGCTTGACTCGTTTCTGTTACCCGGATTGACCGCTCTTGCTCCTTGCCTTCTGTGACTCCCGGTGTTACCTCTCGACTGATTCTTTGGTATTTGAAACCCATGATTGTTTTTCTGGATTTTGCTGCCCTGCCTGTTACTGCTGCAACGTTTGGATTTCTGTGCGCTTTTGGGATTCTGGGTGTTTTGTCTGCCCATTCTTGCTTTCTGCTGTTACACTCCACATAGCCTGTGTTTTTGGTGTTTTTTTAATAGTTTTTCTATGCCGGACATTGGATTACCTCTATTGGACCTTCTGGGTGGAATTGCTAGATTTTGAACCTTTGTCCTTTTAGATTACACCTGCATGCCGTACAGGTCAGGTTTTGATATTAAAGAAGACTCACTTCCTGCATTCAACATCCTCTGGTATAGGTGTCTGTAGTAGAACTGCCATTGATACTTTGGTTCGAGTTCTCTGTGTCATAATAGGTCACCCGAATTTTCTGTTTGAAGAATAGGTAGGAGTTGGGTACAAGGGAGAGGGTGGTGGTGTGGTTCTTGTTCACTGTCCTAGTAATGACCTCATTTATGTTTGTTTTTTCCCTCTAGAACTGCTGGTTTATCCTGCCTTTTCACTTGAGCCCTTAGCCTGTCAGGTTGTTTCCTATTCACTGAAGGCTGTGCTCTTGAGGGGAAAGTCTCCCTGTGAAAGGAGACCCCAGTCGCTATACTTAGCTGGCTCGGGTTATGTGTATCCAGACAAGTCCTTGACAGCACATCACCAAGGTGGGGAGAGAAACCACAAAGCAGAGCTGCTATGTGTGCTCGCATCCCCTATGCCACAAGTGCTTCCAGAATATTCATAGCCACAGAGATTCCAGCAGCCAGAGAGCAATGCCTTATGCAACTAGTACTCTGCACCACAAGGGGCCACTTTCAAGGAAGATGGGCCACACTGCGATGGATGTCACAGACGATGTTCCCTATGAAGACAACTATATCAAGACTCAAGCTATGATGGACGATTATTGGAGTTCAGACAAGACAATACAATATATCTTGGATGGCCCAAACAAAGGAGAATCTGGGATAGTAACACAAAAAGAGTTGCAATGTCCAAAAACAGGCAGAAAAGAGAAAGGAGGAATGCCAGTATGCTGGGAGAGACCTCAGTTGTTGGTTTATGGACAGGTGTTCACAGAGGAAAGATGGATGGAAGAGATAGTGGGTGCAAAGCACAGGCACTCGTGATGGTTCTAGTGGAAGTGATACAGAAAGAAAATGATGACTGTCTCAAGGAATGGGCAGCATGTGCAAAGCTACTCACGTGGGTGGAGAATGAAGCAGGCCCAAGGTCAATCATACCGTTCGAGAATGCTTCCCTATGTTTCCAAAATGATGGTCCAGTGAAGGTCGGGGTGAACAAAGGATGCAAACGAACATCAAAGATACCGGGTATGACGGTTGGTACTGTAGTAATAATAGCCCACTATTGAGCCTGTGGTTCCAAGGCATACATGCAACTACTACTGAACAAGGCAGGGATATGTTCTTTAGTACAGCTGAATATGCCAGAATTAGTGGTGCCTCAAAAGGACATACAAGTAGATGGGTTCCTCAAAATGAAAGCACACCAGAGAAAGAAAACATCTGCAAAGCTGACAAGAGCGAAGAGAGGAAACTACATTTTGACAAAGATGGAGGGTGCACTCGATTTGATACAACTAGAGCACAGACTGTTTTTTGAATCAGTTATTCCAGGAGTTCAGGCCAACTCGAATGCCAAATGGATCCAGTTTACAAGGTGGGAACTGTTGCAGACAATACATTCGACAGTAAAAGGGTCCAATGCTATTAAAGAGGAACTGAAAGCTGTGTGACTGATGACCCTACACAACACATATGTTTTGGATCTCCTCACAGCCATGCAACGAGGCGTGTGCACAAAGATAGGGCCATTTTGTTGCACATACGTGCCCTCCTACGATGGAGCGAATGAAACCCTCACAAAAGCAATAATGCAATTATCAGACCTGCATGCCAAGATGGAGGACGTAATGAGCCCATCAGGGGAAGATGACGATTGGCTGACATATATCATTTCCTGGATACCAGCATGGATGGCAACCAGGCTGAAAGTACTGATAGCCTCCTTAGTGCTAGTACTGCTAGCATTCTGTGTCATTAGAGTAGCTATAGCTCAGTGAAAGAAGATCACAGAGAAGACAATAGGGATGGACATATTATTGAACATGAAACAAAGGCAGACGGAGAGATGCAGACTTTTGAAGTGCTACAGTCACACCTGAAGCAATGTCCCCTTTTTCCTCCAGGCACAAGGTTATATTTTCCACCAGATCCACACTATTATTTGGGAAGATGGGTATGGTGCAAGCCCGATGGAGACTGTTGCTATATGACATGGAGGTTAGACAAACAAGTGAAATACCACGGTCACCTGGGAGGAGTGGCAAAAGTATGGATTACAAAGCTGCACATGAACAGGGAGAATAAAAAAGGAAGCCTGATCGATATGTCAACCAGAGGGGGGATTGGAGGGGGAGACATGAATGTGGCCTTCGTTTCACCTATCCCACCCTTGTCTTGATGGCAGAGAAATGAAAGGTGTACATCATTCCTGGCCTTCTCATCCACATCGTCGATGTACTGCAGATGTGAGAAACGCTATTCACTAAGACAGCCATTCAGACTCTATCCTGGTGACGTCACTGAAGAGATAAGTCTGCAGTCGATGGAGCAGGTAGACTGACGGTGACCATGAGAAGCTGATGACATCACGACTGAGACAATGACATAGATGCATTGGACATGAAGCATATATGTATTCCTGCATGAAGCTAAACAGACACTTATATTAAATTGCTTGCTAACATGAAGAACAGATTTATGACCTACTTAGATAGAGGACAGACACACTTTGCTATGCAGTAACCGCAAGTTGCACAAGGATACATATGAACTGCTTGCTGATGCCAAGCACAACTACCATGTGCGTCAAGATGGAAGCCACACCCATATTGAATAGAATGAAAGGTATTGAAAGGACTCAAGAATAAAGAGAGACCTGACATGTGGATGTAGAGGAGCAGTTGGACACATTTTCCCTAACTTCTGCCCCCTCACGGCCATCATACTAGAACAGCAGAAGAAAGGCCCTATCAAGTGTACGAGAGACGATACGCATCAGACAACTGTATCAAATGTATCCTTGAACTGAAAGTGTAGAAGGATGGTGTGTGGAAGGATGGTTGTTTTTAATGAAAGGGATTACTCCTACTGTCAGGCCCTGTGGTTGTAAAATACTACAACATGGGAAATGGCTGAACAAAACAATTCATTAACAATGAATCTGTAAACTCTTTTTCTGGTCGGCATAAATGCCTGGAAAAATGATGTGGTCTTTCGAAAGCACTGGAATGAAGCCGGAAGAACTTGAAAAGGTGTTTTAATCACCTCTGAGGTTTTTAGTACCTCTATTCTAGATAAATATTTTACATAACAACATTATTTTCTCTGCCATAACATTGGTGGAGCACTTATCACAACAGAACAAACTGGAGTGCCCCATTCCTTATGCGACACATTGTGAGATATCTTGAACATAAACACATAAAAAAGAGAAATTATAACAACAAAGCTTAAAGGAAAACATAATACATACAAACACCTGAACGCAACTAAATACAGATGTGTAGCGACATTGTGCAAAGAAATGCAAGTAATCTCATGCTGTGAACCTTATCATACAGAATAAAAACAACAGATTTGTGCTTGGTCAAGAGATTATTAAGTACTACCTGACCTGATTTAACTTTGCATGCTATACAAGAACAAATTACATGGGTTAGCTAATAAGAATAGTAATATTTCCTACGGGAAACCCAATGTGACCAAAACATCAAACGCACAAGATTTCTGGTTCTGGGTGAAAGTTAGGTTTGCCCTCTTCTTAGGTAATATGGCAATAAGGGCCCTATATTTCTGTTGTTGCCCTCTTCTACTAAACACCGCTAATATTTTTTATCAAACATGGGACCAATCCCTGGTCGACGTCGCCGGAGTCTAGCTAATAGCTTTATACAGGTGCTGTAAGTGGGACAGGATGCTGTACTGTCCCGCTTCCCTTTATGTTTGGGCTGGTGTTGGACAAAGCCTTCCTATGGACCTAGAATAGGTGAGCCCTGTAGGGAGACACAAAAGCACCCTGATTAGTGCTATCTGTCTTATTGGAAAGACCTCTAAATGCTGCTGTGTGCAGCCATGAATACTGACCTTACATCCAGACTAACCCAAACGTGGTGGCGCAGAGGTGCAGAAGGAAGCGGGATTGTGTAGCTGGTTTTGAGCTGACTGGATATGTATAGCTGTGCCAAGACAAAAGCATCAAGTACATGGCAATGATGTGTGCTAAAAATGGGACACTGTCACAATTGCTACCACATGTGTGGCACAGGGTGCCTGTTATCTATGTACCTTCGAGCACGGACGCTGCAAAGGTCCTAGGAAAAGAACGCACTGGCAAACATGGGCAGGTGAAATTAACGGGGGTCTTCCGAGCAGAGCAGGAAGCCTGAAAAATGGGGACCCAAGAAGAATTGGGCCGATAAAGGAGGGCAACCTGTAGTCGCTAGTGTGTTGGAAAAAACAATTTCAATAAATAACAAAGCTGACATCCTGTTCAAGGAAGGATGTTAGCATGCACCATTGGATATCATGTAGTGCTGAGTGAAATCTGACGTGGCAGAGTGGGCAGAGTGATGTCCTGAAGAAGCTATACAACAATATGAAAATACTGAAGAGAGACGATGTAACTGAAGTGATAAGAGAAACATGTACGAAATGATAAAGTAATAATGAATGTAAAAGAAGACAACATAACTTGCTGACCAATAATTGTAAAATGCAGTAACGCAAGAAAGAAAAGACATATAGAAGCTTGCTAAAGAGGAATATATAACGTGGCTAGGATGGCCGTAAATGGAAAACGGATTCATGTTCAGATTAATTTCTGATACCTCAGAAACAGATCAGGGTTGCAGAGTCAGGAGACGCTGGAAGAATAGCTTTATGTGCAAAACAAAGAGGAGCCTATGTTGGCTTGGGATCAAGGATGCTATTTTTAAGGAATAGCTGCAAAGCACGAAGGGAGGCAGACGGATGAGCCATGGACGAGACATATTTCTCTTAGATTAAAGAAGAAGATCTGCAAGAGCCAAGTATTGGACAATTAGAAGTGTATAGCGTCTATACAAGTTAGGTTGAGTACGTCTCTTGAGGCCAAGACGAGCAGTGGCACTCAGTGTAGTTAAATGAAACAGCAGTAAATAAGAGGCCGAAATGGACACATTTGTCGTCTCTTCACATGTGACTCAGAAGTCAAAAACAAGGGCTATTCATTACACCTCGGATGAAGATAGTGATGTGCTTACACTCCCTCAAATGTCCCAGAACAGAGAGCAGGCTACAAGGTCAACTACAGACGGGAAACTTTGGCTCATGGCTGGAGTGATTACAAATGATGGACTAATTCGGAGTAATCGGACATGATTGAAGCACCTGGGTTTCGTTAGGCTTACGTGCTGCTAGCTGAAAGTCAAAGTTTGGGTGAGAATGCCAACCAATCAGTGGGTTTATGGGGCAACCTGGTATAGAACGTTGCAAAGACCTATCCGCTGTCATTTTATTTGCTATTATCAGTATTATACCTATTTAGAGGAAGTCAAGGCATACATACAGTTGGCAGGTCCCCCTTTGAATAAATTCCTGTCCGGTCCCCGCAGGTGCCCCATGAACGGAATGCGAACTGCTTGGTTGAGGGAGAGTCGATACTGAGGGACTCGAGCTGAGCCACAGACGTAAGTAGAACATTGAAAGTGGCAAAAATAGGGGGAGAGACTGTGTTGTAAATAATATATATATATATATATATATATATATATATATATATATATATATATATAAGTAACAGGATGTTGGCAGATTATAAAGAAAAGAAGTATATACCTCAATTCCCAGTTCCAAGGGGGCCGAAGGGGACGCACTAAAAATACTCCAAATAGAGGTGTTAAGGCTTGCTGAAGAAGGTTGGATATCAAGCTCCAAGATGGAGCAAAAATGAGATGAGATACAGTTACTAAAGATAGCAAAGTAAGGCATACGCAGAAAAATTAAATAAGTGCACATGTGTAGGGGGTTATAATATGTTAGTATAAAGCTTTTGTTGTGTTTAATCTAGTAGATATAAAACAATAGTAAAAAATCAAGGTGATTATTATGATTTTTCAACCAAGAGACACTGGCGTAACAGGGGCCCCCACACCGCTGTGGTGTGGGGGGCCCCGCGACCACATGTTCTGGAAGGGGGCCGCACTTGGAGTTTTATTTTTTTTACATTTTCTTTTTGAATTCACTCTGCATTTCTATAGAAATGATTTCTGTAATAGAAATAATTTCTATCTGAATGCAGAGTGAATACAAAAGGTACAGTAGCTACCCCACCCCATGACAAGAAGACCCTAGGCTGGAGTCCTCCATGTCATGGGGTTGGGGAAGCCCTATGACTTCAAAAATAAATAGTTTATTTTTGAAGTCACTCTGCCTTCATAAAGAAATGATTTCCGTTAGGTTCAGTCCTTAACGGAAATATTTTCTTTCTGACTTCAAAAAGAAACAATGGGCCTCATCACGAGCATTGTGGTAGCCGTGCCTGTATGGCAGGCACAGCTACCGCCATGCTCACTACCGGCACCACCTCCCTTGGTTGAGTCACCTGTTTAATCTCGAATCTAGATGTCATCCCACTGTATTTGAGTCAACTGCTCGTATATTGAATCTAGATGTCACCCCTTTGCACCCGAGAAAACTGTTTTATATCGAACCTATTGATCTTTGAGCCAAGTGTTCCCACGTGCAGTCCCATTGCACTCTAGTCTATTGCTCACACTGAAATATGTGCTGCCTATTGATTCTTGAGTCAAGTGTTCCCATGTGCAGTCCCATTGCACTTTAGTCTATTACTCACTTTGAAACTATGTGCTGCCCCACTGTATTTTAGTCACTCATTATCACTGCTAACCTAGGTGTTGCCCAATACACTTGAAGCATTTGTTCCCATGCGTACTTGTTTTACCCTGATAGGCTGACCTACATAGCACTGTTACAGCTTGATTTGCCCACCCTACCACCACAACACCACAAGATGCAAACCTTACGAGTCACACTAGCGCTTCTCACACTAACAGCATTCCTAGTTTACAAACTCAGGATTGCTTCAGTCCCCGCCATTGATTACACTACCTTTCAACTCTGGGCTGGGAGTTGAAGATGACACCAGGAATGAGGGAGAGAGGAGAGGAGTCTGAGGGGAGCCTGAAGGAAAGCGGAGTGCCATCCGCACAACACTGAAAGTTAGAGGAGAAGGTAGAGATCAGGTGGGTCAAAGGGGCCACATAGAGGTTGAAAAACCAGGGCGAGAGGATAGAGCCCTGGAGAACGCCACATGTAGAGAGAGGTGGCGGAGTGAACGGGACAAAGTTGGACCTGGGAGGGGCGGTCCAAGCGGAAGGAGGTCAGCTACTCCAGGGCCTGATCCATGATGCCCAGGTTCTCACGAAGTCAATTGATCAGGATGGCGTGGTTGAGCATGTCAAAAGCAGAGGAAAGTTCCAGGAGGATGAGGACAGAAGGAATGCTGGAATCAAGGTTAGAGATCAGATCTTCACAGGTGTTCAGGAGAGCAGTTTCCGAGCCTCTGGCAGCTCTTAAGCCAGACTGATGGTCATGGAGACAACCAACAGATTCAGTGTGGAGTGTAAGCTGGCAGTTGGCCAGCTTTCCCAAGAATTTGGGAGAGGGGAAGTTCCAGTGCCAAAAGAATGATTACAGAAATCGGACAAGGCTGGATTGTGTCAATGTGGTCCTTGATGGTTCTGGAGGAGCAGGCAAGCACCTGTTTCGACGACACTTCCATGGATGGGACTTGTCTAGAAACCTTATCAGGTGTTAGAGAGAAAGAGGAGAAAGGAGGAGGAGAGGGAGAGATGGCCAAAGGCGGTCGAGAGAGGAAGAGGGAGAGGAAGAGGAGATAGTGGACAGGATGTCCTGAGCTTTAGCGGAGAAGCGTATAGACGGCCTGTTGAGGGAACAGGAGAGGTAGAAACCGCAACAGGATTGGCCAGTTCTTTGCATATTTTAAAGAGTTTGGCTGTGTTGTTAGAGGCCGTAGAGACGCAGGCTTGAATGTGTGCTGTGTTCTTGATGAGTCTTATTGCTTCGACTGGCATTTTTGTGCAACCAGTCTAGGTATGTTACTGTAATGTTATTATGTGTCTACAATGGTCTACATTGTGCAGCCAGTTGGACATGTTTTTATTGTGGCGTGGCATTTTTAATAGCAAAGCATTAATGTTCATGTGCACTGTTGGTGACTTGCATGTTTTGGATTGCTGTTACCCTACACAACAATAGCAAACACTGTGGCTTTTTAGTACATTTTTCTCAGAAAGTGTGCTGTATATTGCAATAAAACACATATTTATATCTTTCTCCTAGTGCAGTGTGTGGCATACTCCTTCAGCAACACGTTTGTGCGTATTGCGCAAGCGTGGTAATCTAGGGCGGCCCAGAGTGTGGCACGACTCGTGATTTGTTGCCGAGTTGGGGGGCCCCCTCAGCATGGCTTGCAGGGGGGCCCCCAGAGCTTGTGTTACGCCACTGCCAAGAGATTGACGACAATCAGGAGGCTAGAAATCAAAGGAACATAATAAATGAATAAAGAAGAGATTCTTAAAATATCTACGATAAAACAACAAGATATAAAAAATGGATAGAAAGTGTAAACAAAAGAACAAAAAGAACATTGTTGTGTAGAGTTTTAAAAAGCAGATAAAATATTTTGACTTTTGGCTAGTTAAGAGGCAATTGACGGTGCCTGCTGTAATAGATTAGAGTGGTATATTTGATAACATAAAGAGAAGAATAAAATATCGGGTATGTAGGACATTACCAAGATACACAGCTAAGATGAGGAAACATCATTCGGAATGGTTCAGAGGCACGACTAATAAGACACTCATGCTTTGGCCTCTTGGGGGTTTGTTGTCAAAAAGAGTATTGCGACGTATGGCAACGCATTTGCATGCTACATATAAGGGAAAGAAGTTACAGAATAGAGAACCCATAGGCCCTTTAAAACGAGGTAGCACTCTATGGATGGATGGAGATGCAGATCCTCCTCTCGCACCAGTACAGCTGAATACTGAATAGAAGCAACAGAACAGAAGATACGGGACTCAGGAAGTTGCAAAACTGTTGCTGTTTTATTAACAATTATCTAAAACAGGGAGTATAACGGGCATCAACGGACGCCGCACATGCATTCTCTCAATGATTCACATGAAAAAACACAGTTTTATAGCATCAACTTGTCATCATTGACGTACCACTACGTGGCAAAATAAGAAATCCTATAGGGGTTTGTGATAGGCTTAAGGGGAACATCTAAGTATACTTTCTATACAGCGAGGGTTGTGATTGGGTCTCTATAGTCAGGTGGACAGCTATGCCCACCCCTATTGCAATTCATCTTCTGTGTCATAAAAATACATGACTTTTCATTAGCTTTCAAACTATAGGGCTCTTTGCTATGTGGCACTCTACAATTGGTTGGCACGCTTGTACCCTTCTGGAATATTACACTCGCTAGCAGCACGCAAGCTGGTACCTCAGGTGCTGGAGGGTTGGTCTTGACCATGCCTCCCCACCCAATTAGCCCAACATCCATCATCACTCCTACTGTCTGCCATTCAATTAGTCCTTTGAACTTGGCCTTTCAAAAGATCACTGTGCCGGAGAATAAAAGGGAGTGGCCATATCTTCTAGTCTCGGTGTAGCTAGTCCAAAGTCTATTTTAATCTGAACATGTGACAGGAGACCACATTTTGAGCTCCTTATTTGCATCTACCACTATTAAATTTAAAAAAGCTGGCGTTTCTACTGTTTTTCATTACACCTCAACAGGAGCCCGTATTGCTTCTCACGTTCATTGTATTGCCTCAACAAATAGATAACCAGTTTCTTGGCTGCCCCAACCCTTGACACTGGGCCAGACAAGCCTTCTCAAATCTTCCATCGGCGTCAGCTGTTTTCTTGAATTGCGCCACACTTTCAGCCCATCTATTCACGGGGTCAACGTTTGCTAATATGCGTTGTGGAACATCCAGATTTTATGCACATATATATATATATATATATATATATATATATATATATATATATTGGCGGCACCGCCTGCAGTCTATTCACTACGTATAGCCAGCCTTAGGATCACTTAGTCTAATTGCGTTACTGCATCTGTACAATTCTAAAACGGCTTTGCATTTTCTTCAGTGCTCTTTGCACCTGCAATTTTCATTTTGCTCATGAAATGTTGCTTGATTCTTTGCTTCGCCATCAGATTCTATAAGGTCGATGTACTCTCTTCATTGGCATCGCTCCTGGGTGCGTCGTTTCTGCTTCATGTGACGTCCCCAGTCTCCTCTTTCATTCATCTTCACACTTCTTCCGGAATTTCCTTCAGAAGACTGTCAATTCTTTGCAGGTACATCATATAGGGTTTTTGCAATGGATACCTTGTTTCGAGGACTCTTTGTGGTATAGATACCATCACTGGCATTGCGCATGTCGCAATTTCTGGTTGCCAACATATAGGAAAAATGGGGGTGGGACTTCGGGTAGAGGCACATGGCTCCTCCTCTACAAAATGTTGGCTATTTTAGAGCTACGGAAGATGTACCAGAGTGAGAAAGCAGATCCAGCGGAGACGTAGGGGATGTATAATAAGCGTAAAGGGTAGGATAAAACGCCTTTGGCTCCCCTTTCCACTCCTGATATGATAGGATATGGCATTTATAACGCACCTCCACAAGTGTTTCAAGGCGTGACGAGGCAAGGGAGGGGGAACAGAGGGAAGACAGAGACAATGATCTTACTAGGCCAGGTGACATTGAGATTGCACAAGTGCAGGGAGGGGGGAAAGGGAAAGTGCAGGGGGAGGGGGTTGGGGCAGTGCAGTACATAGGATTAACAGTAAAAAATAAATAGAATAAATAAAAATAATAGGTAGAAAGTGCAGCCAGCTTGTGGCAAGTGTAGGGGTGAGTGCAGACATCAAGTGTCAGGAGTCAGGGGGACTGTAGGGATACAGAAACAGCCCCCAAGTGCAGGGGTTGCCTGGGAGGCAGTGCAGGTGTGCAGCTGGCAAGGAGGGGACCTGGACCCGAAAGCAAAAGCGTAGACACAGAGGAGCAGGTATTTTATCCTTAAAAGGAATTTGAAAGTAGTGGTGGGGTACATTAATCTGACATACGAGCCCCCCACTCAAAACAGTGAGGACCATGTGGAATGAAGTAAAAACAGAGAACGCAAATATATCATGGCATGCGATGAAAGTAAACAGTGTGATAAGAAGAAGGATAGACAAGATAAACAGATGGAGATAGAGGAAGAAGCAAGGAAGCAGAAAGAAATAAAGGGCAAAGCTAAGTGAATAACAATAGTACAGAACAAATGGATGGTAGGACAGATGTTACTCAAGCTGGATGATAAGGGCATTGATGGGGTTCGAGAAAGAGAAGAGCTGGAAAAGAAAGAAAAGAAAGAAGAGAGAGCATATAAAGAAGAGAAAGAAAGAGAATGTAATCGAAGGGAAGTTTGAAGAAGGTTCAAGGCAAGGAAAGCAAAAGAGAGACAAAAAAAGAAGATATGAGAGGAGGTAGAAGCGCAAAGAATGAAAGTACTTAGGTTGCAAAGAAGGCAATAGAGGAAGGTGAATTAGGAGAAATGAGAAAAAGAGAAGAAGAAATTAACAGAAGTAGGGACCTAAAAGATGACGAGATCTCTGTCATAGATGCATAGTGCCAATCGAAGCACAAGAACGACTTGAGGGAGAGAGAGGGTTGCGACAGCCCCCTAGGGAGCTACATAGGGTACCAAGAATACAAACATGGGCTGATGAGCGAAATACAGAAGACATTGGGAAAACAATTGGGGATTTATATGGGCAAATGAGGGATAAAGAAGGGCATAAAACCCAAGAGAATGTAGAAGGATCTTGTTTGAGTGAAACTGGAGGTAGGTCAGATGACGTCATAACAGACGAGCATAGAACGCGGTCTTTAAGTACACTAGATCTTGATGATGTGGAAAAGGGTAACAATCATACAAGCTGGGGCATAATAATGTCAGATGAAGAAAGGGGAGAAAATGAAAGCGAGCAAAGGGAGGGCACATGCAGATTTTCAAAAGAATCAAGTGTAGAAAAAGGGATAAAATGGTCAGATTTAGTGGACCCCAAAGAAAGAACAACAGAATCGACACTATACACTGACCGACCAGAGGCACGATCCTGCAGTGCAGGAGATGTATCCCTGCCTTATGTACACAGATGAAGGGCACTACTAGGACGGAGACAAATGGACAAGACTAGCCCCGCCTGGAAGACGAAAAGTGTAGGCAGGTATGATTGTGGAGCAGGATTTTCACTATTGTCGTTATTAGACAAATAAGGAGGACGACCACAACATATACCGTGGCTACAAATGGATAAAGACAATTTAAGATGTAAATTACTGAGTTTAACTTCCGGTGCAGGAAAATGGATTTATGATTTAGAAAGAATGACATCAGAAATGTTGCTAGCTATAGGTGACATAAAAGACTTGCTAGCAGCCATTATAGGGGAGAGAGCTGATGACATTTGGAAGCAAGAAGGATAAGCAGGTGTGACCGCGCAAAACACGACACATGATGGAGCGCCATTTCATAATTGCAGAGCAGATGTATGGCGGCCGCTCAGAGTACAGTATCCCAATACCTCAGACATGGGTGCGATTATGAC
Organism: Ambystoma mexicanum; assembly: GCF_040938575.1. Taxonomy (NCBI): domain Eukaryota; kingdom Metazoa; phylum Chordata; class Amphibia; order Caudata; family Ambystomatidae; genus Ambystoma; species Ambystoma mexicanum. The sequence continues at coordinate 17,336,380 of NC_090940.1, forward strand.
TAGGAAAATGGGAGAGGATGGAGACCCTGTTGCTTATATTCAAACTATTCAAGAGAGATGGTGCCTTGAGACCTCTGAATCATGGGATAAAACGGTAGTATTATTTTACCACATTTTCTCTCTGGTACTGCCCGACCCAGTGCAATGGCAAATGAAGAACCTTGTGGGAATGGAAGCAAAGCCATGGGGAGAAATACAATTGATGATTGTGCGTCACTGCTGAATGATGCAGGAGAAGACTAAGAAGAAAGCTGAGAGTAGAAAGCAGGAGGAAACAAGCTTAGTCCAGAAAAACTACTTGTCAAAAATAGCTATAGCGGGAGCTGTATTGATGAGTAATGAAGGTGGTGTGACACAGGAGATGCAATCAGTGCAGCAAAACAACATAGTGCATCCCACAAGTCAGAGTAAGTACAATATTTGGTCAAGAGTAAGAGGAAATGGGTCTATAGGAGGAGGACAAGGTGGATTTCAAAACCCTCAGGGAGGAGGGGGATTTAATAGCAGACAGCTGCAACAATGCTGGAATTGCAGAAGAATAGGACACATAGTCAGAACATGTAGAAGCAGAGAAGGCATGCAGCAACATGGGCATGCTCCAAGAGGTGGAATGGGCTATGCTCCGCAATATAATACAGAACCACAGGAATATTATGCCTAAATTCGCATGCAGGTTCAGACATTTGAGCTGCAACCACAGCAAATGCAGCAAGCACCATTACAAATGCAATCACCACAATGACAATCACAGCAAGCGCCCATGCAGGTAAAACAGGTACAAACTCAGCAAGCACAGATACAGCAGGCTATGGTGCGAAAATGGAATATGACTACCGGAGTCCAGCAAGCATCTGCACCCAAATTAGGGAGTGTGACTCTGGTAGGGGGAAATCCTTTCACATGTACAGGGATGAATTTATATCCACGATAGGACAGCCCACAGAATGACTGGATGTGTTCAGTACTATCAGTGACACCTGACCACCAAGAGGAACTAAGGGTCAAGGTGATGATTGGAGGCAAGACATTTTCATATCTTGTGGACACTGGAGCAACTTGTTCCTGTGTCCGTGAGGGGAAATATCCAATGTCAAGTATTACAATGGGCAGGGATTCTCTGGGGCGATGAGTTTAGTTCCTTTTACAGATGAATTACCAATCTCTATAGGGGAGCATGACATGTCTATGCCATTAATATATTCTAGGCAAATGCCAGTTGACATATTAGCGCATGACTTAATGATGAAACTTAACATGACAATGGGCTTCATTACAGGCCCGGTGGTAACCGTGCAGGTGATATCGGCGGGTTGCTGCCAGAACCGTAAATATTTACCGGCGCCTGACTTGCCGGTAACACCGGGGGATTACAACCCCGGTAGACCGGAAAAAGTCAGGCGCCGGCAAATTGCAAGTCCACATTCCCATAGAGTCCTACAGACTCTATGGGAATGTGGACCATGGAAGCACCGGCACCATTCTTAATGGTGCCGGTGGTTCCATGAAAACTCTGCAGTTAGCACGTCACCCACCTGCAGAGTTCTAGTGTGCCGGTCCGGAAACAACAGTGCCGGTAAGCTTACCAGCAGAGTTGTTTCCGGACAGGCACGCTTAGAATGAGGCCCAATATCTTTTACTGATGAAGGAATACTGTGTTCCAGTCCAGGGATACATTATATGAATGTGAGAGAGTTTATGTTCGCCTTTAAAGGCCAAAAAGTATTACAGGGGTACCCCTTGGACCCAGAAGTATTTTTGTATGGAGTGACTGTTTTATTATCGTGGTTAACCAGATTGATAGGTAAACTATTAAGAATACCTGATGAGTATTTGTTCAGACCAGAAATTCCTATGGATGATGAAGAAGGGCAGATTTTCACCTTGGAGCGAGAAGCAGCAGTAGTAAGAGAGGAAAGTTTTGGCTCTTCATGGGACAGATGATATGAGAAGAGGATGGAGAGCAGTGATAGCCCTCAGTGAAGGATACAAGCTGACATATTTGACAGACGAGGAGTCGTTTCAGAATGAGCACTCAGATGATGAATTACCATTTTTCATAAGTCTTACTTATTGGATAAAAGTAGAGAATAGAGAAATACTATAGCGTTGGTAAAAAAGAAACCATTATTTTTCCAGGAAGATTTAGAAAAAGTGCCAAAGATTTTATGGACCACAAGTCCATATCACGTGGGTCTATTAATAGGAGCAGGAGCAGTTAAAATCAAATTTAAACCAGGAGCACTTTTGCGACGTGCAAAGCAATTCCCCATGTCCAGAGCAGCGGATGAATGTGTATTGGAGACCATTTCCGCTTTGATGATGCAAGGAATATTGGTACCATCGGATTTTTCCATGTAACACCGCTGTCTACCCAGTGAGAAAATCGACGGGTGGTTGTGGACATTTATACAGGACCTTCGCCCCCTAAACAATATAGTCAAGGCTGAGTTTCCACTAGTTCTAAATCCTGCGTCAATACTGTGCTTCATCGCATCTAATGCCAAATATTTTACAGTCATAGATTTAAAGAATGCACTCTTTTCAATTCCTCTCCAAGGAGACTCACAAGATTTGACTTCCTATTTGTATAGAAATATCTGCCTGAAATGTACTCATTTGCCCCAGGGGTAGTGTGAGTCCCCTTCAATCTTTAATAGAGTCCTCCAGATGGACATAGGTAATGTTCAGCTCGAAAGTGCAATCGTCCAATCTGTGGAAAACATTTTGGTGTGCAGTGAGACAGAGGAAAGATGTAGAGAACATTCAATTAAACTCATGACTTTCCTTTCAGAGAAAGGATATAAAGTGGACAAAGAGAAGGTACAATACTGTAAGGAAGAGGTCTTGTATATAGGACAGTTAATTTCTCATGAGCGGAGGAACGTGACACCTGAAAGAGCAGAAGCAATTATGAAGACCTCAGAAACTAAAACAGTGAGAGAAATGCAACAATTTTTAGGCCTATGTGATTACTGCAGAGCCTGTGTTTTCAATTACAGAACATTTATTATTCAGCCACTTTTAAAAGGGCTTGAAGAAGCACAGGTGGGCAAGAGTAAAATAATATGGACAGATGAAATGACTGAAGGATTTTAAGAATTAGAAAAGGTGACCAGTGCAGCCCCTCTGATGGGAATTACAGATTATCATGAAGAATTGCATTTATTTTCCCATTCAAATGGAGAAAACATGACAGCAGTCAAAACAAGTTTAGAACCTGGACACAAACCATTAGTCTATTATAGTGGGATTTTCGATCCAGTTATGAAAGGGCACTATCCCTGCGAACAGTCTTCAGCTGCTGCTGCATTCTCGATTGGAAAAGCTACAAGTATAACAATGGGGTGTCCAGTAACTTTATTTGTTGAGCATGCATTATTTGTGATTTTAGAGAAACCCAAAAGTATATTGACCACACAAAGAGCATCAGGATACAAGGTAATTATACTTCATCCTGTGAATGACATTTTCAGATGTAAAAGAGTGAATCCAGCAACGTTCATATTTGAACCAGTAGGAGAGGATGATTATGTACATGATTGCACAACACATATTGATATTTATAATGAAATTCCCCAAGCTAGAGAAAATGCCCTCAGGAGGGGGGTGGTTGTTTTTATTGATTGTTCTTCAAACAATGTATCAAATGACTGGTGAAAGGCATACTAGATCAGCGGTAGTAAAGCTGAACTGAGAGGGTGAATTTGAATTAGTGACAATCGTGAGATTGCCTCTGCATTGCTCAGCGCAGGCTGCAGAATTAGTGGTGCTTATCACCACACTCCAAAGATATGATGATGAGGAATTGATGCTTACTCTGACTCTGTCTATGTGACATCAACTGTACACACAGGTCTGTCACACTGAAAAAGGAGGGGCTTCCTCCGTGCAGACGGCACTCCAATGCAACATGCGGCCCTATTGCATAAACATATTGAAGTACTAGGGCTCTCATTGACTCTAGCAGTCATAAAATGCTCAGCGTATTCTAAAAGGACAGATTCAATTTCTCACGGAAACTAAGCCGCAGATTTAGAAGTCAAAAAGCCACTTATTTCCCAACCATTTCTAATTTTGAAATAGAAAGTGTTGAACAAATGGCAGGACGATGCATGTTGGTAAAGGAGGGCTTTAACATGCTATACATTGGCCAGTTAATTGAGATACAAGGGCGAGCACCACAAGAAGAGAAGGATTTATGGAAGAAACAGGGGTTTTCTTTACCCCCCACTGAGGCAATTTGGAGACAGAATAGAACTGACAAGCCAGTTGTGCCTCAAGCATTATTGAGACTAGCGCTAGAGCAGCTCCACTACCCCACGCATGTGACTTGAGAGAGTCTAGCTGCTACAATAGCAGAAGAATGGTTTTCACCAAATCTGTTAGAGCAAGTGGCACAGTTTATTGTAAATTGCATTGTGTGCCAGAAATGTACTGCAGGCCACACCTTGCAAACAGTGAGAGGAGCAATTCCGAGAGCCAATGGCCCATTTCAGCACCTACATATAGACTATGTAGATATGCTGCAGACATGCAACGGTTACAGATATATACTTGTCGTGGTATGTCCTTATTCTAGATGGATCAAGACAGGTCCATCCACACTGATGCCATGTGCACTGCCAAGTTCCTTGTGCATGAAGTGTTCCCAAGATGGGGTGTGTGTGAGGTTTTGCGGTCTGACAATGGACCGCATTTTGTAAATGAGCTGTTCGAACAAATAGTTCTTCTATTAGGCATTAAGCATACATTTTCCTCAGTGTATCACCCACAGGTGAATGGCAACTGTGAGAAATTAAATGGATTATTGAAGGAAAGGATTGCAAAAATAAAAATAACTTTGAAGAAAGGATGACTATAATGCCTACCCCTTGTCTTATATGCCCTAAGAAATCAGCTTGGCTCAGATCACCATCTAACTCCTCATGGGTTGGTGACTGAATGCTGCATGGGAACTCCCCTTGATCCCCCAACTAGGTTAAAAACTGATGCCTGTAGAGTAGCAAAGGCACTAGGTGACGAGAGGCATGATTACCTAACAACAATGACTGCAAGTATTTCTTTCATGTCTCAAAAGGTCAAGAATCAAAGGGAGGGGTCAAAGAGAAGCAACAAAGATGATCAACTCATTGAAGTAGAGGATTTGTTAAAACAACCAATTTTATACCTAGGGGACCAGGTGCTGGTCCGAATGTTTGCTATCAGGTAATAATAGCCCCAACAAAAATATCGCCGTAAATATGGCCGTTTGGTTCGCCATAGGTGATATTTTTATTGGGGATATTATGTGAGAGCGAGGATTGCGGGGGTGTCCCCCGCACATTAAAAAGTGATGCAGGGGTTGCGGGGGTGTCCATTGTGAATTTCGCCGCAAGAATATGGCGATATTTTTGTATGGCGATATTTTTGCGGCGAAATTATCACATGGAACTGAATGTTTGTATGCACTTGGAGTACATCCCGCTTTGAAGGTCCATATGAGGTGGAAGAAATCACACCCACAACAGCCAAGTTAAAAGGATGAAGAGCCTGGCTTCATTTTCATGATATCAAGCAACTACTGACTATGAAGCAAGAGAAGAGGTTCCGTGTATGCAGACGCGTTCTATGGTCAAAAGTAAAGACAAGGAAAATGGAGAACACAGCAGCATCCTAGACTAAAGGCCAATATCTTTTAACGTTTGCAGTTATCCTGGAACTTTTTTAGATAGGCTAAAGGAACAATGCATTGAATTACTGGAGCAGAAAGAAGAAAATCACACTTCATCTTTATTTTACCTATTGCAATAATTACACACATTCTTGTATGCTGTTTTTACCTCCATATTACAGTCTTATCCAGCTCTAATAAGAAGATACATCAACGTCATAACTTTTCTTGGAAATCCTAAGAACAATCATATTATTTTTGGAATAATAATTGCAATCATCTTGCAGTTCAAGATATAAAGATGTGATTCATAGAGACGTACAGAGTTTCACATCAAAAGTCAGAACAAATATGAGGAGGTTTCAGAATGTAAGAGGCTCATTGCCATCAAGAACATCGATGAGTTTTCATGGAATACAAATTGTGGCTTCATTTTGTATTATGATTTGTGTGTTCCTCCTGATTATTATGACATTTAGACAAGTTAAAAGAAACAATACAGATATGGTGGGTGACAATGAAACATTTACTGTTGCCCCTGATGAAATCATGAACAGATTTTTCTTATAATCTTACTAGGCATTTATTTTGATTTAAAAGGGATGTTGGGAAGATCATGAAGATATAAATATGTATCTTGATAATTCGGCTCATGTGATGAATAATCGATGGTATAAGCACATGACGAAGGTGGAAGAAGAACGTCAGATGAAAGCTGCTATGCGTGCTCCCTTGTACCTTATGCTTTGGGAACCTCTACAATATGCATAGCAACAGAAGTATCAGTGAAAAAGGCACATTGCCTAACACACTTTGCACTTTGCCTAACCAGAGGGCAGTTGCAAGGCAGCACAGCATCTATAGTGTGGGTGAATAAAGTGACTTCTCCAAGAGAAGACAATTATGTACAAGATACAAAGTCAAGAGAAAAGCCAGAAACAATGCATCAAATAATACAATACAAACGGCCAGGAATAAAAGGAGCAGGAATCAAGATTGATGAAAATAAGATGTTACAATGCAAGGATAAGTATGGGAAGCATATACTAGAATGCTAGTAAAGAGGTCAACAAATGAAAGGAACAGTGATTACTCCTGAAGGATGGGCTGATGGATTTGTTGTGTGCAAAGAAACTGCATTAACCGGACAATGGGAAGTAGTTGTGGCAAATGCAGAAAAGGAATGCAAAAACCAATGGCCTAAGATTGCAAGATTGTTGACATGGGTCAACAAGGAGGGAGGACCATCGCAGATACTACCCCTAAAGTGTGGCCGAATTTTTAATGTACCAGGCATGAAGGAAGGAACAGCAGTTCTGATGGACCATTAATGGAGCTGTGGATCAAAAGCATATATAAAGTTGCCACCAAAATGGGGAAGAGTTTCTTCATTGGTACTGATAGGCATACCAGACATAGAAGTACCACAAAGTGACCTGCAGATTACAGATTCCCAAAAATAGAAACACATGTGAGGAAGAAAATATTGTTTCATCGAAGCAGACAGGGGAGATATAATTGCTTCTCAGCAAATCAATAGAAGCCTATTATAACATTCTAGATGAGCATAAGTTGTTCAGCAGAACAACAGTGATAATTACTGCTATATTCCTGCCAGCAATTCAGATTGCAGTAAATGCTAAGTCATTACAGATAACCAGATGGGTGTTGCTGCAAATGATCAATACAACAATAAAAGGATTTAATGAGATCAGAGAAGAGTTGAGGGGAATCAGGTTCATGGGCCTCCAGAACAGGTATGTCCTGGACTTAATTTTCAGCAATGGAAGGACATGTGTGTGCCAAGATTGGGCCTTGTTGCTGTATATTTACACCTGCCCATGATGAAGACAATTGGACTTTGACAGAAGCAATAATGATGTTGTCAACCTTACACAGAGAAATGGCGGATGAAGTAGCCAAGACCGAGGAGGACGGCTGGTTTTAGCCTCTGTTTTCGTGAATTCCTACTTGGTTTGCAAATGCCTTCAAATTACTTGGAGCAGTGGTAGTGTTGGTATTGCTAGGATTTTGTCTCATAATGATCCTCTTGGGACAATGCCAGAAGACAGCCAAGAAAGCTATTGGGATGAAGATCATGATTGATATAGACGCTGGAACTGGTGAGCAGATGCAAAATGACGAAAGTACCCGTGAGAATATAAAGAAAAGTACCCTTGCACCTCCAGGAACGAAGTTCTACTACCCTAAGGATAATTAAAAATATGTAGGATGATGGGTATTCTGTCATTGATGGTTGATTGTGGGCAGTGTTCAGGTTGGTTGTGGGCAGTGTTGATGCTGGGCAGGGTGCTCATTGGTGCTTGGTTGTCGGCGTGTTCAGGTTGGTTGTTGGCCGTGTTAATGCTGAGCAGGGTGCACATTGGTGGCTGGTTGTCGGTGGTGTTCAGGTTGGTTGTTGGCAGTGTTACTAATGGGCAGGGCGCACATTGGTTGTTGGTTGTGGGCAGGGCACACGTTGATGGTTAATAAGAATAAGAATAATAATAATAGTAATAATAATAAAAATTTAGCATTTATATAGCGCTACGAACCCTCATGTATCTGAGCACTGCTTATTATTACCCACACTGTGTGGTGCTCATTTATCGACCTCGGAAGGATGAAATGCTGATTTTGGCCCTGCCGTGATTCAAACCTACGTCGGCAGGCTCTGCACAGATGTTAACGTGAGTGCTCTACTCGCTGTGCCATCGGACCGGTTGGTTGTGGGCAGTGTTAATGCCAGGCAGGGTGCACATTGATGTTTGGTTGTGAGCAATGTTAATGCCGGGCAGGGCCCTCATTCGTTGTGGGTTGTTGTCAATGTTAATGCTGGGCAGGCGAACAATGATGGGTGGTAGTGGGCAGTGTTAATGCCGGGCAGGGCACACATTGATGGTTGGATGTGAGCAGTGGCAATGCCAGGCAGGGCACATATTGATGGATGGTTGTGGGCAGTGTTCATACTCGACGGGCATTCACAATTGGTGGTTGGTTGTAGGCAGTGTTAATGCCCAGGAGGGCACACATTGGTGGTTGTTTTTTGGCAGTGCTAATCCCGGGCAGGGCACACATTTGTGGTTGGTTCTAGTCTGTGTTAATGCTAGGCAGGGTGCACATTGGTGGTTGGTTGGTTGTAGTCAGTGTTAATGCCAGGCAGTGCGTCCATTGATGGTTGGTTGTGGGAGGTGTTCATACTCGATGGGAATTCCCCATTGGCAGTTGGTTGCAGGCAGTGTTAATGCCTTAGAGGGCACATATTGGTGATTGATTTTCAGCAGTGCTAATGCCGGGCAGGGCACACATTTGTGGTTGGTTGTGGTCAGTTTTAATGCTATTCAGGGCACACATTTATAGATGGTTGTGGGCAGTGGTCATACTCGATGGCCAGTTCCTATTGATGGTTGGTTGTGGGCAGTGCCAGACACACACCAGCCGTTACAAGTTTATAGCCCTATGCTGCACTCCTTATGGGACAAAGTCCCCGTTGTTACTTTTAGAACCTTGTGAGTCCAATCCCACTCCAACCAGGAGACGTTTTGAGTCACGAGAAACCACAATCTGAATTAGTTACGATGCAGTCAGCATTCACTGTGTTCATAATCTAATCATGTGATCAACCAGGTATATAAAGTATCTGTCTGTCTGATCGTCTACAGAAAGGCACCACAGGACTGAGACCAAACAGATTTTAAACAGATACAGTGATTTTTTGTATAAATATGTAGATTATACCAAAACACGTTCAAATTTACAGCCACACTATTACCTAATAGTGTGGACAATCATTAACAACAAAAATAGTAGTGTATTGACAATATTCTGAAACAATGACAGTAATCTAAGCTTAATATCAGTCCTCAAAAGCACCAAACTGTACTCATAAGATTATACATGAAGTAACATATTCAATTAAACCATATGTGGCTGAACAGAACAGAGTAACCACATTAACTGCATTATCCTTCTGGGCAGTATAATTCTTTCTGCTCAGAGCTTCCTAAACACACTCGTAACAACCATGTGTGCCAATGCGTTTCGGATTACATAACAATCCTTCTTCAGGGCGTGGTGTGTTATAGTTTCAAAAGTGTTAATTAATTCCTACAAAAGGGAAGGATAACCTAATTAGACCTCTATGCAAACAGAGAGATTTCACAAGTAACTCCCAAGTAAAGAGTAAAACTGACCTTATTCCTGTGTATGTAGCAAAAACCGGTATCAACCTGTATGGTAGAATGTACAAGAGTGCATCGTAAAGATTTATTCTAAAGCACGGTTGATCTTTTCAAATAGTACAGACGGAGTTTAGTGTACTCACCCGGAAGGAAGACCAAGACCTCTCCCTGGGTGAAATAAATGGTGATAGGCTGTGTTTTCCAGTGTAGATCAGATGTGTGCCTTTCATATGTTATAGTGTTATAGACATGTCCCCCAGCACTTGTGACAACATTAAGCTAAATGAAGTGAAGGAATAGCTAGATCACTTCCATTAGGAAAGCCTGTCAAAATGACCCGAGTCAATTATGCTGCCTGTTATTTTTAAACGTGCAAATTGTACTTCAAAACGACAAATGGGTATCTAGACAGTATAAAACCGTGTGGTGCCCCCACCCATCAATGTCATTTCAGGTATATTGATAAAGGGTAAGATACTCACGGGCGGGAGAAGGGGCGTCCGTCATTAAAATACTGCTCCGGGCCCCAAACTCCCGCAAGGTAGTGATGGTGACCATCTGGGGAATATGGTGTGATCCAGAAATCCAGTCACTCCTATCACCCTAAGGGACACCACATAAGTGTTGTGAAGTGGTCATTACTCACAATAAGATGTCTTTTATACTGACCTCAGTGAGGCAAAGAGCCCTTCCATGCACATTCGGTTTGTCCTGCGGTATCAAAACCGCTCACATTTTTCATTAGTCAGACTGCCTGCTGCCAGGCTCATTGGTATTGACTCCACAAAGAACTCCCGGTGCCTCTACCGTTCACACTCTGGAAATCCACAACAACATCACCAATAAATCTGTTTTTCAACACACCCAAACTCGTAGGTATCAAGTAAACTCAATACATAACTGGGAATCATGTTCCAGATCTGGCCTCAAGAACGCTGCAGTAGGTGCAGAGAGGCACATGGATTTAAAGGCACTCCCTTGACATTTGTTAGTGACAGTCTGTACGCAACTTAGCACAAATGACTAAAAGCACTAAAGAAAACACCTGAGATCAAATTCACAATTCATTCCTCTTGGGCTCAGACAATCCAAACGATCAATCCAAGCAATCTCCCGCTGGAGTAGTCTCTTGTGGGCATCACCCCCTCTTGGTTGTGGGCAGTGTTGATGCTCGGCAGGGCGCACATTGGTGGCTGGTTGTCGGTGGTGTTCAGGTTGGTTGTTGGCAGTGTTACTAGTAGGCAGGGCGCACATTGGTGGTTGGTTGTGGGCAGGGCACACGTTGATGGTTGGTTGTGGTCAGTGTTAATGCCAGGCAGGGCGCATTTTGACATTTGGTTGTGAGCAATGTTAATGCCGGGCAAGGCACACATTGGTGGTTGGCTGTACTCAGTGTTAATGCCAGGCAGGGCACAAATTGATGGATGGTTGTGGGCAGTGTTCCTACTCGATGGGAATTCCCAATTGGTGGTTGGTTGTAGGCAGTGTTAATGCCTAGGAGGGCATACATTGGTGGGTGTGTTTTGGCAGTCCTAATCCCGGGCAGGGCACACATTGGTGGTTGGTTGGTTGTAGTCAGTGTTAATGCCAGGCAGTGCGTCCATTGATGGTTGGTTGTGGGAGGTGTTCATATTCGATGGGCATTCCCCATTGGCGGTTGTTTGTAGGCAGTGCTAATGCCGGGCAGGGCACACATTGGTGGTTGGTTGTAGTCAGTGTTAATGCTCCGTAGGGCACACATTTATGGATGGTTGTGGGCAGTGGTCATACTCGGTGGGCAGTTCCCATTGGTGGTTGGTTGTAGGCAGTGTTAATGTCTAAGAGGGCACACATTGATCGATGGTTGTGGGCAGTGTTCATATTCGATGGACATTACCCATTGGTAGTTGTTTTTTGGCAGCTTTAATGCTGGGCAGGGCGCATATTGGTGATTGGTTGTCGGCGGTGTTCAGGTTAGTTTTTGGAAGTGTTAATGTCGGACAGAGCACACATTGGTGGTTGTTTGTCCGCAGTGTTCAGGTTGGTTTTTGGCAGAGTTAATGCAGGGAAAGGCACACATTGGTGGTTGGTTGTTGGCAATGATCAGGTTGGTTTTTGGCAGTGTTAATGCTCAGCTGGGTGCACATTTTTGGTTGGTTGTGGGCAGTGTTCATACTCGATGGCCATTCCCCATTGGTGGTAGGTTATAGTCAGTGTAAATGCCTAGGAGGGCACATATTGATGGTTGTTTGTCGGCGGTGATCATATTAGTTTTTGGCAGTGTTAACACTGGGCAGGGCGCATTTTGGTGGTTGGTTGTGGGCAGTGTTCATACTCAATGGGCATTCACCATTGGTGGTAGGTTATAGGCAGTGTTAATGCCGAAGAGGGCACGCATTGATGGTTGTTTGTCTGAGGTGTTCAGGTTGGTTTTTGGCGAGGTTAATGCCGGGCAGAGCACACATTGATGGTTGCTTGTCTGAGGTGTTCAAGTTGGTTTTTGGCGAGGTTAATGCCGGGCAGGGCACACATTGATGGTTGCTTGTCTGAGGTGTTCAAGTTGGTTTTTGGCGAGGTTAATGCCGGGCAGGGCACACATTGATGGTTGCTTGTCTGAGGTGTTCAGGTTGGTTTTTGGCGAGGTTAATGCCGGGCAGGGCACACATTGATGGTTGGTTGTGGGCAGTGTTCAGGTTGGTTATGGGCAGTGTTGATGATGGGCTGGGTGCTCATTGGTGGATGGTTGTCAGCGGTGTTCAGATTGGTTGTTGTCAGTGTTAATGCTGGGCAGGGTGCTCATTGGTGGCTGGTTGTCCGTGGCACTCAGGTTGGTTGTTGGCAGTGTTACTACAGGGCAGGGCACACATTGGTGTTTGGTTGTCGGTGGCTTTCAGGTTGGTTGTTGGCAGTGTTAATGCTGAGCAGGGTGCACATTGGTTGGTTGTCAGTGGTGTTCAGGTTGGTTGTTGGCAGTGTTAATGCTGCGCAGGACGCACATTGTTGGTTGGTTGTCAGCGGTGTTCAGATTGGTTGTTGTCAGTGTTAATGATGGGCAGGGTGCACATTGATGGTTGGTTGTCAGCGGTGTTTAGGTTGGCTGTTGGCAGTGTTAATGCTGGCAGGGCGCACATTGGTGGTTGGTTGTCTGCAGTGTTCAGGTTGGTTTTTGGCAGTGTTAATGCCAGGCCGGGCTCACATTGATGGTTGGTTGTCGACAGCGTTCATGCTTTATGGGCACGCCTCATTGGTGGTTGGTTGTCAGCAGTGTTCAGGTGGTTGTCGGCAGTGTTCAGGTTGGTTGTTGGCAGTGTTCAGGTTGGTTGTTGGTGGTGTTCAGGTTGATTGTTGGCAGTGTTGATGTTGGTTGTCAGCAGTGTTGAGCTTGGTTGTTGGCGGTGTTGAGGTTGGTTGTTGGAAGTATTCAGGTTGGTTTTCGGCAGTGTTGCGGTTGGTTGTTGGCAGTGCTGAGGTTGAATGCTGGCATTGTTGAGTTAGGTTATCAGCAGTGTTCAGTTTGTTTGTTGTGGTGTTGGTTGTTGACGTCGTTCAGGTTGGTTTTCGGCGGTGTTCAGTTTAGTTGTTGGCTGTGTTGAGGTTGGTTGTTGGCTCTGTTCAGGTTGGTTGTCGGCAGTGTTGAGGTTGGTTGTTGGCAGTGTTGAGGTTGGTTGTTGGCATGGTGGTGTTGGTTTGAGAGCCTCTTTTGTAGCTTCTTTATGGTTTTATAAGCTAATTCCCGACCAATCTTTCATCGCATGGGCATTTATTCTGCATTTGTGATTGTTAATGTCCCTGTGTTTTTTCTCCTTTTCCTAGAACATCTAGAAGTTTCTTCAGTGAGTCACCTTTGAGGTTCATAAATGACGATCAGAACAAGGAAATGATTAAAAAGAACGTAAAGCCGCTTCACTTGCTTGTGAAGTGATAATAGGGGGTAGAGACGCTGGGGAAAAGCAGATTCTAATTGTGAAACTCCAAGTGTCTCCTGTTTGTTCTGCTGCTAATTATTTCCAGAGGGGTCTTTTCCTCCCTCCAGGCATTCCACGATTCCCGTCAGCTGGGAGCTCTGGCCCAGTGCAGCCAGAATCCTGTCCTCTGCCAGGGAGGGCAGAGGACAGCTGCCAATCTGCACATGAGCAACAGCGTTCCGGACGTGCCCCTGCCAGACTGCGCAGCGGAGCCCTGGACGTGCCCCTGCCAGACTGTGCAGAGGAGCCCTGGGTGTGCCCCTGCCAGACTGCGCAGTGGAGCACTGGACGTGCCCCTGCCAGACTGCGCAGCGGAACCCTGGGTGTGCCCCTGCCAGACTGTGCAGCGGAGCACTGGGTGTGCCCCTGTCAGACTGCGCAGCGGAGCACTGGACGTGCCCCTGCCAGACTGCGCAGCGGAGCACTGGGTGTGCCCCTGCCAGACTGTGCAGCAGGGAACTGGATGTGCCCCTGCCAGACTGTGCAGCAGGGAACTGGATGTGCCCCTGCCAGTCTGTGCATCAGGGAACTGAATGTGCCCCTGCCAGACTGCGCAGCGGAGCACCGGATGCGCCCCTGCCAGACTGTGCAGCAGGGAACTGGATGTGCCCATACCAGTCTATGCAGCAGAGCCTGGGTGTGCCCCTGCCAGTCTGTGCAACAAGGAACTGGATGCGCCGTGCTAGTCTACGCAGCAGAGCTTGGGCATGCCCCAGCCAGACTGTGCAGCAGAGCCCTGGGTGTGCCCCTGCCAGACTGCGCAGCAGAGTCCTGGATGCGCCCCTGCCAGACTGCAAAGCAGAGCCCTGGAGGCGCCGCTGCCAGTCTGTGCAGCAGAGTCTGGGTGTGCCCCTGCCAGTCTGTTTAGCAAGGAACTGGATGCGCCCCTGCCAGACTGCAAAGCAGAGCCCTGGATGCGCCCTTGCCAGTCTGTGCAACAGAGCCAGGGTGTGCCCCCACCAGTCTGTGTAGCAAGGAACTGGATGTGCCCCTGCCAGACTGCGCAGCAGAGCCCTGGATGTGCCCCTGCCAGACTCTGCAGCAGGGAAGTGGGTGTGCCCCTGCCAGTCTGTGCATCAGGGAACTGGATGTGTCCCTGCCAGTCTGTGCATCAGGGAACTGGGTGTGCCCCTGCCAGTCTGTGCATCAAGGAACTGGATGTTCTCTTGCCAGTCTGTGCAGCAGGGTACTGGATGTGCCCCTGCCAGACTGCACAGCAGAGCCCTGGATGTGCCCCTGCCAAACTGCAAAGCGGAGCCCTGGGTGTGCCCCTGCCAGACTGCACAGCAGAGCCCTGGATGCGCCACTGCCAGATTGTGCAGCAGGGAACTGGATGTGGCCCTGCCAGACTGCACAGCAGAGCCGTGGATGTGCCCCTGCCAGACTGTGCAGCAGAGCCCTCGATGCACCACTGCCAGACTGTGCAGTAGGGTACTGGATGTGCCCCTGCCAGACCGTGGAGCAGAGCCCTGGATGTGCCCCTGCCAGACTGTGCAGCAGAGCCCTGGATGTGCCCCTGCCAGTCTGTGCAGCAGAGCCCTGGATGTGCCCCTGCCAGACTGTACAGCACAGCCCTGGATGTGCCCCTGCCAGACTGTGCAGCAGAGCCCTGGATGTGCCCCTGCCAGTCTGTGCAGCAGAGCCCTGGATGTGCCCCTGCCAGACTGCACAGCACAGCCCTGGATGTGCCCCTGCCAGACTGTGCAGCAGAGCCCTGGATGTGCCCCTGCCAGACTGCACAGCACAGCCCTGGATGTGCCCCTGCCAGACTGCGTAGCACAGCCCTGGATGTGCCCCTGCCAGACTGCGCAGCAGAGCCCTGGATGTGTCCCTGCCAGACTGCGCAGCAGAGCCCTAGATGTGCCCCTGCCAGTCTGTGCAGCAGAGCCCTGGATGTGCCCCTGCCAGTCTGCGCAGCACAGCCCTGGATGTGCCCCTGCCAGACTGCACAGCACAGCCCTGGATGTGCCCCTGCCAGACTGCGCAGCAGAGCCCTGGATGTGCCCCTGCCAGTCTGCGCAGCAGAGCCCTGGATGTGCCCCTGCCAGACTGCACAGCACAGCCCTGGATGTGCCCCTGCCAGACTGCGCAGCAGAGCCCTGGATGTGCCCCTGCCAGTCTGCACAGCAGAGCCCTGGATGTGCCCCTGCCAGACTGCACAGCACAGCCCTGGATGTGCCCCTGCCAGACTGCGCAGCAGAGCCCTGGATGTGCCCCTGCCAGACTGCACAGCACAGCCCTGGATGTGCCCCTGCCAGACTGCGCAGCACAGCCCTGGATGTGCCCCTGCCAGACTGCGCAGCAGAGCCCTGGATGTGTCCCTGCCAGACTGCGCAGCAGAGCCCTGGATGTGCCCCTGCCAGTCTGTGCAGCAGAGCCCTGGATGTGCCCCTGCCAGACTGCGCAGCACAGCCCTGGATGTGCCCCTGCCAGACTGTGCAGCAGAGCCCTGGATGTGCCCCTGCCAGACTGCGCAGCACAGACCTGGGTGTGCCCCTGCCAGACTGTGCAGCAGAGCCCTGGATGTGTCCCTGCCAGACTGTGCAGCAGAGCCCTGGATGTGCCCCTGCCAGTCTGTGCAGCAGAGCCCTGGATGTGCCCCTGCCAGACTGCGCAGCACAGCCCTGGATGTGCCCCTGCCAGACTGTGCAGCAGAGCCCTGGATGTGCCCCTGCCAGTCTGTGCAGCAGAGCCCTCGATGTGCCCCTGCCAGATTGCACAGCAGAGCCCTGGATGTGCCCCTGCCAGACTGTGCAGCAGAGCCCTGGATGTGCCCCTGCCAGACTGCGCAGCACAGCCCTGGATGTGCCGCTGCCAGACTGCACAGCACAGCCCTGGATGTGCCGCTGCCAGACTGCACAGCACAGCCCTGGGTGTGCCCCTGCCAGACTGTGCAGCAGAGCCCTGGATGTGTCCCTGCCAGACTGTGCAGCAGAGCCCTGGATGTGCCCCTGCCAGTCTGTGCAGCAGAGCCCTGGATGTGCCCCTGCCAGACTGCACAGCACAGCCCTGGATGTGCCCCTGCCAGTCTGTGCAGCAGAGCCCTGGATGTGCCCCTGCCAGACTGCACAGCACAGCCCTGGATGTGCCCCTGCCAGACTGTGCAGCAGAGCCCTGGATGTGCCCCTGCCAGTCTGTGCAGCAGAGCCCTGGACTGATGCAATTCTTCAGTCCCGAGGAAAGGCCTGTTTATGGGAGCATGAAGGCGACCCGCCTTGTGTATATCAATGGATACAGAACTCCTGCAGTCCGAGACACTGCCGCTAGTCTCACTAATGTCACCCGGCAGTGGGTACAGCCAGGCCAGTATATCGATGGACCTGACTGTAGCATCAGTGGGTTTGACGGAAAGAGTAAGTGCCCCTTGGCGATAGTAGAGTCCAGCTGGCGAGATGAAATGACCCAGCGCTGTGTAGCAGGGAAAGACTCCATCCCTGTCCCACGTCTGTTGGTAATGGTCTTCCTGATCCCGAGATAGTTGCAGCAGCTACGAGATCGAGGGCCCAAGAGGCTGCCAAATCGAAGACTCTCAAAGCCTTAGGGCCTGGAGTATTTCCAGAGGGCTTGTTGGAAGGACTGGTGTGGCCGGTAGCCCTTAGTCCAGTTCCATAGACTGCTGAGTCGCCTATTCCTGTTGGAGAGGGGCCAGTAGCCACTGAGGATTCTACTTTAGTAGCAGAGGACTCCGTGACTTCAGAGTTGCCTGGCACAGTGCAGGAACCTGAGGTGAAGGAACAGGTGGGCACAGATCTGAAGGGACTGCCCAAGCTGGATGAGCTTGCATCAGCTGGGGGCCCAGGTCAGACTGACGTCTACACAGCCCAGAAAGAGTGTCCCACTCTGGCGTGTCTGCAGAAGCAGGTGGAGGAGTAGGCTAAGGGTGAGGCCCCTGGGCTTTTGGCTCACTGTACTGGGAGGATGGACCACGGCACAAAGTACCCTGAGGCTGTCCCTCTGAGGAGCATCAAAGCCCTTATGGTTGTGAAGACTCTGATTGGGATATTCGCCCATGTTGGATTCCCCAAGGAAGTTTTTTCTGACAGGGGATCAAACTTCATATCCGAGTATATGAAGGCTACATAGGAAGAGTGTGGAGTTACCTACCGGTTCTCTACATCCTTCCATCCACAAAAAAATGGGCTTGTTGAGTGGTTCAAGGCAATGAAAGGCATGATAGGTGCCTTGGAAGAGCATGTGAGGGAAAAATGGGATATTCACCTGCCATGCCTTCTGTTCGCCTGCGGGGAGGTGCCACAGAACAGAGTAGGGTTTAGCCCCGTTGAGCTTCTGTTTGGACACCCTGTACAAGGTCCCCTTATTCTAGTGAAAGAGGGATGGGAGGGCAGTCCCTCATCCCCCAAGTGAGATGTGGTGAACTATGTACCTGGGCTTTGGTCTAGAATGGCAAAGAACATGGAACAGTCGACGAAACTCCTAAAGGCCAGTCAGGAGCTTGATGAAGCAATGGCAAGACCAGAAGGCCACAGTGACAGTCTATTCTCCATGCCAGTGGGTGTGGATTATGGAGCCTGTCAAACCTTGTGTCCTCCAGGAAAAGTGGACTAGGCCTCACTGTGTGCTGGAAAAGGTCAGTGAGGTAAAGGATCTCATTGACGTGAAAGCACCTATACAGATGTGCAGGGTCTTTCACGTCAACTGGCTCAAACCCTATTATAGCCGGGATGACTTGGTCATAGCGTTAGTAACTGACGGAGAGGCTAAGGAGACCGATCCCCTCCCATACCTCCTGCACACTGAACCCACAGATGGGTCAGTTGAGGGTGTAAAACTTGCAAAGGACATGTCAGAACTGCATCAGACAGACTGTTGCCAGTTACTGGGATAGTTTGCCGGTCTGTTTTCGCTGACTCCAGGTTGCACAGATTGGCGTGCCCATGTTGTGGACACTGGAGACAGTAAGCCAGTTAAGAGTAGGATTCACCAGGTGTCCGATAAGGTCGGGGGCAATATCAACGAGAACGTTTCCAATATGTTGTCCTTAGGAGTGAGAGAGCCATCCCTCAGCCCCAGGGTTAGCCCAGTGGTACTGGTATCTAAAAAGACCAGTGGTGGGAAGGCTGAAGTCCGCTTTTGTGTGGACTACAGGGGGCTCAATTCTGTCATGAAGACAGATGCTGACCCCATTCCTCGGGCAGATGTGCTCATTGACAAGCTTGGCGCTGCTAAGTACATGAGTATCTTTGACCTCAAGGCAGGGTACTTGCATGTCGGCTTGACAGATGGAGTGAGAGAGAGGTCAGCATTCTCAGCCCTGGAACTACATCATCAGTTCACTGTGATGCCCTTCGGATTTAAGAATGCCCCTGCCACTTTTCAGTGGACGGTCAACCAGGTTTTTCTGGTCTGGAAAATGTCAGTGTCGCCTATTTAGTTGACAAGTGCTTTAGATGCTACAGAATGCAGGTCTGACTATCAAGGCCACAAAGTGCCAGGCAGCGCAGGGCACAGTGACTTAGCTAGGCCACCTGCTTGTTGGGGGTAAGAAACAACCTCTTGAAGCAAAGGTACAGGCTGTGAAGGATTGGGACATCCCCACCACACTGACACAGGTGTGAGCCTTTCTAGGTATCACCGGGTACAACCGGTCATTCATCAGAGGGTATAGGACCATTGCCATGCTCCTGAATGACGTAAATTCCAAGAAAATGCCAAAGAAGGTAACTTGGACCCCTGCCTGTTAAACCTCCTTTCAGGATTTAAAGGATGGATTGTGCAGGGCCCTAGTTCTGAAAGTGCCAGACTATTGTCAGGAGTTCATTATCCACTGCTACAGCGCTAAACAAAAGGAAAGAGCGGATCCTTGGAACCTTTGCTAGTTAATTAGGCTGGCCATGGCAGGAGGAAGGTTTTGCCCTCCCCCTTCTCAGATGCTTTGATGTACTCCTGGCTGTCATATCCCAACTAAATATGACAGGGAGGACTGCGCCTCTAGGCTGGGTCCACCCAGAGTACACAGGTCTATGCGTATGTCATGCAGTGAGCATAGGAAAATGTATGTGGATCCACACACTTTCCAGAGGTTGATCTACTATCATTCAATTTCATTTAAAATTTAAAGAAAGCCCAGGCGAGCGCACCCCCACCGTGCAGATGGTGGAATTCCTCACAGTCCTGTCCTAGGTTCCATAGTGCTATCTGGTATGCCCGCTCCCCGAGCTTGCCTCCAGTGCAGAGCTCTGCTGCTGTTCCCAGTTCCATGGTATATCTCAATGGCCAAGCCTTCCAGTAGATTTCTGGAATGATGGCTCCCACTCCAAGGACCACGGTCAGAGACACCTTCTTTTGTTCTGTTGTTGAGCCTCTGAGCGGTGTCATCTCCAGTGGATGAAATCTGTGACAAGCGGTGCCACAGCCGTGGGGTCAACGGGTGACTAGAAGCCAAGGTGTATGATTTAAGGGACTTTATTACAAACTACTGGAAATAAGGGAGTGGGTTTCACTGAGGTCCTCTTGCCACTTTGGCATTTAAGTCTGTAAATGATGTGCTTAGAGCATGAAAGGTCCCTACGCTCTAGGCTTTTCATGGTATTCTCACATTAGAGTTTAGCAAGCAATGGTCATCGCCATCTTCTCTACTTTTAGAGTTGGGCCAATACGGGGCATGGTGCCTCGCATAGCGCCGGGTCATCTCTTTAGGGAACGATGGATCCAGAGGGGAGCACGGGCCCATGGAATCCCACGCCATCCACCATCTTGGAGGCACTTTGGTTGCGTGTATATATGTATAGTTTGAAGGAGCAGCAAAAACTCTGCCAGAGGTCCTACCACAAGCGGGTCATTGAGATAAGACCTTAGGGGCGGGTTCTCTCCACTGAACTTGGGAGCTGAAGGGAGGTCACGTGACTGAGCACTTTCTTAGGGAGCCTAAGAAGAACCACCCCAGACAAAAGGGGGGAATACTGTGTGCCTGGGGAGGACCCGGAGTGAGGGGCAGAGAAATGCTTGTTTTAAGTAAGAAAATTCAGAGAGAACCAGAGGTCATGGAGAGACCCAACAGAACTGTAAGAGAACCAGAGACATTTGGGAGACCTAGGAGAAATCAGAGTTCATAAAAGACCTAAGAGATGGACTGATGCTGAGAAAGAGAGCCTGCAAAGAGACTTGAGAGGGTTAGGCTGAATTAAGAAACTGGAGCTGAGAACCCGGAGTTGTGAAGGGCTTGAGAAGAGGTCCGCAGAGACAATAGAGGCCGTACAAATCCACAGAGGCTGTGCAGAGGAAACAAGAGAATTTCACAGGAAACTAGAGGCCACAGAGAAACTCGCAAGGAGGTCGAGCGAAATCCTGCGGCCCAGGAGATGCCTGCCTAAGGATACTGGGAAGGTGGGTCTGGAGGAGCCCTGAAGAGGAGCCAGGCGCTGAGTAACCCTGAGTTGGAGTTATCCATGGAAGCAGGGACAGACTGCAAAGGGATAGGCTTATGAAACTTTCTGTTGGCCACACTTGGCTAACTTGTTCTTGTAGCATAGGGTTGGCCAGGAGTCTAAGTGTACAATTTAACTTTCATTTGGCTTTCATCGTTGGACTTTTGATTATTTGAATAGGGCATCCCTTGACTGACCGGGACATATATGAATAGGTTCAAGATGTGCAGTTCCTTATTGATTAACCCACCTCTGTGATCTTCATTTCTCATCATCTCTGCCATAGGCTGTGCTTTAGTAAGGAAGGAACTGGGCATTGGGTATTT
This sequence comes from Ambystoma mexicanum, assembly GCF_040938575.1. Classification (NCBI taxonomy): domain Eukaryota; kingdom Metazoa; phylum Chordata; class Amphibia; order Caudata; family Ambystomatidae; genus Ambystoma; species Ambystoma mexicanum. The sequence goes on from NC_090940.1 coordinate 17,357,866, forward strand.
GGCCCACTACATGGTAGGGTCAAGTCCCCAGATACCTGCCTTCCTGCTTTGCTAGTCTTTCATCATTCTGCGCCCCATTGATGCAGAGTAAAGGGTCTGCTGGATTGGGGGCTGATGTCTCCTTTGGTGTCATGAGTCTCCCTAATGCCCAGGGCGGCCATAGAGGGCTGAGGGCACGGAGAGCTGGGCCTGCCACCTTTGGCCTGGTCATCTCTTATCATTCGTTCCTTTGACCAAGTGTGAAAGCAGGAGGTCAGGGCTGAACCAACTATGTGGGACCCTCCTTGTGTTTTCTCTCCTCTCTTTTACAAGTCACCTGCCCAGACCTGATGGCGCCAGGATCTGCCTGAATGTTACATTTGCAGGTTGGGGAAATTCCTAGTCCTAGTTCCTATTCCGCCAGTATCACTACATTCGTTCAAGGGAGAAGGAAGGTGGAACTAAGCAGGAGTGGGAGATGCAGAGGCCAGAAGGCTTGTGTGTAGGCATGTGCCAGGCACTCTCTGGTCATAAGCGAGCAACATAGGAGCTGTATTTCTAGAGCATGTTCACCCCAGAGGGGAATCTTGGTACTATTGCCAACCTCTATGTGCCCTACTTGAAAGACTTGGTGTCCACTTTTTGAACTATGTTGATGATACATAGAACTAAGCGGCATTCATGGAATTGACATGAGAAGAGTGACACAAACGTATGAGGATATCCAAAATTGGATGACACATGGTGATATATGTTTAAATGCAATAAAAACAGAGCTTTTGATCTTCGGATCACCTCCAGCTAGAGGGAAGCTTGAGACGTTGTGTGCCGGCTTCTCCATTGATAATCACCATAGTCTTGTTATGTTATAATAAATGAATTTATTGAGCGCACGTACGCCCAAAAGCATCTTGGTGCTGGTTGCGTGAAGGAATTTCCATGTTTTCTTGTCACCCCTAAGGAGAATATTATGTTATATTATTTGATATTTGTATAGTGCCTACTGCCATCATTATGGCTTCAAAGCTCTGTGGGGTGGATCATCCTTTACAAGACTGTAGTGTGTGCAAACATGAAGATAAAAAGAGCAGTACATTGCATGCAAATATTAATTAGAGTTTGGTGACTATTCAGTTACTGGTAGATCTGACTACTTTAAAACATTATAAAACCACGCGGAGCATTGCGTTCAGGCCAGAGAGGACTGCTATGTCAGTGGCTGTGTCACAGACGGACCGACATTTTCATGGGACTCGGCTGTATTCTGTGGGTTGCAGCACAAGAGGGGGAAATGGATATTATAAATAGTCTATCGACCCCTACAGCAACTGTCTACAGTTGAGGGCTCTGCTAGCATGTGAGTTGCAAGGACTGTGTCCCCTGACAGCAAACATGCTGGGCAGTCAGTGGGGCAGGGGGTCTGAGGAAGTGACGGCAGAAGAAGGTCTTAATGGGGAGGGGAACTGGGCCCCCACTCATCCAGACCATCGAAGAGTGGTTACAGATATTATGGAATATCAGCTTAACGCCTAGGCCGAGACTGAACATTTGCCAAACAGGTTCTGCAGACAGGTGGACTCAGAACACAGCACCTTAGAGAGTGCAAAAGTAAAGGGTGACATGGCAATACCAGCTGGGGCATGAACTCTGCAAGAAAGCTCTGAACACACCTAGCCCAACTGCAGCTAGCTACTCCTGTTCCGAGTCCTGCAGCGTAATTTGGGCCCACGAGGTTGTAGGGTCTGCTTATTGGAGGGTATGATGGAGGGGGCTACTGGGTTCGGTAAACTGCTGGACAGCGGTGATCATGGGGCCTCTTCTGTGTGCGGCACAGCTGCCATCAGGATGACTTTGCAACACTGAGTCCTAGTCTGAAAGTGCAGTGGCTGGACAGTCATGGCATCTGGGGAACGGCTGGCCTGCATGTGGCAACTGGCAGATGGAAGGCGAGATGTGCCTGCAAGCCCGTGGCTGCCTGTGCTGTGCTAGGCTGCTGCTTGAGAAGTCCATGCAGCGACTGGTGCGTGGCGGCCAGCGTCCCTTGGACCTGCCCTAGCGCCCTGGGCAACTCCTGTCCTCCAGGGTCCCATGTCAGCGCAGCCCTGAGGGTAGGAGTTACCTAGATGTGGGTGTATCTGTGGGGAGGGTGATGCCAAGCCTCTGTTCCATACACAGTGCTGCTGCGCCAGAAGGCCTGCGTGTTTGCCACCTACACACCGGTAGAATGCAAGAGTTCATTGGAATGGCTTCATGCATTGGAGAGAAAGTCAAATCTTGCTGTTTGTGCCTTTTGTCAGAAAGTCTAATTTAACTGTTTGTGCCTTTTGCTAGAAAGTCAAAGCTGTTTTTGCCTTTTGCTAGAAAGTCAAATCTTGCTGCCCATTGCTAAATTCTCTGTATTTTGCTTGTATACTGTTTCTTCTCTGTAACTTGCCAGCCCAGTGACCTCACCACTCTCTTTTGTCTCACACCTACCTGCCTTAGCCCCCCCCAGTATCTCCATCCTCTCCTTACTTCTACCCCCATTGCGCTTTCTGTTTCTCCTATCTTTTCCAACTGCTTCTCCATTGACTATCCTTCCCTTCTCACTACGTCTGGCAGGAAGAAGTTCAGAAAGGATATCTTGGCCTCTAATCCTGGTCTTCCTATCGCCGACACCTACTCCAATGCTTCCTCCAGACAGACCCTCACCGACATCCTCTTTGTCGTTCCTTCGTCAGATCTATGGACTCCTCATATGGACTCTGTGCTCTGCCCTATCTCCTCCTCTGCCATTAATGGTGGCCTCGGTGGGAAGTTCTCATGGCTTCCTTCGACTCCTTTAAAGTCATCATTAATGTCTACCTAAATGGCACTGTCATGGTCCAAGGCCCTCAGGCCAATCTCCTCCTCTTTGATAGGCGCTTCCCTCGCCTCATCAATTTCCTCTCATCTCCTGCTGTCCCCTCCTCTCCTCCCTTGGCTACCTTGCCCTCTCTCTCCTCCTCCTCCTCTGCCCCTCCTAGGGCTCTTTCTCCTCCACAGGGCGTACCTCTGATCTGTACCCCTCCCCGGAAGGTCTTTAAGGCTGGCAACCTTCTTCATATTGCCACTCTCAACTCTTGCTCTGCCGTCAAACACTCCTCTGACATCTGCCACCTCCTTGAAGAACTAGACCTTGATGTCCTTGGTCTTACTGAGACATGGCTCACGACCAGCTCTGTCACGAGCTTTGACACTCTCCTCCCTGATGGCTACAAGATCCTCTCAGCACCCAGATCCTCCCGGTCCGGTGGGGGGGGGGTAGCCCTGATCTTTCCTGAGTGGATTCCTGCCTCTATCATTCCCACTCAGACCTACTCCTCTTTTGAATGCCTTGTCTGTAGGCTTTCTCTCTCGCCTACCAATTCTCTTACTGTGGTTACCATCTACCGGCCTCCTCGTCAAATCACCTAATTTCTCTTTGAGTGGGCAGAACTCTCCTCCTCCCTCCTGGCCTCTACCACTCAACTCCTCCTCCTCTGTGACCTAAATATACATTTAGACTCTCCTTGTTCCTCCTCTGTACTCTTCCGTGACCTCTGCGACTCCCTCTCCCTGTCCATCCTCCCCTCTGGCCCGACTCACTCTGCAGGGCAGACACTCGATGTCTTGATCTCCTCTGACCTCCCCCTCTCCATCCCTCTGACCACTCCTCTCTCCTGGAGCGATCATTCCCTCCTCTCCTCTTATCTCTACCTCTCTTCCCCTCAAGCCAAGCCTACCCCAACACTGCCACCTACCTTCTCGGATATCCGGCCCATGAAGCGTGTCAGTTGAGGCTTTTGCTGCCACATGCTCCCCCCCCCCTCCACCTTTGGCTGTCTCTCATCCTGACACAGCCCTGTCTCTGCTTTACTCTTCAATTTCTGATACGCTTGATGCTCTTGCCCCTGTCATGAGGATCCATTTGAAGTCCAAAGCCAAGTGCAATTCCTGGTATGACTCTGACCTAGCTACACTTAAAAGTAAGTGTAGGGCGGCTGAGAGGAAATGGAGGGCTTCTTGTTCATCCTCTGACAAACTGGCCTGTTGCCTGCTCCAAAGGCAATACTGACTCTCTGTCCTCACGAAGAAGACAGTCCACATTCAAGCTCGTGTCTGGTCGAGAGAAGCGATACCACCCCTTATGTAGGCAGCATTCTACAGCAGATTGGCCCAGTGCAAACCTGCTGTTAATCCAACAAATGTCCTTTCCCTACTTACTGTTTGCTTTGTTGAACATTATGAACATGGGATGTGATTAGCAGATCTCGCTTTCCGAAAAATCATTAACTGCATGATGTATCATTATAAATCAAGAAAGCCCAGGTTATTTCACCCTTGAGGGTGGCATTCTGTCACATCCCCACTCAGTGTGGCCTCTAACCTTTGCTGTACTCACAGCCACTCAGTACGTCCTCATACCCACTACTTCCAGTACGTACCAGAATGAACCGTGCATGAGTTAAGTCGTTGTTGAATGAAACTCTTAGTACTTCTGGGATTTAATTCCAAGCTGGAAACTAAAGCAACACGTGGATATACAAAATAGATGTTTATTTACACAACACCATACTATAAAAAAAAGACAGTAACAGAGAAGTCGAATGTCACAATCAGGTCAAGTCAAGCTTGGGGCAGCAGTTGTGCAATGCAGAAGTGGAAAGGTGCTCACCACAGTGGTGGAGAGGGGGCGGCTAGTTCATGCAGAGCTGGGCGGGTCCCTGAAGACCCCCTCTGTGGGGACTGGGTAAGTCGTGTAGGGCTGCAAGAGATACGGTGGTCCTACGCTTGTGAGAGGTACTGTCTCCACACCCATCCCTGCATGTCAAGGACACCACAACTCCGAGAGGCAGAGTCTGCAGACCCCCGGTGTGGAGAGGCTGTGAGAAGGGGTCTCCTTGCTCCGAGAGGCAGAGTCTGCAGACCCCCGGTGTGGAGAGGCTGTGAGAAGGGGTCTCCTTGCTCCGAGAGGCAGAGTATGCAAACCCCTGTTTGGAGAGGCTGTGAGAAGGGGCCTCCTTGCTCCGAGAGGCAGAGTCTGCAGGCCCCCTGTGTGGAGAGGCTGTGAGAAGGGGCCTATTTGCTCTCGGAGAGGCAGAGTCTGCAAGCCCCCTGCGTGGAGAGGCTGTGAGAAGGGGTCTCCTTGCTCCGAGAGGCAGAGTCTGCAGATCCCCGGTGTGGAGAGGCTGTGAGAAGGGGTCTCCTTGCTCCGAGAGGCAGAGTCTGCAATCCCACTGTGTGGAGATGCTGTGAGAAGGGGTCTCCTTGCTCCGAGAGGCGGAGTCTGCAAGCCCCCTGTTTCGAGATGCTGTGAGAAGGGGTCTCCTTGCTCCGAGAGGCGGAGTCTGCAAGCCCCCTGTTTCGAGATGCTGTGAGAAGGGGTCTCCTTGCTCCGAGAGGCGGAGCCTGCAAGCCCCCTGTTTGGAGAGGCTGTGAGAAGGGGTCTCCTTGCTCCGAGAGGCAGAGCCTGCAAGCCCCCTGTTTGGAGAGGCTGTGAGAAGGGGTCTCCTTGCTCTACGCATATGTGAGTGGAACACTGCATCCCCCTTACTCTAATTGAAGTATTCATCCTGGCACATGGAGTAAGGAAGCGGCGAGTAGGGGAATGAGGAGAGGCCCAGGAGTCCACCCTGAGCCCTAGGCTATCTGCACTGCAGGCTTAGTGCATGCACAGAACTGGTCTATGCTAGAAACAGATGTGCCTGGGGAAGCTGAGTCACGCTTCCAGGCACTCCCTGACAACGCTTCGGTCAGGCTCGGGGCATGCTTCCCTCACACTTTGCTTTGGACATGTTGGCTGCTTGTATATTGGTATGCGGTGGAGGGGTGCAGAGGTGCACCTGGTGTGCCCTGGAGTAAACTCTGGCCATATCTAAACCAACACTCAACCGTCCACACTGCATGGACTCTCACACCCATCGAACACACACAGAAGTGCCTTAAGTGGTACTACAAATCGAGCCGGGGCTCATCGAGGGGGCGTGGCCTAACAGCGGGGGTCCTGCTGGCCCGTGAGGCCACGCCCCCTTGACAAGCCTTGGCTCAATGGGCTACTGGCACCCCTGCCAGGCAGCCTTTTGTAGAGATCAGCACCCTCTCCCCATGGGGGAGAGGGTGCTGATCTCTGCATTTGTTTTCTATAGGCTTGCCTGGCAGGTGACAGCGCCTCGCCTATTCAGCCTTAATGGTGGCGCTGCCCTTCGCCAGCTGGGGAGGGGCAGCGTCACCATTGAGGTTGAAAGGGTGAGGCCGCTGGAAGCAGAGGCCTTTTTCCTAAATACTGAAACTCCCGCGAATCCGCGGTAGCTTCAGTATTTAGAAAGCAAGGCCTCTGCTTCCAGCGGCCTCACGTTTTCTCTATAATGGTGGCGCCGGCCCACAGGCATCCCTTGATTAAAGGGATGCCTCGCAGGTGCGGCGCCACCATTATGGCTGAAAGGCATTTTTTTCTGAAGCCTGAAGCTCTCGCACACGAGCAAGAGCTTCAGGCTGTAGAAAAAAAGCCTTTTCGTGTAGGGGCTGGGGCTGCAAGGGGAGATTAGTGGGCCCCGGCAGGGCCCCGCCTCAAAACGAAATTTCGGAGCCTGCCGGGGCCCAGCCCCGGCAGGCCCCGGCCCACTTAAAGCCCTGGCCGATCAGAGCAGAAGATGAAGGGCAGACATGGTCCGGCAGTAAAAGGCCTCCCCCTCCCTGGGCACCGAAAGAACCACACCAGCAGAGCTATCGCTCCGGCTTTCTTTATTTCACACATGCTGGAGTGGGGAATGAGCATGCGCAGCAGCGTATGTGTGCACAGGCACAGCACCCATGTGCGCGGTTAAGGGAAGGACTATTTAAGGAGGTAGTCTGCTCTGGCTCTGTTGTGCGGAGCAGACCACCGCAGGTAGCAGCAACACGATATTGGAAGCATTATAAAGTGAAGAGCATAGTTACACTCATGAAACATAACTTTGAGCCTACTTTAAGTAGCTCAGTAGGAGCTCTTTGTATTTCTTTGTTAAAGAATTTAATTTAAAACCTCCTGTTAAACTCTTATCATGGGAAATTAATTAAAGGGTAATGTTATTTAGCAAAAGTTCAAAAGATCTCAAGTAATATCTAGCATACTAACGGCTTCTATATCTAATATTTGTAGGTTAAGAAGCGCAACTCCAACCCAAGGAGAAAGAATTGTTTTTCTGAATAAACAAAAGGGATTAGATCTCTTAGTCCAGCCAGCAAGGTATGACATGCTTTATTCAGAAATTCTATTAATTTGAAAGAATGGAAGGGTGGTAACTGATGTTAAACATTTTATATTATAGGTTATATGTCAGCTGCTGGATATTGTTCAATCATTTAGTTAGAATATTTAAACAGGAGAAAGGTAAAGTATTAAACCACCTTCGGATGATGTAAAGCCACATCAGGGCATTGGCGCACAATGAATTGTTAGCGCTCACGGGTGAGAGCAAGGCAGTAGGCATTTGGGGTCATTTGTAGAGCGCATGGCGGTATGAGATAGTTTTGCACTATAATTTAAAAGGGCATGGGGAATGCCCAAGGGTAACATTAACAAGGTTATACCCAGTTATAACATGAATCACATTGGACACTGTGATGTAATGTGAACTCTGCTTTTTTTTATTAGAAAATGGCAAATGGGTAGGAAATACTCATGAGGTATTTTATCAGCTGATGTAAAGATACTACAGTAGTATTATTGTTTCTCTTTCTTTTTATATCAACAGTTGATGATGACACCTCATCCCCTGGATGCGAAACGTTTCCTGATTTGCTTGTTGTGCGGTATTTATATTGTTGACAACAAACACTGATCACTTTTGAATAATATTGTTTACATGTGTTCTGTACTTGGATTGAGCTTGGTAAATTATGTTGATTTAGTATTTTGTGTATTTTTTATGTTGACTATTATTAATCATTGTAATGTTAAAAGTTGATACATTGGCCTTGAAGAAGACCTCTGTTCTGTAAGATCGAAACACATGTTGACAGGAGTAATCACCAATTGAAATTAAATTTGAACGTGAAGAATCTGTTGAAAACTCTCATTTGCGACAAAGTGTAAAGAATACTCATCCCTATTGATAACATTGTATATTAAGGAGAGGGCTGATCATTGGTTTATGTGCAGAGGTTGAACCAATACCTTGTCTGTTGTTATCCCTCAGGCTGCTGGCAGTTTACATCAAATCTTAGCAGGGATGTCCCTCCTGTTAGATGGTATAGGCCCAACCTGTCTCCCAGTGCCCCTCAAACAGGCTCATGGATGAAGGTGCCTTCAGCTCTGGGGCACTCATGATGTGCCACCCTGAGCAAAGAGCAGACGCGCCACTCACAAAACTTGGCAATTCATCCCTAGAAAACAGGCTCAATTCCCAACCAATTAAAACACACATCTTTAATTAAAAAAAAGAAAACAGATGCAGGCACACGCACTTTAGCAATGAATGATCGCCAACATGCCCTTCGAAGCCAGATTTCGTATTGTTCCAAATGCACAAATACACCAAGAACAGTCCGCTTTCTATGTCTATCAATCAGACTGTAGACCCACCAGAGGGAGCCAATCCTCTCTTCTGGATATGAGGGTAGAAGTGTAATCTGAGCCTTCATCACCTCCAACTCCCTTGGGAACCGAGGCAACAGTGCAAGGGGATGTGACCCATTCCACCAGGACTGATTGGGCAGCCTAAACTAGAAAAAAGCACCCAGCTCCCAGCTGCCTTATGTACACAGTTCCCCAAATATCTTCCAGCTCCCTGTGACTCTTCAATGTGAACACAGCACAACTCGCTACTTCCCTCGCCCCCTTCTGTGAGGTGCACCTCAAGAAACTTCCAACTCTGTGGTTCTTCAGTGTGTACACAGCACCACTCGCTACCCCCATCCCTTCTGTGTGGTGCACCCCAAGGATCTTCCAACTCTGCGGTTCTTCAGTGTGTACACAGCACCACTCGCTACCCTCCACCACTTCTGTGTGGTACACCCCAATGATCTTCAAACTCTGTGGTTCTTCAGTGTGTACAGAGCACCACTCGCTACCCTCCCCCCTTATGTGTGGTGCACCCCAAGGATCTTCCAACTCTTTGGTTCTTCAGTGTGTACATAGCACCACTCACTACCCTCCACCCTTATGTGTGGTGCACCCCAAGAAACTTCCAACTCTGTGGTTCTTCAGTGTGTATACAGCACCACTTGCTACCCCCATCCCTTATGTGTGGTGCACCCCAAGGACCCTGCAGCTCCCTGTGGCTCTTCAAGACAGCAGAGATCGTGAAGGCTCAAACTTTAGGCAGAGCTATTTCTCATTGTTTACGCGGTTCCCACAGACTCAGGTCTGAAACAGCAGATAGCGCTCAGTTTGCCCACTGTGTACATGCACAGACCATAGGGAGCAGAGATGTCCCTCTGATTTCTGAGAAAGTGGAATAGTTCAGACATTACACCTCTGGTTTCCCAGACGTCACAGGAAGGGGCAAACTGGCATACAGGGAACTCCGTAGATTTCCCAGAAGTCCTCTGCACCCTGGCCAGGGGTGGACTGGGCTACTGGAATTTCTGGAGATTTCCCAGAAGGCCTCTGCATCTTGGGCAGGACTGGACTGGGATACAGGGATCTCTGGAGATTTCCGGAAGGCCTCTGCATCCTGGTCCAGCCAGGGCTGGACCAGGGCAGGGCTGGTGATCCCTGTAACCCAGTCCAGCCCTGCCCAGGTTGCAGATGCCTCTGGGAAATCTCGAGAGATCCCTGTAGCCCAGTCCAGCCCTGGTTGCCGCTGGCCAATTCCCTTGATAATTCATGCTTGAAAAAAGCACTCATGTCCAGCCGATGTACACATCATCTATAGAGCCAACCCCCTCACTCCCGTCATATTGGAAGAAGAGCAAGAGAACACTGTGCATGACACCTGCTATCATCCCAATACCACATCAGAGACGCTATGCACTGAGACAACCGTATCAAATGCATCCCGACATAATGCTGTAGACATGAGCCTGCAGACACCACTGGACATAGAAGAACTATAAGTCAAGTCTGGCAGGTGTGAAGTGACGTCATGAAGAAGAGAAGATACGTGGGCGCACTAAACCTGATGTATGGATATCTAGAGAATGAAGATGTGGCTAAAGGGACAAAGTAAACATACCTGCGAAGATGAAGAAAATCATATTCACTTAGAAGATGAGTAACAAGAGATGCAGTAGATGTAGATATGCAGAAACTCAAGGTAGATAAGACAATATAGAAGCTTGCTAAAGTAGGAAATATAACGTGGGTAAAGCAGCCATGTCGAGAAAATGGACGTCCGCATCGTAAAATGTTAAGTGAGTAGCCTCGAGGAGAAAGACCAAGGCTGCAGAGCAAACAGGCGCTGGAATACAGATTTGTGTGAGAACAAAGGATATTTGTTTGGCTCAGAATCAAAGATGCCGCAGCAAGAAGCAAATACAAGGCATGAAATGAGTCAAAGAGGATAAGCTATTTGCAGGATATATTTCTCTTAGATTAAGTAAAGGAGTGAACATTTGTGAGTGCCAAGTATTGAACAGTGAAGGATGCAGAAAGCATATGCAAGACAAAGCAACCAAGTCTCCAGAGACTGAGGAGAGTAATAGCACCCAGTAGAAGTTAATCAAATAGCACTAAATAAAAAGACAGAATGTACACAATCATGATCTCCTCACACGTGGTACAAGACCAGAAGACAAGGCCTATTCATAAAACTTAAGACGAAGATAGCAATGTACCTTCACTCCCTTTAAAGTTCCAAGGAAGAGAACAGTCAGCAAAGTCAACTACAGAGAAGAAGCCTTGGCTTAGGGCCTAACTGATGAGAGATGGTAGGCTAATTAGCTAAGGAGGGCAGTGTTCCCTTGCAGCTGGGTTTTCTTGCATATGTGCTGCTAATGAGCCGAATATCCAAGGTTGGAGGAGAGTGCCAACCAATCATGAGGGCCTATGTAATGGTGGACCATACATTGTTGCAGAAGTCAATCAGCTGCTGTTATTCTGCTAGTATCTGTATTATACATAGTTAGAGGTTGTTCAAGGCGTGCCTACCAGATAAGGGGCTTCCAATGATGACACTAACACTTATATAAACTATGGGTATATATGTTCCCTTAACCAATTCCTCCTCCCAATAGGTTCTTGAGGTTTGCCACGTAGGATGACATCGTACATCGAGGTATAAATCCTTTCACATAATTGAAATGTGTAGAGAGTGTGCGATCTACAATCTGTTTCTTTGCCAGGTTTCCCTACTTTATTGAACTGATAATAAAGTAGTATGTTGCCATATTCCTTGAGTCTGTCCGGTTATTTGGGCATGAGAACATTTATTTGGTAAACCCATTCAGCACTTGGAATGCTCCAGGTGCTACTCCACACTCTTACAACAGGTGTTATTATAACCCCATTTTGTGATAGTCAATTTATCGATCTCAGAAGGGTTCAAGGATCTTGGCTATACCATGCGATTCAAACTTGTGAAGTGCTGGTTGTCCTCACACTAGAGATGATCCCTTTTCTTGTGAACTAACTACCCAATCAGTGAGGAGTATACCTGTTGGCTATCCTGGTTTACAGTTTGGAGGTCAATGTAATGTGTGTCATAGTTAACAGGTTGGTGGTCTGTGTGTTGGGTCTCCTGGTTAACAGGTTAGAAATCTGTGTGTTGGGTATCCAGGTGAACAGGTTGATAGTCTGTGTGTTGCCTATTCAGGTTAACAAGTTGTTGGTCTGGGTCTATTTGGGGGGTATCCTGGTTAACCGTTTGGAGCTCTATGTGTTCGGTATCCTGGTTAACAGATTGGAGGTCTGTGTGTTGGGTATCCTGGTTAACAGCTTCTAGGTTTATGTGTTGGGTATCCAGGTTAACAGGTTGATGGTCTGTCTGTTGCCTATCCTGGTTAACAAGTTGGAGGTCGGGGTCTGTTTGGGGGATATCCCGGTTAACCTTTTGGAGCTCTATTTGTTGGGAATCCTGGTTAACAGGTTGGAGGTCTGTGTGTCGGGCAAACTAGTTAACAGGATGGGGTCTATTTATTGTATGCCCTGGTCAACAGGTTGGAGGTCTGGGTGTTGTGCTTTCTGGTTAACAGATTGGAAGTCTGTGTATTAGGTAGGACAGAATCACAGCAGTGAATGAAGTGAGGACCAAGGAGGACAGAGGCACAACCGTGAATGAAGTGAGGACCAAGGAGGACAGAGGCAATAGGGTGGATGAAGTGAAGACCAAGGAGGACATAGACACAACCGCAAATGAAGTGTGGACCAAGGCGGAAAGAGGCACAACACAGAATAAAGTGAGGACCAAGGAGGACAGAGGCACAACAGTGAATGAAGTGAGGACCAAGGGGCACAGAGGCACAACAGTGAATGAAGTGAGGACCAAGGAGGACAGAGGCAATAGGGTGGATGAAGTGAGGACCAAGGAGGACAGAGGCACAACAGTGAATAAAGTGAGGACCAAGGAGAACAGAGGCAGAAACAGTGAATGAAGTGAGGACCAAGGAGGACAGAGGCAATAGGGTGGATGAAGTTAAGACTAAGGAGGACAGAGGCACAGTAGTGAATGAAGTGAAGACCATGACGAGCAGAGGCACAACACGGAATGAATTGAGGACCATGGAGGAAAGAGGCACAACAGTGAAGGGAGTGAGGACCAAGGAGGACAGAGGCACAATGGTGAACAAAGTGAGGACCAAGGAGGACAGAGGCACAACAGTGAATGAAGTGAGGACCAAGGAGGACAGAGGCAATAGGGTGGATGAAGTGAGGACCAAGGAGGACAGAGGCACAACCGCAAATGAAGTGTGGACCAAGGCGGAAAGAGGCACAACACAGAATAAAGTGAGGACCAAGGAGGACAGAGGCACAACAGTGAATGAAGTAAGGACCAAGGAGGACAGAGGCAATAGGGTGGATGAAGTGAGGACCAAGGAGGACAGAGGCACAACCGCAAATGAAGTGTGGACCAAGGCGGAAAGAGGCACAACACAGAATAAAGTGAGGACCAAGGAGGACAGAGGCACAACAGTGAATGAAGTGAGGACCAAGGAGGACAGAGGCAATAGGGTGGATGAAGTGAGGACCAAGGAGGACAGAGGCACAACCGCAAATGAAGTGTGGACCAAGGCGGAAAGAGGCACAACACAGAATAAAGTGAGGACCAAGGAGGACAGAGGCACAACAGTGAATGAAGTGAGGACCAAGGAGGACAGAGGCAATAGGGTGGATGAAGTGAGGACCAAGGAGGACAGAGGCACAACCGCAAATGAAGTGTGGACCAAGGCGGAAAGAGGCACAACACAGAATAAAGTGAGGACCAAGGAGGACAGAGGCACAACAGTGAATGAAGTAAGGACCAAGGAGGACAGAGGCACAACCGCAAATGAAGTGTGGACCAAGGCGGAAAGAGGCACAACACAGAATAAAGTGAGGACCAAGGAGGACAGAGGCACAACAGTGAATGAAGTAAGGACCAAGGAGGACAGAGGCACAACCGCAAATGAAGTGTGGACCAAGGCGGAAAGAGGCACAACACAGAATAAAGTGAGGACCAAGAAGGACAGAGGCACAACAGTGAATGAAGTGAGGACCAAGGAGGACAGAGGCAATAGGGTGGATGAAATGAGGACCAAGGAGGACAGAGGCACAACCGCAAATGAAGTGTGGACCAAGGCGGAAAGAGGCACAACACACAATAAAGTGAGGACCAAGGAGGACAGAGGCACAACAGTGAATGAAGTGAGGACCAAGGGACACAGAGGCACAACAGTGAATGAAGTGAGGACCAAGGAGGACAGAGGCACAACAGTGAATGAAGTGAGGACCAAGGGACACAGAGGCACAACAGTGAATGAAGTGAGGACCAAGGAGGACAGAGGCAATAGGGTGGATGAAGTGAGGACCAAGGAGGACAGAGGCACAACAGTGAATGAAGTGAGGACCAAGGAGGACAGAGGCACAACAGTGAATGAAGTGAGGACCAAGGGACACAGAGGCACAACAGTGAATGAAGTGAGGACCAAGGAGGACAGAGGCAATAGGGTGGATGAAGTTAGGACTAAGGAGGACAGAGGCACAGTAGTGAATGAAGTGAAGACCATGACAAGCAGAGGCACAACACGGAATGAATTGAGGACCATGGAGGAAAGAGGCACAACAGTGAAGGGAGTGAGGACCAAGGAGGACAGAGGCACAATGGTGAACGAAGTGAGGACAAAGGAGGACAGAGGCACAACAGTGAATGAAGTGAGGACCAAGGAGGACAGAGGCAATAGGGTGGATGAAGTGAGGACCAAGGAGGACAGAGGCACAACCGCAAATGAAGTGTGGACCAAGGCGGAAAGAGGCACAACACAGAATAAAGTGAGGACCAAGGAGGACAGAGGCACAACAGTGAATGAAGTAAGGACCAAGGAGGACAGAGGCACAACCGCAAATGAAGTGTGGACCAAGGCGGAAAGAGGCACAACACAGAATAAAGTGAGGACCAAGGAGGACAGAGGCACAACAGTGAATGAAGTGAGGACCAAGGAGGACAGAGGCAATAGGGTGGATGAAATTAGGACCAAGGAGGACAGAGGCACAACCGCAAATGAAGTGTGGACCAAGGCGGAAAGAGGCACAACACAGAATAAAGTGAGGACCAAGGAGGACAGAGGCACAACAGTGAATGAAGTGAGGACCAAGGAGGACAGAGGCAATAGGGTGGATGAAGTGAGGACCAAGGAGGACAGAGGCACAACCGCAAATGAAGTGTGGACCAAGGCGGAAAGAGGCACAACACAGAATAAAGTGAGGACCAAGGAGGACAGAGGCACAACAGTGAATGAAGTGAGGACCAAGGAGGACAGAGGCAATAGGATGGATGAAGTGAGGACCAAGGAGGACAGAAGCACAACCGCAAATGAAGTGTGGACCAAGGCGGAAAGAGGCACAACACAGAATAAAGTGAGGACCAAGGAGGACAGAGGCACAACAGTGAATGAAGTGAGGACCAAGGAGGACAGAGGCAATAGGGTGGATGAAGTGTGGACCAAGGCGGAAAGAGGCACAACACAGAATAAAGTGGGGACCAAGGAGGACAGAGGCACAACAGTGAATGAAGTAAGGACCAAGGAGGACAGAGGCACAACCGCAAATGAAGTGTGGACCAAGGCGGAAAGAGGCACAACACAGAATAAAGTGAGGACCAAGGAGGACAGAGGCACAATAGTGAATGAAGTGAGGACCAAGGAGGACAGAGGCAATAGGGTGGATGAAGTGAGGACCAAGGAGGACAGAGGCACAACCGCAAATGAAGTGTGGACCAAGGCGGAAAGAGGCACAACACAGAATAAAGTGAGGACCAAGGAGGACAGAGGCACAACAGTGAATGAAGTGAGGACCAAGGAGGACAGAGGCAATAGGGTGGATGAAGTGAGGACCAAGGAGGACAGAGGCACAACCGCAAATGAAGTGTGGACCAAGGCGGAAAGAGGCACAACACAGAATAAAGTGAGGACCAAGGAGGACAGAGGCAATAGGGTGGATGAAGTGAGGACCAAGGAGGACAGAGGCACAACCGCAAATGAAGTGTGGACCAAGGCGGAAAGAGGCACAACACAGAATAAAGTGAGGACCAAGGAGGACAGAGGCACAACAGTGAATGAAGTGAGGACCAAGGAGGACAGAGGCAATAGGGTGGATGAAGTGAGGACCAAGGAGGACAGAGGCACAACCGCAAATGAAGTGTGGACCAAGGCGGAAAGAGGCACAACACAGAATAAAGTGAGGACCAAGGAGGACAGAGGCACAACAGTGAATGAAGTGAGGGCCAAGGGACACAGAGGCACAACAGTGAATGAAGTGAGGACCAAGGAGGACAGAGGCACAACAGTGAATGAAGTGAGGACCAAGGGACACAGAGGCACAACAGTGAATGAAGTGAGGACCAAGGAGGACAGAGGCAATAGGGTGAATGAAGTGAGGACCAAGGAGGACAGAGGCACAACAGTGAATGAAGTGAGGACCAAGGAGGACATAGGCACAACAGTGAATGAAGTGAGGACCAAGGGACACAGAGGCACAACAGTGAATGAAGTGAGGACCAAGGAGGACAGAGGCAATAGGGTGGATGAAGTGAGGACCAAGGAGGACAGAGGCACAACAGTGAATGAAGTGAGGACCAAGGAGGACAGAGGCACAACAGTGAATGAAGTGAGGACCAAGGAGAACAGAGGCAGAAACAGTGAATGAAGTTAGGACTAAGGAGGACAGAGGCACAGTAGTGAATGAAGTGAAGACCAAGACGAGCAGAGGCACTGCACGGAATGAATTGAGGACCATGGAGGAAAGAGGCACAACAGTGAAGGGAGTGAGGACCAAGGAGGACAGAGGCACAATGGTGAACAAAGTGAGAACCAAGGAGGGCTGAGGTACAACAGTGAATAAAGTTAGGACCAAGGAGAACAGAGGCACAACACAGAATTTATTGAGGACCATGGAGGATAGAGGCTCTAGACTAATTGAAGTGAAGACCAATGAGGACAGATGCTCTAGACTGAATGAAGTGAGGACCAAGGAGGACAGAGGCACAGCAGTGAATGAAGTGAGGACCAAGGAGGACAGAGACTCTAGGGTGAATGAAGTGAGAACCAAGGAGGACATATGCTCTTGGGGGTGAATGAGGTGAGTACCAAGGAGGACAGAGGCACACCATTGAATGAAGTGTGGACCAAGGAGGATAGAGGCCCAACTCGGAATGAAGTGAGGATCAAGGAGGACAGATGCTCTAGGGTGAATGATGTGAGGACCAAGGAGGACAGAGGCGCAACAGTGAATAAATGGAGGACCAAGTAGGACAGAGGCTCTAGGGTGAATGGAGTGAGGACCAAGGAGGACAGAGGCACACCAGTGAATGAAGTGTGGACAAAGGAGGATAGAGGCACACCACTGAATGAAGTGAGGACCAAGGAGGACAAAGGCACAACAGTGAATGAAAGTGAGGACCAAGGAGGACAGAGGAACAACAGTAAATGAAGTTAGGACCAAGTTGGAAACAGGCATATCAGTGAATGAAGTGAGGACCAAGGAGGACAAAGGCACAATGGTGAATGAAGTGAGGACCACGGAGCACAGAGGAACAACGGTGAATAAAGTTAGGGCCATGGAGGACAGAGGCATAACAGTGAATGAAGTGAGGACCAAGGAGGACAGAGGAACAACAGTAAATGAAGTTAGGACCAGGTTGGATAGAGGCATATCACTGAATTAAGTGAGGACCAAGGAGGACAAAGGCACAATGGTGAATGAAGTGAGGACCAAGGAGCACAGAGGAACAATGGTGAATGAAAGCAAGGCCAAGGAGGACCGAGATACAACAGTGAATGAAGTGAGGAACAAGGAGGCCAGAGACAAAACAGTGAATGAAGTGAGGAACAAGGAGGACCGAGGTACGGCAGTGAATGAAGTTAGGACCAAGGAAGACAGAGGCACAACATTGAATGAATTGAGGACCACGGAGGACCGAGGACATGGTGAATGAAGTGACAACCAAGGAGGAAAGAGGAACCACAGTGAATGAAGTGACAAGCAAGGAGAACAGAGGCACAATGCTGAATGAAGTGAGGCACAAGGAGGGCAGAGGAACAATGATGAATGAAGTGAGGACCAAGGAGGATTGAGGTACAACAGTGGATGAAGTTAGGATCAAGAAGGACAAAGGCACAACACCGAATGAATTGAGGACCATGGAGGATAGAGGCTCTAGGCTATATGAAGTGAAGACCAAAGAGAACAGATGCTATAGGGTGAATGAAGTGAGGATCAAGGAGGACAGAGACTCTAGGGTGAATGAGGTGAGGACCAAGGAGGACAGAGACTCTAGGGTGAATGGGGTGAAGACCAAGGAGGACAGATGCTCTAGGGTGAATGAAGTGAGGACCAAGGAGGACAGAGGCATTACAGTGAATGAAGTGAGGATCAAGGAGGACAGAGACTCTAGGGTTAATGGGTGAGGACAAAGGAGGACAGAGACTCTAGAGTGAATGAAGTGAGGACCAAGGAGGACAGAGGCACAACAGTGAATGAAGTGAGGATCAGGGAGGACAGAGACTCTAGGGTGAATGGGTGAGGACAAAGGAGGACGGAGGCTCTAGGGTGAATGAAGTGAGGACCAAGGAGGACACAGTGTTAGGGAGAATTCTCTAAAAAGGCTCATTTCCCTTGCCTATAGAAGCCCCCAGCAGCTTTGTTGGATTTGAAGGGTTCATTTTTTTCTCCTGCTAAGAGTGAGACTCTTTTTCCCACTCTAAGACATATTGCTGATGTGTGTTTTAGGCTATTTTTGTGCGTATGGTCTAGGGGGGGGGTTCTCACCCTCATAGGTATCATCTTCGTACATGTATGTTACACAGCACCCTCACTGCAGTAACACAGGGGTGTCATAGTGACCCCTAAACATAGAATCCATACCCTTGGACTGACTACTGTCTCCCAAGGCATGCAAAGTTACCATTGACTTTGCTAGTCAATAGTTATGAACAAACCAGTACAACCCATCTTACTATGGAGGTACTGGGAAGGGTTAATAGTTTTCCCCTGCTGTTCATTTTCGAAGGGGTACTGCCCAGTCCCTCTCTCCAAAGTTTCTGGCTGGTGGCAGTGGTTACTACCATAAATATTCGACCGCAAATATTTTCCTAGGGGATTTTCCCATTGTTCAAGGCTACCACTTTTACTGACAGCCTCTAACGTACCGCTGGGTTATTTTCATATTAACTTTAATCTGGTGTTTTTTTTTTGCCAGATCATTAATAATATTTCTTTCTCATGTCTCGCTCTGTAATCCAAGCCCAGGTCGGGGATCCTTTGTTTGTCCTTTTGGTGGGCTTCTGCACAGAAGCCCTCCTTTCGGCGCCACTGAGTCTGGGGTAGACAGGATGTGTGGAAGGGGGAGTAGGCACCTGGACAGGGTTACCTAGGCAACCCAAGTCACACTCTGCCCTGATAGGCTGGGAGGCTGATGTATCCCACCAGGATAGCCACCCTACTGCGTGAGTGACAGCTAGGCTGTATGAATGGGGGTTCTTCTGCATAAAAGCAGGGATCTGAGGACTGGAGAACAAGACGTTGCCACTGGACCTAAGAAATCTGAAGAGGAGAGAAGCCGAAGACATCTGCAATGACTGAACCACTGGTGAAGCCCTGCTGCAGATCCTCACCACTTTTCTCCAACGACAAGAGAAGATCTTCACCTGCAAGAGCCTTCTTCCCTTGAGCTGGTGGGGCCAACCAGTTCACCAATCACCTTCCAGGATCTGCCTTGGTCAAATCACCAGTGCCAAGCACTAGGAGACCAGATAGCAAGGCACCCGTCCACCACAACCGCGATTTAAAGGAGCGTACCTTCTATTCCGTTTTGGCATCACCGCGGCTGGCTTCATCCCTAGGCAGTGCAGTAACTAGAACCTTCCTCCATGAGGAGAGCCTCTCGTCCTCTGCTGGATCTCCCGAACTGCAGGAACTGCCAGGAACTACCGCCACTGCAGGAGCCTCATCCACCTTTGAGGTACATTGTTCCGCCAGGCCTCTGTTTCGTTGGGTATTGCTAAAGGTGTTTTAAATCCTTTACTTACCTTCTGGGATGGCCGCCCCTTTCGCCTAACATTGCCTTTTGACTTTCTGCACCCTCTTTTTGAACTGTTAAACAAATACTTGACTGCAGCTACTAGAACCGTTTGATCCTGGGCACTTTGCCTTGTACCATTGACTCTGGCACAGGCCTATTGACTCGGGCTAATTCTGTTACAACTGCCTTCTCTAGATTGCTTTTCACTGAGAAATGTGTTGGTGCACCTAAACTCTTATAACCACCTTTCCTTCCCTTTTATATATTGTTGAAGTGCCATTTTGCTCGGTTTTCACCTAAGTATTGCTTATGCTAAAGTACTACCTTGCCTAACTTGTTCACAATCTTATTGGGAAGTGTTGCTAGTGTGTTTAGGAGTATAACCCTGTATAACGTGTCCTTTCCCTCTCTCTGAAGAAATTGTTAGATAGCCATTTCTGCTTGGTTTACACTGTCCCGTTTTGCTCAGTTTTCACTCTTGCTCAAATTTGTCTACAATTTAATTAGGGAGTTGTGTATACTTTTCTTGACTGTTTTAACTTGCTTTAATAATAGTGATTTGTGTGTAGAACTGAGAGTGTGTAAAATAAATATATATATTATTTTTGATGCAAAGCTTTGGTCAGTGTTTCCTTGTTTCATAGTATTGTAGTCCTATTGTGTAAACTGAATACTGCTCATCTCCCTCTTGGAGATAAGTCTGGCTGCTCAGCCACAGCTACCAACTAAATCTGTGTGCTACAGACTGATACCAAAGGGGATGTATTGCATATACCTGTAGTCCTAATCTTCTGTAGTGCTCCCTAAGGGAACTGCATAGGATTCTGCCTAACACAGAGGCTCTAGGGTGAATGAAGTGAGGACCAAGGAGGACAGAGGCACACCAGTGAAGGTGTGAGGCTGTTACCTGAAAGCTTGCGTCTAAGGCCTACTCGGGTTGGCGCAGATGTGGCCTGGGTGCTAATGTACATTTACCCAATTAGAAGGGTTATCATTTCGAGTGAATTGTTGAGGAACGAGCATTGTGTGTGTGGGGGGATGTGCACTCTCCCTGCACTCACACTGAGGGTTCCGCCTGTCCTCACACTCTTTCTCCCCAAAACCGGGGAGGGGTTTTTACATTTAAAAAAACTCTCTTGGCAGAGGCCCCAATTCCGGGGCAGACGTCAGGTCACGTGAATGTGTGACGTGCTCTAACCACAGGCCACTGAAGAGCACATTTGCTCAAACTCCGCCAAGACAAAGCTTGGGGTACTTCTGCGAGGCGCTCATGATGAAGGGACTTCGCTCCTGTAGAAACCTTGGGCCCGCTTTGCTGAGTGTAAATTGAAGTTCAGAGGGGGCGAAGATGTCAGGGGATTGCATGTCTTATTCATGCCCCAATGCATTGTAGGATTTGTAGTCGTGAGCGTTCACTACATAGGATAAATGCTGGAAGAAAATCATGAGGGCTTTGCATGAAACCCAGGATTGACTCGCCCCCCTCTTCAGTTAAAATGTCAGTATAAAATGAGAAAGCCTTGAGACTCAGGTACAGTGGGGAGACATATAGCACCTCACCCAGACCTTCTAAATGGAATCGCCTAAATACCCCTGTAGGCAGATGGGGGTTGGGCATCTGGACCCCTCCCAGGGCAAACACTTCAAGTTGATTTCAAAAGCATCCAGCAACTGCGCCCTGGAGCCTAATGGCGCCACTGGGGTCTCATGCTATCTAATGGCGCCACTGGGGTCTCATGGTATCTAATGGTGCCACTGGGGTCTCATGGTATCTAATGGTGCCACTGGGTCTAATGGTGCCACTGGGATCTCATGGTATCTAATGGTGCCACTGGGGTCTCATGGTATCTAATGGTGCCACTGGGTCTAATGGTGCCACTGGGGTCTCATGGTATCTAATGGTGCCACTGGGTCTAATGGCGCCACTGGGGTCTCATGGTATCTAATGGTGCCACTGGGGTCTCATGGTATCTAATGGTGCCACTGGGTCTAATGGTGCCACTGGGGTCTCATGGTATCTAATGGTGCAACTTGGGTCTCATGGTGCCACTGGGGTCTCATGGTATCTAATGGTGCCACTGGGTCTAATGGCGCCACTGGGGTCTCATGGTATCTAATGCTGCCACTGGGGTCTCATGGTATCTAATGGTGCCACTGGGGTCTCATGCTATCTAATGGTGCTACTGGGTCTAATGGTGCCACTGGGGTCTCATGGTATCTAATGGTGCCACTGGGGTCTCATGGTATCTAATGGTGCCACTGGGTCTAATGGCGCCACTGGGGTCTCATGGTATCTAATGGTGCCACTGGGGTATCATGGTATCTAATGGTGCCACTGGGTCTAATGGTGCCACTGGGGTCTCATGGTATCTAATGCTGCCACTTGGGTCTCATGGTGCCACTGGGGTCTCATGGTATCTAATGGTGCCACTGGGTCTAATGGCGCCACTGGAGTCTCATGGTATCTAATGGTGCCACTGGGGTCTCATGGTGCCACTGGGGTCTCATGGTATCTAATGGTGCCACTGGGGTCTCATGGTATCTAATAGCGCCACTGGGGTCTCATGGTATCTAATGGTGCCACTGGGGTCTTATGGTATCTAATGGCGCCACTGGGGTCTCATGGTATCTATTGGTACCACTGGGGTCTTATGGTATCTAATGGTGCCACTGGGGTCTCATGGTATCTAATGGTGCCACTGGGTCTAATGGTGCCACTGGGGTCTCATGGTATCTAATGGTGCCACTTGGGTCTCATGGTGCCACTGGGGTCTCATGGTATCTAATGGTGCCACTGGGTCTAATGGCGCCACTGGGGTCTCATGGTATCTAATGGTGCCACTGGGGTCTCATGGTATCTAATGGTGCCACTGGGTCTAATGGTGCCACTGGGGTCTCATGGTATCTAATGGTGCCACTGGGGTCTCATGGTATCTAATGGTGCCACTGGGTCTAATGGTGCCACTGGGGTCTCATGGTATCTAATGGTGCCACTGGGGTCTCATGGTATCTAATAGCGCCACTGGGGTCTCATGGTATCTAATGGTGCCACTGGGGTCTTATGGTATCTAATGGTGCCACTGGGGTCTAATGGTGCCACTGTGGTCTCATGGTATCTAATGGCGCCACTGGGGTCTCATGGTATCTAATGGTGCCACTGGGTCTAATGGTGCCACTGGGGTCTCATGGTATCTAATGGCGCCACTGGGGTCTCATGGTATCTAATGGCGCCGCTGAGGTCTCATAGTGCCACTGGGGTCTCATGGTATCTAATGGCGCCACTGGGGTCTCATGGTATCTAATGGTGCCACTGGGTCTAATGGTGCCACTGGGGTCTCATGGTATCTAATGGCGCCACTGGGGTCTCATGGTATCAAATGGTGCCACTGGGGTCTCATGGTGCCACTGGGGTCTCATGTTATCTACTGGTGCCACTGGGGTCTCATGGTGCCACTGGGGTCTCATGGTATCTAATGGCGCCACTGGGGTCTCATGCTATCTAATGGCGCCGCTGGGGTCTCATGGTATCTAACGGCGCCGCTGGGGTCTCATGGTATCTAATGGCGCCACTGGGTCTAATGGTGCCACTGGGGTCTCATGGTATCTAATGGCGCCACTGGGGTCTCATGGTATCTAATGGTGCCACTGGGGTCTCATGGTATCTAATGGCGCCGCTGGGGTCTCATGGTATCTAATGGTGCCACTGGGGTCTTATGCTATCTAATGGCGCCGCTGGGGTCTCATGGTATCTAACGGCGCCGCTGGGGTCTCATGGTATCTAATGGCGCCACTGGGGTCTCATGGTATCTATTGGTACCACTGGGGTGTTATGGTATCTAATGGTGCCACTGGGGTCTCATGGTATCTAATGGTGCCACTGGGTCTAATGGTGCCACTGGGGTCTCATTGTATCTAATGGTGCCACTGGGGTCTCATGGTATCTAATAGCGCCACTGGGGTCTCATGGTATCTAATGGTGCCACTGGGGTCTTATGGTATCTAATGGTGCCACTGGGGTCTCATGGTATCTAATGGCGCCACTGGGGTCTCATGGTATCTATTGGTACCACTGGGGTGTTATGGTATCTAATGGTGCCACTGGGGTCTCATGGTATCTAATGGTGCCACTGGGTCTAATGGTGCCACTGGGGTCTCATGGTATCTAATGGTGCCACTGGGGTCTCATGGTATCTAATGGTGCCACTGGGGTCTCATGGTATCTATTGGTACCACTGGGGTCTTATGGTATCTAATGGTGCCACTGGGGTCTCATGGTATCTAATGGTGCCACTGGGTCTAATGGTGCCACTGGGGTCTCATGGTATCTAATGGTGCCACTTGGGTCTCATGGTGCCACTGGGGTCTCATTGTATCTAATGGTGCCACTGGGTCTAATGGTGCCACTGGGGTCTCATGGTATCTAATGGTGCCACTGGGGTTTCATGGTATCTAATGGTGCCACTGGGTCTAATGGTGCCACTGGGGTCTCATGGTATCTAATGGTGTCACTGGGGTCTCATGGTATCTAATGGTGCCACTGGGTCTAATGGTGCCACTGGGGTCTCATGGTATCTAATGGTGCCACTGGGGTCTCATGGTATCTAATAGCGCCACTGGGGTCTCATGGTATCTAATGGTGCCACTGGGGTCTTATGGTATCTAATGGTGCCACTGGGGTCTAATGGTGCCACTGTGGTGTCATGGTATCTAATGGCGCCACTGGGGTCTCATGGTATCTAATGGTGCCACTGGGTCTAATGGTGCCACTGGGGTCTCATGGTATCTAAAGGCGCCACTGGGGTCTCATGGTATCTAATGGCGCCACTGGGGTCTCATGGTATCTAATGGTGCCACTGGGGTCTCATGGTATCTAATGGTGCCACTGGGTCTAATGGTGCCACTGGGGTCTCATGGTATCTAATGGTGCAACTTGGGTCTCATGGTGCCACTGGGGTCTCATGGTATCTAATGGTGCCACTGGGTCTAATGGCGCCACTGGGGTCTCATGGTATCTAATGCTGCCACTGGGGTCTCATGGTATCTAATGGTGCCACTGGGGTCTCATGCTATCTAATGGTGCTACTGGGTCTAATGGTGCCACTGGGGTCTCATGGTATCTAATGGTGCCAATGGGGTCTCATGGTATCTAATGGTGCCACTGGGTCTAATGGCGCCACTGGGGTCTCATGGTATCTAATGGTGCCACTGGGGTATCATGGTATCTAATGGTGCCACTGGGTCTCATGGTGCCACTGGGGTCTCATGGTATCTAATGGTGCCACTGGGTCTAATGGCGCCACTGGAGTCTCATGGTATCTAATGGTGCCACTGGGGTCTCATGGTATCTAATGGTGCCACTGGGTCTAATGGTGCCACTGGGGTCTCATGGTATCTAATGGTGCCACTGGGGTCTCATGGTATCTAATAGCGCCACTGGGGTCTCATGGTATCTAATGGTGCCACTGGGGTCTTATGGTATCTAATGGCGCCACTGGGGTCTCATGGTATCTATTGGTACCACTGGGGTCTTATGGTATCTAATGGTGCCACTGGGGTCTCATGGTATCTAATGGTGCCACTGGGTCTAATGGTGCCACTGGGGTCTCATGGTATCTAATGGTGCCACTTGGGTCTCATGGTGCCACTGGGGTCTCATGGTATCTAATGGTGCCACTGGGTCTAATGGCGCCACTGGGGTCTCATGGTATCTAATGGTGCCACTGGGGTCTCATGGTATCTAATGGTGCCACTGGGTCTAATGGTGCCACTGGGGTCTCATGGTATCTAATGGTGCCACTGGGGTCTCATGGTATCTAATGGTGCCACTGGGTCTAATGGCGCCACTGGGGTCTCATGGTATCTAATGGTGCCACTGGGGTCTCATGGTATCTAATAGCGCCACTGGGGTCTCATGGTATCTAATGGTGCCACTGGGGTCTTATGGTATCTAATGGTGCCACTGTGGTCTCATGGTATCTAATGGCGCCACTGGGGTCTCATGGTATCTAATGGTGCCACTGGGTCTAATGGTGCCACTGGGGTCTCATGGTATCTAATGGCGCCACTGGGGTCTCATGGTATCTAATGGCGCCGCTGAGGTCTCATGGTGCCACTGGGGTCTCATGGTATCTAATGGCGCCACTGGGGTCTCATGGTATCTAATGGTGCCACTGGGTCTAATGGGGCCACTGGGGTCTCATGGTATCTAATAGCGCCACTGGGGTCTCATGGTATCTAATGGTGCCACTGTGGTCTTATGATATCTAATGGTGCCACTGTGGTCTCATGGTATCTAATGGCGCCACTGGGGTCTCATGGTATCTAATGGTGCCACTGGGGTCTAATGGTATCTAATAGCGCCACTGGGGTCTCATGGTATCTAATGATGCCACTGGGGTCTTACGGTATCTAATGGTGCCACTGTGGTCTCATGGTATCTAATGGCGCCACTGGGGTCTCATGGTATCTAATGGTGCCACTGGGTCTAATGGTGCCACTGGGGTCTCATGGTATCTAATGGCGCCACTGGGGTCTCATGGTATCTAATGGCGCCACTGGGGTCTCATGGTATCTAATGGTGCCACTGGGTCTAATGGTGCCACTGGGGTCTCATGGTATCTAATGGCGCCACTGGGGTCTCATGGTATCAAATGGTGCCACTGGGGTCTCATGGTATCTAATGGCGCCACTGGGGTCTCATGGTATCTAATGGTGCCACTGGGTCTAATGGTGCCACTGGGGTCTCATGGTATCTAATGGCGCCACTGGGGTCTCATGGTATCAAATGGTGCCACTGGGGTCTCATGGTGCCACTAGGGTCTCATGTTATCTACTCGTGCCACTGGGGTCTCATGGTGCCACTGGGGTCTCATGGTATCTAATGGCGCCACTGGGGTCTCATGCTATCTAATGGCGCCGCTGGGGTCTCATGGTATCTAACGGCACCGCTGGGGTCTCATGGTATCTAATGGCGCCACTGGGGTCTCATGGTATCTATTGGTACCACTGGGGTCTTATGGTATCTAATGGTGCCACTGGGGTCTCATGGTATCTAATGGTGCCACTTGGTCTAATGGTGCCACTGGGGTCTCATGGTATCTAATGGTGCCACTGGGTCTAATGGTGCCACTGGGGTCTCATGGTATCTAATGGCGCCACTGGGGTCTCATGGTATCTAATGGTGCCACTGGGATCTCATGGTATCTAATGGCGCCGCTGGGGTCTCATGGTATCTAATGGTGCCACTGGGGTCTTATGCTATCTAATGGCGCCGCTGGGGTCTCATGGTATCTAACGGCGCCGCTGGGGTCTCATGGTATCTAATGGCGCCACTGGGGTCTCATGGTATCTATTGGTACCACTGGGGTGTTATGGTATCTAATGGTGCCACTGGGGTCTCATGGTATCTAATGGTGCCACTGGGTCTAATGGTGCCACTGGGGTCTTATGGTATCTAATGGTGCCACTGGGGTCTCATGGTATCTAATGGCGCCACTGGGGTCTCATGGTATCTATTGGTACCACTGGGGTGTCATGGTATCTAATGGTGCCACTGGGGTCTCATGGTATCTAATGGTGCCACTGGGTCTAATGGTGCCACTGGGGTCTCATGGTATCTAATGGTGCCACTGGGGTCTCATGGTATCTAATGGTGCCACTGGGGTCTCATGGTATCTATTGGTACCACTGGGGTCTTATGGTATCTAATGGTGCCACTGGGGTCTCATGGTATCTAATGGTGCCACTGGGTCTAATGGTGCCACTGGGGTCTCATGGTATCTAATGGTGCCACTTGGGTCTCATGGTGCCACTGGGGTCTCATGGTATCTAATGGTGCCACTGGGTCTAATGGTGCCACTGGGGTCTCATGGTATCTAATGGTGCCACTGGGGTTTCATGGTATCTAATGGTGCCACTGGGTCTAGTGGTGCCACTGGGGTCTCATGGTATCTAATGGTGCCACTGGGGTCTCATGGTATCTAATGGTGCCACTGGGTCTAATGGTGCCACTGGGGTCTCATGGTATTTAATGGTGCCACTGGGGTCTCATGGTATCTAATAGCGCCACTGGGGTCTCATGGTATCTAATGGTGCCACTGGGGTCTTATGGTATCTAATGGTGCCACTGGGGTCTAATGGTGCCACTGTGGTGTCATGGTATCTAATGGCGCCACTGGGGTCTCATGGTATCTAATGGTGCCACTGGGTCTAATGGTGCCACTGGGGTCTCATGGTATCTAATGGTGCCACTGGGGTCTCATGGTATCTAATGGCGCCGCTGAGGTCTCATGGTGCCACTGGGGTCTCATGGTATCTAATGGCGCCACTGGGGTCTCATGGTATCTAATGGTGCCACTGGGTCTAATGGTGCCACTGGGGTCTCATGGTATCTAATGGCGCCACTGGGGTCTCATGGTATCAAATGGTGCCACTGGGGTCTCATGGTGCCACTGGGGTCTCATGTTATCTACTGGTGCCACTGGGGTCTCATGGTGCCACTGGGGTCTCATGGTATCTAATGGCGCCACTGGGGTCTCATGCTATCTAATGGCGCCGCTGGGGTCTCATGGTATCTAACGGCGCCGCTGGGGTCTCATGGTATCTAATGGCGCCACTGGGGTCTCATGGTATCTATTGGTACCACTGGGGTCTTATGGTATCTAATGGTGCCACTGGGGTCTCATGGTATCTAATGGTGCCACTGGGTCTAATGGTGCCACTGGGGTCTCATGGTATCTAATGGTGCCACTGGGTCTAATGGTGCCACTGGGTCTTATGGTGCCGCTGGGGTCTGATGGTATCTAATGGCGCCACTGGGGTCTCATGGTATCTAATGGTGCCACTGAGGCCTCATGGTATCTAATGGCGCCGCTGCGGTCTCATGGTATCTAATGGTGCCACTGGGGTCTTATGCTATCTAATGGCGCCGCTGGGGGTCTCATGGTATCTAATGGCGCAGCTGGGGTCTCATGGTATCTAATGGCGCCACTGGGGTCTCATGGTATCTATTGGTACCACTGGAGTATTATGGTATCTAATGGTGCCACTGGGGTCTCATGGTATCTAATGGTGCCACTGGGTCTAATGGTGCCACTGGGGTCTCATGGTATCTAATGGTGCCACTGGGGTCTCATGGTATCTAATAGCGCCACTGGGGTCTCATGGTATCTAATGGTGCCACTGGGGTCTTATGGTATCTAATGGTGCCACTGGGGTCTCATGGTATCTAATGGTGCCACTGGGTCTAATGGTGCCACTGGGGTCTCATGGTATCTAATGGTGCCACTGGGTCTAATGGTGCCACTGGGGTCTCATGGTATCTAATGGTGCCACTGGGGTCTCATGGTATCTAATGGTGTTACTGGAGTCTAATGGTGTTACTGGAATGTAATGGTGTTACTGGAGTCTAATGGTGTTACTGGAGTCTAATGGTGTTACTGGAATGTAATGGTGCTACTGGAGTCTAATGGTGTTACTGGAGTCTAATGATGCTACTGGAATTTAATGGTGTTACTGGAGTCTAATGGTGTTACTGGAATGTAATGGTGTTACTGGAATTTAATGGTGTTACTGGAGTCTAATGGTGTTACTGGAATTTAATGGTGTTACTGGAATGTAATGGTGTTACTGGAATTTAATGGTGTTACTGGAGTCTAACGGTACAATGGTGCTATTGAAGTCTCATGATGATACTGGAGTCTAATGGTGTTACTGGAATTTAATAGTGTTACTGGAGTCTAATGGTGTTACTGGAGTCTAATGGTGTTACTGGAGTCTAATGGTGTGACTGGATTTTATGGTGTTACTGGAATTTAATGGTGTTACTGGAATGTAATGGTGTTACTGAAGTCTAATGGTGTTACTGAAATTTAATGGTGTTACTGGAGTCTAATGGTGTTACTGGAGTCTAATGGTGTTACTGGAATTTAATGGTGTTACTGGAGTCTAATGGTGTTACTGGAGTCTAATGGTGTTACTGGAATTTAATGGTGTTACTAGAGTCTAATGGTGTTACTGGAGTCTAATGGTGTTACTGGAATTTAATGGTGTTACTGGAGTCTAATGGTGTTACTGGTGTCTAATGGTGTTACTGGAGTCTAATGGTGTTACTGGTGTCTAATGGTGCTACTGGAGTCTAATAGTGTTACTGGAATTTAATGGTGTTACTGGAGTCTAATGGTGTTACTGGAATTTAATGGTGTTACTGGAGTCCAATGGTGTTACTGGTGTCTAATGGTGCTACTGGAGTCTAATGGTGTTACTGGAGTCTAATGGTGTTACTGGAATTTAATGGTGTTACTGGAGTCTAATGGTGTTACTGGAGTCTAATGGTGTTACTGGAATTTAATGGTGTTACTAGAGTCTAATGGTGTTACTGGAGTCTAATGGTGTTACTGGAATTTAATGGTGTTACTGGAGTCTAATGGTGTTACTGGTGTCTAATGGTGTTACTGGAGTCTAATGGTGTTACTGGTGTCTGATGATGCTACAGGAGTCTAATGGTGTTACTGGAGTCTAATGGTGTTACTGGTGTCTAATGGTGCTACTGGAGTCTAATGGTGTTACTGGAATTTAATGGTGTTACTGGAGTCTAATGGTGTTACTGGAATGTAATGGTGTTACTGGAGTCCAATGGTGTTACTGGTGTCTAATGGATCTACTGGAGTCTAATGGTGTTACTGGAATCTAATGGTGTTACTGGAATTTAATGGTGTTACTGGAGTCTAATGGTGTTACTGGAGTCTAATGGTGTTACTGGAATTTAATGGTGTTGCTGGAGTCTAATGGTGTTACTGGAATTTAATGGTGTTACTGGAGTCTAAAGGTGTTACTGGTGTCTAATGGTGCTACTGGGGTGTAATGGTGCCACTGGGGTCTCTTGCTGTTAATGGAGTCGAATTGTGTTACTAGAGTTTAATTGTGTTACTGGTGTCTAATGGTGCTACTGGAATGTAATGGTGCTACTGGAATGTAATGGTGTTACTGGAGTCTAATGGTGTTACTGGAGTCTAATGGTGTTACTGGAATGTAATGGTGTTACTGGAGTCTAATGGTGTTACTGGAATTTAATGGTGTTACTGGAATGTAATGGTGTTACTGGAGTCTAATGGTGTTACTGGAGTCTAATGGTGTTACTGGAATGTAATGGTGTTACTGGAGTCTAATGGTGTTACTGGAGTCTAATGGTGTTACTGGAATGTAATGGTGTTACTGGAGTCTAATGGTGTTACTGGAATTTAATGGTGTTACTGGAGTCTAACGGTACAATGGTGCTATTGAAGTCTCATGCTGTTACTGGAGTCTACTTGTGTTACTGGAATTTAATGGTGTTACTGGAATTTAATGGTGTTACTGGATTGTAATGGTGTTACTGGAGTCTAATGGTGTTACTGGAATTTAATGGTGTTACTGGAGTCTAACGGTACAATGGTGCTATTGAAGTCTCATGCTGTTACTGGAGTCTAATGGTGTTACTGGAGTCTAATGGTGTTACTGTAATTTAATGGTGTTACTGGAGTCTAATGGTGTTACTGGAATGTAATGGTGTTACTGGAGTCTAATGGTGCCACTGGGGTCTCATGGTATCTAATGGTGCCCCTGGGGTCTCATGGTGCCACTTGGGTCTCATGGTATCTAATGGCGCCACTGGGGTCTCATGGTATCTAATGGCGCGACTGGGGTCTCATGGTATCTAATGGTGCCACTGGGGTCTCATGGTATCTAATGGCGCCACTGGGGTCTCATGGTATCTAATGGCGCCACTGGGGTCTAATGGTGCCACTGGGGTCTCTTTCTGTTAGTGGAGTCTAATGCTGTTACTGTAGTTTAATGGTGTTACTGGGGTCTAATGGTGCTACTTGGGTCTCTTTCTGTTACTGGAGTTTAATGCTGTTACTGGAGTTTAATGGTGCTACTGGTGTCTAATGAAGCCACTAAAATCTCACGATGTTAGTCGAGTCTAATGGTGTTACTGGAATTTAATGGTGTTACTGGAGTCTAATGGTATTACTGGAGTTTAATTCTATTAGTGGAGTCTAATGGTGTTACTGGAATTTAATGGTGCTACTGGAGTCTAATGGTGTTACTGGAATTTAATGGTGTTACTGGAGTCTAACGGTACAATGGTGCTATTGAAGTCTCATGCTGTTACTGGAATCTAATGGTGTTACTGGAATTTAATAGTCTTACTGGAGTCTAATGGTGTTACTGGAGTTTAATGCTGTTAGTGGAGTCTAATGGTGTTACTGGAATTTAATGGTGTTACTGGAGTCTAATGGTGTTACTGGAATGTAATGGTGTTATTGGAGTCTCATGGTGCAATGGTGCTATTGAAGTCTCATGCTGTTACTGGAGTCTAATGGTGTTACTGGAGTCTAATGGTGTTACTGGCGTCTAATAGTGTTACTGGAATGGAATGGTGTTACTGGAGTCTAATGGTGTTACTGGTGTCTAATGGTGTTACTGGTGTCTAATGGTGCTACTGGGATGTAATGGTGCTACTGCGGTCTCTTGCTGTTAGTGGAGTTTAATTGTGTTACTGGAGTTTAATTGTGTTACTGGAGTTTAATGGTGTTACTGGAGTCTAATGTTGTTACTGGAATTTAATGGTGTTACTGGAGTCTAATGGTGTTACTGGAGTCTAATGGTGTTACTGGAATTTAATGGTGTTACTAGAGTCTAATGGTATTACTGGAGTCTAATGGTGTTACTGGAATTTAATGGTGTTACTGGAGTCTAATGGTGTTACTGGTGTCTAATGGTGCTACTGGAGTCTAATGGTGTTACTGGAATTTAATGGTGTTACTGGAGTCTAATGGTGTTACTGGAATTTAATGGTGTTACTGGAGTCCAATTGTGTTGCTGGTGTCTAATGGTGCTACTGGAGTCTAATGGTGTTACTGAAGTCTAATGGTGTTACTGGAGTCTAATGCTGTTGCTGGAGTCTAATGGTGTTACTGGAATTTAATGGTGTTACTGGAGTCTAATGGTGTTACTGGAGTCTAATGGTGTTACTGGAATTTAATGGTGTTACTAGAGTCTAATGATGTTACTGGAGTCTAATGGTGTTACTGGAATTTAATGGCGTTACTGGAGTCTAATGCTGTTACTGGTGTCTAATGGTGCTACTGGAGTCTAATGGTGTTACTGGTGTCTAATGGTGCTACTGGAGTCTAATGGTGTTACTGGAATGTAATGGTGTTACTGGAGTCTAATGGTGTTACTGGAATGTAATGGTGTTACTGGAGTCCAATGGTGTTACTGGAGTCTAATGGTGTTACTGGAGTCTAATGGTGTTACTGGAATTTAATGGTGTTACTTGTGTCTAATGGTGCTACTGGGGTGTAATGGTGCCACTGGGGTCTCTTGCTGTTAGTGGAGTCGAATGGTGTTACTGGAGTCTAATGGTGTTACTGGAGTCTAATGGTGTTACTGGAATTTAATGGTGTTGCTGTAGTTAATGGTGTTACTGGAATTGAATGGTGTTACTTGTGTCTAATGGTGCTACTGGGGTGTAATGGTGCCACTGGGGTCTCTTGCTGTTAGTGGAGTCGAATTGTGTTACTGGAGTTTAATTGTGTTACTGGAGTTTAATTGTGTTACTAGAGTTTAATTGTGTTACTGGTGTCTAATGGTGCTACTGGCGTGTTGTGCGGCTTACTCGTTTTGTATGTATATTTAGCCGGTCGTTTTTTCCCATTGCACGTGTGTAGTCCAGTGTGCAGAACTCCACATGCCACCAAAGGCTGTCTTAGAAGCATGTCTTTACTGGATGACCTGAGCTGGAAGCCTGGTGCTTCTGGCAGGGATCCCAGACACCTTATAGACATTGAATCCATGGAACTGCACACATCAAATTCTACTCCTTACCTTAATTCTTACCATTCGTCCATTTGATTCAAATGAACTGACCCAAGACTACATTTCCCAGAATGCAACTAATGGAGAAACAGAAGCCCAGCACTGGGTGATAGTGTCGCCAGTGCCAAGGAGTTAGTCTTAATGATGAGGCGAAGAGAAGGGGCTAGATTCTGTGAGGCGTAAACCTAGAATGTGGCATTTAATCTGCACCAGGACAAGAAGTGCTTTGAGAACCGTACAAGTGCAGAGATATATAACACAGGAATTTTTCAAATTAAATAACATTCTTTTCTTCGCAGTTAATACCACCACCAGAACGATTACACAGAAGAAAAACATATTTACAACAGAGTAAAGTTCACAGAGTGTCATTTGTACATTCATCGGAGGAGCCGGCCCTGTTCCTTCTGAGCCAGAGCTGAGAGAAGGCCTGTCTTCCAGCCTTCTGGCCCTGTCCTCTGGCTCCGTCCTGCGGGCCTCTCCTCCGGGGCGGCCCTGTTGCAGAGCCGTGTGCAGCCGTGGTCCCTGTTCACAGTGCTTCACGTGCACCCACCCAGTGACCCAACATATGGTCCTCACACCTGGAGCGTGCGTGCAAGTGCTTCCCATGATCCCTCTGGCTCCTAGCTGGCTCTGTGGCTGTCCGCGCAGGCGCAGTTTAGTTCAGAGTCCCAGAGGGCAGTGCCCCTATGCGCTGGGCATGTGCTGCAGAGACGCGTGGCTCGTGGAAGGCTGGTACAGTCGGAGAGGTTTGCTGCTGTGGCTGGCGGTCTTGGCATCCTCTGCTGAAGAAAGAAGATGGCAGCCATTCAGAAGGGGGCTCAGTCAAGGGGTGCTGCAAGCAAAGCTACAAAGTATCCATCTAAACCAGGGCACCCCTAAAGGCCTGAGGAAGGCCGAAAAGAAAGCACTAGAAACAGGCAAGGCATGAGGGGAGGGGGCACACTGCCACCAATGCTAGTGATTCATGGGGGCAGGGCACTTCTCTGGATAGTCATCAGGTGGCCAGGCGTGCTCTTGCCCTCGATGAATGCACGATGACCCCGGTGACCTCTCGTGGATGCCCCCATCCACACTGCTGATTACCAGCCAAACCATGGGGAAAGAACATGACCTACATATATGTAAACTCTACAATGTTCTCATTCACTCTCCCAAGAGTAGGCAATGGCCGATGGCCCACCATTACGTGTGGCGCGCGCAACTGACGGGCCGCTCGCGGGCCTTTGAATTAGGCGAGAGTGCAGGGCGGGCAAGGAGTGTTTGGTAAGTAGTTACTGGCAGTTGAGCATTGAGTATTAGGGTTAGCAGAGATTGCGACATTACAGGAGACAGTTGGTCATGCAGAGGGTGTGAGAGAGAGAGAGAGAGAGAGAGAGAGAGTTTATCTGAGAAAATTGGGTTAGAAGAGACCTTTGCGTTACCAGAGAGTTTTCAGTTAACAGAGAGAATTGTGTTAGCAGTGAACTGTCTAAAAACACACTTGTGCTGGTTCTAGACGATGTACACACGAAGTCTGTGAAAGGGTGGCCTGGTCTACAGCAACAGCAGGAGAGTTACAAAATGGCCGGTCCCTCGGAAAGTCAGGTGGGACTGGGGCTGGGACTGGGGCGAGGCTGTCTCCCCCAGCCCTGCCAGCCTTCCAGGGGCACTCATCTCACGAAAGCTGCCCACAGGCCCACGTTGCCCTGAGGCAGCACACCACTTCTGTTGTGAGTACAGAACAGGCATGGGGGAGGGACGGCCGAGCGGGGCCAGTCCGTCGGTGGGGGGTTGTGGAGCGGCTTGCCTGGTGAGAAAGTGGAATAAAGCCTCTGGTGGGAGGAATGGCCAGGGAGCTGTCAGTGTGATGGGGGCGGCCTGTCCCCGCCGCTGAGCGTCGGTAAACAGCAGCAGGGCCGCTGTTTTGTCCCCTTGGTTGGTTAGAGGGTGTGACGGGCCTTCTTGTATTTGCTTTTCTTCTCTGTTGATTTTCCAGAAATTTAACATCTACTCACACACATTTGAAAAGTTCATGTTGTCCCCGAATAAATATATAATGGGCTTGTTTTTGTGTTTGTTTAGACTTGTGATTAATGAGCTGTCGTGGGCTAAGATTCCCAGCTGCCCTGGGAACGAGGGACGGGCCTCACAGAAGGAGCCGGAAGACACCTGCTTGGGAGGAGGGCCAGGAGGCCTGCCAGATCCTTGCCAGGCCTGGCCGCAGGTAACCAAGCAGCCTGGCCTGCCAGCTCCCTGGCATGGAGAGAGTGCCAGGCCACAGGTAAGGAAGCAGCCTGGATGCCAGCTCCCTGGCATGGCATGGAGAGGGTGCCTGTGCCCGGCCACAGGTAAAGAAGCAGTCTAGCCTGCCAGCTCGCTGGCATGGCATGGAGAGGGTGCCCGTGCCCGGCCACAGGTGAGGAAGCAGCCTGGTCTGCCAGCTCCCTGGCATGGCATGGAGAGAGTGCCTGTGCCCGGCCAAAGGTAAGGAATCATCCCGGCCTGCCAGCTTCCTGGCATGGCATGGAGAGAGTGCCCGGCACCAAACAGCCTGGCCTGCCAGCTCCCTGGCATCGCATGGAGAGAATACCCATGCCCAGCCGCGGGTAAGGAAGCAGCCTGGCCTGCCAGCTCCCTGGCATGGCATGGAGATAGTGCCTGTGCCCGGCCACAGGTAAGGAATCATCCCGGCCTGCCAGCTTCCTGGCATGGCATGGAGAGAGTGCCCGGCACCAAGCAGCCTAGCCTGCCAGCTCCCTGGCATCGCATGGAGAGAGTACCCATGCCCAGCCGCGGGTAAGGAAGCAGCCTGGCCTGCCAGCTCCCTGGCATGGCATGGAGAGAGTGCCCGTGCCCGACCAAGGGTAAGAAAGCAGCCTGGCCTGCCAGCTCCCTGGCATGGCATGGAGACAGTGCCCGTGCCCGGCCACGGGTAACCAAGCAGCCTGGCCTGCCAGCTCCCTGGCATGGAGAGGGAGCCCGTGCCCGGCACCAAGCAGCCTGGCCTACCAGCTCCCTGGCATCGCATAGAGAGAGTGCCCGTGCCCAGCCGCAGGTATGGAAGCAGCAGGGCCTGCCAGCTCCCTGGCATGGCATGGAGAGATTGCCCGTGCCCGGCCACGGGTAACCCAGCAGCCTGGCGTGCCAGCTCCCCGGCATGGCATGGAGAGGGTGCCCTTGCCCGGCCACAGGTAAGGAAGAAGTCTGGCCTGTCATCGCCCTGGCAGGGTCTGGAGAGAGTGCCTGTGCCCAGCCACAGGTAAGGAAGCAGCCTGGCCTGCAGCTCCCTGGCATGGCAAGGGGAGAGTGTCTGTGCACGGCCACGGGTAAGGAAGCAGCCTGGCCTGCAGCTCCCTGGCATGGCATTGAGAGGGTGCCTGTGCCCGGCCACAGGTAAAGAAGCAGTCTGGCCTGCCAGCTCGCTGGCATGGCATGGAGAGGGTGCCCGTGCCCGGCCACAGGTGAGGAAGCAGCCTGGTCTGCCAGCTCCCTGGCATGGCATGGAGAGAGTGCCTGTGCCCGGCCACTGGTAAGGAAGCAGCCTGACCTGCAGCTCCCTGGGATGGCATGGAGAGAATGCCCGTGCCCGACCACAGCTAAGGAAGCAGCCAGGCCTCCCAGCTCCCTGGCATGGAGAGTGTGCCCGTGTCCGGCCATAGGTAAGGAAGCAGCCTGGCCTGCAGCTCCCTGGCATGGCATGGAGAGAATGCCCGTTCCCGGCCACAGGTAAGGAAGCAGCCAGGCCTGCCAGCTCCCTGGCATGGCATGGAGAGAGGGCCTGTGCCCAGCCACAGGTAAGGAAGCAGCCTGGCCTGCAGCTCCCTGGCATGGCATGGAGAGAATGCTCGTTCCCGACCACAGGTGAGGAAGCAGCCTGGCCTGCAGCTCCCTGGCATGGCATGGAGTGAATGCCCGTACCCGGCCACAGGTAAGGAAGCAGCCAGGCCTGCCAGCTCCCTGGCATGGCATGGAGAGAGTGCCCGTGCCCAGCCAAAGGTAAGGAAGCAGCCTGGCCTGCCAGCTCCTTGCTCCTACCAGCAGTCCCAGACCCTGCCTTGTCGATTCTCTTCCCCTCACTCCAATAAGCAGAAGGCGGGTTGCTCTTAGTACACTGCCACACACAGGCCTCCTTAAGTCCCAAACATCTAGTGCCCTCTACAGGGGCAGTGCGGGCAGATCATGTGCTCTACCACTGGCAGTTGCGTGCTTATGCTACGAATGCCAACCTTCCTAAAAGTCTACACAATCACCTCACGTGAGGCCCATCGAACATATACCACGGCAGCACTACTCCGTGAGGTGCACCACACAAGGGTGTGGCCACAGCACAAGCATGCTGCTGCGCGGCAAATCCCCAGCTTTGCAACTGGTACTAAGTGTTTACCGTGCAGAGCGCCATCATGGTGCTATCATTAGGCCATTACCTTCCAAAGTCAAGAGCACAGAATCCTCTGGACTAACCCCATGCAGAGACACGCCTCACCAAGTCAGCATTGGAGATCACTACACAAGGCATCTGGCACGGTGCCAGATCTACCACATTCTCTCCCAAAGGGGGACCTATGGACAAGTGGCAGTGAGTGAGTCTGGGAAGAGGGTGGGGGAAGATGCAGGAAGATCTAGAAGTTCACAAGTGCCCGGCTTCCACTGGATGGCCCATGGGTAAGACCGCTGCTCGGATGGATAGGGACACGGAGAGACCTGGCAGAGTTTGGCCGATGCCCTTGTACGCAGCCGCTTCTCACCTAGAATGCCAGGCCACTGTTGGTGGCAAGTCTTGGGGACAAGTGGATTGTCTTAAAGTCTTGTTTCAGCGAGCGAAGACGGACATGGCTACGCTACCTTCTCTCGCCGCGTGCATGCCTTTGAAGGCTAGCGACGCCGTGATGTCGCAGCTGTGGGGCGTGAGGGTGCCGCTGCCCCCATGCTGCCAGCCGTGGCCGGTGACGTAACCAGAAGAGGCTGCTGCGCTGTACGTCATGTACGGTGAAACTGGTGATGTTGTTGGATACGCTCCCATCCCTGGTGCTGCCACAAAACTGCTGACCGCCGAGAGAGCATGCGCCTAAAAGGGAAAAAAAGAGGAGAAATTACAACGCAATACTTTGTATCAATAGTACATTTACCTGTAAGTATCATGTTCTTTCTAAGCATTCCCCCAACCTCTGCTAACCCCAAATTGCTTGTAGAGAGCTCCGTACCTACCTAGGCCTGCGCTTTATATGAACACAAATACAAAAATTGTTTCTAAAATATGCTACGACTGCCAGATTCAATGACATGGAACCAAACTCAGAAGGGAGAAAGGTTGTGGGATGTGTACACCTTACCCGATGGACGGGGTAGGTAAATCCAACTAGGAATCTCACTGACTAGTGATTATCCAAACACACTTGGCTACTCAGAAGAATTAAACGTACACAATCATTGAATAGACATAGAAAATGGACGGGATTGCTAACCGCCACATCAGAACATGCCATGGATTCAAAGCTCGAGCAGAGTCCTGAAGCACCCACTCGCAATGTGCGTGCTTGCCCCAGCAGGGTTAAGGTGCCTTATGATTTGTACACGGCGCACACATTTCAGCGGCCATCTTGGATTGGACCAGGATGACTGCACGTGCCAGACGCTTTCCAAAAAGCAAAACATTGGACGGCCGAAATGGTGTCCAGGCTACTGGCATAGTTTCTAGTTGTCTTTAACATCCTATCTGAACAAGAAAGACATCATTATGTATTTTGAAAAAGGTTAGAATGCTGTAAAAATCACCCGAAGGCTTTACAAAAAAAAATTGATAAATGTAAAACGCAAATTAAATTAGACAATATCGTCAACACTCAGATATATAAAAAAAAAATTGCACCCATATTGTCACTGTGGGTGCCATTATCTACTAGACGTCCGGGGCGCACAGTGTCAATGGCTGCGGTTCAACACTTTGTCATATTAAAGTGCGTCAGTGCTCTGCGGGTTCAAGAGAAGCAGTCGTGTTTCTGAGTGTGAGTCACTCCACAGAGGACCCACTGGGCCAGGCCAGCAGCAAGTAATTCATACAATTCTTTTTGTTTTGTGTTGTTCCAGTACAATTCCCTGAATTCAAAGTGATGTGGTCGGAAGGACCAGGATTGGCTGAAGGGGTCATGCATGACATTGGGGCATTTGGAAGCTATGTGGCTGGTATGTGATGGGGTTCTTGTGTGACACAGGCACCGTGAGACAGCTCTGACTTTTCAACCGATAATGTTGGCTACGAGTTTGGCCACTTCCTCTAATAACCTCCAAAAATGACCCACAGTGCCCCCACATAGCTCTGCCCTCTCCTTGGCTCCAGAGGTGATGACCTAATGCTTGGGTAACACCTCACCTCCAACCCTCATTGTACATTTTTGGTTTTATTAATTAGCAATGTCTAGATCCACCATTTCATTAAACTTAAATACGTGCATTCAGGGGTTCTTTTAATTCCTTGTTTTGTCTACTTCTTTGCACGTCACACTGTATCTTCAGAACAGACGGTGCATCAGTGACTTAAGGGTGGTGTGCACAGAACGGGAAACGCCACCATATTCAGCCCTACTCACAAGAGAGGGGCGTCCCTTTGTGAGCATCCGACTGATGGACCACGAAATCATCAAACCGTTATAAATGGCCGAAAACGAATCAGCTCGACTAAGACTGGGCGTAAAAAGTAGTAGTGTCATTACCCCAGCAGAAGAACTGCTCGATTATTCACCAAACCCCTCATCCAACCAAACTCCACAGCACATTCTCCAAAGATGACAATCAACCCAATCCTTCTGTACATCTAACCAAAGTTTACACCAAATCTCAACTAGACAATCACTGAAACTCCCCAAAGACATCACCCAAGGCTACCCTTCTGCACATCAACCAAATCTCAACTATGCAATCACTGAAACTCCCCAAAGACATCACCTAAGACCACCCTAATGTACATCAACCAAATCTCAACTATACAATCACTGAAACTCCCTAAAGACATCACCTAAGACCACCCTAATGTACATCAACCAAATCTCAACTAGACAATCACTGAAACTCCCGAAAGACATCACCCAAGGCCACCCTACTGCACATCAACCAAATCTCAACTAGACAATCACTGAAACTCCCGAAAGACATCACCCAAGGCCACCCTACTGTGCATCAACCAAATCTCAACTAGACAATCACTGAAACTCCCCAAAGACATCACCCAAGGGAACCCTACTGCACATCAACCAAATCTCAACTAGACAATCACAGAAACTCCCCAAAGACATCACCCAAGGGAACCCTACTGCACATCAACCAAATTTCAACTATGCAATCACTGAAACTCCCCAAAGACATCACCCAAGGCCACCCTACTGCGCATCAACCAAATCTCAACTAGACAATCACTGAAACTCCCCAAAGACATCACCCAAGGCTACCCTACTGTGCATCAACCAAATCTCAACTAGACAATCACAGAAACTCCCCAAAGACATCACCCAAGGCCACCCTACTGCACATCAACCAAATCTCAACTAGACAATCACAGAAACTCCCCAAAGACATCACCCAAGGGAACCCTACTGCACATCAACCAAATCTCAACTAGACAACCACTGAAACTCCCCAATGACATCACCCAAGGCCACCCTACTGCGCATCAACCAAATCTCAACTAGACAATCACAGAAACTCCCCAAAGACATCACCCAAGGCCACCCTACTGCGCATCAACCAAGTCTCAACTAGACAATCACTGAAACTCCCGAAAGACATCACCCAAGGCTACCCTACTGCACATCAACCAAATCTCAACTAGACAATCACAGAAACTCCCCAAAGACATCACCCAAGGGAACCCTACTGCACATCAACCAAATCTCAACTAGACAATCACAGAAACTCCCCAAAGACATCACCCAAGGCCACCCTACTGCACATCAACCAAATCTCAACTAGACAATCACAGAAACTCCCCAAAGACATCACCCAAGGGAACCCTACTGCACATCAACCAAATCTCAACTAGACAACCACTGAAACTCCCCAATGACACCACCCAAGGCCACCCTACTGCACATCAACCAAATCTCAACTAGACAATCACAGAAACTCCCCAAAGACATCACCCAAGGCCACCCTACTGCACATCAACCAAATCTCAACTAGACAATCACAGAAACTCCCCAAAGACATCACCCAAGGGAACCCTACTGCGCATCAACCAAATCTCAACTAGACAACCACTGAAACTCCCCAATGACATCACCCAAGGCCACCCTACTGCGCATCAACCAAATCTCAACTAGACAACCACTGAAACTCCCCAATGACATCACCCAAGGACACCCTACTGCGCATCAACCAAATCTCAACTAGACAATCACAGAAACTCCCCAAAGACATCACCCAAGGCCACCCTACTGCGCATCAACCAAGTCTCAACTAGACAATCACTGAAACTCCCGAAAGACATCACCCAAGGCTACCCTACTGTGCATCAACCAAGTCTCAACTAGCCAATCACAGAAACTCCCCAAAGAGATCCCCCAAGGCTACCCTACTGTGCATCAACCAAGTCTCAACTAGACAATCACTGAAACTCCCGAAAGACATCACCCAAGGCTACCCTACTGTGCATCAACCAAGTCTCAACTAGCCAATCACAGAAACTCCCCAAAGACATCACCCAAGGCCACCCTTCTGCACATCAACCAAATCTCAACTATACAATCACTGAAACTCCCTAAAGCCATCACCTAAGACCACCCTAATGTACATCAACCAAATCTCAACTAGACAATCACTGAAACTCCCGAAAGACATCACCTAAGACCACCCTAATGTACATCAACCAAATCTCAACTATACAATCACTGAAACTCCCTAAAGACATCACCTAAGACCACCCTAATGTACATCAACCAAATCTCAACTATACAATCACTGAAACTCCCTAAAGACATCACCTAAGACCACCCTAATGTACATCAACCAAATCTCAACTATACAATCACTGAAACTCCCTAAAGACATCACCTAAGACCACCCTAATGTACATCAACCAAATCTCAACTATACAATCACTGAAACTCCCTAAAGACATCACCTAAGACCACCCTAATGTACATCAACCAAATCTCAACTATACAATCACTGAAACTCCCTAAAGACATCACCTAAGACCACCCTAATGTACATCAACCAAATCTCAACTATACAATCACTGAAACTCCCTAAAGACATCACCTAAGACCACCCTAATGTACATCAACCAAATCTCAACTATACAATCACTGAAACTCCCTAAAGACATCACCCAAGGCCACCCTACTGCACATCAACCAAATCTCAACTAGACAACCACTGAAACGCCTCCTCCAGACGAACTCTACTGCACAGTCCCCAAAGACATCACCCAAGGGAACCCTACTGTACATCAACCAAATCTCAACTATACAACCACTGAAATGCCTTCTCCGGGCAAACTCTACTGCGCAGTCCCCAAAGACATCATCCAAGGGAACCCTACTGCACATCAACCAAATCTCAACTAGACAACCACTGAAACGCCTCCTCCAGACGAACTCTACTGCACAGTCCCCATTTGTTATGTTATGTTATTTGGCATTTATATAGCGCTCTAAATATCATTGGTATGACCTCTAAGCGCTGATAGGTTGAACGCCCTCGGGGACCTTAGTCCAGGTCAGTTGAGAGAGTAAGGTGTCATAGGGTGCTTGGGTGCACCAGGTATGTGTGCAGCTGATGCAACTGCCTGATGGTAGCTGCATCCTAGCGTTAGGTGTGGTGGTGATGATATCAGTTGAATGCGTGCAGTCTGCAGGATGGACACCAAGGCTGGGTTCTGGCTGCATTAGGCCTGTAGGAAGCTTATTTGTGCAGCGAGGCCGGTTTGTCATGGGATGTAGCTGCGTTTTATTAGAGTGATGAGCTGTTCATGGGGTAATGTTTGTATATGAGCAGCTGGGCCAAAATTGTTTGAGGGGTGTAGCTGCACTCTAGTTGTCTGGTGGTGTAGAGTAGAGAGTAAGCATAGTGACATGGGAGGTGAGAGTTTGGGTGGAGTTAAGATCTGAGTAGTTTGCTCTTCTGGATTTCAAGCATGTGTTTGCTTAGTAGTGACTTAATAAGCGTATTCAGTGGCGTCAATGCTAGGGTTCTCATTGAGCATTAGTCATCGGGTTGCAAGGTTCATTCGCTTCAGATGGTCGTGGTCTGCATTACGGAAAGAGCCATGTTTTTAGAGCTTTGCGGAACGTCAATTAGTGTAGGACTATTTAGGTCTTGGGATTCAGCCAGAGACAGCGGCCCCAAATCCATGCTCTGCGCTGGGGGGGGGGGGTAGAGAAAGCATCCACGATGGCATGGAGTAGGAGGGGAGACCAGCACATTTCTGCCATGACCAACCCCTCCAATCAGAATGTAGCACACAACACTGCTAATGATGGGCCATTAGTCACAGAGGGGTTTTGTGTCTGCATACAGATGGGAGGGGAGGTGCGTTGGGGTGTGGGTAGTTGGTGTGCATTGTAGGCACTTTGCCTCTCTGCAAGTGTGCATGTGTCGTCTTTGACATAAGACTTAACACTCTCTTACTCGCTTTGATACAGGTCACATCTGCAGGAAAAGCAAACTGTAACTTCCTCTGGTCACCCCGGCAAGGGGTCACAAGAAGAAGTTACAGTCCTCAGCCACGACCCGGTCCTCAGCCACAACCTCCTTTATTTATTTATTTATGCAATGTTTGTCAGATACATGAACCTGGATTATTTATTTATTTATGCAATGTTTGTCGGATACCTGTATCCGACAAACATTGCCTGAATAAATAAATATACAGGTATCCGACAAACATTGCATGAATAAATAAATACCCCTATTAACATTGAAAATATCCTACATGATGCAGCCACCCAACTGCTTTCAGAGGAGAGCTGCATGCAGGAGCTGTGCCGGGTGTGGTTCAAGTAAAAGAAAATGGTGCTTATGGCGAACAGAAATCAGCAGATTTTAAGAATGAGTTTGCAGGACAATCCCAGGGTTTCCTCACAGGTGATCTGCCCTTTCACCATTAGCTAGCGTCGTTGCTCTTCTTAATGATTCTTGCACAGTCCTCCTCTGCGTGAGCTCAGATCGCAGTGCAGACTAACATTGCTGTTGCTAGTTTATGTGCACAGAAGCCTGGCACGGATCATCACCAGGGTTTGCCCACAGGTGATCTGCTCTTTCACCATTAGCTCGAGTCATGGCTCTTCTTAATGCTTCTTGCACAGTCCTCCTCTGCATAAGCTCAGATCGCGGTGCAGACTAACATTGCTGTTGCTAGTTTAGGTGCAAAGATTCCTGGCACGAATCCTCACCGGGATTTGCCCACAGGTGATCTGCTCTTTCACCATTAGCTCGAGTCATGGCTCTTCT
The DNA here is from genome assembly GCF_040938575.1 of Ambystoma mexicanum. Lineage (NCBI taxonomy): Eukaryota > Metazoa > Chordata > Amphibia > Caudata > Ambystomatidae > Ambystoma > Ambystoma mexicanum. The sequence goes on from NC_090940.1 coordinate 17,402,760, forward strand.
TAATGCTTCTTGCACAGTCCTCCTCTGCGTGAGCTCAGATCGCGGTGCAGACTAACATTGCTGTTGCTAGTTTAGGTGCACAGATGCCTGGCACGGATCATCACCAGGGTTTGCCCACAGGTGATCTGCTCTTTCACCATTAGCTAGAGTCATGGCTCTTCTTAATGCTTCTTGCACAGTCCTCCTCTGCGTGAGCTCAGATCGCGGTGCAGACTAACATTGCTGTTGCTAGTTTATGTGCACAGATGCCTGGCACGGATCTTCACCAGGGTTTGCCCACAGGTGATCTGCTCTTTCACCATTAGCTAGAGTCATGGCTCTTCTTAATGCTTCTTGCACAGTCCTCCTCTGCGTGAGCTCAGATCGCGGTGCAGACTAACATTGCTGCTGCTAGTTTAGGTGCACAGATGCCTGGCACGGATCATCACCAGGGTTTGCCCACAGGTGATCTGCTCTTTCACCATTAGCTAGAGTCATGGCTCTTCTTAATGCTTCTTGCACAGTCCTCCTCTGCGTGAGCTCAGATCGCGGTGCAGACTAACATTGCTGCTGCTAGTTTATGTGCACAGATGCCTGGCACGGATCATCACCAGGGTTTGCCCACAGGTGATCTGCTCTTTCACCATTAGCTAGAGTCATGGCTCTTCTTAATGCTTCTTGCACAGTCCTCCTCTGCGTGAGTTCAGATCGCGGTGCAGACTAACATTGCTGTTGCTAGTTTAGGTGCACAGATGCCTGGCACGGATCATCACCAGGGTTTGCCCACAGGTGATCTGCTCTTTCACCATTAGCTAGAGTCATGGCTCTTCTTAATGCTTCTTGCACAGTCCTCCTCTGCGTGAGCTCAGATCGCGGTGCAGACTAACATTGCTGCTGCTAGTTTATGTGCACAGATGCCTGGCACGGATCATCACCAGGGTTTGCCCACAGGTGATCTGCTCTTTCACCATTAGCTATAGTCATGGCTCTTCTTAATGCTTCTTGCACAGTCCTCCTCTGCGTGAGCTCAGATCGCGGTGCAGACTAACATTGCTGTTGCTAGTTTATGTGCACAGATGCCTGGCACGGATCATCACCAGGGTTTGCCCACAGGTGATCTGCTCTTTCACCATTAGCTAGAGTCATGGCTCTTCTTAATGCTTCTTGCACAGTCCTCCTCTGGGTGAGCTCAGATCGCGGTGCAGACTGACATTGCTGCTGCTAGTTTATGTGCACAGATGCCTGGCACGGATCATCACCAGGGTTTGCCCACAGGTGATTTGCTCTTTCACCATTAGCTAGAGTCATGGCTCTTCTTAATGCTTCTTGCACAGTCCTCCTCTGCGTGAGCTCAGATCGCGGTGCAGACTAACATTGCTGTTGCTAGTTTAGGTGCACAGATGCCTGGCACGGATCATCACCAGGGTTTGCCCACAGGTGATCTGCTCTTTCACCATTAGCTAGAGTCATGGCTCTTCTTAATGCTTCTTGCACAGTCCTCCTCTGCGTGAGCTCAGATCGCGGTGCAGACTAACATTGCTGCTGCTAGTTTATGTGCACAGATGCCTGGCACGGATCTTCACCAGGGTTTGCCCACAGGTGATCTGCTCTTTCACCATTAGCTAGAGTCATGGCTCTTCTTAATGCTTCTTGCACAGTCCTCCTCTGCGTGAGCTCAGATCGCGGTGCAGACTAACATTGCTGCTGCTAGTTTATGTGCACAGATGCCTGGCACGGATCATCACCGGGATTTGCCCACAGGTGATCTGCTCTTTCACCATTAGCTAGAGTCATGGCTCTTCTTAATGCTTCTTGCACAGTCCTCCTCTGCGTGAGCTCAGATCGCGGCGCAGACTAACATTGCTGTTGCTAGTTTAGGTGCACAGATGCCTGGCACGGATCATCACCAGGGTTTGCCCACAGGTGATCTGCTCTTTCACCATTAGCTAGAGTCATGGCTCTTCTTAATGCTTCTTGCACAGTCCTCCTCTGCGTGAGCTCAGATCGCGGCGCAGACTAACATTGCTGTTGCTAGTTTATGTGCACAGATGCCTGGCACGGATCATCACCAGGGTTTGCCCACAGGTGATCTGCTCTTTCACCATTAGCTAGAGTCATGGCTCTTCTTAATGCTTCTTGCACAGTCCTCCTCTGTGTGAGCTCAGATCGCGGTGCAGACTAACATTGCTGCTGCTAGTTTAGGTGCACAGATGCCTGGCACGGATCCTCACCGGGATTTGCCCACAGGTGATCTGCTCTTTCACCATTAGCTCGAGTCATGGCTCTTCTTAATGCTTCTTGCACAGTCCTCCTCTGCGTGAGCTCAGATCGCGGTGCAGACTAACATTGCTGTTGCTAGTTTAGGTGCACAGATGCCTGGCACGGATCATCACCAGGGTTTCCTCACAGGTGATCTGCTCTTTCACCATTAGCTAGAGTCATGGCTCTTCTTAATGCTTCTTGCACAGTCCTCCTCTGCGTGAGCTCAGATCGCGGTGCAGACTAACATTGCTATTGCTAGTTTAGGTGCACAGATGCCTGGCACGGATCATCACCAGGGTTTGCCCACAGGTGATCTGCTCTTTCACCATTAGCTAGAGTCATGGCTCTTCTTAATGCTTCTTGCACAGTCCTCCTCTGCGTGAGCTCAGATCGCGGTGCAGACTAACATTGCTGCTGCTAGTTTATGTGCACAGATGCCTGGCACGGATCTTCACCAGGGTTTGCCCACAGGTGATCTGCTCTTTCACCATTAGCTAGAGTCATGGCTCTTCTTAATGCTTCTTGCACAGTCCTCCTCTGCGTGAGCTCAGATCGCGGTGCAGACTAACATTGCTGTTGCTAGTTTAGGTGCACATATGCCTGGCACGGATCTTCACCAGGGTTTGCCCACAGGTGATCTGCTCTTTCACCATTAGCTAGAGTCATGGCTCTTCTTAATGCTTCTTGCACAGTCCTCCTCTGCGTGAGCTCAGATCGCGGTGCAGACTAACATTGCTGCTGCTAGTTTATGTGCACAGATGCCTGGCACGGATCATCACCGGGATTTGCCCACAGGTGATCTGCTCTTTCACCATTAGCTAGAGTCATGGCTCTTCTTAATGCTTCTTGCACAGTCCTCCTCTGCGTGAGCTCAGATCGCGGCGCAGACTAACATTGCTGTTGCTAGTTTAGGTGCACAGATGCCTGGCACGGATCTTCACCAGGGTTTGCCCACAGGTGATCTGCTCTTTCACCATTAGCTAGAGTCATGGCTCTTCTTAATGCTTCTTGCACAGTCCTCCTCTGCGTGAGCTCAGATCGCGGTGCAGACTAACATTGCTGTTGCTAGTTTAGGTGCACAGATGCCTGGCACGGATCATCACCAGGGTTTGCCCACAGGTGATCTGCTCTTTCACCATTAGCTAGAGTCATGGCTCTTCTTAATGCTTCTTGCACAGTCCTCCTCTGCGTGAGCTCAGATCGCGGTGCAGACTAACATTGCTGTTGCTAGTTTAGGTGCACAGATGCCTGGCACGGATCATCACCAGGGTTTGCCCACAGGTGATCTGCTCTTTCACCATTAGCTAGAGTCATGGCTCTTCTTAATGCTTCTTGCACAGTCCTCCTCTGCGTGAGCTCAGATCGCGGTGCAGACTAACATTGCTGTTGCTAGTTTATGTGCACAGATGCCTGGCACGGATCATCACCAGGGTTTGCCCACAGGTGATCTGCTCTTTCACCATTAGCTAGAGTCATGGCTCTTCTTAATGCTTCTTGCACAGTCCTCCTCTGGGTGAGCTCAGATCGCGGTGCAGACTAACATTGCTGCTGCTAGTTTATGTGCACAGATGCCTGGCACGGATCATCACCAGGGTTTGCCCACAGGTGATCTGCTCTTTCACCATTAGCTAGAGTCATGGCTCTTCTTAATGCTTCTTGCACAGTCCTCCTCTGGGTGAGCTCAGATCGCGGTGCAGACTAACATTGCTGCTGCTAGTTTAGGTGCACAGATGCCTGGCACGGATCATCACCAGGGTTTGCCCACAGGTGATCTGCTCTTTCACCATTAGCTAGAGTCATGGCTCTTCTTAATGCTTCTTGCACAGTCCTCCTCTGCGTGAGCTCAGATCGCGGCGCAGACTAACATTGCTGTTGCTAGTTTATGTGCACAGATGCCTGGCACGGATCATCACCAGGGTTTGCCCACAGGTGATCTGCTCTTTCACCATTAGCTAGAGTCATGGCTCTTCTTAATGCTTCTTGCACAGTCCTCCTCTGCGTGAGCTCAGATCGCGGCGCAGACTAACATTGCTGTTGCTAGTTTATGTGCACAGATGCCTGGCACGGATCATCACCAGGGTTTGCCCACAGGTGATCTGCTCTTTCACCATTAGCTAGAGTCATGGCTCTTCTTAATGCTTCTTGCACAGTCCTCCTCTGCGTGAGCACAGATGCCTGCTACGGTTTGCTCCTGTGTACATGGCCGATCATCCTGTGTATACATGAACTCAGCAGGGTCGGACTGGGCCATACAATTGTCTCAGGCACCAATGAAAAGGTGGCCCACAGTTGTAAATGGCAACTCATTCCTTCTGTGACAGACAATGTTAATAGTAACAAGGGTTTTTTTTTTAATAAAATGGAATGCAAATTGTGCATTTTAAAGAATATTTACTCAGCAACACTGGTCAAAACTATTAACCGCACTGTGAAGTAGTTCATCACCAGTGACATGGAAGGGGTTTAAAGTGGAATTGATATATAGTTTGGAAAAGAAGCAGTATGAACTATTATTTTGGACATTTCCTCTGATGGGGGGGGGATCCCCCAGTAATGTTTTTCCATTTCCACCACTGGTCACGGTGTACTTACTAAGAGATGTTAAAGCTCCCTCTCCTGTACTCTGTGCCCTGGTCCCAGCGCTATATACAGCGCTTTGCTCCCCTCAGGATGGCAGAGGGAAGTGTTGGCGCTAAACGGGGAGAAAGACCCTTCATGGGACAACGGTAAATACCATTTCACTAGATTGCAGGAGACATTGAGGGTCGCCCCTATGTCTGAAAAGGGACAGGATAGAGGTGGGAAACCCCCCCCCCCCCCCCAAACCTCTACTGCACCATATACATAACCCAAGTAAAGAAATGGATGTTGTGGCAGGTGAATGCAAACAGCTGCAGGAGGAGAGTGGGGACACTCGGGAAAGCACGTGTAAAGGAGACCCTGGAAGCCGGGACCCGAGTTTGGGATCATTGGAGATTTCCCAACGGGTCAGTGTGTTTGAAAGGTCAGTTGGTCTGGGGCAGAGTCAGCCGAAGCATCCACTCTCAGCCTGAAGGATGATCAATTGGGTCTCCTGCTATGGGTTATATTTACAGTGTTCAGGAACATTTGAACCCACCTGTGCAGGCAGCGAGTCATCCCAACCTGGCGAAACCCTTCTTGGTGGACGTCATGGCCTTCCCTCTTACTGGGCTGCCCAGGGCACCTGCCTAGGGCGGCGGAGCTAGCAGGCGCCAAAGGGCCAACACAAGCATTCAAACAAGTGCCCTCAGAATTACGCACCTCCGCCTCAATGAGCCTCGTCCTGCCCCCTTGAACTTAATCCGTCTCTCAGCCTGGGAGACCCCCATTTTGAAGGTCATGAATAACTGATCTGCATCCGCCAGGGGGCGACGAGTGGGGGCAGCTGAGGCGGAGCCAAAGAAAGAGGCTAAGGGAAAGAAAATAAAAACAGGAACGCTCACAAGTAGCAGGAAGGACGTCACGTGGGACAAAGGAAACGAGAGAGGGAAACAGTGAACCTGGGTGGGCAGTGAACAGGGGCTCTGGGGGGAGTGGGGCAGAACAACAGGAAGAGCAGAAAGGAGAATTAAAGGGGGCGGGAAGAAAAGAGGCGTGAAGAAAGAGAAACATAGGGAATCGAAGAAAGGGGGCGAAGGGGTCGGGGAAAGACGGCAGGTAGGGGGAGAAGTGGTAAGGGACGAGCAAGGGGCTGAGGGGGCGGCTTGTGGGGGTCTAGGTGTCACGCCCACGTCGCCCAGGCCAGTGTGCCATGAGAGGGGCTCCTCGTCTTCCTCCACAAGAGCCTCCCTCTTCCCCTGAAGGGCTCCTCAGAGAGATCGTGGCAGGCCACCGGCCCAGGTCACATTCTGAATGTCTTTATTAAGCGCCAGGATGCCCGAGCAGGAGGCCTCAGGGCGCTTGCTCTCTGCATGACAGATGAGCAGCTTCTGGAGGGAGGGAGGGCGCGAGCCAGGGTGGGCCTCTGTATCTGCCATGCCCCTGCGCCCATGCTGCAGACAGCGCCATGTGGATGCAATAAGGGGATAAGTGAGAGGGTAAACACAGCACAAGAGGCTGCATTCTTCAGGGAAAGAAGACTGCACGAGCCGGAGAACATGAGACTGGAGGGGAGGCTCGCGAGTATCACTGGAGCACAGGCGGGAAGTGAAGGCGTGGAACCGCCTGCAGCACAAGCGCGCGTTCAAAAACAGTGCATGGATTCCAAGATGGCCGCCGCAGCCACTGGCGCCTGAGGGAGGCTTGGCAAGTCTGGAGGGCTCTGGGATTGCAGCCTTCCCCAGAGCTGGGCACCAGAGCATTGCTGACATTATATGGGGTGTGTGCAAGACCGTGCGTGGCCCATGTACCCTGGGCACGGGGGCTCACACGTAGCATACAGACACTCCGGCTTCTAGGAAAGTCAAGTGTACTGTGGCGGTTCAGAAGAAGGACGCAGACGCTCGGAGGGCAGCTTTAGAATGACTTGATGAAGTGATAGTGTGAAAACAAGACTATCCCCATCGCTATGGGGTATACCCTACCTAAGGTGCTCGCCAGTCGTCTTGTAATGTCCATTAAGAGTGAGTGAGTCCACCATCCAAAACTAATACTATCGGACCCGACCACTAAGTTGTACCAAATGTCTCCCTTCTCCTGGCCGGTGCTTCTTGCGCTGTTCGTTTTAGCCTTTAAACTCCAGCTTAATATGTAATTTTCAAATAGTCTTTCATAATTCCTTGTATTACGTCATGCAACTCTCTCAAAGGCTCTTGTTTGCAACAGGGCGGCTGGGACTGGAGTTTTTGCTGTTTTTGGACACATGTCGCATGTCAGCAAAATACTTTTGATATCTGCGAATATACCCCGCCAATAAAATCTAGGGGTGATTTGAGTTTGGGTCTACCTTACCCCTCGATGTGCTGCAGTTAAGGGAGAGTGTGCCAGTTCTTATACAATTTGTCTATGGCTCAGAGGAACCCCTAGGTGTCCAGGCGCCCCTTGACTAGCATCCCAATGGCATAAGATGAGGTGTCCAGGCACCCCCTTGGCTGGCATAAGATGAGGTGTCCAGGCGCCCCCTGGGCTGGCATCCCAATGGCACAAGATGAGGTGTCCAGGCGCCCCTTGGCTGGCATAAGATGAGGTGTCCAGGCACCCCATTGGCTGGCATAAGATGAGGTGTCCAGGCGCCCCTTGCTTGGCATCCCAATGGCATAGGATGAGGTGTCCAGGCGCCCCTTGGCTGGCATCCCAATGGCATAGGATGAGGTGTCCAGGCGCCCCTTGGCTGGCATCCCAATGGCATAAAATGAGGTGTCCAGGCGCCCCCTGAGCTGGCATCCCAATGGCATAAGATGAGGTGTCCAGGCGCCCCCTTGGCTGGCATCCCAATGGCTTAAGATGAGGTGTCCAGGCGCCCCTTGGCTGGCATAAGATCAGGTGTCCAGGCGCCCCCTTGGCTGGCATCCCAATGGCATAAGATGAGGTGTCCAGGCGCCCCTGGGCTGGCATCCCAATGGCATAGGATGAGGTGTCCAGGCGCCCCCTGGGCTGGCATCCCAATGGCATAGGATGAGGTGTCCAGGCGCCCCCTGGGCTGGCATCCCAATGGCATAAGATGAGGTGTCCAGGCGCCCCTTGGCTGGCATAAGATGAGGTGTCCAGGCGCCCCTTGGCTGGCATCCCAATTGCATAGGATGAGGTGTCCAGGCGCCCCTTGGCTGGCATCCCAATGGCATAGGATGAGGTGTCCAGGCGCCCCCTGGGCTGGCATCCCAATGGCATAGGATGAGGTGTCCAGGCGCCCCTTGGCTGGCATCCCAATGGCATAGAATGAGGTGTCCAGGCGCCCCCTGGGCTGGCATCCCAATGGCATAAGATGAGGTGTCCAGGCGCCCCCTTGGCTGGCATCCCAATGGCATAAGATGAGGTGTCCAGGCGCCCCTTGGCTGGCATAAGATCAGGTGTCCAGGCGCCCCCTTGCCTGGCATCCCAATGGCATAACATGAGGTGTCCAGGCGCCCCTGGGCTGGCATCCCAATGGCATAGGATGAGGTGTCCAGGCGCCCCCTGGGCTGGCATCCCAATGGCATAAGATGAGGTGTCCAGGCGCCCCCTTGGCTGGCATCCCAATGGCATAGGATGAGGTGTCCAGGCGCCCCTTGGCTGGCATCCCAATGGCATAGGATGAGGTGTCCAGGCGCCCCTTGGCTGGCATCCCAATGGCATAGGATGAGGTGTCCAGGCGCCCCCTGGGCTGGCATCCCAATGGCATAGGATGAGGTGTCCAGGCGCCCCCTTGGCTGGCATCCCAATGGCATAGGATGAGGTGTCCAGGCGCCCCTTGGCTGGCATCCCAATGGCATAGGATGAGGTGTCCAGGCGCCCACTGGGCTGGCATCCCAATAGCATAGGATGAGGTGTCCAGGCGCCCCCTGGGCTGGCATCCCAATGGCAAAGGATGAGGTGTCCAGGCGCCCCTTGGCTGGCATAAGATGAGGTGTCCAGGCGCCCCTTGGCTGGCATCCCAATGGCATAGGATGAGGTGTCCAGGCGCCCCTTGGCTGGCATAAAATGAGGTGTCCAGGCGCCCCCTGGGCTGGCATAAGATGAGGTTTCCAGGCGTCCCCCGGACTGGCATAAGATGAGGTGTCCAGGCGCCCCCTGGGCTGGCATCATAACGGCATAAGATCAGGTGCACAGGCGCCCCCTTGGCTGGCATCCTAACGGCATATGATCAGGTGTCCAGGCGCACCCTTGACTGGCATCCTGACAGCATAAGATCAGGTGTCCAGGCGCCCCCTTGATTAAAATGAATCCAGAAGAAACTCTAAATGTTAAGCTTGCCCCTGAATTAAGTAACTTGGTTTATCCCATTCCAGACTCCCCACTTAAGCATTGGACCATCCCATCCAGGTGAAGTACAACCCTGATCAGCAATAATAGCACTGGTTTCAGAGATCTGGCTCTGGCGTAAATAAGCAAGACACTGAATCAGCCGGTGCCAGTATCCGCAGTATCCGTAGCATTCTGTATCCTCCAATAGGAGCAAGTGACCGCTCGAATGCCGCGTGATGAGCTTAGTCATTAATAGCTCATATATCAGGGTTCAAACACACAGGAACTGACTGGCCGCCTCTCAATAGGGCCGGGGGCCTCCACTAGATGGCAAATAGGGTCTGGTGAAGGGGCACTGCCAACGGATTCATCTTTCCTTTGCATATTTATAAAGTCTTGCCTCCCAGATTTCTACGCTGCCAGAATTAACGTCTTTATGTAATGGACTCCTAGAGTTCCAAATCTGGATGACAGCCAACAACACCATCAGCTCCTGAGTCAACTAATCTAATTGGTAGAGGATATCCACCATGATGCAACCATTGATTGTACTAGTAAACTCATCCACTTGTATTTCAAATTGCCTAGGTCCTGACAAAGCGCTAAAATGTGCACGAAACATGTGTCAGCAAAATGGCAACATACAACCAATGTAGCGTTATGCATCCATTCCACAGGCAAGACTGGGGGGTAACAGCCCGGCGACCCGAGTTAATGGCCGAGCAAAGTGATGCCATTAGCACCCCGGGATCCCAAAGTGGTAACTGGGGTGCTACAAAAGGATTTTCATTTATTAAATGGGACGTTGCGTGCGTCCCGGTCAATGAATGGATATGCTTTGCTAAAATGGCCGCCGTGGTTGTAGAAGGCAGGGCTCCATGAGGAGTCCATCTTCCATTACAATGACAGCCGGAAAAGCGAGAGGCAGTGAAGCTGCTCTGGTGGCAGCACAATCAAGTAAGTGAGGCAGGGGAGGGGGGCCGTGGAATAGTTACAAAAAAAAAGAAATGGGAGCATGGGGGGAAGATGGCCATGAGCGGTTGGGGAGGCAGCCGGCAGGTTCCGTGAAACGTTGGCTGAGGTCAGAGGTTTCAGCCCACGATCCACGGAACCCACCCCGGGTGCTAATACAATTGTTGTGCAATCTATGATTTATGCTTACAATTTTGTGTGACTCATAAAATACTCAACTTGAAAGCAAACCAAAAATGTGTGGCGCAGTTTATGTGTGAATACAACAAAAACAATTGTTGTGCAAACATACCTAGGTGTGGAGTGTGGACTCTGTCTTTTTTTTTTTTTTTAAAAAATGCACTATTTGATGGTCTTAATAACAGGCAACAATCTAACAGGCAGAAGCCGATGGCCCACCCTACAAAGTGGGGAGGACCTTTCACCAGAAAATATGCCAACCAAATGACGAAAACAAGGAGATGTTGGAGTCTAGATTCTTTCTAGGAGCCTCCAGCATAAGTGTAAGTTAAAAGGGAGAGATTGCTTTAACAGAGGTAGAGCAAAAACAAAAGAAACAATGGACCTAGGATGTAGCCTCGGACCATAAGCTTTTCCATAGAGATTGGGTCTTATTGGCTACAAGTGAAATACGCCCCTTACATTTCCTGACTATAATAACAGCACCCATGTGTCTCCATAGTAAACATGTCTTCTTTAACTAAAGATTTCAGACCCCTGCTATATATATATATATATAGATATATATATATATATATAGATAGATATATAGATAGATATATATATTCAAACAAATGTGTTCACATACTATGAATAACTGGCATTGCCAAACCGTACAATGTGGCGAGCACCAATTATATGAGAGCACTCAGTCTTTTGTAAGGTGTATTCAAACTTTACTAATTATTCAACTATTAAAATCACATGTCAAATCTATGATTTAAAACATAAACCAACATGGTCTTATAGAACAACTTATCTCAAGTTCCTGCCATGTAAGCTTAACGCCACACGTTCCATCCCTCCTTCAGAGACTTCTTCAGATGAAATTTGCACCATTGTAAAAAGGGCCTTTTTTAATTTTCCCTCTGACCAGTCACACTACAATCACCGTCACATGACTCAATTTTAAATTCATATTCAAGGTATCTTATAACCTGTCGGCCATTTTGTAATGCAGTGTATGATACCACAAGGTAAATCATGTGTAGGCTCTACTTGAAATAAGCTAGTGTTTATTCTCTAAACATCGTGACCTGTCAAAGTGTTATACACACATTTAAAACCTGATATAAAAGCCCTAGAGCCAAATGTCTCAACAATGATAATATTCACCAGTACAGTAACTTTCTGCGTGGCACAGACAGAATTTGGGATAGTTCGACAGCCATGAAAGAATGGCAGCAGAATATACTGCTAATTCATTAGGTATAAAGCTTACACCCCAGTTGGCTAAAAACTTTTTCAAAGTGACTAGTGCTAAATGTCCTATGACTACAATATACAGTCATGATAAGGTATAACAAGGTGAACATTTGCACTAAAGCAAATGTTTATATTCATATTTGCTAAAGTGGCTAAGGCGTAATCTTTATACCTAATGAATTAGAGCTAGAATCTGCTATAATTATAGCCAACAGCAGTTGAATGTAGAGATTTAATAAAGTGGGAGACAGTGAGGAGCCCCGGAGAGCGGCACAGAGGAAAGGTATAGACTGAGCACAGAAAGGGGTAAGAGAGACTGACTGAGAATGCCCCATCAAAAAGGAGGAGAACCAGGCTCGCTCCAAGTTTTGGCGATTAGACTTTAATATCATTGAAATGGATCACAATACCGATGTGAGGGATTTGCATAAATGCACTGTGCTAAAAAGGCTGTAAAGAAGGAGGTGCCTTCCAAAGGCCCAATGACATCAGCTCATAGTCCTGGCGATCGGATCTAATCTTGGATACCTTCTTCCACGGGCTGCCTTCCTTCATTCTCACTGTACTGTATTGTGTTGTCAGGTATAACCTAGAGCAAATGGCTGCCTCCGGCAGGTCAAGTGACATTTTCTTCAATTCTGTTTTATAGGTAAGCAATCCTAAACAGTTTTATTATTGAGCCCTTGATAATCAACACATGAATGAAGATCACATTCATCTTCTGTACCAAGAATAAAGGCCTCTCTGCTGCCGGGCATAGAAATGACAGGCGCAACCCCTTTTATAACAATAGATATGTTGCCATGCCGAGCGCCTGGATGCCCTAGGGCTTTGGCGCTATATAAATGTTATGACATAACATAACATAACATGTGATTGGTTTCCCTTCTATGTCCAGGGGATGCCGGCTGTGTGGCCATCAGTTCTTTGGCTCTTTAGAGCTAAAGACGTCTGTATATTCAGTTTGCTCAAGTAGTGTCTGTATGCTTGTGATACCCACACGCTTCTCGTTGGCACACCACATTCAAGAAAAGCTTTGTTATTCACAAAATAATGTGGAAAACATTTAAATGAGTTTATCTGGCAAAGCCCTCATCAGCGAATTACTGATATATTCAAAGTTACACAAGTCCTTCACAGCTTAATTAAAAAAGTTGTGGTGGTCAATTACATCAAATCCAATCCAATGAGTGGGGGTGGAAATTCTAATTCTCAATATCCTGAGACTGATTTGTTACCATGCCTGAAGTTAATTCTCAACCATGTAACTCTCTTACTACTTGGGCTAACTCCCCACTCATTAATAAATGTAGAGCCCATACAAGGCCCATCAGCAATTTCCATGTAGACAAGCCCTTTAAAAAAATAAATAAAACTCAACTGGATTCAATGAACTCCAATTAAGTCATACAAAGGCCTCTAATTAATGTTAATAGCTTTCCTTCTGCCCGCAGGCATTCATCATCTGTTATAATTGATCCACTTTATTTCCTGCTTTTTGCCTCAGGAATGTCAAGACCAAATATCAATTCTCTGAACAGTGGAGACACAACTGCACCAACTATTAGCTCAGCCTCCCTGTGGGGGATAATGGCCCTTCAACACCCCTGTGGTAAGAGAGTGAGGCGGCAATGAAAGGGCGAGACAGGAAGGTCACAGAAAAAGCAGAGGAACTGCTCAAGCAGGGGCTGCAGGACAAGCAGGCTGCCGGCAAAGATGGAAACAAAGGAAATTGAGCTCCAGAATTATGCAGCATGAAGAACCCCAGGGGTTCACAGGGATCACAAATTTCAACATACGTAGGGATCAAGACTTTGTGCTGTTTTTCAAACCGGCAGTCTCATAGGTCAAAAACTCACCAAACGCCTTGTCGAAGTCCATAGGAAAGTTACTGCAACCATGGCAAAATAGCAGACCAGCAACACCACTCACAAGAAACTTCCAGCTTCCCTCCTTGCACACTGGCCTTCACCATACGCGCCTCAATCTAAAATTGCCAGAGTACTCTACGGAAAGCCAGAGGTGCTTGAGAGTTGGGAGATGGGCCCTAGTTAGGGAGCCACGGGGCGGGGCCAGTGCGGCGTACGATGTGAGGACCAATGAAGAGAGGAACCAGGGAACCAGTTAGATTGAACCTGTAGAAGAATCATGTTTATTGTGTCTCCTAATTGCAGAAGCCGGCAGACAGTGACCTCTGGACATTAATGCTGGGCTTATACAAGTCTCAGAAGAGTAAAGTGACAAGGAGAAGACCACTCAGCGAGTAGGAGGACAACTAGATCCCTCAAGACAGCTGAAGATTGCTAGAGCGGTACTGAATCCAGTGAAGAAATAACAAGTTCACAATGATCTCCTCTCATGGTGCTGCTTTCACAGCCTTAGGCATTCTTGCCCTCCCATGTATGCCGCTGATGCCGTTGCACCGTTCCCTCCAGGAGCTGCCTTCTGCATGGCTTCCTCTCTGGAGACTCCGATCATATCTCACCAGCATTAGTCACTCCCTAAGGTCACTCCACCCGTCCTCGTCACTTCATCAAGGCCTGGCAGCAAAGTCAGCGGAGCTTCTTCTGACCAGTGGACGTCTGATGTGAAATACTATCATTGAGGCTCTGAAACCATTTGAGTAGATTGCTCTATTGAAATGAACTCTGGCCCTCTGGCCTGAGCTGCAGATATAGAAAAAGAACAGAGTAACGGATAATCAAGCTACAGAAAGTGTATGGCCAAAACTAGTGCATCACCCACACGTTTGCAGCAGCAAATGCTACCTTGGCATTCTGGTACTACAGCTGGGAGATGGAGTGATCTGGGCATTGAATGGGAGTAGCTGGCAAATGCCTAGCTTATACCTCAAGCCAAGACTTTTGCCTTTGTCAATGCTTGTTTTTAACAGGATATCAGTGCATGGATGAGCTATAAGCCATTAACTCTCAGCAGGCTGTTTAGATAAACTCTGGCAGACTAAAGTTTGATATCTAACTTTCCCATGATGCCCTCTATTGACAGGACACAGTAACAGCAGCCCAGGGTGAGAAGGCTGGTCAAAGGCGGGATTATGTAAATTAACTCTTATTAGCACCCAGCCTCAGCCTAAGAGGATTTCTTTCTCACACACCAATGTAACCATTGCCTAAAAGGCCCTAGCAGGACACAGGCAACTCCATGAAAGCAGGACTGGGGCTTCTGCTCCCAAGGAAGCTACGGTGGAAATCCCAACATCAAGTAAATGTGCCCGTGCTGCCTTCCAGCTTTCACCCGTCTATAGAACCTGGCCGTCGGGGCTCGGGGAGTGAGCGGAGGGGCAATGCATGCTGTGTTTTCTTGGGCATGGGTTATACACGCCTTGGCTCACCATGACACTGCAGGATCAGCAGTCGGACCACGGCTAAGCCGTAGGTTTTGGTAACCATGACATGAATAAATAAGGAAAGCAAAGGAATGTGAGGTTTCTTTGCTTGCCTTTGAGGGAGCTGTTGCAAAATAGGCAAATGTGAATATTGTGTCATACAACCCCTGCCAAATGCTGTTGGGGGCCCAAGGGAATAAGTAGAAGGGATTTGCCACCTGTGTATTCTTGGCCATTGCTTCAACATGGCCAGGCTCACCATGCAGTGAGTACATTCCAGACACACCCCCTGGCGCAGGGGAACACCTCCTCCAGCCACCTCTCCTCTTGATGCTGCGCCCCATAGAATACAGTGGAGCCCCACAATGTATTTGGTCCAAGTGTACACAGAGCTCTTGCCCATTTTCCTTCTCATGCCTTCCTGAGCATCCTATCCATCCCTCGCACTCATCCCAACTATCCACCCAACTTTGCTCCTCCCCTTCACTCCTGCATGTTCCATCATACTCCTGCATTGCCTCTCCGATAGGCAGAAGTGCTTCAACGCCATGAACTATGGCCATAGGCGCTATACAAATACAAGATAACATAACATTACTTTAGCCTCATCTAATAGCCCAAACAAAAAATGCAACCAATAATGGTTCTATAAACAAAAAGAAATGTCCTGCTGCCTATCATTTATTTCTAGCGACCTTAGGAGGCACCCCGGTGACCTTGACTCCCCTTTCAACACTGGGATGTTACTTTCTGTAAAGATTGGATTCTGCCATTTGCTATTAGCAGCCCTAGTTATATGGATTTATGTCATAACTGTTCAGTATTTAGAGTAAATTACTTTGGCCTCCAGACTGCCACGGTGTGAATACACTGAAGCTCGAGGGACATCCGACTTCAGGAGGCTGCAACCTTGGGTTCTCAACACCATTTGGGCATCTTCTCCCATCAGCCTCCGCCCCCCCCACCGGCATAGTCAATTGTGAGGGATCATGGGAGTCTGGAGAGCCCCCCACACCCTATTGTTTTTCTCTTTTCCTGACCCACCCTACAGCTTATATGCACTCCCGCCCTATATTTTTTGATGAGTCTTTTTTGTGGAAAAATGTTCTTTAAAAAAACCTTCGAAAAAAGGTCTGTCAATGAAAGGATGTTGTACCAGCCACAGCAGGTCTTGGCTTTGAATAACTCTAGACCACACAGGCCTAGGCAGGCCTGGCTTTGAGTAAGTCTAGAACACACAGGCGTAGGAGGGACTGGCTTTGTGTAAGTCTAGAACACACAGCCACATGAAGTCTTGGCTTTGAGAAAGTCTACACCACAGAGCCACAGGGGTTCTTGGCTTTAAGTAAATCTAGACCACACAGGCGTAGTTAGGCCTGGCTTTGAGTAAGTCTAGTTCACACAGCCACATGACGTCTTGGCTTTGAGTAAGTCTAGACCACACAGGCATAGGTGGGCCTGGCTTTGAGTAAGTCTAGTTTACACAGCCACATGAAGTCTTGGCTTTGAGTAAGTCTAGACCACACAGGCATAGGCAGGCCTGGCTTTGAGTAAGTCTAGACCACACAGGCATAGGTGGGCCTGGCTTTGAGTAAGTCTAGTTCACACAGCTACATGACATCTTGGCTTTGAGTAAGTCTAGACCACACAGGCATAGACAGGCCTGGCTTTGTGTAAGTCTAGACCACACACGCATATGCAGGCTTGACTTTGAGTAAGTCTAGGCCACACAGCCACATGAAGTCTTGGCTTTGAGTAAGTCTAGTTCACACAACTACATGAAGTCTTGGCTTTGAGTAAGTCTAGACCACACATGCATAGGTGGGCCTGGCTTTGAGTAAGTCTAGTTCACAAAATGTTCATTAAAAAAACCTTCGAAAAAAGGTCTGTCGATGAAAGGATGTTGTACCAGCCACAGCAGGTCTTGGCTTTGAATAACTCTAGACCACACAGGCGTAGGCAGGCCTGGCTTTGAGTAAGTCTAGAACACACAGGCATAGGAGGGACTGGCTTTGTGTAAGTCTAGAACACACAGCCACATGAAGTCTTTGCTTTGAGAAAGTCAACACCACAGAGCCACAGGGGTTCTTGGCTTTAAGTAAATCTAGACCACACAGGCGTAGTTAGGCCTGGCTTTGAGTAAGTCTAGTTCACACAGCCACATGAAGTCTTGGCTTTGAGTAAGTCTAGACCACACAGGCATAGGCAGGCCTGGCTTTGAGTAAGTCTAGACCACACAGGCATAGGTGGGCCTGGCTTTGAGTAAGTCTAGTTCACACAGCCACATGAAGTCTTGGCTTTGAGTAAGTCTAGACCACACAGGCATAGGCAGGCCTGGCTTTGAGTAAGTCTAGACCACACAGGCATAGGTGGGCCTGGCTTTGAGTAAGTCTAGTTCACACAGCTACATGACATCTTGGCTTTGAGTAAGTCTAGACCACACAGGCATAGACAGGCCTGGCTTTGAGTAAGTCTAGACCACACAAGCATATGCAGGCTTGACTTTGAATAAGTCTAGGCCAACCAGCCACACGACGTCTTGGCTTTGAGTAAGTCTAGGCCACACAGCCACATGAAGTCTTGGCTTTGAGTAAGTCTAGTTCACACAACTACATGAAGTCTTGGCTTTGAGTAAGTCTAGACCACACAGGCATAGGTGGGCCTGGCTTTGAGTAAGTCTAGAACACACAGGCATAGGTGGGCCTGGTTTTGAGTAAGTCTAGTTCACACAGCTACATGGAGTCTTGGCTTTGAGTAAGTCTAGACCAAACAGGCATAGGCAGGCCTGGCTTTGAGTAAGTCTAGATCACACAAGGATAGGCAGGCCTGGCTTTGAGTAAGTCTAGACCACACAGGCATATGCAGGCTTTACTTTGAGTAAGTCTAGGCCACACAGCCACACAAGGTCTTGGCTTTGAGTAAGTCTAGGCCACACAGCCACATGAAGTCTTGGCTTTGAGTAAGTCTAGTTCACACAACTACATGAAGTCTTGGCTTTGAGTAAGTCTAGACCACACAGGCAAAGGCAGGCCTGGCTTTGAGTAAGTCTAGACCACACAGGCAAAGGCAGGCCTGGCTTTGAGTAAGTCTAGACCACACAGGCATAGGCAGGCCTGGCTTTGAGTAAGTCTAGATCACACAGGCATAGGCAGGCCTGGCTTTGAGTAAGTCTAGACCACACAGGCATATGCAGGCTTGACTTTGAGTAAGTCTAGGCCACACAGCCACACAAAGTCTTGGCTTTGAGTAAGTCTAGGCCACACCTATCTACATGAAGTCTTGGCTTTGAGTAAGTCTAGTTCACACAATTACATGAAGTCTTGGCTTTAAGTAAGTCTAGACCACACAGGCTAAAAAGGCAGGCCTGGCTTTGAGTAAGTCTAGACCACAGAGGCATAAGCGGGCCTGGTTTTGAGTAAGTTTAGGCCACACAGGCATAGGTACGCTTAGGGGTGGGCTACTGTTGAGCTGGTAGGTATGCGCAGAACTGAGTCTAGGGAACTCTATCATGTACAGACATTGGTGAGTTTCATTGTTAGCAAAGCTAGAGGCAACTTGTACATATGAGTCTGGCTATAGGTAAGTCTAGAGTTAACAGGTACAGGTGAAGTCTAGAATGTTCCTACCTGCGGCCACATTTGGATATAAATCGAGAATTAAGCAATGACGCTTGGCTCGTGTAGATTTAGACTAAAGCCTTGCGCCGCATATAAAGGCATGAGGGGTTAGGTTCTAGTTACGCGGGTCTAGCCGGGCGCACTGCAGATTGATGCGGCTTCTCCAGGACAGCACTGCCCCAGACACTGCTGATGCAGACCCAGAGATGCGGGCCCACACTGGCATCCGATCTGCCCCAAGTCACAAAGTGCAGGGTAGGACCCTGGTCTGTAAGGCAAGCTGCAAAGACTGCTGGCTGCCGAGCCTCCCTCCTCCTGCAGGGGCAGAAGAGAGGGGAGGGGAACTGTGGTATATGAGACATGGACCGAGCACAGAGAGGGCTGGAGACCACACGGGGTGCCTGAGACAAGAATGGACAGGCCGGGTGAGCCTGGAGGTCTCACCTGCCACCAATATTCACACTTGCAAGTATTTCCTGCGCTGTTTTCAAGGGAAGGCCTGAAACCGGAAGTGGGCGTCGAATGCAGCGTTGAGACATCAGATGCAGGTGAGCATGCGCCTGGGTTGGGGAGAAGATGGCGGCAGGGAGAGGTCGGGCACAGTGGGATGTGAGGGTGCAGAGATGCCAACTGGAAAACAAAAACACATGTACTCGGCTTTCTAGGCCCTGTGGGTGGAAATGTAAACAGCGTGCGAGAAATGTAATCAAAAACCCATTTGTTTAAACTGAATTTTTTTTTAGCCATTTTTTCCCTCTGGCGAAGAATGAGCTGAGCAATTAGGGAATTAAAATCCCACCGATATGGGTTCTGAAGAAAAGCACATTTCTGATTTTGAGAGAGGCCGCCGCGAGCAGCCGTGGTGCCCTAGGCCCAGCGTAGAGTAAACTGCGCATGAGGAAATGTGTAGTAACACCACCGTGGCTGCTGCATGAGAGGGCGAGTAAGGAGTAACACCCCAAGGCTGGCTGCAATTGAGGGAGAGTAAGGTTTAACACCCCAAGACTGGCTGCATGTGACGGCGTGTGAGGAGTGACACCACAATTAGCTGCATTTGAGGGTCTGTGAGGAGTAAGACCCCAGTGCCAGCTGCATGTGAGGGTTATTGAGGAGTAGCACCACAGTGGCTGCTACATGTGAGGGTGAGTAAGGAGTAACACCCCAAGGCTGGCTGCATGAGAGGGTGAGTAAGGAGTGACACCACAGTGGCTGCTGCATGAGAGGGTGAGTAAGGAGTAACACCCCAAAGCCGGCTGCATGAGAGGGTGAGTAAGGAGTGACACCCCAAGGCTGGCTGCATGAGAGGGTGAGTAAGGAGTAACACCCCAAGGCTGGCTGCATGAGAGGGTAAGGAGTGACACCACAGTGGCTGGTGCATGAGAGGGCGAGTAAGGAGTAAGACCCCAGTGCCAGCTGCATGTGAGGGTGTATAAGGAGTAACACCCCAAGGCTGGCTGCATGAGAGGGTGAGTAAGGAGTAACACCCCAAGGCTGGCTGCATGAGAGGGTGAGTAAGGAGTGACACCACAGTGGCTGCTGCATGAGAGGGCGAGTAAGGAGTAACACCCCAAGGCTGTCTGCATGAGAGGGTGAGTAAGGAGTGACACCCCAAGGCTGGCTGCATGAGAGGGTGAGTAAGGAGTAACACCCCAAGGCTGGCTGCATGCGAGGGTGAGTAAGGAGTGACACCACAGTGGCTGCTGCATGAGAGGGCGAGTAAGGAGTAAGACCCCAGTGCCAGCTGCATGTGAGGGTGTATAAGGAGTAACACCCCAAGGCTGGCTGCATGAGAGGGTGAGTAAGGAGTAACACCCCAAGGCTGGCTGCATGAGAGGGTGAGTAAGGAGTGACAGCACAGTGGCTGCTGCATGAGAGGGTGAGTAAGGAGTAACACCCCAAGGCTGTCTGCATGAGAGGGTGAGTAAGGAGTGACACCCCAAGGCTGGCTGCATGAGAGGGTGAGTAAGGAGTAATACCCCAAGGCTGGCTGCATGAGAGGGTGAATAAGGAGTGACACCACAGTGGCTGCTGCATGAGAGGGCGAGTAAGGAGTAACACCCCAAGGCTGGCTACATGAGAGGGTGAGTAAGGAGTGACACCACAGTGGCTGCTGCATGAGAGGGCGAGTCAGGAGTAAGACCCCAGTGCCAGTGAGGGTGTATAAGGAGTAAGGCCCCACTGCTGGCTGCATGTGGGAGAGGATGAGTATGAAATAGCACCACGCACTACATGGGAGGGGGGTAAGGGACAGCACACCAGAGCTGCATGTGAGGGAGGCATGAGGAATAGTAGTCCAGTACTACTTGTGAGGGAAGTAAGGGATGGCACATGAGCTCTACATGTGAGAGTTAGGAAGAATTGGCACTGTAGTACTGGCTGCTTGTGTGCAGGAGCAAGGAATAGCTCCCCGGTGCTGGATTCAGGTGAGGAGGACTAAGGAATAAGACCGGAAACGTATCTTTATGTGAGGGTGAGTGATGGAAATCATCCCCATTTTGGGTGAATTTGAGGATGGGTAAGGAGTACCACCACAGTGCTAGCTTCATGTGAGGGTGATTAAGGATTAACTCTGCAGTGCTGAATACTTGTGAGGGTGAGTCCAAAATAACTTTGCAATGTTGACTGCATGTTATTAAGATCACCGGAGTGAGGCATGTGAGGGTTCGTAACAAATAGCACCCCGTGCTGTCCCAGTGCTGGCTGCATGTGAGGGTTAGAAAGGAGCAATAGCCCCATGCTGGCTGCATGTGAGGGTTAGAAAGGAGCAATACCCCCATGCTGGCTGCATGTGAGGGTTAGAAAGGAGCAATCCCCCCATGCGGGCTGCATGTGAGGGTTAGAAAGGAGCAATACCCTCATGCTGGCTGCATGTGAGGGTTAGAAAGGAGCAATACCCCCATGCTGGCTGCATGTGAGGGTTAGAAAGGAGCAATCCCCCCATGCTGGCTGCATGTGAGGGTTAACAGAAAAGAGAGATAAACACTCCTAGCACACCATTTTTCTAATGCTGTCCGGTTAGTAAAAATGGAGTAGGTCTTTGTATTGGTAATGTAGTGTATTTCAGATCTAATTTAAAGGTGCAAGGGAGAGAAAGACAACCTTGACACCTAGTTTGTACAGCATGAGAGAACAAAGAAAAGTTCCCATTATGTCAAGCTAAAGACACTTTATGTCAAGTCATACGAAAAAGTTCAGGAAACAACTTTTTCGTATGACTTGACATAATGTGGCTTTAGCCCCTCCAGCCATCTCCCTTTTTTGGTAATACTGCTGCATTTTACCACACAGGTCATTGGTTCTTACACAGGTTTTGGAAGGGCCACTACATCTGAATTGGAAATCTGTACATGATGTGACTATTTCCTACTTCAACTGTCTACATGGCAAAACGATTTGTATGCATCATATCACAAGGTTAGACATCCCTTTTTCTTTAACTTCCCTGAACTCTATTAGGCATTTGATTATATGTATGAGGTCAGTAATAAAACAAGGAAAGTGATTCCTAGCTTAATCTAAGTGTCCCTCGTTTCACAAATAGTTACGGAATTAATACTACTCTGCTAAAGATATAACAGATCAATATTAAATTACTGAGTTTGGATATTTATTGAGATGATTAAGATTTTAATTGAGTGTACAACAATGCATATACTTGTTTGTACTATAAAACCTAACTGTATATCACATGTACTTTTTCTTTAGAATTGCACATGCCCCTGATGAAGAGTGAGTGCCACTCGAAACGCGTTGGGCCCTCTTGGTATCATCACCATGCATGAAATGAAGATTTTTTGTGATAAACCTTTGACTGAACTGTCATCTTGAATTCTTCTTTGGACTAAAAACCACATGTGTTAGTGTGGGTGTTATAAAATAGACATAGGGCCTCATTACACGGAAGGCGGTAAGGGTTAACGGTCACCGGTAATGGTACTGGTGACCGTTAACCCTTACCTCCTTACTACAAGGTCCCTTTGCGGGACCCGACATTAACGGCTGGTGTAAACCAGCCGTTAAAGTAGGGACCCGCAAAGGGACCAGGGTGCTAATTACGGTACCGCAATTTGCGGTACCGTAATTAGCACCTTCCCCATTCTGCCCTATGGGGCAAAAATGGGAATGGGGAAGGGCAATGGAGGAAGGGGTAATTACCGCCCCGCCAACCTTGGAATAGGGCGGTAATTCCCCTTTCCACCAAGGCGGTGCCGGTAATTTACCACCATGGACCAAGGTGCTAATAGCACCTGGGTCCACCACCTACCGTGTAATGAGGCCCTAATCACTTAAACAATACAAGTTATTGGTCTGGTTTGTCAGATAAAGGATAGTGTGCAGGGGACGCAAGTTCCCTAATTGGCAACTTTTATTTGTTCTCTTATGCATGTGAGGGTTAGAAAGGAATAATACCCCTGTGCTGGCTAAATATGAGGGTTAGAAAGGGGTAATACCCGGTGCTGGCTGCATGTGAGGGTTAGAAAGGAATAATGCCCCTGTGCTGGCTGAATGTGAGGGTTAGAAAGAAGTAGTACCCCCGTGTTGGCTGCATGTGAGGGTTAAAAAGGAGTAATACCCGGTGCTGGCTGCATGTGAGGGTTAGAAAGGAATAATACCCCTGGGCTGGCTAAATGTGAGGGTTAGAAAGGAGTAATACCCGGTGCTGGCTGAATGTGAGGGTTAGAAAGAAGTAGTACCCCCGTGCTGGCTGCATGTGAGGGTTAAAAAGGAGTAATACCCGGTGCTGGCTGCATGTGAGGGTTAGAAAGAAGTAATACTTCAGTGCTGGCTGCATGTGAGGGTTAGAAAGGAATAATACCACCGTGATGGCTGCATGTGAGGGTTAGAAAGGAGTAATATTGGTTGCTGGCTGCATGTGAGGGTTAGAAAGGAGTAATACTGGTTGCTGGCTGCGTGTCAGGGTTAGAAAGGAGTAATACTTCAGTGCTGGCTGCATATGAGGTTAGAAAGGAATAATACCCCCGTGCTGGCTGCATGTGAGTGTTAGAAAGGAGTAATACCCCAGTGCTGGGTGCCCGTGAGGGTTAGAAAGAAATAATAGCCCTGTGCTGGCTGCATGTGAGGGTTAAAAAGGAGTAATACCCCAGTGCTGGCAGCATGTGAGGGTTAGAAAGGAGTAAAAGCCTGTGCTGGCTGTATGTGAGGGTTAGAAAGGAGTAATACCCCAGTGCTGGCAGCATGTGAGGGTTAGAAATGAGTAATAGCCTGTGCTGGCTGTATGTGAGGGTTAGAAAGGAGTAATACCCCAGTGCTGGCAGCATGTGAGGGTTAGAAAGGAGTAATAGCCTGTGCTGGCTGTATGTGAGGGTTAGAAAGGATAATACCCCAGTGCTGGCAGCATGTGAGGGTTAGAAAGGAGTAATACCCCAGTGCTGCCTGCATGTGAGGCTGATGAGGATATAGATAGGGGAAGAAGGGGTGCTCTAGAATAGGACACTCCTGTGCTGAGCTCGGTATTAGGTCTGATGGTCTCGTATTGGTCTGTGCAAGGTCACAGGTGGGGAAAGGTGAACCCAACACCTTCTGTATTGGAGTAGTCGGAATTCCTGGTTACCTTGCAGCAAGTTAGTGTCTTTGAATCTTGTGACTACAAAGATTTCCACACTGAATGTGGAGTATGAAGGTGTGCTTCTTTAATATTCATAAAGTAGACACATGGTCTACTGTATGATTAGGATACAGTACCACAGCACTTCACTGGAGGCAGAGGGAGAGAAAGCTCACACGTGATGCATCATAGCGCTGCATTTGAGGTGCGTAAGGGATGGGACATGTGCACTACGTGTGAAAGCCAGCCTCAAACATTGCTCTCATAGCTAGCCGGCCTCTCTTCCAAGGCGCACAAGCATTGCTCTCATAGCTAGCCAGCCTCACACATTGCTCTCATAGCTAGCCAACCTCAAACATTGCTCTCATAGCTAGTGGACCTCAAACATTGCTCTCGTAGCTAGCCAGCCTCAAACATTGCTCTCATATCTAGCTGGCCTCCAACATTGCTCTCGTAGCTAGCCAGCCTCACACATTGCTCTCATAGCTAGCCAACCTCAAACATTGCTCTCATAGCTAGTCGACCTCAAACATTGCTCTCGTAGCTAGCCAGCCTCTCTTCCAAGGCACTCAAGCATTGCTCTCGTAGCTAGGCAGCCTCAAACATTGCTCTCATAGCTAGCCAGCCTCAAAGATTGCTCTCATAGCTAGCTTACCTCAAACATTGCTCTTGTAGCTAGCCAGCCTCTCTTCCAAGGCACTTACACATTGCTTTCGTAGCTAGGTGGCCTCAAACATTGCTCTCATAGCTAGCTGGCCTCAAACATTGCTCTCATAGCTAGCCGTCCTCAAACATTGCTCTCGTAGATAGCCAGCCTCTCTTCCAAGGCACTCAAGCATTACTATCGTTGCTAGGCGGCCTCAAACATTAGCCAGCTTCAAAGATTGATCTCATAGCTAGCCGGCCTCAAAGATTGCTCTCATAGCTAGCCGGCCTCTCCTCCAGGGCACTCAAGCATTGCTCTCATAGCTAGCGGACCTCAAACATTGCTCTCGTAGCTAGGCGGCCTCAAACATTGCTCTCATAGCTAGCCGGCCTCAAACATTGCTCTCATAGCTAGCCTGCCTCAAAGATTGCTCTCATAGCTAGCCGGCCTCTCTTCCAAGGCACTCAAGCATTGCTCTCATAGCTATCTGGCCTCAAACATTACTCTCATAGCTGGCCAGCCTCTCTTCCAAGGCACTTAAGCATTGCTCTCGTAGCTAGGCAGCCTCAAACATTGCTCTCATAGCTAGCCGGCCTCAAACATTGCTCTCATAGCTAGCCTGCCTCAAAGATTGCTCTCATAGCTAGCCGGCCTCTCTTCCAAGGCACTCAAGCATTGCTCTCATGGCTAGCTGGCCTCAAACATTGCTCTCGTAGCTAGCCAGCCTCAAACATTGCTCTCATAGCTAGCCGGCCTCAAACATTGCTCTCATAGCTAGCCAACCTCAAACATTGCTGTCGTAGCTAGCCAGTCTCTCTTCCAAGGCACTCAAGCATTGCTCTCGTAGCTAGCTGTCCTCAAACATTGCTCTCGTAGCTAGCCAGCCTCAAACATTGTTCTCATAGCTAACCAGCCTCAAACATAGCTCTCATAGCTAGCAGGCCTCAAACATTGCTCTAATAGCTAGCTGCCCTCAAACATTGCTCTCATAGCTAGCCGACCTCAAACATTGCCCTCGTATCTAGCCAGCCTCTCCTCCAAGGCACTCAAGCATTGCTCTTGTAGCTAGTCAGCCTCAAACATTGCTCTTGTAGCTAGCCTGCCTCAAACATTGCTCTCATAGCTAGCTGACCTCAAGCATTGCCCTCGTAGCTAGCCAGCCTCTCTTCCAAGGCACTCAAGCATTACTCTCATCGCTAGCCGGCCTCAAACATTGCTCTCATTGCTAGCCGGCCTCTCTTCCTTGGCACTCAAACATTGCTGTCATAGCTAGCCACCGTCAACATTGCTCTCAGGACCGGCCTTAGGGGCACCAGCACCCTGGGCGAATTTGCACCACACCCTTCCCAGTGCACCCCTGGTCAAGAGGGGGCAGGGCGGAGGGGAGCTGGGGCCAGGATGTGCCACTTTTAAAAAATGTTTTACCAGGAGGCACCCAATTGTTATTAAATGCGCTCCGCCGCCGTGTGTGCATTTAATAACAAAGGGGCACCTGCCGCGCCTTCTGCCACTACGCCAGCTTGGTGTAGCCCTTAAAAGACTCCCCCGAGCTGGTGTGGTGGGGGCTAATGGTGCTTTTTTGTTATTAAATGCGCCCTCCGCGGAGGGCGCATTTAATAGCAAAAGGCCTCCTGCCGCGCCTTCTCCCACAACGCCAGCTCGGGGGAGCAATTGAAAGACTCCCCCGAGCTGGCGTGGCGGGGGACTAATGGCACCCTTGGGGGTGTGGCGCCCCGGGCGGTCGCCCGGCCCGCCCCCGTAAGGCTGGCTCTGATTGCTCTCATAGCTAGCCGGCCTCTCTTCCATAATATTATACCCCTATTATAACGAGATGTCCCCAGTGCCCTGTGTACTGTGTTTACCCCACCTGGCTAGCTGCCCTCATAGCTAGCTGCCCTCAAACATTGCTCTCATAGCTAGCCGACCTCAAACATTGCCCTCGTATCTAGCCAGCCTCTCTTCCAAGGCACTCAAGCATTGCTCTTGCTACTAGTCAGCCTCAAACATTGCTCTTGTAGCTAGCCGGCCTCTCTTCCTTGGTACTCAAACATTGCTGTCATAGCTAGCCACCGTCAACATTGCTCTCAGGGCCGGCCTTAGGGGCACCAGCACCCTGGGCAAATTTGCACCACACCCTTCCCAGTGCACCCCTGGTCAAGAGGGGGCAGGGCGGAGAGGAGCTGGGCCAGGATGTGCTACGTTAAAAAAATGTTTTACCAGGAGGCACCCTATTGTTATTAAATGCGCTCCGCCGCCGCGTGCGCATTTAATAACAAAGGGGCACCTGCTGCGCCTTCTGCCACTACGCCAGCTTGGGGTAGTCCTTAAAAGACTCCCCCGAGCTGGTGTGGTGGGGGCTAATGGTGCTTTTTTGTTATTAAATGCACCCTCAGCAGAGGGCGCATTTAATAGCAAAAGGCCTCCTGCCGCGCCTTCTCCCACAACGCCAGCTCGGGGGAGCAATTGAAAGACTCTCCCGAGCTGGCGTGGCGGGGGGCTAATGGCACCCTTGGGGGTGTGGCGCCTCGGGCGGTCGCCCGGCCCGCCCCCGTAAGGCTGGCTCTGATTGCTCTCATAGCTAGCCGGCCTCTCTTCCATTATATTATACCCCTATTATAACGAGATGTCCCCAGTGCCCCCTGTACTGTTTTTACCCCACCTCCCCCACGATGTTGAGGCACCTCTCTTCTATCCTGAGTATTGATGCATGTCCCGATTATTCCTCTGTGCACTCTTCTATCATTTTATCCCAAAGGGGACAATGCCCCCTTCCTCGTCCTATGGGTGCGTGGTTGGGGCAACTCATGGGGCTGGGTCCAGCATCTGCATCATGATGGGGGGCTTGGGGCAGTATGCTCTCCCGCGGCTTTCGGGGACTGGGGCAGATGACTACCACATTAACTTGGCGAACGCCCCCCCATTAGGGATCTGATCCAAGATGCGGGAAGGACCAGGACCACCACGGCCCTATTGGTTGACGACCTGTGGAGTTCACACACTGATGATGTGGAGGAGTGAGAGGTTACCAACCTGAGGCTCCAGCAAGACTTGACTCCTGCAGGCACAGCAACCTTTTTGGTAGGGATCATGAGAGCAGCTGCCGGTCCCACAAAGTCTGCTTGGTGAACGCCAGGCGCGAGCTCCTACATGCATCCATGGGACTGAGAATTTCAAGATAGTAGATTGGCCTTTAAAAGACTTGGTCTGCGTAGCAAGGCCCAAAGCGAGGCAGCCTTTAGGCACACCCGATTCCCGCAAACCGTTAAGGCACATCCAATCCGAAACATTGAATAACTGTCATGCAGTACCCAGGTGCAACTCAGAGGAAGGGGCAGGGTCCACAGGGAGCGAACCAACAGTTATAAATGCCAGGCAGAGAAGAGATTATGTTGCCGTTTGTGGTAGTGGAGCAGCGAGCAGTGGAGCGTAGAAGTTGGATGTGCAGTTAGAGGCAGAGATGTAGAGAGAGAGGTGGAGGTGCAGAAGGAGTTGAAAGTGGCACTGGAGGGGGAGGGACAGAAGGTGCAGGAGTAGGTGGAGTTTAAAAATGAGCTGATGCAGCAGGAGGAGGGGCGAGAACAACATGTGAGGAGGTAAACATCAAGGAGGAGGAGCGAGAACAACATGTGGAGCAGGTGAACGTCAAGGAGGAGCGGCGAGAACAACATGTGGAGGAGGTGAACGTCAAGGAGAAGCGGCGAGAACAACATGTGGAGGAGGTGAACGTCAAGGAGGAGGAGCAAGAACAACATGTGGAGGAGGTGAAAGTCAAGGAGGAGGAGCGAGAACAACATGTGGAGGGGGTGAACATCAAGGAGGAGGGGCAAGAACAACATGTGGAGGAGGTGAACGTCAAAGGGGAGGGGCGAGAACAACATGTGGAGCAGGTGAACGTCAAGGAGGAACTACATGTGGAGGAGGTGAACGTCAAGGAGGAGCGAGAACAACATGTGGAGGAGGTGAACGTCAAGGAGGAGGGGCGAGAACAACATGTGGAGGAGGTGAACGTCAAAGAGGAGGGGCAAGAACAACATGTGGAGCAGGTGAAAGTCAAGGAGGAGGGGCGAGAACAACATGTGGAAGAGGTGAACGTCAAGGAGGAGGAGTGAGAACAACATGTGGAGGAGGTGAACGTCAAGGAGGAGGGGCGAGAACAACATGTGGAGGTGGTGAACGTCAAGGAGGAGGGGCGAGAACAACATGTGGAGGAGGTGAACGTCAAGGAGGAGGGGCAAGAACTACATGTGGAGGGGTTGAACGTCAAAGAGGAGGGACGAGAACAACATGTGGAGGAGGTGAAGGTCAAAGAGGAGGGGCGAGAACAACATGTGGAGGAGGTGAACTTAACAGAGGAGGGGCGAGAACAACATGTGGAGGAGGTGAACATTAAAGCAGAGGGGCGAGGACAACATGTGGAGGAGGTGAACGTCAAAGAGGAGGGGCGAGAACAACATGTGGAGGAGGTGAACGTCAAAGAGAGGGGGCGAGAGCAACATGTGGAGGAGGTGAACGTCAAAGAGAGGGGGCGAGAGCAACATGTGGAGGAGGCGAACATTAAAGCAGAGGGGCGAGGACAACATGTGGAGGAGGTGAACGTCAAAGAGGAGGGGCGAGAACAACATGTGGAGGAGGTGAACGTCAAAGAGAGGGGGCGAGAGCAACATGTGGAGGTGGTGAACGTCAAGGAGGAGGGGCGAGAACAACATGTGGAGGAGGTGAACGTCAAGGAGGAGGGGCAAGAACTACATGTGGAGGGGTTGAACGTCAAAGAGGAGGGACGAGAACAACATGTGGAGGAGGTGAAGGTCAAAGAGGAGGGGCGAGAACAACATGTGGAGGAGGTGAACTTAACAGAGGAGGGGCGAGAACAACATGTGGAGGAGGTGAACATTAAAGCAGAGGGGCGAGGACAACATGTGGAGGAGGTGAACGTCAAAGAGGAGGGGCGAGAACAACATGTGGAGGAGGTGAACGTCAAAGAGAGGGGGCGAGAGCAACATGTGGAGGAGGTGAACGTCAAAGAGAGGGGGCGAGAGCAACATGTGGAGGAGGTGAACGTCAAGGAGGAGGGGCGAGAACAACATGTGGAGGAGGTGAACGTCAAAGAGGAGGGGCGAGAACAACATGTGGAGGAGGTGAACGTCAAGGAGGAGGGGCGAGAACAACATGTGGAGGAGGTGAACGTCAAGGAGGAGGGGCGAGAACAACATGTGGAGGAGGTGAACGTCAAAGAGGAGGGGCGAGAACAACATGTGGAGGAGGTGAACGTCAAGGAGGAGGGGCGAGAACAACATGTGGCGGAGGTGAACGTCAAGGAGGAGGGGCGAGAACAACATGTGGAGGAGGTGAACGTCAAGGAGGAGGGGCGAGAACAACATGTGGAGGAGGTGAACGTCAAGGAGGAGGGGCGAGAACAACATGTGGAGGAGGTGAACTTAACAGAGGAGGGGCGAGAACAACATGTGGAGGAGGTGAACGTCAAAGAGGAGGGGCGAGAGCAACATGTAATTTCTATCTTACTGCCCAATGACCTGTACAGGCTTTATCCTTTTGTCTCATTTACCTTCCGTGACTTCTGCACTTTTGGCGCCTCCGTGCTAGCTTTTTCTTTGCCGCGGATCAGCCTTTGTTTATGTGTGATGTCACTTACGCGACGCCACACGTCCTTTCACGATGCCGACGTCACTTCTGTGACGTATGCGGAAGTCCTTATCTTTATGACCATTTTGGACACGGTACGCACCAGGATTTTCATGTTCTAATTGAAGTGGCTCAATTGGACGAGTGAGTATTTGTATATTTTTTCGGACAGAAGGACTGTGTCTCAATGATTCATACCTTAGTAGTTTTCTCTTCTATACACCCAGAACATGCACCTGTGTTCTTTCTTTATTGTTCCCAGGCGATATATGTGCTTCGGCCCGTGAGGCTTTACACTTTGTCCTTCCCATTTTGATGACGACGTTGATACGTATTGCCGTATAGTGTCCACAGCCCTTTCTTTGGTATATGTTACTTTGGGTTTTATTTATGGTTTATTTTGCCATCATGTATTTAACATTATATGATCAGCTACCCTGTTTTGACTTTTGACTTATCCATTACTAGGATCTCATGAACTTACTTTGCCTGCAATCTTGTGCGGTAAGACTACCGCCCGTGTTATTCATTTCACTTGATCATGTACGGGGCTTCCAAACACAGTGGACACTCTGTGTGATAATTTTGCACTGGTTGTTAATTCTATCGCACAGCACTATTATTAATTATGATCCTTAATCAATTTACTAGTTTGTAGTGCATGTGTTGTTTTCCAGTGCTTTGAATTTTTCATTTTAATAACTCTTTTATCATTTTCACTTGGCTCCAACGGTTTTCATTTACTCTGCTTGAAAGATATGCGGGTTGACTCGGGTGCATATTCCCAACACAGAATGCCCATTTGTCCAGTTGCTATGACAGCATGAACTCGTTTTATTTTCTGGATCATTGCTATTGACAAGCTCTAACTTACTGCATTTATCCAAGCAGTCATTTGCTTTCATAAATGTAATTATGGAATTTAGCTTTTTTCTGGGATTTCTGCGCAACCCTTGTCCTTCCCTTCCAACCTGACACGTGGTTTGCGATGATTTTGTTTGGATTATTCAGCTTTGAGGACGACCGTTGTGTCGAAAAACGTGTCGGCTGTTTATGACCCTATTAAAAATCTTCTACATTTCATGTGATGCTTTAGTTTAATGGTGTAAAGCACATTACCTTCCCATTTCATATCAGTACATTTCATTAGTACCAACCAGGGTGGCTGGGTTGGTGGGACTAGTGTTATCGCTGCTTGCACTTTTTCATACTCTCTAGCTAACCTCAACCGAATCCTATTAGTGATCACCAGCGCACGGATGACCAGTTTCGAATCCACGACATAATCCTTTCACAACATGTGGAGGAGGTGAACGTCAAAGAGGAGGGGCAAGAACAACATGTGGAGCAGGTGAACGTCAAGGAAGAACAACATGTGGAGGAGGTGAACCTCAAGGAGGAGGGGCAAGAACAATATGTGGAAGAGGTGAACGTCAAGGAGGAGGAGTGAGAACAACATGTGGAGGAGGTGAACGTCAAGGAGGAGGGGCGAGAACAACATGTGGAGGAGGTGAACGTCAAGGAGGAGGGGCAAGAACTACATGTGGAGCAGGTGAACGTCAAGGAAGAACAACATGTGGAGGAGGTGAACCTCAAGGAGGAGGGGCAAGAACAATATGTGGAAGAGGTGAACGTCAAGGAGGAGGAGTGAGAACAACATGTGGAGGAGGTGAACGTCAAGGAGGAGGGGCGAGAACAACATGTGGAGGAGGTGAACGTCAAGGAGGAGGGGCAAGAACTACATGTGGAGGGGTTGAACGTCAAAGGGGAGGGACGAGAACAACATGTGGAGGAGGTGAAGGTCAAAGAGGATGGGCGAGAACAACATGTGGAGGAGGTGAACTTAACAGAGGACGGGCGAGAACAACATGTGGAGGAGGTGAACATTAAAGCAGAGTGGCGAGGACAACATGTGGAGGAGGTGAACGCCAAGGAGGAGAAGCGAGACCTAAATGTGGAGCAGGTGAACGTCAAGGAGGAGGGGTGAGAACAACATGTGGAGGAGGTGAACGTCAAAGAGGAGGGGCGAGAACAACATGTGGACGAGGTGAACGTCAAAGACGAGGGGCGAGAACAACATGTAATTTCTATCTTACTGCCCAATGACCTGTACAGGCTTTATCCTTTTGTCTCATTTAACTTCCGTGACTTCTGCACTTTTGGCGCCTCCGTGCTAGCTTTTTCTTTTCCGCGGATCAGCCTTTGTTTATGTGTGATGTCACTTACGCGACGCCACACGTCCTTTCACGATGCCGACGTCACTTCTGTGACGTATGCGGAAGTCCTTATCTTTATGACCATTTTGGACACGGTACGCACCAGGATTTTCATGTTCTAATTGAAGTGGCTCAATTGGACGAGTGAGTATTTGTATATTTTTTCGGACAGAAGGACTGTGTCTCAATGATTCATACCTTAGTAGTTTTCTCTTCTATACACCCAGAACATGCACCTGTGTTCTTTCTTTATTGTTCCCAGGCGATATATGTGCTTCGGCCAGTGAGGCTTTACACTTTGTCCTTCCACGACGTTCATACGTATTGCCCTATAGTGTCCACAGCCCTTTCTTTGGTATATGTTACTTTGGGTTTTATTTATGGTTTATTTTGCCATCATGTATTTAACATTATATGATCAGCTACCCTGTTTTGACTTTTGACTTATTCATTACTAGGATCTCATGAACTTACTTTGACTGCAATCTTGTGCGGTAAGACTACCGCCCGTGTTATTCATTTCACTTGATCATGTACGGGGCTTCCAAACACAGTGGACACTCTGTGTGATAATTTTGCACTGGTTGTTAATTCTATCGCACAGCACTATTATTAATTATGATCCTTAATCAATTTACTAGTTTGTAGTGCATGTGTTGTTTTCCAGTGCTTTGAATTTTTCATTTTAATAACTCTTTTATCATTTTCACTTGGCTCCAACGGTTTTCATGTACTCTGCTTGAAAGATATGCGGGTTGACTCGGGTGCATATTCCCAACACAGAATGCCCATTTGTCCAGTTGCTATGACAGCATGAACTCGTTTTATTTTCTGGATCATTGCTATTGACAAGCTCTAACTTACTGCATTCATCCAAGCAGTCATTTGCTTTCATAAATGTAATTATGGAATGTTGCTTTTTTTTCTGGGATTTCTGCGCAACCCTTGTCCTTCCCTTCCAAGCGATACTTTCTCATTCCCATTTTTTGCTCCTTGTGTGTATTGTGTTCATGTTTATTGTTACTTTATGATCTGATGTTTTGAATTGATGATTTTGTTTGGATTATTCAGCTTTGAGGACGACCGTTGTGTCGAAAAACGTGTCGGCTGTTTATGACCCTATTAAAAATCTTCTACATTTCATGTGATGCTTTAGTTTAATGGTGTAAAGCACATTACCTTCCCAT
Source organism: Ambystoma mexicanum (assembly GCF_040938575.1). Classification (NCBI taxonomy): domain Eukaryota; kingdom Metazoa; phylum Chordata; class Amphibia; order Caudata; family Ambystomatidae; genus Ambystoma; species Ambystoma mexicanum. The sequence continues at coordinate 17,436,456 of NC_090940.1, forward strand.
TTCATATCAGTACATTTCATTAGTACCAACCAGGGTGGCTGGGTTGGTGGGACTAGTGTTATCGCTGCTTGCACTTTTTCATACTCTCTAGCTAACCTCAACCGAATCCTATTAGTGATCACCAGCGCACGGATGACCAGTTTCGAATCCACGACATAATCCTTTCACAACATGTGGAGGAGGTGAACGTCAAAGACGAGGGGCGAGAACAAAATGTGGAGGAGGTGAACGTCAAAGAGGAGGGGCGAGAACAACATGTGGAGCAGGTGAACTTCAAGGAAGAACTACAAGAATGTGGCTAGAGTCTGACCCCATCACCCCATACATCACAAGAACAGAAGGACACCCTCAACAGCCGCGCCATACCGGACATAATGACGATGAAAATCTTTTAACCAACAACCCAAACATGAACCTAACTGACCAATTCAACGAAGAAGAAGCCTCCATAGACCTTCACCTAACCAGCACAAACCGGGAAGCAACACCATTGAACAGCCAAGCTTTCAATCTAGCAGACTGGTTCAATGAAGTTGCAGCTTCCGCTGATCCTCATACGCCCTCCTACAATCAAAGCCAACAATGATTCACCACAACCAAACAACTACAAACCAAAACAAGGAACAACCAACAAGCAAAACCACACCAAAAAGATCCACTGCAACCTCATCAATGCAAGGTCAATGTCCAAACATGCCATCGAGACATACGATCTGCTCTGCGACAGAGGGATCGACATCCTATTTGGCTAGACGACAACTACAAGATCACCCTCAACAACTGCTTGCCTGAATACTTCAAATACGTCCAATCAAACAGAAAAACCAAAAGAGGGGGAGGGCTGGCAATCATTCATAAGGAACACCTGATATCAAACTGGAAGACCCACTAAACATCGATAAATGTGAATCCCTAATCATACGTCTAGCAGTAAACCCCAAAACAAACCTGAAATTCATACTAACATATAGACCACCAACCTATGATGCAACCTTCGTAGACTCCTTCACAGAAGCAATCACCGCCCTAGCCATCAAACACAATCACCTGATAGTCCTCAGAGACTTTAACATCTGGTTCGAAGGAGAAACCACGACCATACAAACATCGCTAACCAGCCAACTAGCAGCAATGAACCTACAACAACTAGTCAAAGGAGCAACCCACTCGGCAGGGCATACACTTGACGCAATCTTCACGAACAAACTACTCCTCACCACGGCACCCCCAATTCAAATACCCTGGAGCGAGCACCTCATCATCCCCTTCGTAATCAAAATGACCACTCTAATAAACAGTCAACCGGACAAAACAACGAACACCATGAAAAGAAATTGGAGAACCATCAAAAACTCCAACCTGAATGAACTCCTGGAGCTAAACAACCACACCCAACATTCATGGAAGAAGATGACCTGGACAAAAAAGTAACCCTGCTGCATTCCTGGATTATAACTACTATAGACAACATCGGCAAAGAAAAACCCTTTGCTTCTTCTAATAAATGGTCAATGGCAAAATGGTTCTCCCCACTACTGTGCACCATGAAAAGAAAAAAATGAAGACTAGAACTTGATTGGAGAAATCAAAACGATGCAACCGAATCTTCAAAGCACCAAATGCCCAAAAAGAGCTCTTCAAAATCATACATGAAATCAAAAACCCTCTGGGATGTAACAACACACCAACTCCGTTCACGAAACTCTGCAATGACCTTGCAGACCACTTCAAAAACAAAATCACCAGCATCCAACAAACCATACAAAGCAGACCGTCTGATCTGACCACAACCCCCACCTGCACCCAGGAGAAGCACATAAACAAACTACGAAGCTTTCCAGAAATATCAGTGGAAACATTCGTCAACCTGGGGAATGAAAGCAATAACTCAGGGTCCCTCGAAGACCCCTGCCCACCAGACATATATAAATCGATTCTTAAACAAGGAACGCCCATGGAATATCACAGGAACGTCCTCAACCATTCCATCGCAGCTGGGAAAGTGCCACAAGCCTTCAAAACGGCATACATCAGGCCACTACTCAAAGATACAGCGGGAAACATAGAGTATCTCTCCAACTAGAGACTCATCCCCAACATCCCGTACACAGCCAAGCTGCTCGAAACTTACATACACAAAACAACCCAAGAGTTTATAGAAGGGGCACGGCCTACTGGACCAGGCACAAGTTGGCTTCAGACCACTGAGAGGAACGGAATGAGCTCTACTCTGAATATTGGACGATCTAAAATTCAACGCAGACTCAGACAACAGCACTGCCTTGATACTCCTAGACCTATCGGCATCATTTGACACAGTCGACCTCGACATCCTCATAACGAGATTAGAAGGACTTGGAATAACAGGCTCCGCCCTACTATGGATCAAATATTTCCTAACAAACAGAACGGAAACCATATGGATGAAACCCTTCAAATCCAGCCCGAGAGATTCCACCCGTGGAGTACCACAAGGATCTTCCTTCTCCCCGCTACTATTCAACATCTACCTGTATCTACTCATCAGAATCATCAAAAGCCACGGCCTCCCCTGCTACAACTACGCTGACGATACACAAATAATCTTCAAAATACAAGACAACCCGGAAAGAAACTCAACCCTAGAAAACTGCCCCTGCGATGTATTCTTCTGGATGAACTCCAACTCCCTCAAAATCAACCCAGGCAAAACTGAAATAATGATCGTCACAAAAAATGGAGGAGAAACCAATTCATCCCTTGGCCAAGTGAACTCGGAACAACCCCAGTACCCTCGCTGATTGTAAAAAACCTAGGGGTTCTGATGGACAATAATCTCACGCTAGAGCCACAAGTAAATGCTCTCCTCAAGAAATGCTTCTTCCTCCTGCGAGCGGCAAAGAGAATCTTACCGTTCCTATTGTTCGCCAACAAAACAACCACCATCATCGCCCTCGTCATGTCCAAAGTAGAGTACGGAAATAGCCTATACCTAGGCATGCCTGAACGACTCCTAAAAAAAGTACAACGCATTCAAAACGCGGCAGCCAGACTACTTCTGAAACTACCCCGAAGAGAACACACCGCACCAGCGCTGAAAACACTACATTGGCTACCAATAAAACAACTAATAAAATTCAAAACAATGTGCATTACGCACAGAGCAGTACACAGCGAAGGCGCTGAGTTCCTAAGAGACAAACTGCGCCTACATCAACCAACAAGAACGCTCAGATCAAGCATGGACATCCGCCTGGAACCGAAGCCTTACAAAAAAAGAAAACGTAGAGGATCCTCCTTCTCTCACCAAGCCCCGAAAACCTGGAACGACCTTCCAAAGTACATACGGAACACAAGAAACCACCTATTATTCAGGAAATTACTCAAAACCTGGCTTTTCGCGTCATAACTGAAAAGACCGGTCACAGGGGCACTGACATAACTAAAACATCAATGAACGTAGAGCGACCGTAATACACACTGATCAATCAATGGGAAAAGCCAAGGTAAATATCCCACGACATACGAAACGACCAAACGGGAGACAGCCACAATACGATCAAAGACAGTAAACATAGCAAGACAAAGACAGAAACACTAGGACAATTGATCTAGAGGACCAGGACCTTAACTATTGTCATCCCCAACAGCACTAAGGACCAAATATAGAGAGGGAAAGGAAGCACTGCACCACGAGCCCCAATCCAGTGGGTGAGAAACAGAATGTTTCATCACTATACACTGTCCACCAATACACAGCAGGAAGCACAATGCCCGACCACACAAAAACTACAACTAAACAATAGTCCCAAGGATGTTCACCTCATGGAAACCAAAGAACCAGTCAGGACAGAAGGATACGAACGACTGTATACAAAGGCTCACCAAGACGGATCCACTAGGACACCACATCAACACGACTCCGACCCTGAATCATTCAAAGCCTTAACCGACCATGATCACACTAAATAAGCTGAGAATAGATATTACCCACCCAGCTTCACAACTGAAGATTATGTTCAGACGCACCGACCAATCCAAACTATACTCAATAGGATATAGTCGGATCAGCGCAACACCACCAAAGCGAGTCGGCCCATGAGGAACCAACAACAACCCAACTCACAGGTATACAACTCTAACGGAACCATAAGTACCTGAATCAGGATACAGACCCCACTAACCCAACCCTCAATCTTCTGCATACTTAAACCCACACAAAACCACACAACCATCTCTCTCTCAGCAATCCGCACGCACTTTACCACACCGCATCAACAACACATAAACTTCACCCACATCACTCGAGGCCTCGCCCAATCTGATTCTAGCACCAAAGCCCAGCACTCGGTGTATACCGAGCTGAAGTTGCCAACAGCACACCACTTCTCCCACTCTCCTTCTCCCCTCTTTCCGACTAACCCTACCGGCCCTTCCTGTTTACAAATCCTCCAGAGCGCCTGGGGACCAATTCCATTGGTGACGGTGCGCTATACAAGTACCTTTAACATAATATAACATAACATGTGGAGGAGGTGAACGTCAAAGAGGAGGGGCGAGTACAACATGTGGAGGAGGTGAACGTCAAAGCTGAGGGGCGAGAACGACATGTGGAGGAGGTGAACGTCAAGGAGGAGGGGGAGAGAACAACATGTGGAGGAGGTGAACGTCAAAGAGGAGGGGCGAGAACAACATGTGGAGGAGGTGAACGTCAAAGCTGAAGGGCGAGAACGACATGTGAAGGAGGTGAGCGTCAAGGAGGAGGGGAGAGAACAACATGTGGAGGAGGTGAATGTCATGGAGGAGGGGAGGGAGCAAGAGAAGCTGGAGGAGGTGAAGAAATCCACACAGAGAGAGTTAAAACATCTTAAGAGAGGAGGGAGGAGAAGGGGCCAGGAGGAAGGCTCAGTTGTTGGGAGAGCCCAGAAGGCGCAAGACATGAGACAGGGGTCGTGGTTGACTTTGTCCGGTGCTAGTTTCTGGTGCATGTCCAGCTGCATTATATCACAATGCCTTGTGCACAGGAGTAGTGTTTCAGTAGGAGTGACTTCGAGGTGTCTGTGGGTAGTCAGAAGGGAGGTCCTTGGCAGCTGACTTGAATCTGTGTCTCTGAATGTTGGCATGCCATAGTGTCACTTGATATGGTATCAGTATTTCTCAGCCTAACATCACATATTATGGTGCAAGGCACAAACCTGGAGAAAGACAGTAGTTTGCATGGATATAAATAAAAAAATGCGACCAACTGTGAAGTTTCCAAAGTAAAAAAGGCTGTTGTTATTGGGTGGTTTGCTGAGCAATCATTCTACCTCCCACGTGTAACCACAGAACTCCAGCACGGAAACAGCACAGGATACACTATCGAAATGTAAAACCACCCGAACACACGTGTCTACACTGAATAACCCTGAACACCAAACTAACCCACCACAGATAGACCAACCCAATTCTCCACACTCCGTAACTACCACAACCACTCAAACAATTTACATTAGCAACCTGGAGCACACATAAACCACTGCTCATGGCAACTCACAAAATATCTCAAATGTACACACTACAGATGCCTACATGTTCAGATCTGTGCACAAAACAGTGCAAGAAAGCATCCATGCGCTGCTCCCCCTGCTCCACCTTCTCCTGCATTAGACCCCTACCCTGCCTTTTAAGGTATCACACGAAAATACTGTATATAAAAAAATCAAATGGTTGAAATTATCGTATTACGGCTGTACCAAAATTACATACAGCCGAAAATGCCAAACATTTTACCCATTCGGTTTTCATTATAGCGAACCAGGGATGCAGGGTTTGCGGGGGTGTCCTCCGCACCCTTGTTTGCTATCGTGGAATCGGTGGTGGTGTGGAAAAAAAAAGAAAAGGACCCTGCGGTGCCCGTTCCCATCCACGGAAGTGAAGGGAACTGGCACTGCAGTAACTCGGCGGCACACAGCAAAGTGTGCCGCCAAAAGGTAAATTGGGGGGGGTGGGGGAGCGGGATCTACAAAGGCCATTTAGCTGTGGGGTGCTTATTTTTCGAAAACGAATATTTAGAATACAAACTTTTCATCTTAGAAATGTTCGTATTCGAAATAATCACGTACATCCACCTTTTAACAAATCTTGAAACCCCAAGAAACGGTAAAATGGCAGAATGCGCGCTATCCGAGACACAATAAGATAGCGTACCAGGTCAAAGCAAAGAGTTGTATTCTGCACGGTCCAAGCACCATCAGTGACTGGCAGCAACAGGAGAGGAGATGAATGTCGGTTCTGCTACAGGTAGTCCGATATACTAGAATCTCTGATGTACTGGCGGCCTGGTGAGACTATAGATCTGCCTGTAAAATCAAGAACTATCAGACTGAGGGAGGAGGAATGCAGCAACTATGCCAGGAGATGACATTATTTGACCAGGATCCTTTGCAATTTAGGCACTTGAGCACATATCAACCGAGCTCTACTTGCATCGCGTGTATTTGAGTTTTGGTTTTCAAGCAGGGCCATACTACTGGCTAATAGAATTTCCTTGGGAAATGCACAAATCACCTAGAAAAGCAACCTGATGCTATATCTATCACTATAGAAACATAAGCCAAAAACAACATTGTAGCTTTCTTTCTACATCCTCAGTGGAAGCGAAAAATGTGAGTATGTCAAATTATGCAAGACTGAAATCTCTCCTGTTTTATGCCACTGTACGTTCAGCACATTAACACACACACACACTCTCTCTCTCTCTCTCTCTCTCTCTCTCTCACACACACACACTCTCTAATGAAATTGTGCAAGAAGGTCACCTGGGCACGCGGATTGTTTGTCACACCATTCCAACCTGCTGCTATTCATGATGTTAATAATATGTGACTATCCACATCAAATCAACCCTTTTTTGCAAGTCCAGGTAGTAGACATTGTTATAAGTGAGCTTTAATGTGCTACTCACTTACCTTGTCTTGGACACAGGCAGAGTAGGTAGGTGACGGGAGCTTTGTGGGGTCTTTAATTGGAAATGGCCCATCACAGTGCCAATTGCCTAAACCTTCAGGTCTAAGAAAGCCACTGCTGATAACACGATGAATGTGTTCCGGAAGTAATTGTGAGGCTGACAGGCACTGTTTTTCACCCGCATTTTGCAATGTTTAGGCAGATCTGAGGGTGAGCATGTCTCTGCAGCAACAGCCCAAACATTTCGGGGTGGGGGTGTGGCTAACGCACAATTAGCACCCAATGAGAGGAGCACTTTGCAGAAGGGGCCTCAGTGCGCTGGACATTGTAGTTTTACAAATCGCAATATCCCGTTCAGCTGCTTAAGGTACACACTCAAGGAAAGCCTGTAGTAAGGCCACATGAGTACAGAGATTGTCACACATGGCCAGCTGCTGCTATGAATGATGCTAAGAACATGTGACTAGCCTCCCAAAGGCAACCTTTTACATGTATGAACTGTACTGGCTGGCGCCCACCTGCAGCAATGCACGTCATGAGCCAGACCCAGGGAGGCAGACATCTGTGCCCATCCTCTCCTCTCTAGAAAATCAACCAACTCTCACACTACAGAATTCAAAGCTAAAGTGGAAAGGAAGTCATATTTCCACATAAGCATCACCCCCGCCCCGCCACCCCCCAGTACTAAAAGGCGTCGCCTACCTGGGGCTGGCAGTTAGGTTTTGCAACCCACGCTGATGCATGTGTCTACAGGAGTATGCCCAGCTTGGAACCTTCCTGGCTACCCACCCTGAAGTCCTGGTGGGTGGGGTACCATCTCCTCCGCGAGCCTGCCCTGTACCCCTTTGGTCTGGTGGAACCTCCGCCCACCGGAAACCATCTCATGTTTAGCCAACAGAACCAATTACAGAACCGCCTAACCAACCCCATGCTAGAGTCTCGCTTCATTCTACAGCAGCCAATCAAAACCAAGGATGCAAAGTGTATGCCTATCCCGGGCCACGTGGCGTCCCTCAGGGATCTAGCCCCTCCCCCGGCCATATGGTGCTCCTCGGACCTTCCTCTCCCTAGTACTGGTTATACGCTGATCCTCAGGGACCTACATCTACCCAGTCCTGGTCAAATGGTGCTACTCAGGGACATACCTCTCGCAAGTCCTGGTCATATGGTGCTCCTCAGGTACCTACCTCTCCCCAGTCCTGGTCATATGGTGCTCCTCGGGGTACCATCTCCCCACCTGCCCTGGTAATATGGTGATCCTCAGGAACCTACCTCTCCCTAGTCCTGGTCATATGGTGATCCTCAGGGACTTACCTCTCCCCAGTCCTGGTCATATGGTGCTACTCAGGGACCTACCTCTCCCTAGTCCTGGTCATATGGTGCTACTCAGGGACCTACCTCTCTCTAGTCCTGGTCATATGGTGCTACTCAGGGACCTACCTCTCACAATTCCTGGTCCTATGGTGCTACTCAGGGACCTACCTCTCCCTAGTCCTGGTCATATGGTGATACTCAGGGACCTACCTCTCCCCAGTCCTGGTCCTATGGTGCTACTCAGGGAGCTATCTCTTCCCAGTCCTGGTCATATGGTGAACCTCAGGGATCTACCTTTCCCTAGTCCCGGTCATATGGTGCTTCTCAGGGACCTACCTCTTCCCAGTCCTGGTCATATAGTGTTCATCAGGGACCTAGCTCTCCCTAGTTTCGGTCATATGGTGCTACTCAGGGACCTACCTCTTCCCAGTCCTGGTCATATGGTGATGCTCAGGGGCCTACCACTTCCCAGTCCTGCTACTCAGGTGCTACTCAGGGACCTACTTCTTCCCAGTCCTGGTAATATGGTGATCCTCAGGGACCTACCTCTCCCTAGTCCTGGTCATATGGTGCTACTCAGGGACCTACCTCTTCCCAGTCCTGGTCATATGGTGATCCTCAGGGACCTACCTCTTCCTAGTTTCGGTCATATGGTGCTACTCAGGGACCTACCTCTTCCCAGTCCTGGTCATATGGTGATCCTCAGGGGCCTACCACTTCCCAGTCCTGCTACTCAGGTGCTACTCAGGGACCTACTTCTTCCCAGTCCTGGTAATATGGTGATCCTCAGGGACCTACCTCTCCCTAGTCCTGGTCATATGGTGCTACTCAGGGACCTACCTCTTCCCAGTCCTGGTCATAGGGTGATCCTCAAGGACCTACCTCTCCCTAGTCCTGGTCATATGGTGCTCCTCAGGGACCTACCTCTTCCCAGTCCTGGTCATATGGTGATCCTCAGGGGCCTACCACTTCCCAGTCCTGCTACTCAGGTGCTACTCAGGGACCTACTTCTTCCCAGTCCTGGTAATATGGTGATCCTCAGGGACCTACCTCTCCCTAGTCCTGGTCATATGGTGCTACTCAGGGACCTACCTCTTCCCAGTCCTGGACATATGGTGATCCTCAAGGACCTACCTCTCCCTAGTCCTGGTCCTATGGTGCTACTCAGGGACCTACTTCTTCCCAGTCCTGGTCATATGGTGATCCTCAGGGACCTACCTCTCCCTAGTCCCGGTCCTATGGTGCTACTCAGAGACCTACTTCTTCCCATTCCTGGTCACATAGTGATCCTCAGGGACCTACCTTTCCCTAATTCTGGGTATATGGTGCTACTCAGGGACCTACATCTTCCCAGTCCTGGTCATATGGTGATCCTCTGGGACCTACCTCTCCCTAGTTCCGGTCATATGGTGCTCCTCAGGGACCTACCTCTCCCTAGTCCTGGTCATATGGTGATACTCAGGGACCTACCGCTCCCTAGTTCCGGTCATATGGTGATCCTCAGGGACCTACATCTTCCCGGCCCTGGTCATATGGTGATCCTCAGGGACCTACCTCTCCCTAGTTCCGGTCATATGGTGATCCTCAGGGACCTACATCTTCCCAGTCCTGGTCATATGGTGATCCTCATGGACCTACTTCTCCCCAGTCCTGGTCATATGGTGCTCCTCAGGGACCTACCTCTCCCTAGTTCTGGTCATATGGTGATCCTCAGGGACCTACCTCTCCCTAGTTCCGGTCATATGGTGATACTCAGGGACCTACATCTTCCCGGTCCTGGTCATGTGGTGATCCTCAGGGACCTACCTCTCCCTAGTCCTGGTCATATGGTGATCCTCAGGGACCTACCTCTCCCTAGTTCCGGGTATATGGTGCTAATCAGGGACCTACCTCTCCCCAGTCCTGGTCATATGATGATCCTCATGGACCTACCAATTCCCAGTACTGGTCATATGGTGATCCTCAGGGACCTACCTCTCCCTAGTCCTGGTCATATGATGATCCTCAGGGACCTACCTCTCCCTAGTCCTGGTCATATGGTGATCCTCATGGAACTACCTCTCCCTAGTCCTGGTCATATGGTGATCCTCAGGGACTTACCTCTCCCTAGTCCTGATCATATGGTGATCCTCAGGGGCCTACCTCTCCCTAGTCCTGGTCATATGGTGCTACTCAGGGACCTACCTCTCCCTAGTCCTGGTCATATGGTGATCCTCAGGGACCTACCTCTCCCTAGTTCCAGTCATACGGTGATCCTCAGGGACCTACATCTTCCCGGTCCTGGTCATGTGGTGGTCCTCAGGGATCCATCCCTTCACTTGCCCTGTCCTTCAGGGGTCTATCCTCTCCCCTGTGATTTTTAAGTTATACGAGAAATGTTGTGGAGACTTGATCGTCCATCCATGCAGATGTGGGCTACGGTGAATTCTTTCTAGAGTTACAGGTGACGGGGGCTCCACTGATAAGGGTTCCCCGAGAGCTGCACATCACAATGTACCCTAAACAGAACCCCGCAAGGTACTGAGGCTCTGCTGGGTCCGGATGTCCCCCTCAACTCCACTTCCAAAGAGGTCACCCTGCAGTGAATGGAGAAGTGACCCCACCAACTACCCCCTCCCCCACCCCAACACAGAGCCTCCTCCCTTCCTGCTTGAGTCTAAAAGAAACCTTGATGCTGAATAAAGAACACAGAGAGAAGCGGCCCCATGGGATTTTATCGCTCATTTTTAAGACTCCATTTTGTAATTCGTCCAATTTTCACCGATTTTAAATTCAATGTATCAGTGAAATGCAAGGTGTATTCCGCACAACCCCAAATCAACCACTGCCCCCACATCTCCGCCCCAAATACGTCATCATCCCCATTTTTCCAAACACACCTCTGTGTATTTTGTTATATATTGTAGCCGAAATTGTTTGCCATCATTTTTCTGCACCACGGGGACTGGGGGCCTGAGCCCAATTCAGCCGCGCTTTCTATGTCAGAATATATAACCCACCCCCCCCCAGATACACATGGAGTACAAGGGCTCACAGCCGCGGCGAGAGGGCTGGTGGGATAGACATGGAGTACAAGGACTCACAGCTGCAGCGAGAGGGCAGGTGACATAGACATGGAGTCCAAAGGCTCACTGCCACGGTGAGAGAGCAGGTGGGATAGACACGGAGGACAAGGGCTCACAGCCGTGGGGAGAGGGCAGTTGTGATAGACATGAAGTAGAAGGGCTCACTGCCACGGTGAAAGGGCAGGTGGGATAGGCACAGAGGACAAGGGCTCACAGCCTACAGCCGCGGCGAGAGGGCAGCTGGGATAGACATGGAGTACAAGGGCTCACAGCGGCAGTAAGCACTTTCCGATTCACAGTTCCTGGCTGTGAATCTGAGTCACCCTAAACATCCCTCTTGACTACTGATCAACCCCCCTGGACCTTCTCCTTACCCTTCTGTTACTCTCACATTATGTGCGCCCGCCCAGACTCCTATCCTACCTCTACCCACTGCCTTCCTTTGGGTTGACTCTCCATACAGCACTGGTCTCTCTTTACATCCCCCTCTCCTATTCATAGCCTGTAATAGGCTGACCGCCACTGCATGCCTTACCTGGCAAGGTCTGCCTCCCTTTACCCCCCCACTGTGCACCCCCTATCTAAAGTCCTCTGCTGTGTGACCATTCCACACCCCTTCTGCGCTGCCTCCGGGTTCCACTCCCTCTCGTTTCTCTCTCCCTGCCACTGGAACTCCCTGTGCCAAGATATTAGGAATATAGGCACTGTGCAGGCCTTCAAGACAGCACCCACAAATCCCAAAACACCCTTAATGCAGGGTAGCTGCACCTGAGTTCCATAGTGACACCCCTCCTGGTTAATCCTAAACCCTGTCCCAGGCAGGTCAAGGTGAATAGTGGTGATCATTGAATGTGTATATAATAACTCTTTATCATGTATAATGTGTGGTGTCTGTTTGTGCTGCTCCCAGTCCATGGTCCTAGCGGTATCTTCTCCATCCCACCTGTTTCAACCTTACTCCCTTATCTCCATTTACTACTGCAAAGCGCTCTGAAAAGGAACTCCTCCGATCGGCTCGCTGTTGCTGGCCTTATGCACAGCATTCCCGGCTGCCGTGCCCCTGCCGCCCTTCTCATTTACAGACCCCCTTAAAGCAGCACAGCCTTGCAGATGATGTCAGTAGCTCAGCTCCATCTATCCAGAGTGACAGCAACTGAGGACTTCAGAGCTGTATTTGGTAACCCAAGCTCACCCTCCGTCTAAACCTGATCTTGCACTGAGAACCTCGACTCACACACCAACTGGATAAAGGTCTGATCCACTCTGCTGAGCATATTCTTAATGCTGTGCTTGTAGCTCTGTGCAAATGAGCCACGCCTGCATGCCTTAGCTAGGAGGAGCACCATGCAATTGCCTTCAGGACCCTGACACTTAGCATGGACTAAGTCCAGGCCAAGATCACAATCTGCATATGCGCCTAGACGAACGTGGCAGTGGAAGCCCTCAATGATATGCAGACCGTTAACAAGCTATTTCTCCCGGGCATCACAATGGATCTGCCTATCATATATTTGCCAGTGGCTCTCCAACGCCATGCACTCATTTCTGCCTGAAAAGCTCCTCACCACATCTTCTAAACGTGTAGATGCATTAGGCTCACCAGGGTGTCTGAAAGTCAAACACTGCATTGCTCCCGCCTTTTAGTCTGCACTGCTTTCCCTTCCTGCTCCATCTCTTCTATCCTTTTACCTTGCCCTCCTTCTTTGGTCTTCTGCGGACTAAGGTCTGAATACCCTTGGCAACGCCCAGATTTCCAGCCAAGACTAGGTGCACTGAGACTACTATGGTGGCGGCTTGACACAGTATAAAAGCTCTGTATCATAAAATATCACCAAACAGATACCTTGATCTGATCAATAGATGTGATTAAATCCAGGTATCCAAAAAACATCTTGATAAGACTCTACATTTTACACAATTAAAGCATTCTCTAACATCACATCCCATTGTGGAGCTCAAATTGAAAATGGATTATTAGCGCAGTCAATCTCTCAACTGCAGAGTAATGCAAATATTAATATTCAGACCACATCCTACCAAAGCAATGCTCTATTTACTGGCAGACATTCACAAAACAAGTTATGAATTCCCACCACCCAGACCTATTATCATTGAAAATAATTCATTCACTAAATGATCCCAGAGTGTATTGACATACAACTCAGACTTTGTGTCAACCTCTTCTGTCTTGTATGGAGGATATCTGTCTTGTCATCAATCAATCACAATGATTCTAATGGTAAGCAGGATTTCTCATGTTACCTTTGACTTTGTATCACTGTATACATGTATACAACATGATCTTGTCATCAAAATTCCTCAAGAGTATCTTGATTTTGGATCAATTCATTATCGAGAGCATAATTATATGATTTTGGAGTTCTTGCGAATTGCAAAAGAGCAGCTTTCTGTTTGATAATGTTCTATATCACCAGAACGGGGGCACAGCGATGGGGGTACAATGTGTCCCCGGCTACACATCCTCTTTATGAGGCACTTTGAACAATACACAGTCCACAACTTTTAGTCACTAGATAAATCTAATCTAATAAAGTACTGGGGACACTTCATAGGTATTATTTTGACTGTCTGTGGTGGTTCCCATCCAACATTGGACATCTTCACTGATTACCAGAGGAACCAACTTCTTCTGGAGATTAGGACAAGACCTTGGACATATTCATAAAGAGGTTGAAAACGTTTTTATTTAGATAAACCCAAATCCGATTATGGTCAAATATCTGTCTTTTTCATGCTCAGTCTTCTTTTTGTTGTCACATGCGCCCGAATATGGTTCAATCCATCTGGTGCGCATAAGACATTTCTCAAAATCTCAAAATTAATCTCAAAATTACCTCAACAACAAACAATATAGTGTGCACTTGAGTAGACACATGATATGCAATATCCCTGATGATGTCGTCCATACAAAATCTTTACATCATCCAGCAACATCCAGCATTGGGTTTTGCCGGTTCATAGCTCACACCTCACAACCCTAAAGTGACTCATCCCCTTTGGAGAGTTCTTGTGGACCTGGAGGAAATGTCATGAAACCTGCATCTTTTCTAACCAAGTTATTAAAGCCATGAATTGTTTGAGGTAACAAGGGATAAAATGTGAGCCGTCCCAATGTCCATTACATTCTACAACAAAGTTTTTATATTTGATTATTTACAAAAATCTTAGCGACATTCATTGGAACAAAACCTGAAATCACCTCGAAAAAGCTCCACATTTGCAGAGAAACTATTGCCCAGTTTCCTAAAATCCATTCCTATGGAAGACACATGGATGCCCCCTACCCCCAAAGTGCTTTTCGAGCACAGTAACTTTAAAGTATTTCCTCCAGCAAAATCCAAAGTAGCAATCTATCAATATGAAAATGCATGATCCCAGGCCATCACCCATTTCAACAACTGCCTGCAACATTCACACTCTACATATACAAATGCTTACTCCATCAGGTCTATATAGACATCACAAGCATGCCTTTGAAAGTATGCATTGTAGGGAATGCATGTACACTGAAGAGCTCAGACCCTTGTTACCCTCTTGCCAGACACTGGATCAGAGTCCGGGACATCTAAGATGTGTGGGTTTTGACCAGATCCTCATTTCATCACCTTTCACTGTCTTTCTTCCCTCACTGCATCTCAAGCAACAACGAATATGACCTACCCACAGACCTGCTCACAGGGCAAACTCCTAATGTTCAACACAACAAGTTTCATTGCGTTTTACCATATTTAAAATAAAATTCCAGTATAACCGGATAATAGTATACACAGTACACCCATACGTCTTAACCCTTTCATTATGTAACATTTGCCACCATCTGTGACCCAGTATCAGACAATCAGAGACTACTCACCTGTCTAGACAGTTGCATACGATGACAATTCCCCACCCAAGATACATAAAGATCTGAAGGTAGTCTTAAAAATGCCTTTCCAATTTACAGATGTCTTAGTGGTAGCTCAAGCATTCAACGCCATTATTTACTGTAATATGGAGTCACAGTATCGGCAAATCTATCAGCGGAATCTTGTTTATACATTCTGATATAATTTTAAAACTTGAACGAACCTTCTAGGATGTCAGCCGCCACTTTTGATGACGGAGGAATTGGAAAGCATCCCTCTGCCCGCCGAATGAGACGCTAGCTTTCAGTCAGATAGGAGGTTACACTAGACACTCAGGGCCTCATTACACGGATGGCGGTAAGGATTTACCGGTACCGGTATTTTACCAGTACCGGTATTTTACCGGTACCGGTAAATCCTTACCGCCTTACTACGAGGTCCCTTTGTGGGTTGGGGAATTTAACGCCTGCTTTTTGCAGGCGTTAAAAACCAACCCGCAAAGGGACCCGGGGAGCTAATTACGGTACCGCAATTTGCGGTACCGTAATTAGCGCCTTCCCCATTCCCATTATGCCCTATGGGGCAAAAATGGGAATGGGGAAGGGCAATGGTGGAAGGGGGAATTACCGCCCCACCAACCTTGGAATGGGGTGGTAATTCCCCTTTCCGCCAAGGTGGTGCCGGTATTTTACCGGCATGAACCATGGCGCTAATAGCACCATGGTTCTCTGCCATCCGTGTAATGAGGCCCTCAGATCTTTTCAAATAAATTATGTTTTCTTTTCCCTAAACTGTCGACACCAAGCGAAAGAATTTAGCACGGAAGCTATATATCTTTTGAATTATTTTTCCAGTGTACACAGTGCATGCTGCCGGACAAGCTTGGATATGATATATTTTCATATGTTCATACAGAGCTACTGTTATTTGCTCGGCTCAGCCTCCCAGTGTCAAACTTGATCACATAGTTGATGGGCACACCTGAAAAGGTTTTCTTTGTGGGGAATAAACCTGACCACCATTTGAAATTGGTTTTACCTTTGTGGACAGAATGCACCTCAATTAATCCTTCAAGTGGGAGAATTCCAGTCCTTTGAATTTGTACTCTCCCTTCTGCACTCTTTCATTTTCTCACAATTTAAATATGTTTACTTTGTTTCTTAATTTTTTAATATATCAAATGTACACAGCGCCTCCAGACCCCAGGGTATCAGTGCACTATACTATAGGAAGACGTACATTTAAAACAAAACTGATAATACAAACTAAGTAAACAGAAAAAACTATGGAAAACATTGATTGTAAATGTATTTCAAAATTAGATATAGGGTATTGCTAAGACAAGGGCATTGCTAATACAAATAAGACTATAGATATCAGCTTAATCACTTACATAGTAAATGTTTCTGTGAAATTATGTTTTTAAATCAAAGAACCTATTTGGCTCACAAATAAACAGCTCTACATTCTCAAACAAATATGCAGTTTTAAAAATCTAGGTTCCTAGTGTACAAAATTGAGACAACTATTAAAGCACCCCGTGCAAGCAACCCATTCAGCTGCTTGCTTGTTTTTCTTACGTGCCTAAACCCTTGGGTTCCAACCATACCCGCATGACCACAGTGTCAGGCCAGTCTAAGGAAAGCCTCAAGCTCATCAGGGAGAGCAGGGGGGTCATCAGCCGGAACGATCAACATCACTCCCTTTCTGTCCCAACTCCCTGGCAGATCATTTTTTGAAAACATTCTCAGGACCTGGAAACTTATCAGCCTACCAAAATCATAACCGTACCTTTGCTTCCCTCTCCCAGCTTCATGGTCTCCTCAAAACGGGAAGAAATCGGGTTCCCTTGTTAATCCACCCACCCTACTCTTTTCAGGAAAATGCCCCTCTCCACTACCGCTGTAGCCATGGGCCTTGCAATACTCAGAGCCCCTTTGGAATCTGCTATTATCCCTTTGAAGCTTAAGACGGACCGTATCAGGCTTCGCCTCATGGACCAGTGGCTGCTTCCTCACGAAGCTCCTAGAGAGAGCAGCAGCTACTGTAGACAGCAGTGACCTGCAACCGTTCTGATGAGGCCCAGGCAGTGTTCCGTCCAATCAGGGCAGAAAATATGCTCCAATGACCACCCGGGAGCAGGTCCCAGTGTAGAAACGAAGGGAAGGCCGTGCCTTGTCCTTCTCCACTCCTGCCTGTGATCACCAGCTCACAAGTGTTTGGTACTTCTCGTGAGATTCGCTGGCAGGCCAAAGTCTTTCCCAAAATCATGTGCAAATGTGATTTCTGCTCATGAGTTCAACAGGACAATCAGTGCCACCGAACCTCTCGGAGAAATTCAGCTGGCCAATCAGAGACGTAGAATGTCTTTGGAGCTTTGATGACCATATAGCAGCCCAAGCTCGCGTCACGTAGAAGGCAGCACAGGACTCTTGCATCCTGGGAGAGACCAGGAGGGCTTGTGATTTGGCTACCCAGAGCATATTTCATTCTTTTTCACATTTAATTCCCTATTTGTGACATTTTTTACTTCTTATTGGGCTTGTTTTGTGAAGTCCTTTGCATTCTTACTTCCCATTTTTTGCAACCATGTTTGATTGCTTTTTTTAACCCCTTACCCTTATCTTTCGTCCTTCCACGTAAAAAAAGAAAAACATATGAAATCTTTGTGTCACCCTTTGTGATTGTTTGTGAAGCTTTCACCTTCCTCCTTCTTCTAGAAAGAAAGTAAAAACAAAAAAACAATATTTCGTCTCCTTACCAAAAGTCGCAACACTCACTTACAGTCACTGAATGTAGTCTGCTGCCGCCAACCAACCAATGCCGGGATTTGACGCTACTAGACACTGTCTCCCCCTCCGTCCCCCAACACGCAATAAAAATATAGCCTCTCCTATTTCAATGTACCTTTTCCTCAAATAAATCTCATTTTAATTTTGTACTTCTTCCTTAACTAAATCAAATATTAATTTCCTACATCTCACTCAACTGTTGTAGTAAACTCCTGTATTCTATCTGCAAGACGCGGCCTGCCGTATTTATAAAATTTGTAACTGATTTCACCAAAACCATTTTGCAAAAACCTTGAAGAAAGTTTGCAAAATCTTGGTGTAGAGGGAGAGCCATATGTGGTCCTCGTGACCCCCAACCGATTCGCAGCTCGAAGACTGAGAAACAAGAGGTGCATGTCACTTCTAGGCCCTTCACCGCCATCACCTATATATCGCAGGTGTGAGAAACGTTACTCGCTCAGACAGCCATTTAGACCATATCCAATTGATAATCTGGAAGAGATACAGTTGTCATCGATCGAGCAAGTTGACAGACTGTGGTGACGTCACTACTGACATCATGACGTAGATGCGTTAGGCATGAAGCAAATAGGCATCCATGCACAAAGTTACACAAACACTCCAGTTTATTGCTGATAGACACAAAACAAATGCTTATGAACCATAGAGGTTAGAGGACTGACACACATACATCAGCATATCTTTAGCTACGCAGAAACTGCAAGAAGCCAAGAATACGTTTAACCAACTTGCACATGCTTAATTGCGACTATTATGAACGGCCATCAGTACAAAGATGGAAGCTACAGGTACATTGAAGTGAATGGAGACAGCAAAGTCAGATGCACTTTGAAATACAGGGAAAGACAGACAGCCTGATCCAACTGAAGGCAGACGGAGCTTCCAGCAGAGACACGGTATGCACTCGCACCAAGGACAAGCCGAGGGGGATAGTTCCAGCTTGCCAAGACAGCAAGACACCTGCAAGAATTATAGTCTAAAATCTGCATTATTGCAAGCAAGTGAGCTCCATTTCGTGGTCCACACACACGTTACACAGGAAAGCAGGACAATGACTATTCAATCGGAGCAGGTGGAGAGAAGCTGTTCCCACCAGACAGAAGGTGGAAAGATACAATTACTGCATAAATTCAAAGATGGATGTTCTTTCTCAGGGCTCAGGCGATCAGAGACAGTAACGAGTTGGGAACATACAGCACCTTTGTGACCCTCCCCATTATCTTGGATAGTTTCATTTAGCCTTGCAGCGGTCCAGCTCTCCAAGACTGGGAAGACCTGACCTGTCCCATCCGTAGCTACCTTTCACGTTAGGAGTATAAAATGTTGCAGCAGCCAATAGCTTCTCTGAGAACCTGCAACTTTGAAATTGTGACATTTGGGGTGGCCCAGGTGGAGCCACCAGATATGGCTATCTAATAGGCTTACTAACCCCTATGTAATTTATATAACTTTACTAAGCTGACCAATCACCTGCCCTGATAGATTGTTGGGGACGCAACTTGTTATGTGATGCCATGCATGGTTAAAAGGGGGTAACTCATGTTTGGAAGATGAAAGCTTTGGAACTGTGATGTTGTTCGATGGCGATCCCTGTCATTTGTTCTGAATAAAGACAGTGAAATGTGCCCCATGGTTGAGTCTTCAATTCTTGCGGCGGGGAGTTTGGTGGGTAGTTTTACATTGATTTCAATCCATTTTTGGCCTGTTTCAGGTGCTTTTTTGGAGGGATTTGTGGGCTTTTTGCAATCGATTTGTGCCTACTTTGTGGTATTCTGTGGGGTTTATCTTCTATTTTTTTCTGGACTCCCACCTCATTTTCTGAGCTGGTCTTCATCTAGAGTGTGCAGTCACTGGGATGTAGTCTTTTGTTTGTTTCTGGCTTTCTTACTGTCCTCACCCTTCCCCTTGAAATTGGCTGCAAGAGTCTGGTTTCTCTCTGCCTCTATCCTGGCAGCCATTTCCACTTGCCTTCATGACTGTAATCTAGAAGCATCCTGCAAGGAAACCGCTTGAAGAGCAGTCTTAGAGGCTAGTTTATGCTCAGTGAGTAGTTTTACATTGATTTCAATCCGTTTTTGGCCTGTTGGTCTTTTTGTGGAGGGATTTGTGTGATTTTTGCAATCCTTTTTTGCCTAGTTTGTGGTATTTTATGGGCTTTATCTTGTGTTTTATGTGGACACCCACCTCATTTTCTGAGGTGGTCTAGTGAAGGATCAACATACGTCACATTTAAATAGAACTGTTAAAGACTAGCATGTGTCCCATCCAGACAGAATTGTGAAGAAAATCACGTGTCACATTTAGATAGAATTGTGAAGTCACTAACTAACCCTACTAAACAAATATCACCCCTTTGCATGCACCTCACAAACTCTAACCAAACACAACCATACCTCTAAAGCACTACAAACCGCACCCACTTCACTAGACTGCAACAACAAAACAAACCACACATAGCCTTGCACAACACTGCATGACGGTTACCAACTGAAAAGCACACCTAAGCTCAGCGAACGGTGTTAACGGAACTGAAGCTGCCAACGGCACATCACAGCTCTCTTGCACTTTTCCTGCTCAATACTACTAACCCATCCCACCCTCTTTCCTTTCAGAGCCGCCAGAGCACCAGGGGACCACTTCGGTGGTGACAGTACACCGTATAAATATCCTTTAACATTTATATAAACATTTGTTGTGAATAAAGACAGTGAAATGTGCCCTAAGGTTGAGTCTTCCGTTCTTGCAGCGGGGATTTTGGTGGGACCCAAGTACCCTCTTGCAGGTAAACGGGGTGATGGCTGCAGAGTGCCCCTGCCTCTCCTTTCCATTGGTTTTGCTGTATGCACTAAAATGTGGTGATTTATGATTTGGACAGCACAGTCACCCTGGCTCATTCTCATCCACTCGGCAGCATTCAGCACGGCACACCATCTAACTGTAATCCCATGGCGGTATCCCAGCCCGAGTCTTGGACAGAATCTCTTCCATTCTGACCTGAAATAGTTTCTCTTGCAGCCACTGGATCCCCCCTCTGCTGCACTCCATCTTTAGCATGGCTTGGCTCCAGCTCTTTCCCTGGGGTCTCCTCCATCCCTCATCAGATCCTTTGGACAAACCTTTGCCAATCTTCTTCGGAATCCATAGTCCCCCAACACTCAGCCACCAACAACCTCAGCTGATGTCTGCAGGAAAGCAAGTGCTGGATGACCTTGAACCGCCTGCAAATGGATAATGCCATTGGCCAGAAAGAGGTTACGGTGGTGGAAGCTACCAACTCATGCAACTAACCAGTCCTCCTGTTTAGCTTCTCTTGGCCCTCAAAGGCCAGGAGGAGCCTACATGTCACGCGTGCCAAGTGTGTCGGACCTGTCCGCTGCATCGTAAAGCCCTGCTGCAGTCAAGGCCTCCTTATACCCGCTCCTGTGCTGCATCGTCCCAGAATCCCCCCTTGCGTGCATCTCACCAAGGCCTAAGTCCACTCCTAAAACGATTACATTCTCTGTAAAAATATAAGCTTGGAACCTCGTCTCTTCTGCAGAAACCCATGATTACAAATGCTTCCGGAAAGTTCATAAAAGGCGAGTTTCATTTCTCGTAACTATCCCGGCTGGTCTAGAACTCCAGCTCAGACATAACGGTCACTCAAACAAGCAGCACTTACCAGCAGTCTCGGACTGGGCCAGATGGCAATGGGGCAAGGCCTGAAGGCTGGACCACAAGGCTAGTGTGGGGCACACATGTGTTGATATGATATGATATGATATGGCATTTGTAACGCGCCTATACACAAGTGTTTCAAGGCGCGACGAGGCGGGGGGGGAAACAAGGGGAGACAGACAATGATCCTACTAGGCCAGGTGTCATTCAGATCGCGCAAGTGCAAGGGTTGAGGGGAAGGGAAAAGTGCATGGAGGAAAGAGAGAAGGGAAAGTGCAGTACAGGGTTAATAGCATACAGCAAACAGGATAAATAACAAGGGCCAGCTGGTGGCAAGTGCAAGGTAAGTGCAGGCAAGTGCTGGGAAGGGGGCTGTAGGGATACAGAGACAGTCCCGCAGTGCAGGGGTTGCCGGGGAGGCAGTGCAGGGGAGAATGGCTGGGCCAAGGACCGAGAACGGTGAGTGGCCCAGTTGCAGATTCAGTGCAGTTTCAGTAGTATTAGCAGGGGAGAGGGGGAGAGAAAAGCGGAGGCAAAGAGGAAGGTTTTGAGGTGCTTCCGGAACCAGAGATGGTTCTCCTCAAGTTTCAGGGAGGCACACCGTGGCCGGCCAGTTTCATGAGTTGATGCACAGCACCTGGTAGTGTTGACACATGCGATGGAGTAAAATGCACTTCTTGCCACATACATTTACCAAAAACTTCCCTCGGAAAATACCAGGGGACAAGCCTAAAAAAGAAATGTGGAGTACTCATTAATATACCAATCGAAGGAGGCGTCACCAGGAATTAGCTTATCAAGGTGCCCTCTGAAAAAAGTGGGGGGACTCCTGAACAAAGTGGGGGGGGGCGTCCACCCATGTTAACCCCCGACTTGACGACCCTGTTTTGGATAAAATGTAATGAAAAGGGTTTCCCTTTGTGACCACTGTATTACTGACTCTCAGGACTATTCGATTGCCCCAGTCCAACGCCTGGTAGGTTTAGAGGAAGGCGTTGCTTGCATGGCAAACACGGCCCTCTCCTATCGAGTGGAGAGAGAGAGAGAGAGAGAGAGACAGAGAGTGAGAGTAAGAGAGAGGGAGACAGAGGGCCTCATTACACGGTAGGCGGTAAGGGTTTACCGGTACCGGTATTTGCCGGTACCAGTAAATCCTTAACCGCCTTACTACGAGGTCCCTTTGCGGGTTGGGGAATTTAACGCCTGCTTTTTGCAGGCGTTAAAAACCAACCCGCAAAGGGACCAGTGGAGCTAATTACGGTACCGCAAATTGCGGTACCGTAATTAGCGCCTTCCCCTTTCCCATAGAGCCCTATAGGGCGAAAATGGGAATGGGGAAGGGTAATGGTGGAAGGGGGAATTACCGCCCCGCCAACCTTGGAATAGGGCGGTAATTCCCCTTTCCACCAAGGCGATGCCAGTATTTTACCGGCATGAACCATGGCGCTAATAGCGCCATGGTTTACCGCCTACCATGTAATGAGGCCCAGAGAGAGAGAGAGAGAGAGAGAGGGGGGAGAGAGAGAGAGAGAGAGAGAGAGAGACTGGAGCTCATGGCTACGTGATGAGGTCTCACACAGCCCGCGTGCGACGCATTCCATCCGTTCTGATAGCGTCGCGAGGCCGTGCCCATGGTAGCTATGCTACGCATAAGATACTTGCAGGACCAGGTCGAGGGTTCAACATTTCCTGTACATCGCCCAGAGGGAGCGCCTAGCCGTGCAAGCGTGCACGCAGTGTGTGAGATGTACACACAATGGGCGAGATCTGCGCTGCAGGTGCTATCTCTGGAGCCGGCTACTATTCAACTGCTTTCACACATGCACACGCACTGTGTGTGCCTCGCTTAAGCATGCATGCCATCACTGGTCCTCGTGGGCCTGCGCGCAAGCACTGAGCGTATCTTGCGCCCACGCATGCTATGACTGAACCCCAAGATTCCTCTTTGTAGAGCGGAGCACACACAGCATTGACAAGTTTGTTGCATTGGCAACTGTTCCACAGCTTCATCGCTGCCCCGCCCCCGCCTAGGACCCCCGTGGGCGGCCGCTGTGCTGTTTCCCACTGGGAAGCAGTCGCTTAGTAACGGCAACAGTTTTAGGTGAAATGCAGCAGAGATCGGCATGTTCGCTTGTATGCATCACCAGTGGCGTCGTCAGGAATCACATTTGGGGGCCGTAGGGGGGGCACAGGCAAAAGTAGGCTGGCCGCCGATGAAACGGAATGTGTGACCTCACAAGCACCCCTGCATAGAAGCTTTTGTGCACACCAACTACCCACACGCCACTGCACCTCCCCTCCCATCAGAATGCAGGCACGAAACCATTAAGTCACTAATGACCATCATTCGCAGTTTTGTGCGCTACATTCTGATTGGGGGGGCTGGTCTTGACGGCCGAGGGAACTTACCAGCACTTCGTTGTTGATTGCGGCCCTGTGTGTGCGCCATGCTGGTGAGCACAGCACTGCAGACAGTGCAGAGTAAGTAGCCCAGGGTTTAAGAGGAGGGGGTCTGCGTATGACAGCCTACCTAACATAGCACTTGCCACCACTGCACAAGCAGAGCCCTCCAGAACAGCATAGACTAAGCCAGCAGCTTGCAGTGCTGTGTACCATGACACGTGTCAACGTAACATAGCACAGGCAGGATCTCCAAATACCCCTAGTTTACAGAATGTATTTATTATTTTATTTATCGCACATTGGTATGGCGCCTAGACACCGGAAACTGTTTCCAGGCGCCACAAGACAAAAAGGGGAGGGGGACAAAAAGAAAAATAACAATAACAGTCCTTCTAGGCCTTGTGACATTTGGATCTTGCACGTGCAGTAGCAAAACGTGAGGGGGAAGGTGAGGTCAAGGATGGGGGAGGGAGGGAGAAGTGCAGGAAGGAAGGGCTCCAGGGGATGGGCAAGTACCAGGGGGCACCGTAGAGGGTGAGTGCCGGGGGAGGAAGGCATAGGGGTGAAAAGTGAGCGAATGAGGATGGACCAGCGTCAGTGGCTTTTCAGAGAAGGGAGCCCAAGGAGTCTGGGGGGGAAGACTGGCCGAGGGAAGGTTTGGCCCCAGGAGACTCATAGGGGTCACAAGCAACCAGTCGCAGCGGCAGGTGGAGGCTAGCAAGGGAGGTGGAGAGGGAAGAAGGAAGAGAAAATGAAGGTCTTGAGAAGTTTCCGGAACCTAAAGATATCTGGCTCAAGATGTAGAGGGGCAGGGGGGGCATTCTAGAGGGGGGCACCTGCCTATGAAAGAGGCTCCACTGGCTCCATTACCAGCACACACATGCAAACCACCCATACAGGGGAGGGGGGCACTCTGCTCAGAAATGGCACCACCTCATCCATAGGGAGTGGCACACCTGGCATGGAAGTCTGGCACATGTACTCTGTGAAAGTGTGGGAGGGAAGGCAGAGAAGAAGGCCATTGCTTCTCTTCAGAGTCTCTGCAGCCCAATGCTAGATGGGGGGAGGAGAGGGTGTCCAGTGCCATCCCAGGATCCTGCCATATTACTGCTGCAAGTAGAGCTACATACACCCTGTCATATTCCTGCTGCAAGTAGAGATATATACACCCTGTCATATTCCTGCTGCAAGTAGAGATATATACACCCTGTCATATTGCTGCTGCAAGTAAAGTGATACATACCCTGTTCTGCTGCAAGTAGAGCTATATACACCCTGTCATATTCCTGCTGCAAGTAGAGATATATACACCCTGTCATATTACTGCTGCAAGTAGAGCTACATACACCCTGTCATATTCCTGCTGCAAGTAGAGATATATACACCCCATCATATTCCTGCTGCAAGTAGAGCTATATACACCCTGTCATATTCCTGCTGCAAGTAGAGCGATACATACCCTGTTCTGCTGCAAGTAGAGCTATATACACCCTGTCATATTCCTGCTACAAGTAGAGATATATACACCCTGTCATATTACTGCTGCAAGTAGAGCTACATACACCCTGTCATATTCCTGCTGCAAGTAGAGCTATATACACCCTGTCATATTCCTGCTGCAAGTAGAGCGATACATACCCTGTTTAGCTGCAAGTAGAGCTATATACACCCTGTCATATTCCTGCTGCAAGTAGAGATATATACACCCTGTCATATTACTGCTGCAAGTAGAGCGATACATACCCTGTTCTGCTGCAAGTAGAGCTATATACACCCTGTCATATTCCTGCTGCAAGTAGAGATATATACACCCTGTCATATTCCTGCGGCAAGTAGAGCTATATACACCCTGTCATATTCCTGCTGCAAGTAGAGCGATACATACCCTGTTCTGCTGCAAGTAGAGCTATATACACCCTGTTATATTCCTGCTGCAAGTAGAGATATATACACCCTGTCATATTCCTGCTGCAAGTAGAGATATATACACCCTGTCATATTCCTGCTGCAAGTAGAGCGATATATACCCTGTTCTGCTGCAGTAGAGATATATACACCCTGTCATATTCCTGCTGCAAGTAGAGCTACATACACCCTGTCATATTCCTGCTGCAAGTAGAGATATATACACCCCGTCATATTCCTGCTGCAAGTAGAGATATATACACCCTGTCATATTCCTGCTGCAAGTAGAGATATATACACCCTGTCATATTCCTGCTGCAAGTAGAGATATATACACCCTGTCATATTCCTGCTGCAAGTAGAGATATATATGCCCTGTCATATTCCTGCTGCAAGTAGAGCGATATATACCCTGTTCTGCTGCAAATAGAGCTATATACACCCTGTCATATTCTTGCTGCAAGTAGAGATATATACACCCCGTCATATTCCTGCTACAAATAGAGCTATATACACCCTGTCATATTCCTGCTGAAAGTAGAGCTATATACACCCTGTCATATTCCTGCTGCAAGTAGAGCTATATACACACTGTCATATTCCTGCTGCAAGTAGAGCGATATATACCCTCTCCTGCTGCAAGTAGAGATATATACACCCTGTCATATTCCTGCTACAAATAGAGCTATATACACCCTGTCATATTCCTGCTGCAAGTAGAGCTATATACACCCTGTCATATTCCTGCTGCAAGTAGAGCGATATATACCCTCTCCTGCTGCAAGTAGAGCTATATACACCTGTCATATTCCTGCTGCAAGTAGAGCTATATACACACTGTCATATTACTGCTGCAAATAGAGCTATATACACCCTGTCATATTCCTGCTGCAAGTAGAGCTATATACACTCTGTCATATTCCTGCTGCAAGTAGAGCGATATATACCGTCTCCTGCTGCAAGTAGAGCTATATACACACTGTCATATTACATGCTGCAAGTAGACCTATATACACCATATCATATTCCTGCTGCAAGTACAGCTATATACACCCTGTCCTTTTCCTGCTGCAAGTAGAGCAATATATACCCTGTCCTGCTCCAAGTAGAGCTATATACAACCTGTCATATTCCTGCTGCAAGTAGAGCTATATAAACCCTGTCATATTCCTGCTGCAAGTAGAGCTATATACACCCTTTCATATTCCTGCTTACAAAGAAATCTGCACCCTTGTGATGCAGTGAGAAAAGTATTTTTTTTTAAACATGTAATTAGCTTTAGCTGTAAAAAAACAGCCTTTCAAGTATGAAAATACATTTAACATTCAAAATATTAAGAAGACACTTAAAAAAGAGCACATTTAAATTCAAATGTTCCCCTAAATTTAAAACAAAACCACGTTTGCTTTTGCTTTTCCTTTTCACAAAACCCATAATCAAAAACTAATAAAATCACAATTATCACAGGATATAAATACACAGAGTCTGAACCACATAATCATTGAATCATATAATCATTCCGTAATTCATTCAATACATTCGAGTTTAGATATCAGTTCAGAAATTTCATGCCAGCAATTCGTAATTCAGTTATTCTTTTGCAGCATCCAGTTTAGTAATTTCCAACAGATTCAACGAGTGCATGAATGTTCTCATGGCTATGTCCGTTCCCGGTTTATGGCTATCATACAAGGCTTGCCATAATACATCAGTGTTCTCTATGTGATATTCTTTAAACATATGCTGGAAGAGCCTAACTCTTAAAGAGTTTAGTGCAGAGCATTCAGCAATCAGATGTTTTAATGTCTCGATTTGGGAATCGATGGAACAAAATCTACAACAGCTGTTTTGGCTGAGTTTCCGCCTGAACAGGATCTCTTTGGTATACCATAAGTTCTCTGTACTCACATATATAATAACCTTCGCTTTGGATCAGGACATTTTATCATATACGGTTCTACATAATGCAGCTTTTTGGTTCTATATGGTTGATCTCTGAACAATCTTAATTAAAAATAAAAGTCTTTTGTTTTGATCCAGTCGTTCAACCATAGTGTTTTTTTTTTTTTTAACTCTGACTGGGTTATTAATCAAGAGACTCTCTTGTATTCCTTTCAATTCCAAAATGTCTTTAACCTTAGTTCTCCATGCCGAGATGTTTTCATGGCTAGACTCTAATACAAATTTTGCCAGAATAGTCATAACTGCATTTTGCTCCAGAGGCATCAGATATTTTTTGTAAAGGAAACGAAGTCTCCAAACATACACAGCATATAAGGAGACCATTCCCAGTTCATGGCATATCAGACACATAGAAACTACCTGAGGTAGGTCAATAATTGCCCTCCAAAATCGACCCTCCAATATCTGCCGGAATTTCTCTGTTATACAATTCCTTGTCTCAGCTCCATAAACAAGGATCGGAGCAATTTTGTTGTTTAATGAAGATCATAACAGGCAAAAAAGGGAATTTTCCGTACTTTGCCTGTATGATAAGGGCCTGAGAGATCCCCGTCTTTAGTTTCAACTCCAGATCCCGATATAATGGCTTGTCATTCAAAAAATGACTCCTAGAAAGGCCCAAATACTCATATTCAGACACAACTTCCATTTTAACATTCTGCAGAAGCCAAGGAACAGCTTTGGGAACTTTCCTTTAATTCATGCCCAATATCATTATTTTACACTTTGCACGATTGATCCTCAGCAGGGTGTTCTCTACAAATTTGCCAAGTTGGGAGAGAAGGGCGTGCAAGCCCCTGGGAGTTCTTGCTAACAAAACCAGATCATCGGCATAGAACAACCAGGGGATCGCCCTCCCCCCCAACCTCAGTGAATCAGAGAAACTTTCTTTTGTTGTTTTTTGTTTGTTTTATTGGTTAATTACATTTAAACCTTAAACATTACTTCAAGATTAGTTCCTTACAAAATACATTTCCAAAAGCCATTGTCCATGTCAACCCGCAACCTTCCTCTTTGTTCTCAGGCTTCTGGTTCAGTCCTAAGGATTCTACTAGTTGGAGAGCCGCCAGGGTTAGGCCTAGATTTTCTACTGCCAGTATCCCTTCCCAACACTTATCATCAGTTTTTTGGTCGAAAAGGATTCTATATTTGTTCAAAAAGAGCGTTCGTCTTTCGGTCAACTTCTTACAGTTAAATACCAGATGTTTCAATGTCTCCGGATTTTCTTGGTTATTGCAGAACCGGCAAGAAGCATAGTCCGGCGAGATCTGTTTTCTTGACAGTTGTACTTCCCTCGTATGCAGAATATTCAATCGGCATCTCAACAGTAGGTCCCGATAGAAGGGGGATGGGAAATATTCGCATAGTATTTAGCCAACTGATTCAGTGCTTTCCATTCCCACCGTGGGAGAAAACCAGTCTTGCTCTGTTCTCTCAATGCCAATGTCTCTATCTAATCCCGCCTTTTAAATTCTTTTTCACTTTTGTCGGGGTGTCCATCAGCATTTTCGTGTCCATCTCATTTCCTGTCAAGTATTCGGTACAGTGTGATCCACAAACTTGTACAAATTTGTCCTTTGGGATTTCCTGAATATTTCATGTCTCAAAAGGGATTGCTGGTGTGAGGGTTGTGCATTTCTCAAACAGGCAAAGGGTTCTCCACATTGCTATGGATCTTAGTGATTCTAGACGTAGTTCGTATCTGATCATGTACGCCAGAACTGAGTTGGGCAGTCGCAGAACCTTTTTCCAGAAGTGCATTTCGATAGTTTCCTATACCTTCCAAGATAGATTCAAAAGTGATTCTGAACCATATCCCAAAACTGTCACCACCTTTTGTTTGTAGAACGTCCATATAGGGCCTATTGAAAATTTCCTTTAGGAGTGATGGATGGCTCTCCCCTGGTTGGTCAATTTTTTCAATTTTTCTTTTAGTAAATTCAACTGTCCTTGTTCATTAATATTTCTATTAATTAGAACTCCCAGATAAATAATGGAATTCACATTTTCTAATTTAATACCATTGACAAACTAGCGTGATGCATTCCCTTTTTTGATTTTTCTCTGTGCGGCTTCCATTATCATTACTTTGTACTTGTTCTCATTAGCCTGCATATCATTTTCATCAAGGTATTGCTTGAAGGCGTCCAATCGTCTTTGCAGACCAATTTCTGTCTGGTCTACAAAGACCACATCGTCAGCATACAAGATCCAGGGTATTAGCCCTTCATTTATCTTCAGAGGGAAAGCACGAACATCACGTTGTGAATCACCCAGATCCGCCATGTATAGTACAAAGAGGAAGGGTGCTAGAGCACATACTTGTTTTATTCCGCTATGTGTTTTAATTTTTTTCGTGAGGACACCATCCCTGGTTAGTCATACTTGTATGGTTGTATTTGTATACAGACTTTGGGTGGCTTCCACCAAGTCCGGCGGGCAGTTCCACTTTAATTTGGCCCATAGGCATTCTCGATTTACAGTGTCGAACGCTTGGGCCAGGTCCATAAATCCTAAGTATAACCTGCTATTGGACTCAAAGCTTCGTAATTTTAATAGATTCAAGACGAATAAATGTAGAGAAGTTCCCACTCCCACTGTAAAGGCTGTTTGTCGCTTGTCAAGAATCCCTGATGATATTGCCAATTTTTTGAGGTCTCGCAGCAGAAGTGAGGCAAATAGCTTCCCTATTGAATCAAGGAGGGCTATTGGCTGGTAGTTTGTAGGATTACTTTGATCTCCCTTTTTGAAGATAGGGACTATCAATGCATCTTTCCAAGGTGGTGGGAGTTTTATTGTTTTCAACCCTTCGGAGAAGAGTAGTGTTATTAAATCGGCCCAGTGGTCTTCATTTGCCTTTAATATGTAGTTTGAGATACCGTCTGGTCCAGCCTCACTCGATTGTCTCAGCCTCTTGATCATTATCAATATATCCTCACGATCAAATACGATGTTCCAGGGGTTATTGGTTTTCTCCAACTCGACTAATTGTGTCTCAACCGGTTGCATTGAGGCTTTATTTTCAAAGAGTGCAGTATAATGATCAACACATTTTTCCTCTCGGACACTTGAGTTATACATAATGCTGCTTGGAAATTGTCCCCATGATTTATGATATCCCAGAGTTTTCTGCTGTTGCTAGTCGATATCGCTGCTAGCATTTTTCCGCATCATATTGGGCATGCTTTGCTTGAGTGGCTTTTTGCCAGTTTTTTTTATTTTTGTTATTCAGATCTTCAGACTTTTTCAGTTTCTTTAGGTTTTTTCTATATTATTTTCTTTTTAGCACCAATTCAGGGTTGTAGGCATGATTCTTTGTGATAAGGGGTGTCTTATTTACTCCCTTGTTTATTACAAATTCATTTAACAGCCATCGATAGTCCACTTCTTCCGGATTCTCGTGGACAAATTGATCATTGTTCATAACCAGTTTGGGTAGCACCTTCTGTTGGATTTGTAGTCTATTCATACCCCAGGTAACTTCTACTTTATTTAACATCCGAGTTTGAGGCTCTTTAGTTAATATAGACAGTTCTGTTCTCAGCAGTTCATGATCGCTTTTGCTTGTTTTCAAGACAGTAATCAAGACACGCTCTACTGGATCCTCTGTGCCAGGTGTCGGCCCCTCTAATGTCTCCTGGGGTTTGGGCATTCAACATTTTCATGCCTCGTATTTCCATTTTCTTTATACAAGAGAGGGCCCTATCATTGAGAGATGGTCTTTACTTCACCATCTCTGGATAACAATTTGATATTTAAATCCCCACAGATCATTATTAATTTGTCAGTTTCATGCAGCAGAGCTTCTTCCAATGTTTCCATGATGGCCTTTAAATAACTCTCTGAATTGGGGATTGTTTCACTCCAATATGTGTTTATTAGCAGGAGATTCATTAGGCTATCCTTTAGTTGTTTCTGGATTTCCAAAATTTAGACGGGAGTATGTTGGTCCTTGACCTTAAGACCACTTCCTTTGTTAACTAGAGACAGTAGACCCGCATACAGTCTTTCCAGGGGCCCCCTCATGGCAGGATTTATAAACACCTCATAGTTCTCACAAACCGGTTTGTTTTTTATCCACATGTCCTGAAGGAAAATGTCATACTCATCGAGGAAATTGGCCTCTCCAGAGTACAGGTGTTGAAAACCGCAGGTGTTCCATGAGGCACAGAGAAGACCATTATCACTTCCAGACCTCTCATTCTATGCTGATTTGGTCGCTGGTAGTGCCCCAGCAATCCACGCCCAGTCGTGGTGTTGGTCACTCGTCGGCTTCCTTGATTTCAAGGTCTTCATTTGTTTTCTTGAATTGTTTACGGTGAACTTAGGAATTGCAGCTAATTTCTCCCGGTTCTTTATGTCTGCCTTAGCAGTAGTCTCTAAGCCAGTTTCCTTGGTCCTTTCTGCTGGATTAGACTTTCTTCCATCGATTTCTTTTAGCATTGTTCCTTTCTTTAGTCTTCTCTCCGTTGTGGTCTTTATTGGTATTTTGCTCCCTGAACTTCACAGACTGTATTGGTTTGTGCTGGCTTGGTTTCTCCTTGATACCACTTTTTCTTATGGTTTCATTATAGTCTGACAGCTCATAGTCCCTACCCTCCAATTCCTTTCTTGCTGCTATGATTCGGTTTTTAATTTCGGTTGAGACCAGATGTAGTATTACTGCGTCCATCCTATGTTCACTTTCAAATTCGACTATGCTGGTATCGTTTGAGGAGAGATTTCTTAATTTAGATGTTTCTCTTAGTAGCTTTACCACTTTTTCCATATTTAAGATCGATCGTTTAGATTGATTAGCCATGCTAACTAAACGTACTTTACAAGACTCTTCCTCTCTTGGTGAGTGAGCTCTATCGATCTTCATAGGGGACCTTTGGGCACAGATTTCTTTGCTTCTTTTGTCTTCCTTTTTTTTGATTGGGCTTTCTCCCCTAGTTTTTCTCTGTGGGATCAAGTCTGACCTCGGGTGGCCATTATTTTCAAGTTTCGCGTATTTCTTTTGTTTATCTTCCAAGGTAACAAACTCTGTCAACTTATTGTCCTTCTCCTTCTGGCGCCCTTCGCTTTGGTTAAGTTCTTGTTTTCTGTCACCCTTTAGGTTTTTACTCTGAGGGGTTGGTTTCTCTTTTGGTTGTGGTTTTGCCAGCTCTTTCCGGACATTACCTTCAATTTCTTCCCATTCATCAGAGTTTAGGTCATTCCATTCTTCCTCCTCCTGATTATTTTTGATGGCTACCAATAAATCACTCAGATCGGCAACCGATTGCTCTTCGTTAGAATCAATGTCGAGGCTTTCATTCAATATTTCTATTGAATTCACTTTATTATTGGCCAGGGCTGAGTCGTTTCCAATGACAATTTCACGTCTTGCCTTCTTCGCACATTGAATGGAGTCCAATTTAGGTGGAGTTCTTATCTTCCTAGGGAATGCACGTGAGCCATTAGACTTCTTTTTTCTGTTAAAATGTTCATATTCTTCTCTTTGTTTCCCCATCCTCAGAGCTCTTTGACTCTGGTTGTTTACTTCTAGTTCCCACCTCTTTTTTATTTGTCGGCGAGATGGTAGCTCAGGGCCGGGGAGGCCTTTAAAAATAGGAAAGTTCGTGTGTGTGTTCTTTTTCACCTCTTGTATCTTAGGGCGGACGACTGGACCGACCCCACTTGGGACAATATCATTCTCAGCAATATCTATCTGAATCAGATCCTGTTCATCTGACACTTTCATTACTGAGGATTGCGCTTTCTTCATGACTTGATCCTTTACTCGTAGTTCTAGCCTTACAGAGGGCATCTGTTCCTCCGCGGTAGAGCTTTCCACTGATCTGTCCTTGGATTCTTTTGTAGAAGTTGCAACGCTCTCAGTTTTATTCAAACTTTGTCTCTTACATTTATTATCTTCAATGATGAGTTCCATAAGTTGCGACTTGTCATTGGTCACACTCTACAACAATTCCGATAGGCGGTTTTGCCAGTTGTTTGTGCGCTCTAATTCGCCGTTTAGTCTCATTTCGAGTCTCTACGTGGAACGCTCCATATTTTGTAGTTGGTGGCTCATCTTATCATTGCCTGTTTGTATATTTTGCATGGAGGTATTTTGTGCCTCATACAGATTTACGAATGGTGACAGTGAGATGGTCAGTGCCGCCATCATAGTATTCTGTATGTGGGCTAAGTCCACCTCAATGTCCTTTTTGCTGTCAGATCTCCTGTCCGGCGGGGTCACCAAAGGACCTAGGGTTCGCTTCTCCTGGGCATTTGCTTCCCGGCCATGTACTCTCCCTTGTTCGCATACAGGAAAGTCCTGCACATCAGATAGGGCTTGACTGTTCTTTGGATGCTCAGCATCTCTGTTCGTTCTTTGGCGTCCTGCCGACAGTTCTGACTTTTTTGCCGACTTCTGGAGAGCTAAATCATCCAAGGCGGCAATTTTTTCGGTTTTGATGGATAGGCTCTTTCGCTTTTCTCTTGCAATTCTCCCTGTTAGTGCTGTTATATCTTGGGATAGTTTCTCTGCTAAGGCGGAGTTCGAGTAGGATTCCGTCTCTTTGATCTTTATAGGTCGATTGGACTTTCCTTTGTAGTTCTCTGCGAACTGGGGGAGATCCTTGGTCAATAACTCTAAAGAGTCCCACAGTTTATCCTTTTCTGACTCCAATCCGCACCCATTAGGATTTTTTCCATCCATAACCCTTCAGCATCCCCCTCCGAATCATCTAGATCTTCCCAATTGGAGTTATCATTGCCATTGATTCCAGGGATCTTGGGATTAGGGTTTAGGGTCCTTAAGGTAGAAGCCGGTGCTGCATGAAGCTCCACCGATAGGAGCCCCGTTTGAGCAGATTTAATCTGCATCCCTTGGAACTCACATTCCTGCAAAAATCTGGCATGTTGTTTGTCTATAATATCTAAGCTACCCTGCAAGGCCTTCGGGTTTGTATGGAAATCCTTATTAAGACCAGAGCCAATCAGCCCCATTGAGTTATTCAGATTGGGCTTGGTGTATTCGTCCACCGATGGGTCCTCCTTCCGTGGCAAGCTAGTAGGAGCTTCTGGATTATAGAGGAATCCTCCCTTGAGTCTGTGTTTAAGCTCCCACTTGAATGATCATCCTTGAGATAGGAGCTAACATCACGGATGGTTGCGGGATTTGACTGTCCATTCTTATTGGGGGGCTTTCATTTTCTTTACCTCTTTCGACTCCAGGCACCGCCCCTAATTTCTCAGTATCCACAGGCAGCGCGCTACGCAGGGTTTCCTTTGCAGGAACAGATTGCGTGCCACTCTTGCATAGTGGATTGGCACTTGGGGGCGAGATCATTCCACCCGACAGCGGCTCGGGGCTGCCTATTAGCTCAATACCTTTTGGCAACAACAACGGCGGACAGTCGGCTGGCTTTTCCCAATCAGGCACGGTCGTGCCGCTGACTCCTCTGCTCGTTGGCCGCAGACTCGGCTCACCTGTTGAAACATTTATCCTTGAGTCATTTAAAGCGACCTCCGTTTTCTCTGCTTGCGGCACGGGGGCAGCACTAGTGTCTGCACTGTGCCTCCCAGCTTCTTTCAACGATCGTCTATCTTCCCCCGTCGGGTCTGGAACAGACCCCGCCCCCTCATCCTTGCTAGGCATACAGTAGACTTGTGCATGGCTAGAGGGGGAACAGGGTGATGGGGGAGCAGCTGACTGTGAAAGAGAAGTCAGCCGTTTTCTCACCTCGTTGCGCGTTTGGGCTGGCTTCGGTTTTCCGACACTTGTCATTTCACAGGCTGGTTTTACTTCACTCAGGGCGGCAGTCGTAGTGCAGCTCCTCTAACAGATAGCCAGCTCCTCCAGTGAACACCAGCAAACACCACTTGCTACCACTTTCGCTCCGCTTTTGTAGGAGGAAGTGGTTTTATGTGGTGAGCAGGATGTATTGCAGCAACTCCGCCTCCAGGGGAGTTAAAGGTCCAGTAGCAGCAATTACAGGAAAAGTCTTCCTCCAGCACCAGCAAACACCTCTTGCTACCACTTTCGCCCAACATTGGCAAAGTCATGGCACATGTCAGCAACAAAAAAGTTAAACAGTGTATTGGCCAAATGCATCCCTGCTTGAGGCATCTACAGGTCTCGATGGGTTGCGATAAATTTCCATCCAAGGATAGCCTAATTTGTACCGTGGTCTGCGAATGTCATTCATTAATCCCGAATAGTAAATACTATGGATAACCGGCTTTGTATAGCTTTCTCATTATTAGGCCTCTGCAGACAGAATTGAAAGCAGCCTGGAAATCGATAAATGCTAGCTAGACTGGCTGCCATTTCAGTTGTTCTTGAGTCTTTATTGCTTGTATTATATGTAAGTTTATAGCAGTACCCAGGCCCGACACAAATCTGTTTTTGATTTGGATCTCGCAAATTATAAAGGTCAAGCCACTTGTTTAGATCTCTAAGGAGCAGTCTGGCAAAAAGCTTACTGGAGATATCCAGAAGGCTTATTGGCCTATAATTGAAGGGCTAGAACAATCGCCTTTCTTATAAATCGGTATGACGATTGATTTTCTCCAAGAGGCAGGCAACTTTCGAGTCCTCACTACCTGAGCAAAGATGGTCAAAAGAATATGCACCCATGCCAACGGATGTTGTTTAATGGTATGACTAGATAACCCGGCGGGTCCCAGCACTCTAGAGGTCGAACGCCTAGAAATATAGTATAGGATAGCCTCCAGATCAAAGTGAAACTGATCCAGCTGTTCACCATCACTAGATTTTTAAGAGCCGGCCAATGGCATTATGGCATAAAGAGTTTTATAATAATGAGCCCAGGCTTCCTTGGGGACTGGATTTATTTGAGAAGCTAACTGGGCTCTGCCATGGACATTATTCAATAGGCTCCAGATCTTGGCTGAGGTCTTAGTAGCCAACATTCTTACCATGTTTTCTGCATCATGTTGATACAGTAATGCACGCCTACCTCTAACCCAGTTTTTATATCTACATTTAAGGGATCTGAGTTGTTTGATCTTTATCGAAACCGGTAGCAAGCACATTTTTCTCTTTTCCGTTCGATAGAGAGCTTTCCTCACAGCTGCCTCGTGATCATAAACGTGTAATCTAGGTTTAGATGATTTAACAAGGGCATTTCTTGTAATTTTAAAGATCTGCATAAAATCAACATACGATGAGGATTCTCCAATATCCCATGATCTACTTAGACTAGAGGACTGTGGTCATTTTGTATTACTGTCCACCGATGTTTCGGGCGTCCAGTGGAATCTATTTTGGGCACTGTCATGCCCAAGGCTCATGAAGGATTCAGAGTTTGTCTCGGGTTGAACCCAGACCAAGGAGCTGTTCAAATATCATGATCTCTAGCAGTTTGAGAAATAATTTGGAACCTAGAAACCAAATTAAATAAATCGCTATCGACATAAATATAAAAAAGTATTTATTTGTAAACCCTGTAAACAAACACTGTTATCGCAACTTTTATGTGTGAGGAAAAGTGAAGAAAAAAATATAACTGTTAAGATCTTGGAAACTGGAAAAATAGACTGAGTATTTCCAAAGCATAAACCATGAGAAGGGGTAACCGGAGCATCAAGCACACCTTGGTGATAAGGCTAACCTTCCAGGCGCGTGCATGACAGTCACCTGCCCCTGGTCATCGGCTGACACCGGAAACGGTTCTTGAACACCCCACATGCCCACACTATGGTGTTCAGGGTCCTAATGTGTGTCCCGTTGCAGCGATGGAGCTTTGGCGTCGTGGGACGGCACAGCAGTGTTTCTGAACCTTGTTTGTAGGGGGTATCCAGTCCCCGCCCCCACCCCTCAAAAAGAGGAGTGCAGAGGAGTAGGGGTGATGGTTGTTCTTGGTACGCAGGGTGAGCTCTGCCCTGAGGTCTCACTATGTTCTACTTTTTACTATTCTGGGGCTGCTTTTTGAGGTTTCAACTCCCTTTTGGGGTGCAGAACCATCACATTTAACCAATTTGTTTTCTATTAGGCAGAGTTTTTTTTAGAAAGGGCTGGGCGTGGCACCCTGCATGGGAGTTGTGGAAAGCTCATTGAGGGCTATTTGAATGTCATTTGTGCAGCGATGGCGCCCCCCTGCAAAGAAGTGGTCATGCGTAGGTGACAGACTATTGTTCATGTATCGTATGGGATGGTCCTGAGTGACTTTGTTGTGCAGTTTGTGGCCCATCACCCCTGTTCCATTCACCAAGACATGTGCAAGAAGGAGGGCTTTCAATAAAAGCTTTATAGTTGTAACTTTGTGATGTTACACATTTGTGTGCAGGTTTTGTATTGGACCCATAGCCAGGAGCCATAGCTACAGCTGCAGAATTCCTGCAATGATGCGTAACAGCCATTACACAGTATCATCAAGACCTTGGGAAGCGTGCACACACACACACACACACATCTGCATTATAGACCACGTTCACACTGATGCACGTGTGCATGTGTCTGTTCCAGAAGTACTGCTCTCGGGCCTTGTGTTGTACAATCACCCCATATATGCAGTCCATGGCCCCAATCACATTTGGGAATCCAGCAAAGGCATAGGATGTTGCTTTCATGCCACTGTGAGCAGTTTGGTCCCCGGGGAACATGATGTGGTACTCTGTGCATTGCATCCTGACCTGTGTTAGGATTGTGGAGAAAGAACCTTGCATGATGTCAGCTGAAAGGACCACAATTCAGTGGAAGCAGTAATGTGCACAGAATAGTAACACAGTGAGTAACATGAGCGATATTGCTGTGTTGTGTGTTAGGAGGGTGATCCTCCCCACAGATGCAGGGTGTAGAGGAGGAGCCAAGTACCCCCACTCCAACTGCCCCGCCTACATTACCTGAAATGTATGAACCAAAGTATGTGGCGTATCCTGAACAGGTAAACCAGCAAAGAGAAGAGCGTGGACTCTGTGCAGTATCTATAAGAATCCCTATACCTAAGAGGATATGGGAGGTAATGTACCCATTGAGGAAACCATACCTGCAGACAAGACAATAGGATGGCCATTTGAACGAGATTCCTGAAGAAGCAAAGAAACTAAATGACCAGGATGAATGGTGACGTCATAGGAAGCTGAATCGACTCCATATAGATGATAATCGGACCAGAGAGGCAGACGATTTATAAGGAACAAAGAAGTACCAAGGATAAGCAATATCTTGGGATCAAGATGAAGAGACTTATGCCACAAACATAATTAAGATACTTAGTTTAAACGTGTACAGATGCAATGAAACACAAGCAGCAAAGCAATCATGAAGCTAGCCACATGCTTTTAAATAGATTAGACCGCGGTAAGTGCCAACATATACATATATACCTCATAGACACATTTGGACTAAGAGAAATGACTGTTTACACTACGTATAAAGCAGTCCTGAACAACGAGGAAGGCCTCAAATCAGTGTCGCGGTTACAAAAGCATTTGGATTAAACAGAATATATTTCAGCTAAGGAGTTGGATGAGCCAAGAGAGCAAAGGTCTTATCAGAACTGGAGTTGGCTGACATTGGATACAATTAACGTGAAAGAACAGAAGCTCCTGTTCAAGAAGGTCAAGCAAAACCAAAAGACGTCAGAGGACTATTTAAAATAAAATCAAATACAACAAAAAGGCTCAATTCATGGTGTCCAGTCACGTGATGGAAGAAAGTTGGAAGCATGAGGAGATTACACCTACACACGGAAGCCAGATAGTAGCCATACTCCTTAAAAAGTCCCAGAGAACAGTAAAAACTCAAGGCCAACTTTAAAATGCTAATTGACACTGAACCATTGAGGTGATGATGAATATTTTAATTGGTGGGAAGCTGGTGCAAAGACGAGCTCACCTGCACCTGGTTGTTCGGTCTGCATGCTGCTCACGTAGGTGGAAGGTTACTGACGGAGGTTAGTAGCCAACCAATTGTAGAGGACCACGCAGTTGGGGGGTCCTATAGTTTGTGTAGCCAATGGGACGTCGTACATTTTGTGACGTTCATAGTGGCCATCTTGAAGGGAGGGCTTAGTTGCCCCACTTGTTGTTGACTATCCAATTATTTCTCTCCGTTACTCCATACATATATAACACCTATACTTAGTTATTCCCTTAGAACCAATCCCGCTTCCCGATAAATTGGATGACATAACGTACGATGACGTTGGTAATGACGCAGGTCAACACATCAGCTATGACCAATTATGGGTTTAAGAACCCAGCTTTTTTATGAAATGATTGAGAGTTGAGTATCGAGCGATTGCGGATCTTTGTTGTACTCCCTGTTTTAAATACTTGCATTAAAACAGACAAACTTTTGCCAAGCTATTTGTGTCGTCTGAATTACTGATGGTTGATTGAAATCTGCATCCCATCCATCTCCAGGGTATTGCTACTCATCTTAAAGGGCTGGAAGTCTCCAGTTCAAGGGTAAGGCTGTGCCAATGGTACCCGCACTGCAAGAGAGCAAGAGAAGATAGCGATATATGTAAGGGTGTGACTTCCGATAAGGGGTCATGCTCTTCTGCCCTCCATAAGATACGCCCCTCTGGCTCGAAGACACAGCCACAACAGGCACCACCTCCTCATCCTTCCCACTTGTTGGGGTGAAGCGAGAGTGTTTGGCCAGGGGGAGGTGGAAGGGGCAACTTTGCAATCATAGTATATGAGTCGGAAGAGGGTGCCTCCCCACCCCCAACCCAGGTAGGCACTAATCTCCAGTGGGGTCGTGCCTCGCACTTCTCATCTGAAACTTTTTAAACCCACCTCCCATGGCTGGAATTTTAGGGGATGGGACAATAGTGTTTGTCTCCCCAACTTTTGTGGCATACCATTTTGTCCCACTCATTTGGCGGGCACCCCTTTCATTTAGATGCCATGTGGCCCCCCAACATTTTCAGCAAACTTGCTCCACTGCCACCTCCTGGTGAACACTTTCCCGGAAAGTGCCCCTCTGCCCCAGCAGCGGAACATGGTTTAATGGCATGATTAGGGAGGAGATGTGACTACTGGGTAAATGGCAGGCGATCCCACGTGACCCAGCTGTGTGATCACGGACACATAACCGTCTATTATCGTTCCCTTTAAGAGGAGGGATCGAGCACCAATTGCTGCAATCTGATTGGTGTGCAAAAGAACACTAAAACTGCCCCAAAAGCGCCGCTTGACTCGGAGCCCAGAGCTAGGCGCTCTGCAGCGCAGGTTTATTTAGGTGCAGGCATGCAGCAATAGTGGCTAAGACTTTCCGCCCGGAAATCCCGGCGTCCCCAGTGACGCCAGGGTTGTCTTTAGGCTCCCCGGGCCGGGGCCCAGAGAAGGCCCTGTTTTAATCAGGAACTGCCAAGGTTTCAACATTTCACTTGTGATTAGCGAATTAATGACCGCGAACTCCTGGGACGCCCTCGTGCAATGCTTGGGAAGTCCGCGGTTCCCTCGGACACAGCTGGGCCTCTATCCGAACATCAGGCCGTGTACCGGGCGGAAGGCTGATTTAATGTGACGGCCTTAACATCGCCCCCCAGTCTGGGAAGGAGCAGGAATCCCAGTGCCCCGGGCGGGGATATAAACTCCGAGACTCTGGCAGAGGCTCACATTAGATGGGAATCGGCGCAGGCTCGCGGACCCAATGTTATTACGACTCCTCGGCCTGGGAGCGACGCTTGAAAGGCGCTGCTTGTGATTCACTGCAGGGGAATGGCTGGCAGGACCAGAAAATCAGGAAATGTAAAAAGAAAAGGAAACAACCGCGTGAATGGAAGAAACGACGGCATGACAGGGTCCGCTTTCAGCGGGCCTCCAGCGGGTGCAGGGCCGCGGGGGGCATGCGGGGTGGGTGGGTGCCGCAGGGCGGGCCCAGGAGCAGAGACTATAGACAGACTGAAACGCAGGCACACAGATAGAAACCAGCACAGAAAAACCGACCGACTCACCCAAACACAGATATAGACAGACACGCTGAAACCAGCACAGAAACACAGACAGGCACAAAGAAACACGTATATAGACAGACACGCTGATACCAACACAGAAACACAGAGAGACGCACAGAAACACAGATATAGACAGACACGCTGATACCAACACAGAAACACAGAGACACACAGAAACACAGATATAGACAGACACGCTGATACCAACACAGAAACACAGAGACACACAGAAACACAGATATAGACAGACACGCTGATACCAACACAGAAACACAGAGACGCACAGAAGCACAGATATAGACAGACACGCTGAAACCAACACAGAAACACAGACAGGCACAAAGAAACACGTATATAGACAGACACGCTGATACCAACACAGAAACACAGACAGGCACAAAGAAACACGTATATAGACAGACACGCTGATACCAACACAGAAACACAGAGAGACGCACAGAAACACAGATATAGACAGACACGCTGATACCAACACAGAAACACAGAGACACACAGAAACACAGATATAGACAGACACGCTGATACCAACACAGAAACACAGAGAGACGCACAGAAGCACAGATATAGACAGACACGCTGAAACCAACACAGAAACACAGACAGGCACAAAGAAACACGTACATAGACAGACACGCTGATACCAACACAGAAACACAGACAGGCACAAAGAAACACGTATATAGACAGACACGCTGATACCAACACAGAAACACAGAGAGACGCACAGAAACACAGATATAGACAGACACGCTGATACCAACACAGAAACACAGAGACACACAGAAACACAGATATAGACAGACACGCTGATACCAACACAGAAACACAGAGAGACGCACAGAAGCACAGATATAGACAGACACGCTGATACCAACACAGAAACACAGAGAGACGCACAGAAGCACAGATATAGACAGACACGCAGAAACCAACACAGAAACAAAGACACACAGAAGCACAGATATAGACAGACACGCTGATACCAACACAGAAACACAGACAGGCACAAAGAAACACGTATATAGACAGACACGCTGATACCAACACAGAAACACAGAGAGACGCACAGAAACACAGATATAGACAGACACGCTGATACCAACACAGAAACACAGAGACACACAGAAACACAGATATAGACAGACACGCTGATACCAACACAGAAACACAGAGAGACGCACAGAAGCACAGATATAGACAGACACGCTGATACCAACACAGAAACACAGAGAGACGCACAGAAGCACAGATATAGACAGACATGCAGAAACACAGACAGATACAGACAGACACGCTGATACCAACACAGAAACAAAGACACACAGAAGCACAGATATAGACAGACATGCAGAAACACAGACAGACCCACAGAAGCACAGATATAGACAGACACGCTGATACCAACACAGAAACACAGAGAGACGCACAGAAACACAGATATAGACAGACACGCTGATACCAACATAGAAACACAGAGAGACGCACAGAAACACAGATATAGACAGACACGCTGATACCAACACAGAAACACAGAGAGACGCACAGAAACACAGATATAGACAGACACGCTGATACCAACACAGAAACACAGAGAGACGCACAGAAACACAGATATAGACAGACACGCTGATACCAACACAGAAACACAGAGAGACACACAGAAACACAGATATAGACAGACACGCTGATACCAACACAGAAACACAGAGAGACGCACAGAAACACAGATATAGACAGACACTCAGAAACCAACACAGAAACAAAGACACACAGAAGCACAGATATAGACAGACACGCTGATACCAACACAGAAACACAGAGAGATGCACAGAAGCACAGATATAGACAGACATGCAGAAACACAGACAGACACACAGAGAGACACACAGATATAGACAGACACGCTGATACCAACACAGAAACAAAGACACACAGAAGCACAGATATAGACAGACATGCAGAAACACAGACAGACACACAGAAGCACAGATATAGACAGACACGCTGATACCAACACAGAAACAAAGACACACAGAAGCACAGATATAGACAGACATGCAGAAACACAGACAGACCCACAGAAGCACAGATATAGACAGACACGCTGATACCAACACAGAAACAAAGACACACAAAAGCACAGATATAGACAGACATGCAGAAACACAGACAGACCCACAGAAGCACAGATATAAACAGACATGTAGAAACCAGCACAGAAACACAGACAGGCACACACAAAAGCACAGATATAGACAGACATGCAGAAACACATACAGACACACAGAGGCACAGATATAAACAGACATGTAGAAACCAGCACAGAAACACAGACAGGCACATACAAAAGCACAGATATAGACAGACATGCAGAAACACATACAGACACACAGAGGCACAGATATAAACAGACATGTAGAAACCAGCACAGAAACACAGACAGGCACAAAGAAACACGGATATAGACAGACATGCAGAAACACAGACAGACACACAGAAGCACAGATATAAACAGACATGTAGAAACCAGCACAGAAACACAGACAGGCACACACAAACACAGATATAGACAGACACACTGATACCAACATAGAAACAAAGACACACAGAAGCACAGATATAGACAGACATGCAGAAACACAGACAGACACACAGAGGCACAGATATAGACAGACACGCTGATACCAACACAGAAACACAGACAGGCACAAAGAAACAAGGATATAGACAGACATGCAGAAACCAATACAGAACCACAGAGAGACACACAGATATAGACAAACATGCAGAAACACAGACAGACACACACAAACACAGATATAGACAGACACGCTGAAACCAACACAGAACCACAGAGAGACACACAGATATAGACAGACAAGCAGAAACCAACACAGACCAACAGATATAGACAGACATGCAGAAACCAACACAGCAACAAAGACAC
This sequence comes from Ambystoma mexicanum, assembly GCF_040938575.1. Taxonomy (NCBI): domain Eukaryota; kingdom Metazoa; phylum Chordata; class Amphibia; order Caudata; family Ambystomatidae; genus Ambystoma; species Ambystoma mexicanum. The sequence continues at coordinate 17,481,240 of NC_090940.1, forward strand.
ACAGAAGCACAGATATAGACAGACATGCAGAAACAAAGACAGACACACAGAAGCACAGATATAGACAGACATGCAGAAACACAGACAGACACGCAGAAGCACAGATAGAGACAGACATACAGAAACACAGACAGACACACAGATATAAACAGACATGTAGAAACCAGCACAGAAACACAGACAGGCACAAAGCAACACGGATATAGACAGACATGCTGAAACCAACACAGAAACACAGAGAGACACACAGAAGCACAGATATAGACAGACACACTGATACCAACACAGAAACAAAGACACACAGATGCACAGATATAAACAGACATGTAGAAACCAGCACCGAAACACAGACAGGCACACACAAACACAGATCTAGACAGACACGCTGATACCAACACAGAAACAAAGACACACAGATGCACAGACATGCAGAAACACAGACAGACACACAGAAGCACAGATATAAACAGACATGTAGAAACCAGCACAGAAACACAGACAGGCACAAAGAAACACGGATATAGACAGACATGCAGAAACACAGACAGACACACAGAAGCACAGATATAAACAGACATGTAGAAACCAGCACAGAAACACAGACAGGCACACACAAACACAGATATAGACAGACACACTGATACCAACATAGAAACAAAGACACACAGAAGCACAGATATAGACAGACATGCAGAAACACAGACAGACACACAGAGGCACAGATATAGACAGACACGCTGATACCAACACAGAAACACAGACAGGCACAAAGAAACACGGATATAGACAGACATGCAGAAACCAACACAGAACCACAGAGAGACACACAGATATAGACAAACATGCAGAAACACAGACAGACACACACAAACACAGATATAGACAGACACGCTGAAACCAACACAGACCAACAGATATAGACAGACATGCAGAAACCAACACAGAAACCAAGACACACAGAAGCACAGATATAGACAGACATGCAGAAACAAAGACAGACACACAGAAGCACAGATATAGACAGACATGCAGAAACACAGACAGACACGCAGAAGCACAGATATAGACAGACATACAGAAACACAGACAGACACACAGATATAAACAGACATGTAGAAACCAGCACAGAAACACAGATAGGCACAAAGCAACACGGATATAGACAGACATGCTGAAACCAACACAGAAACACAGAGAGACACACAGAAGCACAGATATAGACAGACACGCTGATACCAACACAGAAACAAAGACACACAGATGCACAGATATAGACAGACATGTAGAAAGCAGCACAGAAACACAGACAGGCACAAAGAAACACGGATATAGACAGACATGCAGAAACCAACACAGAACCACAGAGAGACACACAGATATAGACAAACATGCAGAAACACAGACAGACACACACAAACACAGATATAGACAGACACGCTGAAACCAACACAGAAACACAGAGAGACGCACAGAAGCACAGATATAGACAGACATGCAGAAACCAACACAGAACCACAGAGAGACACACAGATATAGACAGACATGCAGAAACCAACACGTAAACACAGACAAACAGATATAGACAGACATGCAGAAACCAACACAAAAACACAGATATACACACAGAAACACAGATATAGCCAGACATGCAGTAACCAACACAGACACACAGACAGACACACAAACACAGATATAGACAGAGTTAAATACAGGCACGCATGCAGAAACCAACATGGAAACACAAAGAGAAACAAAGAGATGAAATATTGAAATACAGATAAACAGGCGGAAACCAACACATGAACTCGGACAGAAAAAAAGCAACACAAAAACACAGTGGGACAGCGATATAGAAATATTGAAGCAGAAACACATGGGCAAGCATGCAGAAACCAACACAGATACACAAACCGACACACAGAAACACAGATAAAGACAGACTGAAACAGAGGCACACGGGCAGGCAGGCTGAAACCAAGAGAGAAACACACACCAAAGCACATTTATAAACAGACTGAAACTCAGGGAAACAGCAGAAGCAGAAACAAAGACAGGAACACAAACAGACAAACAGCAAAACAGACACTCAAACACAGGCCAGAGATAGACAGATATACACACATTGAAACACAGACAGATGGACAGAAATGCTGAAACCAACAAAGAAACACAGACACACAGACATACACATACAGATTCATAGATACACCGACTGAAACAAACACAAAGAAACAAAGGAACACAAAAACATAGACAGACAGAAACATTTAGGGAAACATAGACACAAAGAAACACTGGAGCACAATACAGACAGACAGAAACGTTAACATAGAAACATAGACAGACACACATAAACAAAGACATACAGAGAAAGTGATGCACAGAGTGAAACACAGAGATACACGGACAGACAGACACACAGCTGGACAGACATGCAAAACAGAGAAACATGCTCATGCCACAGTAGGCACACACACATACAAACACACTCCCACACAAAGGCAGAGACACATAATAATAAACAAAAAGGCATGCAGACATATGCACAGATGTGTAGACATCCGAACACACACACACGACCATCTTCGGCACAAGTACACAGACACAATGTAAAGTATGTGTCCGTCCCTTGGAAAGTGGGAGAGCAGGTTGTCCTGGGCAGCAAAACCCTGCATTAGCTATTCAGCCAGATCTGGTTGAGAGAGTCTGGCACTGGATGGAAAGACTGTCTCTTGCCTGTCAGAGGCCTTGCTCTGTGCCTGGCAGTCCTGCTCTGTGCCTGGCAGCCCTGCTCTGTGCCTGACAGCCCTGCTCTGTGCCTGGGAGCCCTGCTCTGTGCCTGGCAGAACCTGCTCTGTGACTGGCCGCCTTGCTCTGTGACTGGCAGCTGCCATACTCTCTGCCTGGTAGCAGCCCACCCCGGAGCCCTGCTCTGTGCCTGGCAGCCCTGTTCTGTGCCTGGCAGCCCTACTCTGTGTCTGGCCGCCCTGCTCTGTGACTGGCAGCTGCCATAGTCTCTGCCTGGTAGCAGCCCCGCCCAGAGACCTGGTCTGTGCCTGGCAGCCTTGCTCTGTGCCTGGCAGCCCTACTCTGTGACTGGCAGCTGCCATACGCTCTGCCTGGCAGAAGCCATGCCTGCAGCCCTGCTCTGTGCCTGGCAGCCCTGCTCTGTGCCTGGCAGCCCTGCTCTGTACCTGGCAACTGCCATACTCTCTGCCTCAGCCCTGCTCTGTGCCTGGAAGCGCTGCGCTGTGCCTGGCAGCCCTGTTCTGTGCCTGGCCGCCCTGCTCCGTATCTGGCAGCTGCCATACTCTTTGCCTGGCAGTGGCCCTGCCCAGAGCCCTGCTCTGTGCCTGGCATCCCTGCTTTGTGACTGGCAGCTGCCATACTCTCTGCCTGGCATCAGCCCTGCTCAGAGCCATGCTCTGTGCCTGGAAGCCCTGCTCTGTGCCTGGCAGCTGCCATACTCTCTGCCTGGCAGCAGTCGTGCCCAAAGCCCTGCCTGTGCCTGGCATCCCAGCTCTGTGACTGGCAGCTGCCATACTCTCTGCCTGGCAGCAGCCCTGCCCGCAGCCCTGCCCTGTTCCTGACAGCCTTGATATGTGCCTGGCAGCCCAGCTCTGTGCCTGACAGCCGTGCTCTGCCCTTCCCAGAGCCCTGCTTTGTGCCTGACGGCCCTGCTCTGTGCCTGGTAGCCCTGCTCTGTGACTGGCAGCTGCCATACTCTCTGCCTGGCCGCAGCCCTGCCCGGAGCCCTGCTCTGTGCCTGGACGCGCTGCTCTGTGCCTGGCAGCCCTGTTCTGTGCCTGGCCACCCTGCTCTCTGTCTGGCAGCTGCCATACTCTTTGCCTGGCAGTGGCCCTGCCCAGACCCTGCTCTGTGCCTGGCATCCCTGCTTTGTGACTGGCAGCTGCCATACTCTCTGCCTGGCATCAGCCCTGCCCAGAGCCGTGCTCTGTGCCTGGCAGCCCTGCTCTGTGACTGGCAGCTGCCATACTCTCTGCCTGGCAGCAGTCGTGCCCAGAGCTCTGCCTGTGTCTGGCATCCCAGCTCTGTGACTGGCAGCTGCCATATTCTCTGCCTGGCAGCAGCCCTGCCCGCAGCCCTGCCCTGTTCCTGACAGCCTTGATATGTGCCTGGCAGCCCTGCTCTGTGCCTGACAGCCACGCTCTGGCCCTGACAGCCCTGCTCTGTGCCTGGCAGCTGCCATACTCTCTGCCTGGCAGTAGCCCTGCCCGGTGCCCTGTTCTCTGCCTGGCACCCTTGTTCTGTGCCTGACAGCCCTGCTCGGTGCCTGGCCCTGACAGCCCTGCACTGTGCCTGGCAGCTGCCATACTTTCTGCCTGGCAGCAGCCCTGCCCGGTGCCCTGCTCTGTGTCTGACAGCCCTGCTGTGTGCCTGGCAGCCCTACTCTGTACCTGACAGCCACGCTCTGGCCCTGACAGCCCTGCTTGGTGCCTGGCAGCTGCCATACTATCTGCCTGGCAGCAGCCCTGCCCGGTGCCCTGCTCTCTGCCTGGCAACCTTGTTCTGTGCCTGACAGACCTGCTCTGTGCCTGGCATCCCTGCTCTGTGACTGGCAACTGCCATACTCTCTGCCTGGCATTAGCCCTGCCCGGAGCCCTGCTCTCTGCCTGACAGCCCTGCTCTGTGCCTGGCAGCACTGCCCTGTGCCTGTCAGTCTTGTTCTGTGCCTGGCAGCCCGGCTCTGTGACTGGCAGCTGCCATACTCTCTACCTGGCAGTAGCCCTGCCCGGGGCCTGCCCTGTGCCTGGTAGCCCTGCTCTGTGCCTGGCAGCCCTGCTCTGTGACTGGCAGCTGCCATATTCTCTGCCTGGCAGCAGCCCTGCCCGCAGCCCTGCCCTGTTCCTGACAGCCTTGATATGTGCCTGGCAGCCCTGCTCTGTGCCTGACAGCCGTGCTCTGGACCTGACAGCCCTGCTCTGTGCCTGGCAGCTGCCATACTCACTGCCTGGCAGCAGCCCTGCCCGGTGCCCTGTTCTCTGCCTGGCACCCTTGTTCTGTGCCTGACAGCCCTGCTCGGTGCCTGGCCCTGACAGCCCTGCACTGTGCCTGGCAGCTGCCATACTTTCTGCCTGGCAGCAGCCCTGCCCGGTGCCCTGCTCTGTGTCTGACAGCCCTGCTGTGTGCCTGGCAGCCCTGCTCTGTACCTGACAGCCACGCTCTGGCCCTGACAGCCCTGCTTGGTGCCTGGCAGCTGCCATACTATCTGCCTGGCAGCAGCCCTGCCCAGTGCCCTGTTCTCTGCCTGGCAACCTTGTTCTGTGCCTGACAGACCTGCTCTGTGCCTGGCATCCCTGCTCTGTGACTGGCAGCTGCCATACTCTCTGCCTGGCATTAGCCCTGCCCGGAGCCCTGCTCTGTGCCTGACTGTCCTGCTCGGTGCCTGTCAGCCTTGTTCTGTGCCTGGCAGCCCTGCTCTCTGCCTGACAGCCCTGCTCTGTGCCTGGCAGCACTGCTCTGTGCCTGTCAGTCTTGTTCTGTGCCTGGCAGCCCTGCTCTGTGACTGGCAGCTGCCATACTCTCTTCCTGGCAGTAGCCCTGCCCGGAGCCTGCCCTGTGCCTGGTAGCCCTGCTCTGTGCCTGGCAGCCCTGCTCTCTGCCTGGCAGCAGTCCTGCCCGGTGCCCTGCTCTGTGCCTGGCATCCCGGCTCTCTGCTTGGCAGCCCTGCTCTGTGCCTGGCAGCTTCCATACTCTCTGCCTGGCAGCAGTCCTGCCCGGTGCCCTGCTCTGTGCCTGGCATCCCGGCTCTGTGCTTGGCAGCCCTGCTCTGTGCCTGGCAGCTTCCATACTCTCTGCCTGGCAGCAGTCCTGCCCGGTGCCCTGCTCTGTGCCTGGCATCCCGGCTCTGTGCTTGGCAGCAGGCTGAGAGCGAAACCCCCCTTGAAGACCACAGGCAGGCACAATTAAAATAACAATGCAGTCCCACACGGACACTCGGTTCAAGTCGAGGGTACACACGGGTGGACGGCGTCCGCCCACTTCTTTCAGAGGGTGGGCGCGTACCACTTGTGTTTTTAGTGCCTGAGCTAAGGAAACATCATACAAAAGCGTATTCTCTTCAATTGTGTTAATATTAAGCAGCGATTGCGGAACAGGGTAACTGTCCGCTTAAACACTTATCCACGCGACCGCATAGAAATGGTGCGCATGCGCGTGTGAACTTGTTCTCACTGCCATTTTACTAGGTAGGGAACATTTCTATAGGAACGCATTTGCTTTCAAATTTCACACATTGTGTACTTTTTTGGTATGATAAATTTTTGGACAGGCAGGCACGCCTCTGTCTCACGACCATCCACCAGGATCCACCCACGAGAGACAGCCAACCAGCGCAGGTGCGACCATCCACCAGGATCCACCCACGAGAGACAGCCAACCAGCGCAGGTGCGACCATCCACCAGGATCTACCCACGGGAGACAGCCAACCAACGCAGGTGCGACCATCCACCAGGATCCACCCACGAGAGACAGCCAACCAGCGCAGGTGCGACCATCCCCCAGGATCCACCCACGGGAGACATCCAACCAGTGCAGGTGCGACCATCCACCAGGATCCACCTACAGGAGACAGCCCACCCCTCCAACCCCGCACGGGTACTTCCCACCACCAGGAACCATCCACAGGAGGAGGCACCCCCCCAACCTCCAGGTCATTGGGCAGCCTTCTGTGGTGGAGACATGGGACCATAAAGCAGGGAATTCTGGCTGTACCTAACCCACAGGGAGGGGGGTCCGTCCCAGAACATGCCCCTTTGTCTTCCTGCTTGAATTTCATTTCATCAAGGCTGCAGTCGACATGTGTTTCATACCGACATGGCACTTCTTCAGGACTTACAAAATAACTTCAAAATCGCAGCAAATATAAACCATCACACTTTGAGCGCTTGGCTTTTAAAATTACAATAACAGTGCAGACAAAGTGCCAGGCTCAGCACGAAACACATGCTGACTCCACCCTTGGTCAAACAGAATATGTTCTTGCAACTAGGATGTCAGTACTTTTCTTTAATCACACTAATACTATAAGAACACCATAGTAGACAACAAAACAAAATGTGCTGAATCCTGCAGAGTCCTCACAAAGACCCTACCTAAAGCCTCCTCCCAGGTGGCCAGGGGACGGCAGCCCCTACCTGATCCTGACCCTGGGGGTGATACCTAAAGTCTCCTCCCAGGTGGCCATGAACAGGCCAACACTTCCTGATCCTGACCCTGGGGGTGATACCTAAAGTCTCCTCGCAGGTGGCCAGGGACAGGCCGATGCTTCCTGATCCTAACCCTGGGGGTGATACCTAAAGTTTCCTCCCAGGTGGCCAGGGACAGGCCGATGCTTCCTGATCCTGACCCTGGGAGTGATACCTAAAGTTTCCTCCCAAAGGGCCAGGCCGACGCTTCCTGATCCTAACCCTGGGGGTGATACCTAAAGCCTCCTCCCAGGTGGCCAGGGACAGGCCGACGCTTCCTGATCCTGACCCTGGGGGTGATACGTAAAGCCTCCTCCCAGGTGGCCATGGACAGGCCGACGCTTCCTGACCCTGACGGTGATACCTAAAGCATCCTCCCAGGTGGCCAGGGACAGGCCGATGCTTCCTGATCCTGACCCTGGGGGTAATACATAAAGCCTCCTCCCAGGTGGCCATGGACAGGCCGACGCTTCCTGATCCTGACCCTGGGGGTGATACCTAAAGCATCCTCCCAGATGGCCAGGGACAGGCCGACGCTTCCTGACCATGGGGGTGATACCTAAAGTCTCCTCCCAGGTGGCAATGGGCAGGTCGAGACTTGCTGATCCTGATCCTGGGGGTGATACCTAAAGACTCCTCCCAGGTGGCCAGGGACAGGCCGACGCTTCCTGACCCTGGGGGTGATACCTAAAGCCTCCTCCCAGATGGCCAGGGACAGGCCGACGCTTCCTGACCCTGGGGGTGATACCTAAAGTCTCCTCCCAGGTGGCAATGGGCAGGACGAGACTTGCTGATCCTGACCCTGGGGGTGATACCTAAAGACTCCTCCCAGGTGGCCAGGGACAGGCCAACGCTTCCTGATCCTAACCCTGGGGGTGATACCTAAAGCCTCCTCCCAGGTGGCCAGGGACAGGCCGACGCTTCCTGATCCTGACCCTGGGGGTGATACCTAAAGCCTCCTCCCAGGTGGCCAGGGACAGGCTGACGCTTCCTGACCCTGGGGGTGATACCTAAAGCCTCCTCCCAGATGGCCAGGGACAGGCCGACGCTTCCTGACCCTGGGGGTGATACCTAAAGTCTCCTCCCAGGTGGCAATGGGCAGGACGAGACTTGCTGATCCTGACCCTGGGGGTGATACCTAAAGCATCCTCCCAGGTGGCCAGGGACAGGCCGATGCTTCCTGATCCTGACCCTGGGGGTGATACCTAAAGACTCCTCCCAGGTGGCCAGGGACAGGCCAACGCTTCCTGATCCTAACCCTGGGGGTGATACCTAAAGCCTCCTCCCAGGTGGCCAGGGACAGGCCGACGCTTCCTGATCCTGACCCTGGGGGTGATACGTAAAGCCTCCTCCCAGATGGCCAGGGACAGGCCGACGCTTCCTGACCCTGGGGGTGATACCTAAAGCCTCCTTCCCGATGGCCAGGGACAGGCCGACGCTTCCTGACCCTGGGGGTGATACCTAAAGTCTCCTCCCAGGTGGCAATGGGCAGGACGAGACTTGCTGATCCTGACCCTGGGGGTGATACCTAAAGACTCCTCCCAGGTGGCCAGGGACAGGCCAACGCTTCCTGATCCTAACCCTGGGGGTGATACCTAAAGCCTCCTCCCAGGTGGCCAGGGACAGGCCGACGCTTCCTGATCCTGACCCTGGGGGTGATACCTAAAGCCTCCTCCCAGGTGGCCAGGGACAGGCTGACGCTTCCTGACCCTGGGGGTGATACCTAAAGCCTCCTCCCAGGTGGCAATGGGCAGGCCGACGCTTCCTGATCCTGACCCTGGGGGTGATACCTAAAGTCTCCTCGCAGGTGGCCAGGGACAGGCCGATGCTTCCTGATCCTAACCCTGGGGGTGATACCCAAAGTCTCCTCCCAGGTGGCCATGGACAGGCCAACACTTCCTGATCCTGACCCTGGGGGTGATACCTAAAGTCTCCTCGCGGGTGGCCAGGGACAGGCCGATGCGTCCTGATCCTAACCCTGGGGGTGATACCTAAAGTTTCCTCCCAGGTGGCCAGGGACAGGCCGATGCTTCCTGATCCTGACCCTGGGAGTGATACCTAAAGTTTCCTCCCAAAGGGCCAGGCCGACGCTTCCTGATCCTAACCCTGGGGGTGATACCTAAAGCCTCCTCCCAGGTGGCCAGGGACAGGCCGACGCTTCCTGATCCTGACCCTGGGGGTGATACGTAAAGCCTCCTCCCAGGTGGCCATGGACAGGCCGACGCTTCCTGACCCTGACCCTGGGGGTGATACCTAAAGCCTCCTCCCAGGTGGCCAGGGACAGGCCGACGCTTCCTGATCCTGACCCTGGGGGTAATACGTAAAGCCTCCTCCCAGGTGGCCATGGACAGGCCGACGCTTCCTGATCCTGACCCTGGGGGTGATACCTAATGCATCCTCCCAGATGTCCAGGGACAGGCCGACGCTTCATGACCATGGGGGTGATACCTAAAGCCTCCTCCCAGGTGGCCAGGGACAGGCCGACGCTTCCTGATCCTGACCCTGGGGGTGATACCTAAAGTCTCCTCCCAGGTGGCAATGGGCAGGACGAGACTTGCTGATCTTGACCCTGGGGGTGATACCTAAAGCCTCCTCCCAGGTGGCCAGGGACAGGCCGACGCTTCCTGATCCTGACCCTGGGGGTGATACCTAAAGCCTCCTCCCAGGTGGCCAGGGACAGGCCGACGCTTCCTGACCCTGACCCTGGGGGTGATACCTAAAGCCTCCTCCCAGGTGGCCAGGCACAGGCCGACGCTTCCTGATCCTGACCCTGGGGGTGATACCTAAAGCATCCTCCCAGATGGCCTGGGACAGGCCGACGCTTCCTGATCCTGACCCTGGGGGTGATACCTAAAGCCTCCTCCCAGGTGGCCAGGGACAGGCCGACGCTTCCTGATCCTGACCCTGGGGGTGGTACCTAAAGCCTCCTCCCAGGTTGCCAGGGACAGGCCGACACTTCCTGACCCTGGGGGTGATACCTAAAGCCTCCTCCCAGGTGGCAATGGGCAGGACGACGCTTCCTGACCCTGACCCTGGGGGTGATACCTAAAGCCTCCTCCCAGGTGGCCAGGGACAGGCCGACGCTTCCTGATCCTGACCCTGGGGGTGATACCTAAAGCCTCCTCCCAGGTGGCCAGGGACAGGCCGACGCTTCCTGACCCTGGGGGTGATACCTAAAGCCTCCTCCCAGGTGGCAATGGGCAGGACGACGCTTCCTGATCCTGACCCTGGGGGTGATACCTAAAGCCTCCTCCCAGGTGGCCAGGGACAGGCCGACGCTTCCTGATCCTGACCCTGGGGGTGATACCTAAAGCCTCCTCCCAGGTGGCAATGGGAAGGACGATGCTTCCTGACCCTGACCCTGGGGGTGATACCTAAAGCCTCCTCCCAGGTGGCCAGGGACAGGCCGACGCTTCCTGACCCTGGGGGTGATACCTAAAGCCTCCTCCCAGGTGGCCAGGGACAGGCAGACGCTTCCTGGTCCTGACTCTGGGGGTGATACCTAAAGCCTCCTCCCAGGTGGCCAGGGACAGGCTGACGCTTCCTGATCCTGACCCTGGGGGTGATACCTAAAGCCTCCTCCCAGGTGGCCAGGGACAGGCCGACGCTTCCTGACCCTGGGGGTGATACCTAAAGCCTCCTCCCAGGTGGCAATGGGCAGGACGACGCTTCCTGACCCTGACCCTGGGGGTGATACCTAAAGCCTCCTCCCAGGTGGCCAGGGACAGGCCGACGCTTCCTGATCCTGACCCTGGGGGTGATACCTAAAGCCTCCTCCCAGGTGGCAATGGGCAAGACGACGCTTCCTGACCCTGACCCTGGGGGTGATACCTAAAGCCTCCTCCCAGGTGGCCAGGGACAGGCCGACGCTTCCTGACCCTGGGGGTGATACCTAAAGCCTCCTCCCAGGTGGCCAGGGACAGGCAGACGCTTCCTGGTCCTGACCCTTGGGGTGATACCTAAAGCCTCCTCCCAGGTGGCAATGGGCAGGACGACGCTTCCTGATCCTGACCCTGGGGGTGATACCTAAAGCCTCCTCCCAGGTGGCCAGGGACAGGCCGACGCTTCCTGATCCTGACCCTGGGGGTGATACCTAAAGCCTCCTCCCAGGTGGCAATGGGAAGGACGATGCTTCCTGACCCTGACCCTGGGGGTGATACCTAAAGCCTCCTCCCAGGTGGCCAGGGACAGGCCGACGCTTCCTGACCCTGGGGGTGATACCTAAAGCCTCCTCCCAGGTGGCCAGGGACAGGCAGACGCTTCCTGGTCCTGACTCTGGGGGTGATACCTAAAGCCTCCTCCCAGGTGGCCAGGGACAGGCTGACGCTTCCTGATCCTGACCCTGGGGGTGATACCTAAAGCCTCCTCCCAGGTGGCCAGGGACAGGCCGACGCTTCCTGACCCTGGGGGTGATACCTAAAGCCTCCTCCCAGGTGGCAATGGGCAGGACGACGCTTCCTGACCCTGACCCTGGGGGTGATACCTAAAGCCTCCTCCCAGGTGGCCAGGGACAGGCCGACGCTTCCTGATCCTGACCCTGGGGGTGATACCTAAAGCCTCCTCCCAGGTGGCAATGGGCAAGACGACGCTTCCTGACCCTGACCCTGGGGGTGATACCTAAAGCCTCCTCCCAGGTGGCCAGGGACAGGCCGACGCTTCCTGACCCTGGGGGTGATACCTAAAGCCTCCTCCCAGGTGGCCAGGGACAGGCAGACGCTTCCTGGTCCTGACCCTTGGGGTGATACCTAAAGCCTCCTCCCAGGTGGCCAGGGACAGGCCGACGCTTCCTGATCCTGACCCTGGGGGTGATACCTAAAGCCTCCTCCCAGGTGGCCAGAGACAGGCCGACGCTTCCTGGTCCTGACCCTGGGGGGCAGTCCTAGCTGGGAGGATCACCTGGGAGGAGAAGGGCCCCAGGGAAATAGGAAGACTTTGTGGGATGAGACGCAGTATTTGTCCTCCTCAAGGAAGGGAATAACCTTAATACCGGAAGATGTAATGGTTGGGTGTCAGAGAAAGCTTTTATTTTCTCCAGCTGACTGTCGGAATTTAAATGAAGATATCCACAAGCAGTTATATCCTGAGAGTCAGAAAAAGCCTCTTGAAGACACTGAAATTCATAAACATAAAGAGTCTTTAAATATTACCAATTTAAATCTAGAGAAACCATACTCTCTGTAACGTAAAATAATTAATGGACTCCACGCCAAACCCAGTGAGTTCACTGTTACATTGTGAGCCCGGAGCGCTCCGTAACCGCCCGCTACCCAGATCCAGGGATCTTAGTCTCAGAATTGAGATAAACAAAGTAGCGTTGCAGCGGAAGAAGTCTTTTGGATACTGGACTCTATGCGAAGCAGATACATTTTGCTGTTGTAAAGCAAGGTGATATAAAAAGGCGCAGAGGGCAGAATAAGAACTTAATTATCGTACCAAAAGGGTGTGATTGTGACATTGTGGGGCCTAATAAAACCAACACCAAGAAGGGAAAATATCCATAGAGGGAAAGACAAACCACCATTGCCCAAGCCGAAAGAAAAACATACCCAGGCAATTATGAAACACCCGGAATTGCTCGAGCCGAAAGAAAAACATACCCAGGCAAATACAAAAGACCCAGAATTGCCCCCAAGCCGAAAGAAAAACATACCCAGGCAATTATGAAACACCCGGAATTGCCCAAGCCAAAAGAAAAACATACCCAGGAAATTACGAAAAACACCCGGAATTGGCCAAGCCAAAAGAAAAACATACCCAGGCAATTACGAAAGACCCAGAATTGTCCAAGCCAAAAGAAAAACATACTCAGCCAATTACAAAACACCCGGAATTGCCCAAGCCAAAAGAAAAACATACCCAGGAAATTACGAAAAACACCCGGAATTGGCCAGGCCAAAAGAAAAACATACCCAGGCAATTACGAAAGACCCAGAATTGTCCAAGCCAAAAGAAAAACATACCCAGGAAATTACGAAAAACACCCGGAATTGGCCAAGCCAAAAGAAAAACATACCCAGGCAATTACGAAAGACCCAGAATTGTCCAAGCCAAAAGAAAAACATACCCAGGAAATTACGAAAAACACCCGGAATTGGCCAAGCCAAAAGAAAAACATACCCAGGCAATTACGAAAGACCCAGAATTGTCCAAGCCAAAAGAAAAACATACCCAGCCAATTACAAAACACCTGGAATTGCCCAAGCCAAAAGAAAAACATACCCAGGAAATTACGAAAAACACCCGGAATTGGCCAAGCCAAAAGAAAAACATACCCAGGCAATTACGAAAGACCCAGAATTGCCAAGCAGAAAGAAAAACATACCCAGGCAATTACAAAACACCCGGAATTGCCCAAGCCAAAAGAAAACATACCCAGACAATTACGAAAGACCCAGAATTGCTCAAGCGGGAAGAAAACATACCCAGGCAACTACGAAAGACCCAGAATTGCCCAAGCCGGAAGAAGGCAGTTGAGAATGCAGCAGTGGTGCTGATGTTTCTTTTCAGAGATATGGCCAGCCAGCAGTGGTCTGGGGGACACCTGCCCACATTGTGTTTCCCCCTCACCTGGCCTGAGCAGGACCGCACAGATGCAGGTGGCAAGACCGAAGGGAGAAAACACACACACATACAATCTTTTCTAGGGGGCATTCGGCCGCATTTCCATGTCACCGCACCAGCACAATGCACACACGTGGAGTTTACGCAAAAGCATTCACACTTTTTCATGATCTGTTGCTGCTTGCGGGCACACTGCCCCCCACAAGTGGGAACATTTTATAGTGTATTAGCCCTCGTGTATTTTCAGTTCTTGTGCTCAAATGAATGCATTTAATGGCATAATGAGCACATCAATAATGAAATTGAACATTTGCAAAGATTACAAATTCCAGGACCTGGTCTAAAATAAACCACTTGTATTTATTTAATAATATACTTAGGTGTACTGTAGTGAGCCAGATGGCCACCATTTCCCAGACGGGGTTACCTTGCCAGGTTTGTGGTTGGTATGGCAGGCTTCTAGGTAGGTCCTAGTTGAGTGGTGTGTCCTGGGTGGGGTCAGAGCGCTTCTGTGTCTTGGACTACTCGTAACTCGTAGGTGAGGTTACAGTGCAATCATTCTGAATACTCTGTAGTGTAGATTTACAGCGGCTAGATAAGGGCCATCACAGCGCTGCAGTCCGTGCCTGTGAAACTCATGAGGTTTCTCTCCCTCCCTTTATCATCTGACGAAGAAGGCCTTGGTGATTTTGAAAGCGTGTGCATTATCACAGTGCAGCATTATGTTTTTGTTTAATGCAATAATAGATATTAATACCCTAAAGGGGATAATGAGCTTGTAATAAGCAAGAATCTGGGCCCTCGCCGGTTCGTTACCAGCCCGACAAAGCCTTTGTCAGGCCGGTCACAGCTGCTTCCTGGCCGTCATAGAAAGGTAGAGGGGACTACGGGTAGTCTCTTCTCCCCATTCTGTGGTGGCCATCGTTTTTTATTTTTTATTCGCATTTCAATGGCTGCCATGGAAAGGGAGAAGGGACTATGTCTAGTCCAGTCTTACCATTCCGTGGCAGCCATATTCTTTTTTCCCCTTTTTGAATGGCTGCCATAGAAAGGGAGAAGGGACTACGTCTAGTCCCATCACCCCGCTCCATGTGGCCATCTCCTTTTTTTTGTTGTTGTAAGATGCTGAAGGCATCTCGCAACTTAAATAACACACTATTACCACCCTGTTCTTACGGGCAAGGGTACTATTAGCAATAAGCCCCTCAATGGGGGACCAGTACCACTTCAGGTAATGCCCCAGGGCCTGCGTTAAGGCCCGAACGAGCAGCAATGCCCCAGGGCCTGCGTTAAGGCCCGAATGAGCAGTAATGCCCCAGGGCTTGCGTTAAGGCCCGAACAAGCAGTAATGCCCCAGGGCCTGCGTTAAGGGCCGAACGAGCAATAATGCCCCAGGGTCTGCGTTGGGTCTGCATTAAGGCCCGAACAAGCAGTAATGTCCCAGGGCCTGCGTTAAGGCCCGAACGAGCAGTAATGTCCCAGGGCCTGCGTTAAGGCCTGAACGAGCAGTAATGCCCCAGGGCCTGCGTTAAGGCCTGAACGAGCAGTAATGCCTCAGGCCCTGCGTTAAGGCCTGAACGGTCTGGGGCCTGTAACCATGCTCCGTGGGCATTTCCTGAAGTGGTAATGCCACCCCAACTCGGGGCTTATTGCTGAATTAAACTCAAAGCTTTAGAGTTTTTGAAAATCTGGTCTAATACAGCTACAATCTTTTTTTGCAAGTGTGTCTTGAAGTGTGTACAATGGACGGGCCTTCAGATTGGAGTCAGACATGTTCCATAGTCGGACATCTTGAACCATAATTGAAATTCCTGTCTTTTCTGGGTAGGTTGGGCTGGTGGGTAGCACGGGTACAGATGCTTTGTAGTGTGGGCTTATTTTGGAAAGTACCCCGCAGCAGTTGCCCCCATACGTCTTGTAAAGTGTGCAAAGGACCTCCATCCTGCGATGGGCCTTGGGAGGATGTATTTAGAGGGCAGGAAGCACTGAAGTCCGGGCCACCACTGGAAGAAGTGTTACAAGAAATGTAGAGGTACCCTAGACCTGTTGGTGGGGTGCGTGGGGGGAGTGATGCCCCGAATCGGTTATGAGGTCCAGGAGTCGGTGTCTGAAATGTAAACGAATGAGACCCTCCTGGACTGCTTTTTGTGGCCTGCCAGATGTTTTGGACTCCAACTCCCATGATCCTTCACCATTGACTAACCTGGATGGCGATCATGGGAGATGAAGTCTAACTGATTTCTGTACAGGCTTTACGAGAAGCTGCTGGCAATACTGATAATGCCCCCAAAATGAACCAAGAAATGTATTTATGTGAGCAATGAATGTGCACAGTTGGAGTCAGAAAGAAATGGGAAGGGGCGACATGAATACGAAAGGGCTCATAGCTTCCACTAAAAAGGGATTCATTTTGAACATCAAGTTTCTGCTGGGGGTTTAAAAAAGGTCTAAGCACATGCGTTATGCAATTAACTCTTCACCTTTGGCATAGTGTGCTCCTTTATGGAGAGAAAGTGCCACCCGCAGCCTCTACCGCACCCACAGAGGGGCTGGAAAGCAGCACTTTAGGCCTAGAGAGTTGCGCTGCTGAACAGCACAGCAGCAGCCCAGAAGTGTGCTTACAAAAACGATCAAGTACAACAGGGGGCATGAGGCATGCAGCACAGCAGCAGCCCGGAAGTGTGCTTACAAAAACGATCAAGTACAACCAGGGGGCATGAGGCATGCAGCACAGCAGCAGCCCAGAAGTGTGCTTACAAAAACTATCAAGTACAACCAGGAGGCATGAGGCATGCAGCACAGCAGCAGCCCAGAAGTGTGCTTACAAAAACTATCAAGTACAACCAGGAGGCATGAGGCATGCAGCACAGCAGCAGCCCAGAAGTGTGCTTGCAAAAACTATCAAGTACAACCAGGGGGCATGGGGCATGCAGCACAGCAGCAGCCCGGAAGTGTGCTTACAAAAACGATCAAGTACAACCAGGGGGCATGAGGCATGCAGCAAAGCAGCAGCCCAGAAGTGTGCTTGCAAAAACTATCAAGTACAACCAGGGGGCATGAGGCATGCAGCAAAGCAGCAGCCCAGAAGTGTGCTTGCAAAAACTATCAAGTACAACCAGGAGGCATGAGGCATGCAGCACAGCAGCAGCCCAGAAGTGTGCTTGCAAAAACTATCAAGTACAACCAGGGGGCATGAGGCATGCAGCACAGCAGCAGCCCAGAAGTGTGCTTGCAAAAACTATCAAGTACAACCAGGGGGCATGAGGCATGCAGCACAGCAGCAGCCCAGAAGTGTGCTTGCAAAAACTACCAAGTACAACCAGGAGGCATGAGGCATGCAGCACAGCAGCAGCCCAGAAGTGTGCTTGCAAAAACTATCAAGTACAACCAGGGGGCATGAGGCATGCAGCACAGCAGCAGCCCAGAAGTGTGCTTGCAAAAACTACCAAGTACAACCAGGAGGCATGAGGCATGCAGCACAGCAGCAGCCCAGAAGTGTGCTTGCAAAAACTACCAAGTACAATCAGGAGGCATGAGGCATGCCTAAACTGCAAACACGACAGGTCCAGGACTGTGAAAGAAGCTGTGAAAAGTAGTGGGACTTTTAACAGTAACACATATAAGTGGTGGAACGAACGTCCTGTTTGTTCCAGCTCACTTCGACCTCGGGCCCTGGCTCTAAAGGGTTGCATTCAATGCTCTGTTCCACCAATGATGAGTTTGTAGAGCAGGGTCCGGTGATGTGCAGAGCCGCCGCGTGGGACACTCAGTGCATGGGGTGCGTGCCTTTCACGCTGCCAGCTCTTGGCACGAGTGCAGTGGGCCAGGTGATCGTGTGCACCTGTAGGCTGGCTGGTAGGAGATTGTATGAGCGTCTTCCTGTATAGGCTGGCGTCCCACTCAGAGCTACGAAGGAAAGCTCTCCGTCAGAAACGATAGCAAGGTTTTTGGGTTTCCTTGCTGGTTTCGGGGTCAAGCCCAGAGAACGTCTGCATTCTCAGGATCTATGGGGCAGGGAGGGGCTCGGTGAGCAGCCTTTCCCTGCTGGAGCCGATAGAGTATTGATGTGTAAGTTCCTAAGCTGAGGTAGACAGAGTGGGGTGCCTTCTGCAGGCGTCTGGCATGGACTCGGAGTGTGGGCGCGTCCATCCTTGGGGGACTCCACACAATCCTTCCCATGGTGGGGAGGCTGCAGGGGCAGCAATCGCTTCTCTTTGATCCTGGTCTAATAGGAGGGCCTGCATCCATTCCAGGGGCGGGCTGGTGGACCACTGCAGCCTCTTGCTGTGCACTGCATGGCCAGCTCGCCCATCAGCCAAGGGCAGGGCCGCGAGCCCACCGTCGTCGCGAGGTTGGAGTAGGTCGATCCACGTCGTTCCTGTTCCTCTCCAGAGCCTGCACTCTAATTGCTGAACGTGCAGTACAAGGCTGGACGCTGCTCAGAGTCTACTTGCAAGATCTGGGTGGGTTACTGGAGATTGGTCACATGGGTCGGCGTTTTGCCGGCGCCTTCCGGTTGGCTGAAGGTCTTTGTGTAAGGGGTGTAACTTTACCATTACTTCCTTTTCGATTGATGAATTTAGGATCTTTGACATTTCTGACACTAAGGTTTCCATATTCTCTTTGATGGAAGCTGCCGGACAAGGGTCGGTTGGAAGGTTTTATGCCTCCATTTTTGCCACGGCTAAGACTTGGCTTCAGCCCATGGTCCCAGAGAACATCAGATGCAGCTCAGTATAAGGTGGGCTTAAGTTTTACTGATTTTCCTGGGCTAACCACACTTCCTTTACAGTTCTTTGAGATTGCAATCAATTACCTAATGTTGCCTTCATTATTATCAATATTATTATTTACAGAGCTCTTCACAATCACAGGAGTGTGAACAAGGTCAAGGAAGCAAAAAGCAGGAAGCGAGGAGCTACCAACGAGGGAGGGAGGGGGCAATTTGACAGCAAGGGATCTACAAGTTACCAGGGCAGGAGAGAGTGGGGACCGGATCACTGAGTCTCAGGTAGGGTGGAGAGTGCAGGGTGTGTGGACCTAGGTGTTAGGGAGCATCCATTTCATGAAGAGGAGGGTCTTGAGCACCTTCTTGAACTTTAAAACCGAGAGGTTGAGTCTGATGTTGTCGGGAGGAGTTCCAGAGTCTTGGAGCGTAGACAGAGAAGGCCTGTCTTCTGGTTCTTTCCTTCCTGCACTGTTGTATTTCAAGTCTGCACATGTCCTTACTTCTGGTGACTCGCCGGCCTCCGGGGATGCTGTGCTTCTCAGTGGGGGTCGCTTGGGGGACTTCAGGGCCACAGCCTTGTAGGTGGTGCAACAGGAGTGGAAGATGACATAAGCTTCAACTTGGAGCCAGTGCAGTTCGTTGAGGGTCAGGGTGATGTGGTCAAATTTGTGGAGTCTTTTAATGAGTCTTGCTGCAGCATGCAGGGCACATGTCAGTGATGCCAACCTAGTTGCCAGAGGGCCTTCCAAAAGGGCATTGCCACCATCCAGGTGGGAGAGGACCAAGGCTTGGACAGCAGATCTGGAGTTGTTTTCTGGGATGAAGGGCTTTAATTTCCACTGGACTGAAAGTTGGTACCAACCCCCCCTGCTTTCTTTTACCGTTTATTTTAAAACGGATCAGATGTTTTAGGCTCCACCGACAACGGGGCCACCACCCTTTGACACACAATAGTCAAGCTTGCCAGGGACTAGATCGCTGATTGGGGGCCTGGTAGAGCTGATGTTGTGATGGGGGCCAGCGTTTTAGATGCTGGACAGGCCACACTGGCAGAGGTGGCGGTTGAGGTGGTGGCAGAGTGAAAGATGAGATGACGCTGATCGTGTGGATATTGGCCAAGTGGCAGTGGGCAGAGGCGGCCGTTGAGGGGATGACTTTGCAATGAACGCCAAGGTTGTGGGCAGACTGGAGAGGGAGAAAAGAGGCGGGATGGGTGATGGCAAGGTGGGTGAGGGTGAAGTACATGATTGTGGTCTTGGCAGGGTGTGTGCCAGGCAGTCTGTACAATATTGGATGCCTGAGAGGCAGGCTCAGATCTGATTGGATTCTGCAAATACACGTTTCTTCGTTTTGTCCAAGTGTTTTTTTACCTCATTTGCTGCGCAACAATGACTTTCACTTTTTTGCCAACACCAATCCCCCCTCCCCCCCCCCCGCCTCCCTCCACTCCCCTCGCTTTCTCTTGTTGCCTTTAAATACAGTTTTGGTTTCCACTGTAGTTTGCGTCTGCACGCCCTGGACAGTCCAGGGGTTTCGTTAAATGAGCGCACTAATGCGAAAAGAATGAGCGCACGGCGCTGAGCGGCGGGAAGCGCGACATTAAACACTAGGGGGCCCTTTAATGGGACTTGGCCCCCTCCTACACTGGATGGCACTTATTTTAATGTGGCGACTTTCTTTAAGCTTTTTTTTAATGTAAAAAAATCGTTGGACAATGAACAAATGTTCTATGTAGACGCAGCAATTTTACGACTTCCAAAAATAAAATACAGTTTAATGTGTAGGGAGTTTAAAAAATGCAGACTTGCAGCTTTCCACATAAAACATTAGGAGCAAACTCTAATTACTAAACTTTTTCAGGCCGCAACTAATAGCGCAAAATCCTTGCTATGGGTGAAGCAAATAAATGCTTCTTTTATCGTCACATCTTTAAAATGTGCGTGATGTTTTTACAAGCGATTTATTTTAATTGTCTTACGTTTGCACAGATTCGGAAATGATTTCTACTGCAATGTTTTTTTTAAAGGGTCCTGCATTGGAAGTGTTACTGCCCTCTTGGAAGCCAGTGTGATGTGGAGACGGTGCCATCTTCGCGTCGCGTGTCGGTGCGTCCGATGAAACCACTCAAAGCCCCCGCGCACACATGTGCCGGCCTTGCTCCTGCTCCCACTAAGGCGCTGATTTACCAAGCATTATTCAATGGGATTGCGCGGTAGTGTAACGCTGTTCATAATCAGGCCCTAAGCGTCAATATGAACTATTCCCGGAGGTTATAAATAATTATGACCGCTTGTCTCGTAGCCTCCAAGAGACAGTTTCACATTGATTGTGGCGCCAGTCGCAGACCCTGTCACATGAAGTGAATGCAGGGGACTATTAACAGCCTGTAAACAGAGTGGGACTGTGACTCAGAAAAGTGATTACCTCTTAATATTTGTCAATGTTTAATAACTTTTTATAATTTCTAAAAAAAATTCCAATCTGCACCTTAATGGCAAGAAAAACCTTTCAAGAAACTACATGTGTGTGTTCTGCGCTCTGACCCCAGGTGGCCTTATACCTTCACAACATTCCTCACAATTCAGACCTCTGAAGAAGGTCTTAGCGACCGAAACATACTGATCGAAACACACATGTAGTGGCATGACATGTTTTAGGGGGCCATTAAGGTGCAGTTTGGAATCTTTTTGGAAATTATAAAAAGTAAAAAAAAATCAATTGAAAAAAATTATAATTCTAAAAAATTTAAGCGGTTATCACTTTTTTGAGTTATCTTCAAACTTATTTTACAAACTATTCTCAGATGCCAAAAATGGCGTGTCGTTACTATATGCTATGTTTCCACCCGTAACTATGCAATGTCAGCTTGTTAACAGCCTCCGGCGCACCCCTAAATTATGCTCACGCTCAATAAATACCCAAAAGAAAATAGAATAAAATTCAAGTCATGCAATTTGTTTTTTCAAGTGTACTGACACGGCAGTGAGTCACTCTTTTGTCATTCTCTTTGCAATGTTATTGAGGACACGGGTCACACGTGTGAATTTATTGGGTGCTGTTTACATATAAGGCCCTCTCTTCGCGCGGGAACTTCACTGAGGCTACGCAGCCATTCTGCTAAAAAGATATGGCGCCTGATTTGCAAAATATTTTTCGAGCTCAGATCAGACGTGGTGCCCCTCTGAATGTAAACAAAAGGTTTTTCAATGGGATTGTGTCATTTTAAAAAGCTTTTGTAAATCCAGTCCTTTTGCACGTAGAAGCGTGCTATGGAAACATGTGCACAAGTGAAGTGAAAGGATACATAAAAAGTAGGGTAGCCCTCTGGTGTGAGTGTGGATTCAGGGCAGTAAACGATATAGAACCAGAGGAAAAGGTAATCCACACCATAGGACAGCACAGTTATATGTCCTTATTTATTAGAATTCATCAAAAAATCTTCTGTTCTCCAAAAAGTCACAAAGAAAAAGAAAACATAAAAATGTCTCAAATAAATCAAAATTGAATAGTATTAATGTAATAAATAACAGAAAACAATTTCATAAAAAGTGAAAACAAGTGCTGAGTTGTAACAAATTACAGACATATACAGGAAACCAAAATAAATGTATAAACAAATAATCAGAAAGAAGCGGTTTATAATTTCTGAAGTTTTTTTGTGAAATAAAAAACACATAAGATTAGATCAGGAAGAAAACGCGTGTGTTTCTATATAGTAGACGTCTTTACTATTTTTTTTTTAAACAAACATCGGGATCCTTGTCTTTAGAACTCCTGAGTCACGTGTTTGTCATGTTGCATGACCAATACATGATCATGTTGCTAATCTGTTATTGAGGACACGGGTCACACCTGTGAATTTCTTAGGATGCTGTTTACATGCATGGGAACTTCACTGAGGCAACGCAGCAATTCTGCTAAAAAGATATGGCGCGTGATTTGCAAAAAGTTTTTTCGACCTCAGAACAGACGTGGTGACCCACAGAATTAAAAGAAAAGATTTTTCAATGGGATTATGTCATTGTAAAATGCTTTTGTAAATCCACTCCTTGTGCTCTTAGAAGCGTGCAAGGAAACATATGCACAAGTGAAGTGAACACTTGCACAGTATGAGTGAGTGTGAAATGGGTGTATTTTCTCAGCGGTGGAACCGGGGTGTCCTCAGGGAAAGAAACAGCCTTAAGTGTATTTCCCAGCGAGTGTCGACCCCGTCTTTTCGTTCGTTTCTCTGCACTTCATTTGGCGCCGATCACCGTAAAGCCAAGTCTTACACGTGCTTCTGCAAAATGGCTCCCAAAGTAGCCTATTTTCTAATCCCCTTAAACGCTGCGAGCCCCACCCTCGAAGATTCAGAGAAGTGCGGAGGCTTGATTATAAGTAATGTGCAGGTCACCTCATTCACAAAGGGGGGCTGGGCATTTCTGGGGGGCTGGGGGGCTGCGCGGCAGCGTGCGTGATGTGCTGTCTGGCGCACGCTGCAGAGTACGGATCCCCGCGTAAGCGCTGAGAGTGCATTTCACATTGAAAGTCTTTAAAGAGCGTTATAAGAAGGCGAAACATGCATGTCTATCCCCATTGGAGGGATAGAAAGGAAAGGGGACCTTGCAAGAAATGACCCTTCCAGGCATTGAGCCGGGCACTGGCCTCTTCCTAACAGGCGCAGCGGGGGGGCTGCATTTTCCTGCATTTTGAAATGCACCCTTTTTGTGAATGCGGGTGCACCTTAATTGCAAGACCAGGTCGCTTCCTGCTTATTTGCGCGATTGCACACAGGTGGGCGGGAGTGGCAGCAGTGTGCAAACCGATGGCCTTTGCCATCCAGGTACCCCAAATGCTGAGGATGGGCTGGGGCTCCCTTCCCACTAACGCAAGGTAACTTAAGATGTGAACTAGAAAAGCTTTGCCATCGGCCCGTCAGGCCTTCTGCAAAGCCAGGCGTTGCTTGTCTTCTAGAAATAGGCGTGTCTCTAATCAGAGAGAGGCTGCCTGTAGTGCCTAGAGGCGCCTTGCTCTGCAGTTAGGAGGGCATTCGTCTGTCCTTCATGCCTCTGATGGACATTTCTCTGGTCACTGACAGGCCTCTCATGCTGTCACTGTGTCTAGGTGGTCAGTGAGAGCCCCCTCTCATGCTGTCACTGTGTCTAGGTGGTCAGTGAGAGCCCCCTCTCATGCTGCCAGTGTGTCTGGGTGGAGCGTGGGGGCTCTCCCATGCGGTCTGGGTGTGTATGTAGTTAGTG
The DNA here is from genome assembly GCF_040938575.1 of Ambystoma mexicanum. NCBI lineage: Eukaryota > Metazoa > Chordata > Amphibia > Caudata > Ambystomatidae > Ambystoma > Ambystoma mexicanum. The sequence continues at coordinate 17,504,976 of NC_090940.1, forward strand.
GGAGCCCCCTTTGAAGCTATCAGTGTGTGTATGTGGTCAGTGGCCTTTATGACCCCCCACCCCATGTCTGAATGCTCTGTTGGGTGCTGTGCTCCCACAGCCTCCCCCCCCCCCGGGCACTTGCCCCCCCCCCTGTGTGTAGCTGAGCTCCTCGTGCTCCCCCCACACCTGGCCTCACTTCTAAGCACACGGCGTCCCGGCTCTGCAGCCCGAGCGAGGCTGGACCCCGCGCCGGCGCTCCTCGGGAGGCACCACTCAGCGCCGCGACTCATAGCGCCCATGACTTGCATTCATGGCGCTGAAACACACAAAACTGCGCTACAAAAAAGGGCGACAATAAAGTCACGTCTCGGATATCATACAAACATTTTAATCACATTTAACAATCCTTAATTTAAAACCCCCAAAATTAAATATGTGAATTTTTTTGCGTCTTAACATTTTTTTAGATAACCTCCAAGCCGAATTGTCCGCTACACCTTAAACAGATGCAGCGGCGCAAACGAAATCTATGAATATGCGCAGTGCGCACAGTTCGCGATTGCGGCATTTGCAAGCGCCTGTCGCGAGCAGGCGGGCGGGTGGGAGCGAGCGCGCCCGTCCGCGGATCCCTGTGTCCGCGGATCCCTGTGTCCGCGGATCCTGTCCTGGGGGTGGGGGGAGAGGGGGCCGCGGCGCGTTATTCCTATGAGGCAGCCCGAGGCCGGACCGTGGGCATTGCCAGAGAGTCGTTAATGTGTTCACGTAGAAATGTTTACAAAAGAGTGGGGTAAAAATGCTCCCCCGCAAAATACACAAGAGACGTTTGAAAAATCGGATATATTAAAAAATAAATGCGCGAAATAAATATGACTTTCCGCGCTAATAAAGAATTCTGGGGTTCCTGCTGGACGGCCCCCTGCGCCCCTTTCCCCTGCCCACGTGACAATGTCCCTTATTATTGTGACAGCAATGGGGGATGGGCGGGGGGGCATCTTATTTTCGTGGGAATGGTTTCATTGCAAATATGGCGAAATACTGAAGAAATTGGTAACCCCCCAGCACCCCATAGGAAAATGCACGTGCCCAAAAAATAGTGCAGCCGTGAATGTTTGCAAATTAACAACCACATGAGAGTGCCAGTAACGCATCTCGTTGAGGTACATTTTTTAAACTTTCACTTTACAACGTGATAAATCTAACGTTTGCAGACAGTCATTGGCATTATATTGCATTTGTAATTTTGAAATACTCTGTTTAACAAAGTAACGGCTCGGATTTCAGATGATCGAATAAGTAGAAAAGTCCCGGAAAACGGGAAGCTCCACCGAGTGCCCGTGGCCGGGAAGCTCCACCGAGTGCCCGTGGCCGGGAAGCTCCACCGAGTGCCCGTTGCCAGGAATTTGATGAAAGGCGAGGACGGGAGGGAAGAGTAAGGATGCAAACCTGGTGACCAGAGTTAGTGCACGCAGAGCAATGCACACGCGCAATGCACACGTGCATGGACATTCTTTACACGGTTCAAAGTGACTTTTCACTGCTGACACAAACCCTGATTCTTGGAACGGTGCAAAGTATATTTGTGCATTGCAAAGTCAGTACACCCCACCCCCAATCCTCTGGGTGCACGCACAAGCCTACCTGGCACATGCCCCCCCCCCACCCACTGCAGACCTCTGCTGCCACCCTGGCCCACTGCACTCTCTTCCACCCCTCCACCCCACACTCCCTGGCACTCTGCAGTCAGCACACTGGCCCGTAGGGGCGCTCTCTTACCTGGCTGTACTTGGACTCCTGGTCCAGGGGGGTCTTCTCGAGGCCGCCGAGGAGGTGTTGGGGGGAGTGCTGGAAGTGGCCCCTGCCCAGAGTGCTCCAGTCCTCCAGCTTTGGACTGTGATAAGCGGAAGCCTCGTTCACTGCAGGGGGAGGGGGGAGAGACAAGACATAGGTGAGTGGCTTGGGTGCATGGGTGAAGCCCCTGGATGCCCCCCCCCCCCATAAAATTAAAAAAAGGAAGACAGCAGTGAAAGTCAGTGGGCAGACAGAAACTACACAAGGACCAGTCGCCACTCCATCAGCCCCTCCCACACTGCCACGTGCCTCGGACACCCGCCCTTGCATGTGTATCTACTCCTCGCTCCCTCACGTGCCACTGAACACATACATGCCCCCAGCCCCCCACCCCAGTCACAGAGGTCCACCCGGGCCCTTCCTGCGCCTTTCTGAAACCGTCTCACTGGAATTCATATTAACTGGAAATGTCACCACAAAGATGGCCGTGAATGATGCACTCCCGAGCACGCTCCACACTGCATTAACCCCCGCCCCCAGCCCCCCCCCCTCGCTCCCAGCAGGAACTAGCAGTCGGGGCTGAGAGGCGCAGCCGGAGTGAAGGGTCGCCCGCCTGCCTGCTCCTACACGCGTGCCTGCCTGCCTGTCTCATGCCGTGTGTGCCTGTCACCACCTCCCTGCGTGTGCTCTCCCTCCCTGCGCGCCTGGTTTGGCTCAGGCAAGTCTAGTTGTCTAGTTGATTGCCTTCCTGGCTGTGTCTGCTTGCCTTCCTGTCTGTGCCTGCTTGCCTTCCTGCCTGTGCCTGCTTGCCTTCCTGTCTGTGCCTGCTTGCCTTCCTGCCTGTGCCTGCTTGCCTGCCTGTGCCTGCTTACCTTCCTGGCTGTGCCTGCTTGCCTGCCTGCCTGTGCCTGCTTGCCTTCCTGCCTGTGCCTGCTTGCCTGCCTGCCTGTGCCTGCTTGCCTGCCTGTGCCTGCTTGCCTTCCTGTCTGTGCCTGCTTGCCTTCCTGCCTGTGCCTGCTTGCCTGCCTGTGCCTGCTTGCCTTCCTGGCTGTGCCTGCTTGCCTGCCTGCCTGTGCCTGCTTGCCTTCCTGCCTGTGCCTGCTTGCCTGCCTGTGCCTGCTTGCCTTCCTGCCTGTGCCTGCTTGCATTCCTGGCTGTGCCTGCTTGCCTTCCTGCCTGTGCCTGCTTGCCTGCCTGCCTGTGCCTGCTTGCCTTCCTGCCTGTGCCTGCTTGCCTTCCTGCCTGTGCCTGCTTGCCTTCCTGGCTGTGCCTGCTTGCCTTCCTGCCTGTGCCTGCTTGCCTTCCTGGCTGTGCCTGCTTGCCTTCCTGCCCGTGCCTGCTTGCCTTCCTGGCTGTGCCTGCTTGCCTTCCTGCCTGTGCCTGCTTGCCTTCCTGCCTGTGCCTGCTTGCCTTCCTGCCTGTGCCTGCTTGCCTTCCTGTCTGTGCCTGCTTGCCTTCCTGCCTGTGCCTGCTTGCCTGCCTGTGCCTGCTTGCCTTCCTGGCTGTGCCTGCTTGCCTGCCTGCCTGTGCCTGCTTGCCTTCCTGCCTGTGCCTGCTTGCCTTCCTGGCTGTGCCTGCTTGCCTGCCTGCCTGTGCCTGCTTGCCTTCCTGCCTGTGCCTGCTTGCCTGCCTGTGCCTGCTTGCCTTCCTGGCTGTGCCTGCTTGCCTGCCTGCCTGTGCCTGCTTGCCTTCCTGCCTGTGCCTGCTTGCCTTCCTGGCTGTGCCTGCTTGCCTGCCTGCCTGTGCTTGCTTGCCTTCCTGCCTGTGCCTGCTTGCCTTCCTGGCTGTGCCTGCTTGCCTTCCTGGCTGTGCCTGCTTGCCTTCCTGCCTGTGCCTGCTTGCCTTCCTGCCCGTGCCTGCTTGCCTGCCTGGCTGTGCCTGCTTGCCTTCCTGCCTGTGCCTGCTTGCCTGCCTCTCGCCGCAGCAGTAGCCTCCTGCGATCACTATGCGGTGGGTCTCCAGCTTTGCTCTGCGGTGGAGCCCCCTCCCCCACTTGGGTGGCTCTGGAGTGTGCACGCCTTTCCACTCATCGTACATCCGGGTACTTTATGCTTCTCTGTATTTTAATATCTCGCCCTTGAGACAATGGGGAATTATTTTTTTATTTTTTTTTTTTTATTTTTTTATTTTTTTATTTTTTTTTTAATGGGGAATTATTAAGGGCCCCCCTTGCTTACGAGTTCGCTTCTTAGCATACATCTATGAGGTGAGGGGAGGGGGGGGGGGCTCTCAGTCACAGTCTTAGTCACGTGGATGCGTTACACTATGTAAAAGCGATTTTTATTATACACTGGTTTGTTGGATGCACGCGGCCACCATTGAAATCTGTAGCGCCGATGCAGGGTAGAAGCAACTCGGCGCTACACAAAAGGGGGCGAGAACAAAGAACAGGGGGGGGGGCACATCAATGAACTCTCCACCTGAGCGCTAAGAGGCCGCGGCAGTGCCGTAAGTAGCGCTATGCACAGGCACCGTGCAGGACATTACGGGGGGCCACTGAACCGGGAAGGGTCGCCGCTCCGGACACGCGCGTCCACCCACCCTCACGGGGACGGGGAAGGGGGGGGGGCAGGATCCGTCCTAGTGCCCAAAGCACTTTGCTATGAGTGTGCAGCGCCTGAGCGGAACCCAGGCGCTTTCTGGAAGTGATGCGCGGGGATAATAATGGCCCGCTGTGTGCACGCGCCTCTTAGCGCTTTAATGTTACCCGTCCTTCGTGGGCAGGGTCCGACTGGGCCACAAAACTGTCTCAGGGGGCACCAATGAAAAAGTGGCCCGCAGTTGCGAATGTCTATTCCTTCCTTTTTATCTGAATAGTAACCAAGGTTTTTTCCTGATTAAGTGGGATGCAAATTGTGCATTTTAAAGAACATTTATTCAGTAAAACCGGTCAAAACGACGAGCCGCAGAGTGAATTAACTCACCAAACTGGCCCACATTGGCTAAACAAGTGGCCCACTTTGACCAAAACACGGGCCCACACCAGCATTTTTGTGTTTTTGGTTCGGCCCTGGGCCTGTTGCCCTGTTGCCTGTTCGTGGGAACGCAATACTCTGTTTAGCGGCCCCCTAGCGATGGAAGGTCTGGGCAGACCCTGAACCCACTGAGCTATCCCGCCACTGGCTCCCCAGAGGGGTCCTGCCCGTGGAAGCCCCCGTCTTGCCACGTAAACAGCCCCCTTCGCTATCACAGTCTCACACTCCTTACTTTCCTCCTCTGTGTTTCGCGTTTGAAATCGCCATTAAATGCAATGTTTTGGCGCACGCGCCTGGCCCGTTCCGTGCTCATCCTTTCATCCACCCGGCTCTTACTTTCTGAAGTGCGCCATCTCACGCGGACACTCGCACATTTTATTGTATTTATTTATTTATTTATTGTGAATTTGTAAAGCGCGTGTACATCTAGTAAATTAATGTGTGTGACTTTACAAAGAGAGTAAGAGGGGTGGGCGCGCGGTTTCGCAGACGTGCTTAAGAGGCCTGCAGTAGCACACACTTAGCGCGCGCGCGCGTACGCACGCACGCACACACACACCCCATTTTAATGAAAATTATTTAATTATGCACAACATTCAAATTCATAAAAGTGATTGCATTGCGCGAGAAACCCCGTAATAAAGGCGCACCCTGAGAGAAATGTAATTCTGCGCAATTAACGCCCTGCGCCCATTCGAGTGACGTCACGTGTCAGGGTACTGAACATTATTCCCGCCCAGTGACTGCAAGGCCCAGAGTTCAGAAGAGGCCTCGGTGAACTGCCACAGGAAGTGGCGCTGTGCTCTGGGGGTCGAAGTTCTCTAAATGCACACCACCATAAAAAGGGGGTCGCGAGAGAGCACATGCAGAGAACAGGGTGACATGGGGAGGCCTTGCAAAGCCATCATCAATACCCTTCATTCCACCATCACAATCAACAACACCTCCATCATCAATACCCTTCATTCCACCATCACAATCAATCAACACCTCCTTCATCAATACCCTTCATTCCTCCATCACAATCAATCAACACCTCCTTCATCAATACCCTTCATTCCTCCATCACAATCAATCAGCAGCGCCATCATCAATACCCTTCATTCCTCCATCACAATCAATCAACACCGCCATCATCAATACCCTTCATTCCTCCATCACAATCAATCAACACTGCCATCATCAATACCCTTCATTCCTCCATCACAATCAATCAACACTGCCATCATCAATACCCTTCATTCCTCCATCACAATCAATCAGCAGCGCCATCATCAATACCCTTCATTCCACCATCACAATCAATCAGCAGCGCCATCATCAATACCCTTCATTCCTCCATCACAATCAATCAGCAGCGCCATCATCAATACCCTTCATTCCTCCATCACAATCAATCAACAGCGCCATCATCAATACCCTTCATTCCTCCATCACAATCAATCAACACTGCCATCAATACCCTTCATTCCTCCATCACAATCAACAACACCTCCTTCATCAATACCCTTCATTCCACCATCACAATCAATCAACACCTCCTTCATCAATACCCTTCATTCCACCATCACAATCAACAACACCTCCATCATCAATACCCTTCATTCCACCATCACAATCAATCAGCAGCGCCATCATCAATACCCTTCATTCCTCCATCACAATCAACAACACCTCCTTCATCAATACCCTTCATTCCACCATCACAATCAATCAACACCTCCTTCATCAATACCCTTCATTCCACCATCACAATCAACAACACCTCCATCATCAATACCCTTCATTCCACCATCACAATCAACAACACCTCCTTCATCAATACCCTTCATTCCACCATCACAATCAACAACACCTCCTTCATCAATACCCTTCATTCCACCATCACAATCAATCAACAGCACCATCATCAATACCCTTCATTCCACCATCACAATCAACAACACCTCCATCATCAATACCCTTCATTCCTCCATCACAATCAATCAACACCGTCATCATCAATACCCTTCATTCCTCCATCACAATCAATCAACACCGTCATCATCAATACCCTTCATTCCAACATAACAATCAACAACACCCCCATCATCAATACCCTTCATTCCTCCATCACAATCAACAACACCTCCATCATCAATACCCTTCATTCCACCATCACAATCAATCAGCAGCGCCATCATCAATACCCTTCATTCCTCCATCACAATCAACAACACCTCCTTCATCAATACCCTTCATTCCACCATCACAATCAATCAACACCTCCTTCATCAATACCCTTCATTCCACCATCACAATCAACAACACCTCCTTCATCAATACCCTTCATTCCACCATCACAATCAATCAACACCTCCTTCATCAATACCCTTCATTCCTCCATCACAATCAATCAGCAGCGCCATCATCAATACCCTTCATTCCTCCATCACAATCAACAACACCTCCTTCATCAATACCCTTCATTCCACCATCACAATCAATCAACACCTCCTTCATCAATACCCTTCATTCCACCATCACAATCAACAACACCTCCTTCATCAATACCCTTCATTCCACCATCACAATCAATCAACACCTCCTTCATCAATACCCTTCATTCCACCATCACAATCAATCAACAGCACCATCATCAATACCCTTCATTCCACCATCACAATCAACAACACCTCCATCATCAATACCCTTCATTCCTCCATCACAATCAATCAACACCGTCATCATCAATACCCTTCATTCCACCATCACAATCAATCAACACCCCCTTCATCAATACCCTTCATTCCACCATCACAATCAATCAACACCTCCTTCATCAATACCCTTCATTCCACCATCACAATCAATCAACACCTCCTTCATCAATACCCTTCATTCCACCATCACAATCAATCAACACCTCCTTCATCAATACCCTTCATTCCACCATCACAATCAACAACACATCCATCATCAATACCCTTCATTTCTCCATCACAATCAATCAACACCGTCATCATCAATACCCTTCATTCCTCCATCACAATCAATCAACAGCGCCATCATCAATACCCTTCATTCCTCCATCACAATCAGTCAACACCGCCATCATCAATACCCTTCATTCCTCCATCACAATCAATCAGCAGCGCCATCATCAATACCCTTCATTCCTCCATCACAATCAACAACACCTCCATCATCAATACCCTTCATTCCACCATCACAATCAACAACACCTCCATCATCAATACCCTTCATTCCACCATCACAATCAATCAACACCTCCTTCATCAATACCCTTCATTCCACCATCACAATCAACAACACCTCCATCATCAATACCCTTCATTCCTCCATCACAATCAATCAACACCGTCATCATCAATACCCTTCATTCCACCATCACAATCAATCAACACCTCCTTCATCAATACCCTTCATTCCACCATCACAATCAACAACACCTCCACCATCAATACCCTTCATTCCTCCATCACAATCAATCAACACCGTCATCATCAATACCCTTCATTCCACCATCACAATCAATCAACACCTCCTTCATCAATACCCTTCATTCCACCATCACAATCAACAACACCTCCATCATCAATACCCTTCATTCCTCCATCACAATCAATCAACACCGTCATCATCAATACCCTTCATTCCACCATCACAATCAATCAACACCTCCTTCATCAATACCCTTCATTCCACCATCACAATCAACAACACCTCCATCATCAATACCCTTCATTCCTCCATCACAATCAATCAACACCGTCATCATCAATACCCTTCATTCCACCATCACAATCAATCAACACCTCCTTCATCAATACCCTTCATTCCACCATCACAATCAACAACACCTCCATCATCAATACCCTTCATTCCTCCATCACAATCAATCAGCAGCGCCATCATCAATACCCTTCATTCCACCATCACAATCAACAACACTTCCATCATCAATACCCTTCATTCCACCATCACAATCAATCAGCAGCGCCATCATCAATACCCTTCATTCCACCATCACAATCAATCAACACCTCCTTCATCAATACCCTTCATTCCTCCATCACAATCAATCAGCAGCGCCATCATCAATACCCTTCATTCCACCATCACAATCAACAACACCTCTATCATCAATACCCTTCATTCCACCATCACAATCAATCAGCAGCGCCATCATCAATACCCTTCATTCCTCCATCACAATCAATCAACACCGTCATCATCAATACCCTTCATTCCTCCATCACAATCAATCAACACCGTCATCATCAATACCCTTCATTCCACCATCACAATCAATCAACACCTCCTTCATCAATACCCTTCATTCCACCATCACAATCAACAACACCTCCATCATCAATACCCTTCATTCCTCCATCACAATCAATCAACACCGTCATCATCAATACCCTTCATTCCACCATCACAATCAATCAACACCTCCTTCATCAATACCCTTCATTCCACCATCACAATCAACAACACCTCCATCATCAATACCCTTCATTCCTCCATCACAATCAATCAACACCGTCATCATCAATACCCTTCATTCCACCATCACAATCAATCAACACCTCCTTCATCAATACCCTTCATTCCACCATCACAATCAACAACACCTCCATCATCAATACCCTTCATTCCTCCATCACAATCAATCAACACCTCCATCATCAATACCCTTCATTCCTCCATCACAATCAATCAACACCGTCATCATCAATACCCTTCATTCCACCATCACAATCAATCAACACCTCCTTCATCAATACCCTTCATTCCACCATCACAATCAACAACACCTCCATCATCAATACCCTTCATTCCTCCATCACAATCAATCAACACCGTCATCATCAATACCCTTCATTCCACCATCACAATCAATCAACACCTCCTTCATCAATACCCTTCATTCCACCATCACAATCAACAACACCTCCATCATCAATACCCTTCATTCCTCCATCACAATCAATCAACACCGTCATCATCAATACCCTTCATTCCACCATCACAATCAATCAACACCTCCTTCATCAATACCCTTCATTCCACCATCACAATCAACAACACCTCCATCATCAATACCCTTCATTCCTCCATCACAATCAATCAACACCGTCATCATCAATACCCTTCATTCCACCATCACAATCAATCAACACCTCCTTCATCAATACCCTTCATTCCACCATCACAATCAACAACACCTCCATCATCAATACCCTTCATTCCTCCATCACAATCAATCAGCAGCGCCATCATCAATACCCTTCATTCCACCATCACAATCAACAACACCTCCATCATCAATACCCTTCATTCCACCATCACAATCAATCAGCAGCGCCATCATCAATACCCTTCCTTCCACCATCACAATCAATCAACACCTCCTTCATCAATACCCTTCATTCCTCCATCACAATCAATCAGCAGCGCCATCATCAATACCCTTCATTCCACCATCACAATCAACAACACCTCTATCATCAATACCCTTCATTCCACCATCACAATCAATCAGCAGCGCCATCATCAATACCCTTCATTCCTCCATCACAATCAATCAACACTGTCATCATCAATACCCTTCATTCCTCCATCACAATCAATCAACAGCACCATCATCAATACCCTTCATTCCAACATAACAATCAACAACACCCCCATCATCAATACCCTTCATTCCACCATCACAATCAACAACACCCCCATCATCAATACCCTTCATTCCACCATCACAATCAATCAACACCTCCTTCATCAATACCCTTCATTCCACCATCACAATCAATCAGCAGCGCCATCATCAATACCCTTCATTTCACCATCACAATCAATCAACAGCGCCATCATCAATACCCTTCATTCCTCCATCACAATCAATCAACACCTCCTTCATCAATACCCTTCATTCCTCCATCACAATCAACAACACCTCCATCATCAATACCCTTCATTCCTCCATCACAATCAATCAACAGCGCCATCATCAATACCCTTCATTCCACCATCACAATCAATCAACACCTCCTTCATCAATACCCTTCATTCCTCCATCACAATCAATCAACACCTCCTTCATCAATACCCTTCATTCCTCCATCACAATCAACAACACCTCCTTCATCAATACCCTTCATTCCACCATCACAATCAATCAACAGCACCATCATCAATACCCTTCATTCCACCATCACAATCAATCAACAGCGCCATCATCAATACCCTTCATTCCTCCATCACAATCAATCAACACCGTCATCATCAATACCCTTCATTTCTCCATCACAATCAATCAACAGCGCCATCATCAATACCCTTCATTCCTCAATCACAATCAACAACACCTCCATCATCAATACCCTTCATTCCACCGTCACAATCAATCAGCAGCGCCATCATCAATACCCTTCATTCCACCATCACAATCAACAACACCTCCATCATCAATACCCTTCATTCTTCCATCACAATCAATCAGCAGCGCCATCATCAATACCCTTCATTCCACCATCACAATCAACAACACCTCCATCATCAATACCCTTCATTCCTCCATCACAATCAACAACACCTCCATCATCAATACCCTTCATTCCACCATCACAATCAATCAGCAGCGCCATCATCAATACCCTTCATTCCACCATCACAATCAACAACACCTCCATCATCAATACCCTTCATTCCTCCATCACAATCAATCAACACCGTCATCATCAATACCCTTCATTCCTCCATCACAATCAATCAACACAGCCATCATCAATACCCTTCATTCCAACATAACAATCAACAACACCCACATCATCAATACCCTTCATTCCACCATCAAAATCATCAACACTGCCATCCTGCCATCATCAATACCCTTCATTCCACCATCACAATCAATCAGCAGCGCCATCATCAATACCCTTCATTCCACCATCACAATCAACAACACCTCCATCATCAATACCCTTCATTCCTCCATCACAATCAATCAACACCGTCATCATCAATACCCTTCATTCCTCCATCACAATCAATCAACACCGTCATCATCAATACCCTTCATTCCACCATCACAATCAATCAGCAGCGCCATCATCAATACCCTTCATTTCACCATCACAATCAATCAACAGCGCCATCATCAATACCCTTCATTCCAACATAACAATCAACAACACCTCCATCATCAATACCCTTCATTCCTCCATCACAATCAATCAACACCTCCTTCATCAATACCCTTCATTCCTCCATCACATATCAACACCTCCTTCATCAATACCCTTCATTCCTCCATCACAATCAACAACACCTCCTTCATCAATACCCTTCATTCCTCCATCACAATCAACAACACCTCCTTCATCAATACCCTTCATTCCACCATCACAATCAATCAACACCTCCATCATCAATACCCTTCATTCCACCATCACAATCAATCAGCAGCGCCATCATCAATACCCTTCATTCCACCATCACAATCAACAACACCTCCATCATCAATACCCTTCATTCCTCCATCACAATCAATCAACACCGTCATCATCAATACCCTTCATTCCTCCATCACAATCAATCAACACCTCCTTCATCAATACCCTTCATTCCACCATCACAATCAATCAACACCTCCATCATCAATACCCTTCATTCCACCATCACAATCAATCAGCAGCGCCATCATCAATACCCTTCATTCCACCATCACAATCAACAACACCTCCATCATCAATACCCTTCATTCCAACATAACAATCAACAACACCCCCATCATCAATACCCTTCATTCCACCATCAAAATATCAAAATCATCAACACTGCCATCCTGCCATCATCAATACCCTTCATTCCACCATCACAATCAACAACACCCCCATCATCAATACCCTTCATTCCACCATCACAATCAATCAACACCTCCTTCATCAATACCCTTCATTCCTCCATCACAATCAACAACACCTCCATCATCAATACCCGTCATTCCACCATCACAATCAATCAGCAGCGCCATCATCAATACCCTTCATTTCACCATCACAATCAATCAACACCTCGTTCATCAATACCCTTCATTCCTCCATCACAATCAATCAACAGCGCCATCATCAATACCCTTCATTCCAACATAACAATCAACAACACCGCCATCATCAATACCCTTCATTTCACCATCACAATCAACAACACTGCCATCATCAATACCCTTCATTCCTCCATCACAATCAGTCAACACTGCCATAATCAGTACCGTTCATTACACCATCACAATCAGTCAACACTGCCATAATCAGTACCCTTCATTTCACCATCACAATCAACAACACCTCCATCATCAATACCCTTCATTCCACCATCAAAATCAATCAAAACCACCATCATCAATACCCTTCATTCCACCATCATCAATCAATCAACACCACTATCATCAATACCCTTCATTCACCATCACAATCAACAACACTGCCATCATCAATACCCTTAATTTCACCATCACAATCAGTCAACACTGCCGTAATCAATAACCTTAATTCCACCATCACAATCAGTCAATGTCGCCATCATCAATACCCTTCATTCCACCATCACAATCAGTCAACACCACCATCATCAATCCATTCATTCCACCATCACAATCAGTCAACACCACCATCATCAATCCATTCATTCCACCATCAAAATCAATCAACACCGCCATCATCAATACCCTTCATCCCACCATCATCAATCAATCAACACCGCCATCATCAATACCCTTCATTCCACTATCACAATCAGTCAACACAGCCATTATCAATACCCTTCATTCCTCCATCACAATCAGTCAATACCGCCATTATCAGTACTCTTCATTCCACTATCACAATCGGTCAACACCGCCATCATCAATACCCTTCAGTCCACCATCACAATCAGTGAAAACAGCCATCATCAACACCCTTCATTCCACCATCAAAATCAACAACACTGCCATCACCAATACCCCTCATTCCACCATCACAATCAGTCAACAATGCCATCATCAATACCCTTCTTTACATCATCACAATCAGTCAACACCACTATCATCAATACCCTTCATTCCACCATCACAATCAGTCAACACCGCCATTATCAATACCCTTCATTCCTCCATCACAATCAATCAACACCGCCATTATCAATACCCTTCATTCCACCATCACAATCAGTCAACACCGCCATTATCAATACCCTTCATTCCTCCATCACAATCAGTCAAAACCGCCATTATCAATACCCTTCATTCCACTATCACAATCAATCAACACCGCCATTATCAATACCCTTCATTCCACTATCACAATCGGTCAACACCGCCATCATCAATACCCTTCAGTCCACCTTCACAATCAGTGAAAACCGCCATCATCAATACCCGTCATTCACATCACAATCAGTCAACACCACTATAATCAATACCCTTCATTCCACCATCAAAATCAACAACACTGCCATCACCAATACCCTTCATTCCACCATCACAATCAATCAACACTGCCATTATCAATACCCTTCATTCCACTATCACAATCGGTCAACACCGCCATCAATACCCTTCATTCCACTATCACAATCGGTCAACACCGCCATCATCAATACCCTTCATTCCACCATCACAATCAATCAACACCGCCATTATCAATACCCTTCATTCCACTATCACAATCGGTCAACACCACTATCATCAATACCCTTCATTCCACCATCACAATCAATCAACACCACCATTATCAATACCCTTCATTCCACTATCACAATCGGTCAACACCGCCATCATCAATACCCTTCAGTCCACCTTCACAATCAGTGAAAACCGCCATCATCAATACCCTTCAGTCCACCTTCACAATCAGTCAACACCACTATAATCAATACCCTTCATTCCACCATCAAAATCAACAACACTGCCATCACCAATACCCTTCATTCTACCATCACAATCAGTCAACACCTCCATCATCAATGACCTTTCATTCCACCATCACAATCAGTCAACACCTCCATCATAAAAACCCTTCATTCCAACATAACAATCAATCAACAGCGCCATCATCAATACCCTTCATTCCTCCATCACAATCAATCAACAGCGCCATCATCAATACCCTTCATTCCAACATAACAATCAATCAACACTGCCATTATCGATACCCTTCATTCAACCATCACAATCAGTCAACACCTCCATCATCAATACCCTTCATTCCACCATCACAATCAATCAACACAACCATCATCAATACCCTTCATTCCTCCATCACAATCAATCAGCAGCGCCATCATCAATACCCTTCATTCCTCCATCACAATCAATCAACAGCACCATCATCAATACCCTTCATTCCAACATAACAAAAAATCAACAGCGCCATCATCAATACCCTTCATTCCAACATAACAATCAATCAACACTGCCATTATTGATACCCTTCATTCAACCATCACAATCAGTCAACACCGCCATTATCAATACACTTCATTCCACCATCACAATCGGTCAACACCGCCATTAACAATACCCTTCATTCCACCATCACAATCAGTCAACACCACCATTATCAATACCCTTCATTCCACCATCACAATCAGTCAACACCACTACCATCAATACCCTTCATTCCACCATCACAATCAGTCAACACCGCCATTATCAATACCCTTCATTCCACCATCACAATCAGTCAACACCGCCATTATCAATACCCTTCATTCCTCCATCACAATCAGTCAATACCGCCATTATCAGTACACTTCATTCCACCATCACAATCAGTCAATACTGCCATTATCAGTACCATTTATTCCACTATCACAATCAGTGAAAACCGCCATCATCAATACCCTTTACTCCACCATCACAATCAATCAACACCGCCATAATGAATACCCTTCATTCCACCATCATAGTCAATCAACACCACCATAATCAATACCCTTCATTCCACCATCACAATCAGTCAACACTCTTCAATACCCTTCATTCCACCACCACAATTAGTCAACACTGCCATCATCTATACCCTTCAAACCACCATCACAATCAGTAAATACCGCCATTATCAGTACCCTTCAATCCACAATCACAATCAGTAAATACCGCCATTATCAGTACCCTTCAATCCACCATCACAATCAGTCAACACCGCCATAATCAATACCCTTCATTCCACCATCACAATCAACAACACTGCCATCACTAATACCCTTCATTCCACCATCACAAACAATCAACACCACTATCACCAATACCCTTCATTACACCATCACAATCAATCAACACTGCCATCATCAATACCCTTCATTCCTCCATCACAATCAATCAACAGCGCCATCATCAATACCCTTCATTCCTCCATCACAATCAATCAACACAGCCATCATCAATACCCTTCATTCCTCCATAACAATCAATCAACAGCGCCATCATCAATACCCTTCATTCCAACATAACAATCAATCAACACTGCCATCATCAATACCCTTCATTCCTCCATCAGAATCAATCAATAGCGCCATCATCAATACCCTTAATTCCTCCATCACAATCAATCAACAGCGCCATCATCAATACCCTTCATTCCAACATAACAATCAATCAACACTGCCATCATCGATACCCTTCATTCAACCATCACAATCAGTCAACACCTCCATCATCAATACCCTTCATTCCACCATCACAATCAATCAACACTGCCATCATCAATACCCCTCATTCCTCCATCACAATCAATGAACAGCGCCATCATCAATACCCGTCATTCCAACATAACAATCAATCAACACTGCCATAATCGATACCCTTCATTCCACCATCAAAATAAGTCAACCCCTCCATCATCAATACCCTTCAAACCACCATCACAATCAGTAAATACCGCCATTATCAGTACCCTTCAATCCACCATCACAATCAGTAAATACCGCCATTATCAGTACCCTTCAATCCACCATCACAATCAGTCAACACCGCCATAATCAATACCCTTCATTCCACCATCACAATCAACAACACTGCAATCACCAATACCCTTCATTCCACCATCACAATCAGTCAACCCCTCCATCATCAATACCCTTCAAACCACCATCACAATCAGTAAATACCGCCATTATCAGTACCCTTCAATCCACCATCACAATCAGTAAATACCGCCATTATCAGTACCCTTCAATCCACCATCACAATCAGTTAACACCGCCATAATCAATACCCTTCATTCCACCATCACAATCAACAACACTGCCATCACTAATACCCTTCATTCCAACATAACAATCAATCAACACTGCCATTATTGATACCCTTCATTCAACCAGCACAATCAGTCAACACCTCCATCATCAATACCCTTCATTCCACCATCACAATCAATCAACACTGCCATCATCAATACCCTTCATTCCTCCATCACAATCAATCAACAGCGCCATCATCGATACCCTTCATTCCTCCATCACAATCAATCAACAGCGCCATCATCAATACCCTTCATTCCAACATAACAATCAATCAACACTGCCATCATCGATACCCTTCATTCAACCATCACAATCAGTCAACACCTCCATCATTAATACCCTTCATTACACCATCACAATCAATCAACACTGCCATCATCAATACCCTTCATTCCTCCATCACAATCAATCAACAGCGCCATCATCAATACCCTTCATTCCAACATAACAATCAATCAACACTGCCATAATCGATACCCTCCATTCAACCATCACAATCAGTCAACACCACTATCATCAATACCCTTCATTCCACCATCACAATCAATCAACACCGCCATTATCAATACCCTTCATTCCACCATCACAATCAGTCAACACCGCCATTATCAATAACCCTTCATTCCTCCATCACAATCGGTCAACAACGCCATCATCAATACCCTTCATTCCACCATCATAATCAATCAACACCACCATAATCAATACCCTTCATTCCACCATCACAATCAATCAACACCACCATCATCAATACCCTTCATTCCACCATCACAATCAGTCAACACCGCCATTATCGATACCCTTCATTTCTCCATCACAATCAATCAACACCACCATCATCAATACCCTTCATTCCACCATCACAATCAGTCAACACCACTATCATCAATACCCTTCATTCGACCATCACAATCAATCAACACAGCCATTATCAATACCCTTCATTCCACCATCACAATCAGTCAACACCGCCATTATCAATACCCTTCATTCCTCCATCAGAATCAGTCAATACCGCCATTATCAGTACCCTTCATTCCACTATCACAATCGGTCAACACCGCCATCATCAATACCCTTCATTCCACCATCACAATCCGTCAACACCACTATCATCAATGCCCTTCATTCCACCATCACAATCAATCAACACCACCATTATAAATACCCTTCATTCCACTATCACAATCGGTCAACACCGCCATCATCAATACCCTTCAGTCCACCATCACAATCGGTGAAAACCGCCATCATCAATACCCGTCATTCCACCATCACAATCAGTCAGCACCACTATAATCAATACCCTTCATTCCACCATCAAAATCAACAACACTGCCATCACCAATACCCCTCATTCCACCATCACAATCAGTCAACACCACTATAATCAATACCCTTCATTCCACCATCACAATCAATCAACACCGCCATTATCAGTACCCTTCATTCCACCATCACAATCAGTCAACACCGCCATTATCAATACCCTTCATTCCACCATCACAATCAATCAACACCATTATCACCAATACCCTTCATTCCACCATCACAATCAGTCAACACCTCCATCATCAATGACCCTTCATTCCACCATCACAATCAATCAACACCTCCACCATCAATACCCTTCATTCCAACATAACAATCAATCAACAGCGCCATCATCAATACCCTTCATTCCTCCATCACAATCAATCAACAGCGCCATCATCAATACCCTTCATTCCAACATAACAATCAATCAACACTGCCATTATCGATACCCTTCATTCAACCATCACAATCAGTCAACACCTCCATCATCAATACCCTTCATTCCACCATCACAATCAATCAACACAGCCATCATCAATACCCTTCATTCCTCCATCACAATCAATCAGCAGCGCCATCATCAATACCCTTCATTCCTCCATCACAATCAATCAACACTGCCATTATCGATACCCTTCATTCAACCATCACAATCAGTCAACACCTCCATCATCAATACCCTTCATTCCACGATCACAATCAATCAACACTGCCATCATCAATACCCTTCATTCCTCCATCACAATCAATCAACAGCGCCATCATCAATACCCTTCATTCCAACATAACAATCAATCAACACTGCCATTATCGATACCCTTCATTCAACCATCACAATCAATCAACACCTCCATCATCAATACCCTTCATTCCAACATAACAATCAATCAACAGCGCCATCATCAATACCCTTCATTCCTCCATCACAATCAATCAACAGCGCCATCATCAATACCCTTCATACCAACATAACAATCAATCAACACTGCCATTATCGATACCCTTCATTCAACCATCACAATCAGTCAACAACTCCATCATCAATACCCTTCATTCCACCATCACAATCAATCAACACAGCCATCATCAATACCCTTCATTCCTCCATCACAATCAATCAGCAGCGCTATCATCAATGACCCTTCATTCCACCATCACAATCAATCAACACCTCCATCATCAATACCCTTCATTCCAACATAACAATCAATCAACAGCGCCATCATCAATACCCTTCATTCCTCCATCACAATCAATCAACAGCGCCATCATCAATACCCTTCATTCCAACATAACAATCAATCAACACTGCCATTATCGAAACCCTTCATTCAACCATCACAATCAGTCAACACCTCCATCATCAATACCCTTTATTCCACCATCACAATCAATCAACACAGCCATCATCAATACCCTTCATTCCTCCATCACAATCAATCAGCAGCGCCATCATCAATACCCTTCATTCCTCCATCACAATCAATCAACAGCGCCATCATCAATACCCTTCATTCCAACATAACAATCAATCAACACTGCCATTATCGATACCCTTCATTCAACCATCACAATCAGTCAACACCTCCATCATCAATACCCTTCATTCCACGATCACAATCAATCAACACTGCCATCATCAATACCCTTCATTCCTCCATCACAATCAATCAACAGCGCCATCAACAATACCCTTCATTCCAACATAACAATCAATCAACACTGCCATTATCGATACCCTTCATTCAACCATCAGAATCAGTCAACACCTCCATCATCAATACCCTTCATTCCACGATCACAATCAATCAACACTGCCATCATCAATACCCTTCATTCCTCCATCACAATCAATCAACAGCGCCATCATCAATACCCTTCATTCCAACATAACAATCAATCAACACTGCCATTATTGATACCCTTCATTCAACCAGCACAATCAGTCAACACCTCCATCATCAATACCCTTCATTCCACCATCACAATCAATCAACACTGCCATCATCAATACCCTTCATTCCTCCATCACAATCAATCAACAGCGCCATCATCAATACCCTTCATTCCTCCATCACAATCAATCAACAGCGCCATCATCAATACCCTTCATTCAAACATAACAATCAATCAACACTGCCATCATCGATACCCTTTATTCAACCATCACAATCAGTCAACACCTCCATCATCAATACCCTTCATTACACCATCACAATCAATCAACACTGCCATCATCAATACCCTTCATTCCACCATCACAATCGGTCAACACCGCCATCATCAATACCCTTCATTCCAACATGCCAATCAATCAACACTGCCATAATTGATACCCTTCATTCCACCATCACAATCAGTCAACACCTCCATTATCAATACCCTTCATTCCTCCATCACAATCAGTCAATACCGCCATTATCAATACCCTTCATTCCTCCATCACAATAAGTCAATACCGCCATTATCAGTACACTTCATTCCACCATCACAATCAGTCAATACTGCCATTATCAGTACCATTTATTCCACTATCACAATCAGTGAAAACCGCCATCATCAATACCATTTATTCCACCATCACAATCAATCAACACGCCATCATCAATACCCTTCATTCCACCATCACAATCAGTCAACACTCTTCAATACCCTTCATTCCACCACCACAATTAGTCAACCCCTCCATCATCAATACCCTTCAAACCACCATCACAATCAGTAAATACCGCCATTATCAGTACCCTTCAATCCACCATCACAATCAGTAAATACCGCCATTATCAGTACCCTTCAATCCACCATCACAATCAGTTAACACCGCCATAATCAATACCCTTCATTCCACCATCACAATCAACAACACTGCCATCACCAATACCCTTCATTCCACCATCACAATCAGTCAACACCACTATCACCAATACCCTTCATTCCAACATAACAATCAATCAACACTGCCATTATTGATACCCTTCATCCAACCAGCACAATCAGTCAACACCTCCATCATCAATACCCTTCATTCCACCATCACAATCAATCAACACTGCCATCATCAATACCCTTCATTCCTCCATCACAATCAATCAACAGCGCCATCATCAATACCCTTCATTCTTCCATCACAATCAATCAACAGCGCCATCATCAATACCCTTCATTCCAACATAACAATCAATCAACACTGCCATCATCGATACCCTTCATTCAACCATCACAATCAGTCAACACCTCCATCATCAATACCCTTCATTCCACCATCACAATCAATCAACACTGCCATCATCAATACCCTTCATTCCTCCATCACAATCAGTCAACACCACTATCATCAATACCCTTCATTCCACCATCACAATCAATCAACACCGCCATTATCAATACCCTTCATTCCACCATCACAATCAGTCAACACCGCCATTATCAATACCCTTCATTCCTCCATCACAATCGGTCAACACCGCCATCATCAATACCCTTCAGTCCACCATCACAATCAGTGAAAACAGCCATCATCAACACCCTTCATTCCACCATCAAAATCAACAACACTGCCATCACCAATACCCCTCATTCCACCATCACAATCAGTCAACAATGCCATCATCAATACCCTTCTTTACATCATCACAATCAGTCAACACCACTATCATCAATACCCTTCATTCCACCATCACAATCAGTCAACACCGCCATTATCAATACCCTTCATTCCTCCATCACAATCAATCAACACCGCCATTATCAATACCCTTCATTCCACCATCACAATCAGTCAACACCGCCATTATCAATACCCTTCATTCCTCCATCACAATCAGTCAAAACCGCCATTATCAATACCCTTCATTCCACTATCACAATCAATCAACACCGCCATTATCAATACCCTTCATTCCACTATCACAATCGGTCAACACCGCCATCATCAATACCCTTCAGTCCACCTTCACAATCAGTGAAAACCGCCATCATCAATACCCGTCATTCACATCACAATCAGTCAACACCACTATAATCAATACCCTTCATTCCACCATCAAAATCAACAACACTGCCATCACCAATACCCTTCATTCCACCATCACAATCAATCAACACTGCCATTATCAATACCCTTCATTCCACTATCACAATCGGTCAACACCGCCATCAATACCCTTCATTCCACTATCACAATCGGTCAACACCGCCATCATCAATACCCTTCATTCCACCATCACAATCAATCAACACCGCCATTATCAATACCCTTCATTCCACTATCACAATCGGTCAACACCACTATCATCAATACCCTTCATTCCACCATCACAATCAATCAACACCACCATTATCAATACCCTTCATTCCACTATCACAATCGGTCAACACCGCCATCATCAATACCCTTCAGTCCACCTTCACAATCAGTGAAAACCGCCATCATCAATACCCTTCAGTCCACCTTCACAATCAGTCAACACCACTATAATCAATACCCTTCATTCCACCATCAAAATCAACAACACTGCCATCACCAATACCCTTCATTCTACCATCACAATCAGTCAACACCTCCATCATCAATGACCTTTCATTCCACCATCACAATCAGTCAACACCTCCATCATAAAAACCCTTCATTCCAACATAACAATCAATCAACAGCGCCATCATCAATACCCTTCATTCCTCCATCACAATCAATCAACAGCGCCATCATCAATACCCTTCATTCCAACATAACAATCAATCAACACTGCCATTATCGATACCCTTCATTCAACCATCACAATCAGTCAACACCTCCATCATCAATACCCTTCATTCCACCATCACAATCAATCAACACAACCATCATCAATACCCTTCATTCCTCCATCACAATCAATCAGCAGCGCCATCATCAATACCCTTCATTCCTCCATCACAATCAATCAACAGCACCATCATCAATACCCTTCATTCCAACATAACAAAAAATCAACAGCGCCATCATCAATACCCTTCATTCCAACATAACAATCAATCAACACTGCCATTATTGATACCCTTCATTCAACCATCACAATCAGTCAACACCGCCATTATCAATACACTTCATTCCACCATCACAATCGGTCAACACCGCCATTAACAATACCCTTCATTCCACCATCACAATCAGTCAACACCACCATTATCAATACCCTTCATTCCACCATCACAATCAGTCAACACCACTACCATCAATACCCTTCATTCCACCATCACAATCAGTCAACACCGCCATTATCAATAACCTTCATTCCACCATCACAATCAGTCAACACCGCCATTATCAATACCCTTCATTCCTCCATCACAATCAGTCAATACCGCCATTATCAGTACACTTCATTCCACCATCACAATCAGTCAATACTGCCATTATCAGTACCATTTATTCCACTATCACAATCAGTGAAAACCGCCATCATCAATACCCTTTACTCCACCATCACAATCAATCAACACCGCCATAATGAATACCCTTCATTCCACCATCATAGTCAATCAACACCACCATAATCAATACCCTTCATTCCACCATCACAATCAGTCAACACTCTTCAATACCCTTCATTCCACCACCACAATTAGTCAACACTGCCATCATCTATACCCTTCAAACCACCATCACAATCAGTAAATACCGCCATTATCAGTACCCTTCAATCCACAATCACAATCAGTAAATACCGCCATTATCAGTACCCTTCAATCCACCATCACAATCAGTCAACACCGCCATAATCAATACCCTTCATTCCACCATCACAATCAACAACACTGCCATCACTAATACCCTTCATTCCACCATCACAAACAATCAACACCACTATCACCAATACCCTTCATTACACCATCACAATCAATCAACACTGCCATCATCAATACCCTTCATTCCTCCATCACAATCAATCAACAGCGCCATCATCAATACCCTTCATTCCTCCATCACAATCAATCAACACAGCCATCATCAATACCCTTCATTCCTCCATAACAATCAATCAACAGCGCCATCATCAATACCCTTCATTCCAACATAACAATCAATCAACACTGCCATCATCAATACCCTTCATTCCTCCATCAGAATCAATCAATAGCGCCATCATCAATACCCTTAATTCCTCCATCACAATCAATCAACAGCGCCATCATCAATACCCTTCATTCCAACATAACAATCAATCAACACTGCCATCATCGATACCCTTCATTCAACCATCACAATCAGTCAACACCTCCATCATCAATACCCTTCATTCCACCATCACAATCAATCAACACTGCCATCATCAATACCCCTCATTCCTCCATCACAATCAATGAACAGCGCCATCATCAATACCCGTCATTCCAACATAACAATCAATCAACACTGCCATAATCGATACCCTTCATTCCACCATCAAAATAAGTCAACCCCTCCATCATCAATACCCTTCAAACCACCATCACAATCAGTAAATACCGCCATTATCAGTACCCTTCAATCCACCATCACAATCAGTAAATACCGCCATTATCAGTACCCTTCAATCCACCATCACAATCAGTCAACACCGCCATAATCAATACCCTTCATTCCACCATCACAATCAACAACACTGCAATCACCAATACCCTTCATTCCACCATCACAATCAGTCAACCCCTCCATCATCAATACCCTTCAAACCACCATCACAATCAGTAAATACCGCCATTATCAGTACCCTTCAATCCACCATCACAATCAGTAAATACCGCCATTATCAGTACCCTTCAATCCACCATCACAATCAGTTAACACCGCCATAATCAATACCCTTCATTCCACCATCACAATCAACAACACTGCCATCACTAATACCCTTCATTCCAACATAACAATCAATCAACACTGCCATTATTGATACCCTTCATTCAACCAGCACAATCAGTCAACACCTCCATCATCAATACCCTTCATTCCACCATCACAATCAATCAACACTGCCATCATCAATACCCTTCATTCCTCCATCACAATCAATCAACAGCGCCATCATCGATACCCTTCATTCCTCCATCACAATCAATCAACAGCGCCATCATCAATACCCTTCATTCCAACATAACAATCAATCAACACTGCCATCATCGATACCCTTCATTCAACCATCACAATCAGTCAACACCTCCATCATTAATACCCTTCATTACACCATCACAATCAATCAACACTGCCATCATCAATACCCTTCATTCCTCCATCACAATCAATCAACAGCGCCATCATCAATACCCTTCATTCCAACATAACAATCAATCAACACTGCCATAATCGATACCCTCCATTCAACCATCACAATCAGTCAACACCACTATCATCAATACCCTTCATTCCACCATCACAATCAATCAACACCGCCATTATCAATACCCTTCATTCCACCATCACAATCAGTCAACACCGCCATTATCAATAACCCTTCATTCCTCCATCACAATCGGTCAACAACGCCATCATCAATACCCTTCATTCCACCATCATAATCAATCAACACCACCATAATCAATACCCTTCATTCCACCATCACAATCAATCAACACCACCATCATCAATACCCTTCATTCCACCATCACAATCAGTCAACACCGCCATTATCGATACCCTTCATTTCTCCATCACAATCAATCAACACCACCATCATCAATACCCTTCATTCCACCATCACAATCAGTCAACACCACTATCATCAATACCCTTCATTCGACCATCACAATCAATCAACACAGCCATTATCAATACCCTTCATTCCACCATCACAATCAGTCAACACCGCCATTATCAATACCCTTCATTCCTCCATCAGAATCAGTCAATACCGCCATTATCAGTACCCTTCATTCCACTATCACAATCGGTCAACACCGCCATCATCAATACCCTTCATTCCACCATCACAATCCGTCAACACCACTATCATCAATGCCCTTCATTCCACCATCACAATCAATCAACACCACCATTATAAATACCCTTCATTCCACTATCACAATCGGTCAACACCGCCATCATCAATACCCTTCAGTCCACCATCACAATCGGTGAAAACCGCCATCATCAATACCCGTCATTCCACCATCACAATCAGTCAGCACCACTATAATCAATACCCTTCATTCCACCATCAAAATCAACAACACTGCCATCACCAATACCCCTCATTCCACCATCACAATCAGTCAACACCACTATAATCAATACCCTTCATTCCACCATCACAATCAATCAACACCGCCATTATCAGTACCCTTCATTCCACCATCACAATCAGTCAACACCGCCATTATCAATACCCTTCATTCCACCATCACAATCAATCAACACCATTATCACCAATACCCTTCATTCCACCATCACAATCAGTCAACACCTCCATCATCAATGACCCTTCATTCCACCATCACAATCAATCAACACCTCCACCATCAATACCCTTCATTCCAACATAACAATCAATCAACAGCGCCATCATCAATACCCTTCATTCCTCCATCACAATCAATCAACAGCGCCATCATCAATACCCTTCATTCCAACATAACAATCAATCAACACTGCCATTATCGATACCCTTCATTCAACCATCACAATCAGTCAACACCTCCATCATCAATACCCTTCATTCCACCATCACAATCAATCAACACAGCCATCATCAATACCCTTCATTCCTCCATCACAATCAATCAGCAGCGCCATCATCAATACCCTTCATTCCTCCATCACAATCAATCAACACTGCCATTATCGATACCCTTCATTCAACCATCACAATCAGTCAACACCTCCATCATCAATACCCTTCATTCCACGATCACAATCAATCAACACTGCCATCATCAATACCCTTCATTCCTCCATCACAATCAATCAACAGCGCCATCATCAATACCCTTCATTCCAACATAACAATCAATCAACACTGCCATTATCGATACCCTTCATTCAACCATCACAATCAATCAACACCTCCATCATCAATACCCTTCATTCCAACATAACAATCAATCAACAGCGCCATCATCAATACCCTTCATTCCTCCATCACAATCAATCAACAGCGCCATCATCAATACCCTTCATACCAACATAACAATCAATCAACACTGCCATTATCGATACCCTTCATTCAACCATCACAATCAGTCAACAACTCCATCATCAATACCCTTCATTCCACCATCACAATCAATCAACACAGCCATCATCAATACCCTTCATTCCTCCATCACAATCAATCAGCAGCGCTATCATCAATGACCCTTCATTCCACCATCACAATCAATCAACACCTCCATCATCAATACCCTTCATTCCAACATAACAATCAATCAACAGCGCCATCATCAATACCCTTCATTCCTCCATCACAATCAATCAACAGCGCCATCATCAATACCCTTCATTCCAACATAACAATCAATCAACACTGCCATTATCGAAACCCTTCATTCAACCATCACAATCAGTCAACACCTCCATCATCAATACCCTTTATTCCACCATCACAATCAATCAACACAGCCATCATCAATACCCTTCATTCCTCCATCACAATCAATCAGCAGCGCCATCATCAATACCCTTCATTCCTCCATCACAATCAATCAACAGCGCCATCATCAATACCCTTCATTCCAACATAACAATCAATCAACACTGCCATTATCGATACCCTTCATTCAACCATCACAATCAGTCAACACCTCCATCATCAATACCCTTCATTCCACGATCACAATCAATCAACACTGCCATCATCAATACCCTTCATTCCTCCATCACAATCAATCAACAGCGCCATCAACAATACCCTTCATTCCAACATAACAATCAATCAACACTGCCATTATCGATACCCTTCATTCAACCATCAGAATCAGTCAACACCTCCATCATCAATACCCTTCATTCCACGATCACAATCAATCAACACTGCCATCATCAATACCCTTCATTCCTCCATCACAATCAATCAACAGCGCCATCATCAATACCCTTCATTCCAACATAACAATCAATCAACACTGCCATTATTGATACCCTTCATTCAACCAGCACAATCAGTCAACACCTCCATCATCAATACCCTTCATTCCACCATCACAATCAATCAACACTGCCATCATCAATACCCTTCATTCCTCCATCACAATCAATCAACAGCGCCATCATCAATACCCTTCATTCCTCCATCACAATCAATCAACAGCGCCATCATCAATACCCTTCATTCAAACATAACAATCAATCAACACTGCCATCATCGATACCCTTTATTCAACCATCACAATCAGTCAACACCTCCATCATCAATACCCTTCATTACACCATCACAATCAATCAACACTGCCATCATCAATACCCTTCATTCCACCATCACAATCGGTCAACACCGCCATCATCAATACCCTTCATTCCAACATGCCAATCAATCAACACTGCCATAATTGATACCCTTCATTCCACCATCACAATCAGTCAACACCTCCATTATCAATACCCTTCATTCCTCCATCACAATCAGTCAATACCGCCATTATCAATACCCTTCATTCCTCCATCACAATAAGTCAATACCGCCATTATCAGTACACTTCATTCCACCATCACAATCAGTCAATACTGCCATTATCAGTACCATTTATTCCACTATCACAATCAGTGAAAACCGCCATCATCAATACCATTTATTCCACCATCACAATCAATCAACACGCCATCATCAATACCCTTCATTCCACCATCACAATCAGTCAACACTCTTCAATACCCTTCATTCCACCACCACAATTAGTCAACCCCTCCATCATCAATACCCTTCAAACCACCATCACAATCAGTAAATACCGCCATTATCAGTACCCTTCAATCCACCATCACAATCAGTAAATACCGCCATTATCAGTACCCTTCAATCCACCATCACAATCAGTTAACACCGCCATAATCAATACCCTTCATTCCACCATCACAATCAACAACACTGCCATCACCAATACCCTTCATTCCACCATCACAATCAGTCAACACCACTATCACCAATACCCTTCATTCCAACATAACAATCAATCAACACTGCCATTATTGATACCCTTCATCCAACCAGCACAATCAGTCAACACCTCCATCATCAATACCCTTCATTCCACCATCACAATCAATCAACACTGCCATCATCAATACCCTTCATTCCTCCATCACAATCAATCAACAGCGCCATCATCAATACCCTTCATTCTTCCATCACAATCAATCAACAGCGCCATCATCAATACCCTTCATTCCAACATAACAATCAATCAACACTGCCATCATCGATACCCTTCATTCAACCATCACAATCAGTCAACACCTCCATCATCAATACCCTTCATTCCACCATCACAATCAATCAACACTGCCATCATCAATACCCTTCATTCCTCCATCACAATCAGTCAACACCACTATCATCAATACCCTTCATTCCACCATCACAATCAATCAACACCGCCATTATCAATACCCTTCATTCCACCATCACAATCAGTCAACACCGCCATTATCAATACCCTTCATTCCTCCATCACAATCGGTCAACACCGCCATCATCAATACCCTTCATTCCACCATCACAATCAGTCAACACCACTATCATCAATACCCTTCATTCCACCATCACAATCAATCAACACCGCCATTATCAATACCCTTCATTCCACCATCACAATAAGTGAACACCGCCATTATCAATACCCTTCATTCCTCCATCACAATCGGTCAACACCGCCATCATCAATACCCTTCTTTCCACCATCATAATCAATCAACACCACCATAATCAATACCCTTCATTCCACCATCACAATCAATCAACACCACCATAATCAATACCCTTCATTACACCACCACAATTAGTCAACCCCTCCATCATCAATACCCTTCAATCCACCATCACAATCAGTAAATACTGCCATTATCAGTACCCTTCAATCCACCATCACAATCAGTCAACACCGCCATAATCAATACCCTTCATTCCACCATCACAATCAACAACACTGCCATCACCAATACCCTTCATTCCACCATCACAATCAGTCAACACCACTATCACTAATACCCTTCATTCCACCATCACAATCAATCAACACCACTATCACCAATACCCTTCATTCCACCATCACAATCAGTCAACACCTCCATCATCAATGACCCTTCATTCCACCATCACAATCAATCAACACCTCCATCATCAATACCCTTCATTCCAACATAACAATCAATCAACAGCGCCATCATCAATACCCGTCATTCCTCCATCACAATCAATCAACAGCGCCATCATCAATACCCTTCATTCCAACATAACAATCAATCAACACTGCCATTATCGATACCCTTCATTCCTCCATCACAATCAATCAACAGCGCCATCATCAATACCCTTCATTCCAACATAACAATCAATCAACACTGCCATTATCGATACCCTTCATTCAACCATCACAATCTGTCAACACCACCATCATCAATACCCTTCATTCCACGATCACAATCAATCAACACTGCCATCATCAATAGCCTTCATTCCTCCATCACAATCAATCAACACTGCCATTATTGATACCCTTCATTCAACCAGCACAATCAGTCAACACCTCCATCATCAATACCCTTCATTCCACCATCACAATCAATCAACACTGCCATCATCAATACCCTTCATTCCTCCATCACAATCAATCAACAGCGCCATCATCAATACCCTTCATTCCTCCATCACAATCAATCAACAGCGCCATCATCAATACCCTTCATTCCAACATAACAATCAATCAACACTGCCATAATCGATACCCTTCATTCAATCATCACCATCAGTCAACACCACTATCATCAATACCCTTCATTCCACCATCACAATCAATCAACACCGCCATTATCAATACCCTTCATTCGACCATCACAATCAGTCAACACCGACATTATCAATACCCTTCATTCCTCCATCACAATCGGTCAACACCGCCATCATCAATACCCTTCATTCCACCATCACAATCAGTCAACACCACTATCATCATTACCCTTCATTCCACCATCACAATCAATCAACACCGCCATTATCAATACCCTTCATTCCACCATCACAATCAGTCAACACCGCCATTATCAATACCCTTCATTCCTCCATCACAATCAGTCAATGCCGCCATTATCAGTACACTTCATTCCACCATCACAATCAGTCAATACTGCCATTATCAGTACCATTTATTCCACTATCACAATCAGTGAAAACCGCCATCATCAATACCCTTTATTCCACCATCACAATCAATCAACACCGCCATAATCAATACCCTTCAATCCACCATCATAATCAATCAACACCACCATAATCAATACCCTATATTCCACCATCACAATCAATCAACAGCGCCATAATCAATACCCTTCATTCCACCATCATAATCAATCAACACCACCATTATCAATACCCTTCATTCCTCCATCACAATCAGTCGATGCCGCCATTATCAGTACACTTCATTCCACCATCACAATCAGTCAATACTGCCATTATCAGTACCATTTATTCCACTATCACAATCAGTGAAAACCGCCATCATCAATACCCTTTATTCCACCATCATAATCAATCAACACCACCATAAACAATACCCTTCATTCCACCATCATAATCAATCAACACCACCATCATCAAAACCCTTCATTCCACCATCACAATCAGTCAACACGCTTCAATACCCTTCATTCTACCATCAAAATCAGTCAACCCCTCCATCATCAATACCCTTCAATCCACCATCACAATCAGTAAATACCGCCATTATCAGTACCCTTCAATCCACCATCACAATCAGTAAATACCGCCATTATCAGTACCCTTCAATCCACCATCACAACCAGTCAACACCGCCATAATCAATACCCTTCATTCCACCATCACAATCAATCAACACTGCCATCATCAATACCCTTCATTCCACCATCACAATCAATCAACACTGCCATCATCAATACCCTTCATTCCACCATCACAATCAGTCAACACCACCATAATCAATACCCTTCATTCCACCATCACAATCAATCAACACCCCCATCATCAATACCCTTCATTCCACCATCAAAATCGGTCAACACCGTCATCATCAATACCCTTCATTCCACCATCACAATTAGTCAACACTGTCATCATCAATGCCCTTCATTCCACCATCACAATCAGTCAACACCTCCATCATCAATACCCTTCATTCCACCATCACAATTAGTCAACACTGTCAACATTGAATGTCCTTCATTCCACCATCACAATCAGTCAACACTGCCATTATCAATACCCTTTATTCCACCATCACAATCAGTCAACACTGCCATAATCAGTACCCTTCATTTTACCATCACAATCAGTCAACACCTCCATCATCAATACCCTTCATTCCACCATCACAATTAGTCAACACTGTCAACATTGAATGTCCTTCATTCCACCATCACAATCAGTCAACACTGCCATTATCAATACCCTTTATTCCACCATCACAATCAGTCAACACTGCCATAATCAGTACCCTTCATTTCACCATCACAATCAGTCAACACTGCCATAATCAGTACCCTTCATTTCACCATCATAATCAACAACACCTCCATCATCAGTACCCTTCATTCCACTATCACAATCGGTCAACACCGCCATCATCAATACCCTTCAGTCCACCATCACAATCAGTGAAAACCGCCATCATCAATACCCGTCATTCCACCATCACAATCAGTCAACACCACTATAATCAATACCCTTAATTCCACCATCAAAATCAACAACACTGCCATCACCAATACCCCTCATTCCACCATCACAATCAGTCAACACTGCCATCATCAATACCCTTCATTCCACCATCACAATCAGTCAACACCACTATCATCAATACCCTTCATTCCACCATCAAAATCAGTCAACACCACCATTATCAATACCTTTCATTCCTCCATCACAATCAGTCAATACAGCCATCATCAGTACCCTTCATTCCACTATCACAATTGGTCAACACCGCCATCATCAATAACCTTCAGTCCACCATCACAATCAGTGAAAATCACCAATATCAATACCCGTCATTCCACCATCACAATCAGTCAACACCACTATAATCAATACCCTTCATTCCACCATCAAATTGAACAACACTGCCATCACCAATACCCTTCATTCCATCATCACAATCAACAACACTGCCATCATCGATACCCTTCATTCAACCATCACAATCAATCAACACCCCCATCATCAATACCCTTTATTCCTCCATCACAACCAGTCAACACTGCCATCACCAATACCCTTCATTCCACCATCACAATCAGTCAACACCACTATTACTAATACCCTTCATTCCACCATCACAATCAATCAACAGCGCCATCATCAACACCCTTCATTCCAACATCACAATCAAATAAACACTGCCATCATCGATACCCTTCATTCAACCATCACAATCAGTCAAAACCACCACCATCAATACCCTTCATTCTACCATCACAATCAATCAACACTGCCATCATCAATACCCTTCATTTCACCAACACAATCAACAACACTGCCATCATCAATACCCTTCATTTCACCATCACAATGAGTAAACACTGCCATAATCAATACTCTTCATTTCACCATCACAATCAACAACACTGCCATCATTAATACCC
Organism: Ambystoma mexicanum; assembly: GCF_040938575.1. Lineage (NCBI taxonomy): Eukaryota > Metazoa > Chordata > Amphibia > Caudata > Ambystomatidae > Ambystoma > Ambystoma mexicanum. Next base: position 17,539,113 of record NC_090940.1, read on the forward strand.
TTCATTCCACCATCACAATCAGTCAACAACACTATCACTAATACCCTTTATTCCACCATCACAATCAATCAACACTGCCATCATCAATACCCTTCATTTCACCATCACAATGAGTCAACACTGCCATAATCAATTCTCTTCATCTCACCATCACAATCATCAACACTGCATCCTGCCATCATTAATACCCTTCATTCCACCATCACAATCAGTCAAAACCACCATCATCAATACCCTTCATTCTACCATCACAATCAATCAACACAGCCATCATTAATACCCTTCATTCCACCATCACAATCAGTCAACAACACTATCACTAATACCCTTCATTCCACCATCAGAATCAGTCAAAACCACCATCATCAATACCCTTCATTCTACCATCACAATCAATCAACACAGCCATCATCAATACAGTTCATTCCACCATCACAATCAGTCAACACTGCCATCATCAATACCCTTCATTTCACCATCACAATGAGTCAACACTGCCATAATCAATACTCTTCATTTCACCATCACAATTAACAACACTGCCATCATTAATACCCTTCATTCCACCATCACAATGATCAACAACACTATCACTAATACCCTTCATTCCACCATCAGAATCAGTCAAAACCACCATCATCAATACCCTTCATTCTACCATCACAATCAATCAACACAGCCATCATCAATACAGTTCATTCCACCATCACAATCAGTCAACACTGCCATCATCAATACCCTTCATTCCACCATCACAATCAGTCAACAACACTATCACTAATACCCTTCATTCCACCATCAGAATCAGTCAAAACCACCATCATCAATACCCTTCATTCTACCATCACAATCAATCAACACAGCCATCATCAATACAGTTCATTCCACCATCACAATCAGTCAACACTGCCATCATCAATACCCTTAATTTCACCATCACAATGAGTCAACACTGCCATAATCAATACTCTTCATTTCACCATCACAGTCAACAACACTGCCATCATCAATACCCTTCATTCCACCATCATCAATCAATCAACACCCCCATCATCAATACCATTCATTCCTCCATCACAATCAGTCAATACCGCCATCATCAATACCCTTCATTCCACCATCACAATCAATCAACATTGCCATCATCAATACAGTTCTTTCCACCATCACAATCAGTCAACACTGCCATCATCAATACCCTTCATTCCACCATCACAATCAATCAACACTGCCATCATCAATACCCTTCATTCCACCATCACAATCAATCAACACTGCCATCCTCAATACCCTTTATTCCATCATCACAATCAATCAACACTGCCATCCTCAATACCCTTCATTCCACCATCACAATCAGTCAACAACACTATCACTAATACCCTTCATTTAACCATCACAATCAGTCAAAACCACCATCATCAATACCCGTCATTCTACCATCACAATCAATTAACACAGCCATCATCAATACAGTTCATTCCACCATCACAATCAGTCAACACTGCCATCATCAATACCCTTCATTTCACCATCACAATGAGTCAACACTGCCATAATCAATACTCTTCATTTCACCATCACAATTAACAACACTGCCATCATTAATACCCTTCATTCCACCATCACAATCAGTCAACAACACTATCACTAATACCCTTCATTCCACCATCACAATCAGTCAAAACCACCATCATCAATACCCTTCATTCTACCATCACAATCAATCAACACAGACATAATCAATACAGTTCATTCCACCATCACAATCAGTCAACACTGCCATCATCAATACCCTTCATTTCACCAACACAATCAACAACACTGCCATCATCAATACCCTTAATTTCACCATCACAATGAGTCAACACTGCCATAATCAATACTCTTCATTTCACCATCACAGTCAACAACACTGCCATCATCAATACCCTTCATTCCACCATCATCAATCAATCAACACCCCCATCATCAATACCATTCATTCCTCCATCACAATCAGTCAATACCGCCATCATCAATACCCTTCATTCCACCATCACAATCAATCAACATTGCCATCATCAATACAGTTCTTTCCACCATCACAATCAGTCAACCCTGCCATCATCAATACCCTTCATTCCACCATCACAATCAATCAACACTGCCATCATAAATACCCTTCATTCCACCATCACAATCAATCAACACTGCCATCCTCAATACCCTTTATTCCATCATCACAATCAATCAACACTGCCATCCTCAATACCCTTCATTCCACCATCACAATCAGTCAACAACACTATCACTAATACCCTTCATTCAACCATCACAATCAGTCAAAACCACCATCATCAATACCCGTCATTCTACCATCACAATAAATTAACACAGCCATCATCAATACAGTTCTTTCCACCATCACAATCAGTCAACACTGCCATCATCAATACCCTTCATTCCATCATCACAATCAATCAACACTGCCATCCTCAATACCCTTTATTCCATCATCACAATCAATCAACACTGCCATCCTCAATACCCTTCATTCCACCATCACAATCAGTCAACAACACTATCACTAATACCCTTCATTCAACCATCACAATCAGTCAAAACCACCATCATCAATACCCGTCATTCTACCATCACAATCAATTAACACAGCCATCATCACTACAGTTCATTCCACCATCACAATCAGTCAACACTGCCATCATCAATACCCTTCATTTCACAGACACAATCAACAACACTGCCATCATCAATACCCTTCATTTCACCATCACAATGAGTCAACAACACTATCACTAATACCCTTCATTCCACCATCACAATCAATCAACACTGCCATCATCAATACCCTTCATTCAACCATCACAATCAATCAACACAGCCATCATCAATACAGTTCTTTCCACCATCACAATCAGTCAACACTGCCATCCTCAATACCCTTCATTCCACCATCACAATCAACAACACCTCCATCATCATTACCCTTCATTCCATCATCACAATCAATCAACACTGCCATCATCAATACCCGTCATTCCATCATCACAATCAATCAACACTGCCATCATCAATACCCTTCATTCCATCATCACAATCAATCAAAACTGCCATCATCAATACCCTTCATTTCACCAACACAATCAACAAAACTGCCATCATCAATACCCTTAATTTCACCATCACAATGAGTCAACACTGCCATAATCAATACCCTTCATTTACCATCACAGTCAACAACACTGCCATCATCAATACCCTTCATTCCACCATCATCAATCATTCAAATCAATCAATCAACACCCCCATCATCAATACCCTTCATTCCTCCATCACAATTAATCAACATAGCCATCATCAATACCCTTCATTCCACCATCACAATTAGTCAACACTGCCATCATTAATACCCTTCATTCCACCATCACAATCAATCAACATAGCCATCATCAATACAGTTCTTTCCACCATCACAATCAGTCAACACTGCCATCATCAATACCCTTCATTCCATCATCACAATCAATCAACACCCCCATCATCAATACCCTTCATTCCATCATCACAATCAGTCAACACTGCCATCCTCAATACCCTTCATTCCATCATCACAATCAATCAACATAGCCATCATTGATACCCTTCATTCAACCATCACAATCAATCAACTCTGCCATTATCAATACCCTTCATTCCACAATCACAATCAATCAACACTGCCATAATCAATACCCTTCATTCCACCATCACAATCATTCAACCCTGCCATCATCAATACCCTTCATTCCACCATCACAATCAGTCAACCCCGCCATCTTCAATACCCTTCATTCCACCATCACAATCAGTCAACACCGCCATCATCAATACCCTTCATTCCACCATCACAATCAATCAACTCTGCCATCATCAATACCCTTCATTCCACCATCACAATCAGTCAACACCGCCATAATCAATACCCTTCATTCCACCATCACAATCACTCAATACCGCCATTATCAGTACCCTCCATTCCACTATCACAATCAGTCAACACCGCGATGATCAATACCCTTCAGTCCACCATCACAATCAGTGAAAACCGCCATCATCAATACCCGTCATTCCACCATCACAATCAATCAACACCGCCATCATCAATACCTTTCATTCCTCCATCCCAATCAACACACTGCCATCACCAATACCCTTCATTCCACCATCACAATCAGTCAACACCACTATCACTAATACCCTTCATTCCAACATCACAATCAATCAACACTGCCATCATCAATACCCTTCATTCCAACATCACAATCAGTCAACACCGCCATCATCAATACCCTTCATTCCTCCATCACAATCACTCAATACCGCCATTATCAGTACCCTCCATTCCACTATCACAATCAGTCAACACCGCGATGATCAATACCCTTCAGTCCACCATCACAATCAGTGAAAACCGCCATCATCAATACCCGTCATTCCACCATCACAATCAATCAACACCGCCATCATCAATACCCTTCATTTACCATCACAGTCAACAACACTGCCATCATCAATACCCTTCATTCCACCATCATCAATCATTCAAATCAATCAATCAACACCCCCATCATCAATACCCTTCATTCCTCCATCACAATTAATCAACATAGCCATCATCAATACCCTTCATTCCACCATCACAATTAGTCAACACTGCCATCATTAATACCCTTCATTCCACCATCACAATCAATCAACATAGCCATCATCAATACAGTTCTTTCCACCATCACAATCAGTCAACACTGCCATCATCAATACCCTTCATTCCATCATCACAATCAATCAACACCCCCATCATCAATACCCTTCATTCCATCATCACAATCAGTCAACACTGCCATCCTCAATACCCTTCATTCCATCATCACAATCAATCAACATAGCCATCATTGATACCCTTCATTCAACCATCACAATCAATCAACTCTGCCATTATCAATACCCTTCATTCCACAATCACAATCAATCAACACTGCCATAATCAATACCCTTCATTCCACCATCACAATCATTCAACCCTGCCATCATCAATACCCTTCATTCCACCATCACAATCAGTCAACCCCGCCATCTTCAATACCCTTCATTCCACCATCACAATCAGTCAACACCGCCATCATCAATACCCTTCATTCCACCATCACAATCAATCAACTCTGCCATCATCAATACCCTTCATTCCACCATCACAATCAGTCAACACCGCCATAATCAATACCCTTCATTCCACCATCACAATCACTCAATACGGCCATTATCAGTACCCTCCATTCCACTATCACAATCAGTCAACACCGCGATGATCAATACCCTTCAGTCCACCATCACAATCAGTGAAAACCGCCATCATCAATACCCGTCATTCCACCATCACAATCAATCAACACCGCCATCATCAATACCTTTCATTCCTCCATCCCAATCAACACACTGCCATCACCAATACCCTTCATTCCACCATCACAATCAGTCAACACCACTATCACTAATACCCTTCATTCCAACATCACAATCAATCAACACTGCCATCATCAATACCCTTCATTCCAACATCACAATCAGTCAACACCGCCATCATCAATACCCTTCATTCCTCCATCACAATCACTCAATACCGCCATTATCAGTACCCTCCATTCCACTATCACAATCAGTCAACACCGCGATGATCAATACCCTTCAGTCCACCATCACAATCAGTGAAAACCGCCATCATCAATACCCGTCATTCCACCATCACAATCAATCAACACCGCCATCATCAATACCTTTCATTCCTCCATCCCAATCAACACACTGCCATCACCAATACCCTTCATTCCACCATCACAATCTGTCAACACCACTATCACTAATACCCTTCATTCCAACATCACAATCAATCAACACTGCCATCATCAATACCCTTCATTCCAACATCACAATCAGTCAACACCACTATCACTAATACCCTTCATTCCACCATCACAATCAATCAACTCTGCCATCATCAATACCCTTCATTCCACCATCACAATCAGTCAACACCACTATCACTAATACCCTTCATTCCAACATCACAATCAATCAACACCGCCATCATCAATACCCTTCATTCCTCCATCACAATCACTCAATACAGCCATTATCAGTACCCTCCATTCCACTATCACAATCAGTCAACACCGCGATGATCAATACCCTTCAGTCCACCATCACAATCAGTGAAAACCGCCATCATCAATACCCGTCATTCCACCATCACAATCAATCAACACCGCCATCATCAATACCTTTCATTCCTCCATCCCAATCAACACACTGCCATCACCAATACCCTTCATTCCACCATCACAATCTGTCAACACCACTATCACTAATACCCTTCATTCCAACATCACAATCAATCAACACTGCCATCATCAATACCCTTCATTCCAACATCACAATCAGTCAACACCACTATCACTAATACCCTTCATTCCACCATCACAATCAATCAACTCTGCCATCATCAATACCCTTCATTCCACCATCACAATCAGTCAACACCGCCATCATCAATACCCTTCATTCCTCCATCACAATCACTCAATACCGCCATTATCAGTACCCTTCATTCCACTATCACAATCAGTCAACACCGCCATGATCAATACCCTTCAGTCCACTATCACAATCAGTGAAAACCGCCATCATCAATACCCGTCATTCCACCATCACAATCAATCAACACCGCCATCATCAATACCTTTCATTCCTCCATCCCAATCAACAACACTGCCATCACCAATACCCTTCATTCCACCATCACAATCAGTCAACACCACTATCACTAATACCCTTCATTAAACCATCACAATCAATCAACACCGCCATCATTAACACCCTTCATTCCACCATCGCAATCAATCAACACTGCCATCACCAATACCCTTCATTCCACCATCACAATCAGTCAAAACCACTATCACTAATACCCTTCATTAAACCATCACAATCAATCAACACCGCCATCATTAACACCCTTCATTCCACCATCACAATCAATCAACACTGCCATCATCAATACCCTTCATTCCACCATCACAATCATTCAACCCTGCCATCATCAATACCCTTCATTCCACCATCACAATCAGTCAACCCCACCATCTTCAATACTCTTCATTCCACCATCACAATTAGTCAACACTGCCATCATCAATAACCTTCATTCCACCATCACAATCAATCAACACTGCCATCATCAATACCCTTCATTCCAACATCACAATCAGTCAACACCGCCATCATCAATACCCTTCATTCCTCCATCACAATCACTCAATACCGCCATTATCAGTACCCTCCATTCCACTATCACAATCAGTCAACACCGCGATGATCAATACCCGTCATTCCACCATCACAATCAATCAACACCGCCATCATCAATACCTTTCATTCCTCCATCCCAATCAACAACACTGCCATCACCAATACCCTTCATTCCACCATCACAATCAGTCAACACCACTATCACTAATACCCTTCATTAAACCATCACAATCAATCAACACCGCCATCATTAACACCCTTCATTCCACCATCGCAATCAATCAACACCGCCATCATCAATACCTTTCATTCCTCCATCCCAATCAACACACTGCCATCACCAATACCCTTCATTCCACCATCACAATCAGTCAACACCACTATCACTAATACCCTTCATTCCAACATCACAATCAATCAACACTGCCATCATCAATACCCTTCATTCCAACATCACAATCAGTCAACACCACTATCACTAATACCCTTCATTCCACCATCACAATCAATCAACTCTGCCATCATCAATACCCTTCATTCCACCATCACAATCAGTCAACACCACTATCACTAATACCCTTCATTCCAACATCACAATCAGTCAACACCGCCATCATCAATACCCTTCATTCCTCCATCACAGTCACTCAGTACCGCCATTATCAGTACCCTCCATTCCACTATCACAATCAGTCAACACCGCGATGATCAATACCCTTCAGTCCACCATCACAATCAGTGAAAACCGCCATCATCAATACCCGTCATTCCACCATCACAATCAATCAACACCGCCATCATCAATACCTTTCATTCCTCCATCCCAATCAACACACTGCCATCACCAATACCCTTCATTCCACCATCACAATCAGTCAACACCACTATCACTAATACCCTTCATTCCAACATCACAATCAATCAACACTGCCATCATCAATACCCTTCATTCCAACATCACAATCAGTCAACACCACTATCACTAATACCCTTCATTCCACCATCACAATCAATCAACTCTGCCATCATCAATACCCTTCATTCCACCATCACAATCAGTCAACACCGCCATCATCAATACCCTTCATTCCTCCATCACAATCACTCAATACCGCCATTATCAGTACCCTTCATTCCACTATCACAATCAGTCAACACCGCCATGATCAATACCCTTCAGTCCACTATCACAATCAGTGAAAACCGCCATCATCAATACCCGTCATTCCACCATCACAATCAATCAACACCGCCATCATCAATACCTTTCATTCCTCCATCCCAATCAACAACACTGCCATCACCAATACCCTTCATTCCACCATCACAATCAGTCAACACCACTATCACTAATACCCTTCATTAAACCATCACAATCAATCAACACCGCCATCATTAACACCCTTCATTCCACCATCACAATCAATCAACACTGCCATCATCAATACCCTTCATTCCACCATCACAATCATTCAACCCTGCCATCATCAATACCCTTCATTCCACCATCACAATCAGTCAACCCCACCATCTTCAATACTCTTCATTCCACCATCACAATTAGTCAACACTGCCATCATCAATAACCTTCATTCCACCATCAAAATCAGTCAACACCTCCATCATCAATACCCTTCATTCCACCATCACAATCAGTCAATACTGCCATTATCAGTACCATTTATTCCACTATCACAATCAGTGAAAACCGCCATCATCAATACCCTTTATTCCACCATCACAATCAATCAACACTGCCATCATCAAAACCCTTCATTCCACCATCCTCAATCAATCAACACCCCCATCATCAACACCCTTCATTCCACCATCAAAATCAGTCAACACTGCCATCATCAATACCCTTCATTCCACCATCACAATTAGTCAACGCTGCCATCATCAATACCCTTCATTCCTCCATCACAATCAATCAACAGCGCCATCATCAATACCTTTCATTCCAACATAACAATCAATCAACACCGCCATCATTAATACCCTTCATTCCACCATCACAATCAGTCAACACCGCCATAATCAATACCCTTCATTCCACCATCACAATCAATCAACACTGCTGTCATAAATACCCTTCATTCCACCATCACAATCAGTCAACACCGCCATAATCAATACCCTTCATTCCACCATCAAAATCAGTCAACACCGTCATCATCAATACCCTTCATTCCACCATCACAATCAGTCAACACCGCCATTATCAATGCCCTTCATTCCACTATCACAATCAGTCAACACTGTCATCATCAATGCCCTTCATTCCACCATCACAATCAGTCAACACCGTCATCATCAATACCCTTCATTCCACCATCACAATCAGTCAACACGGTCATCATCAATGCCCTTCATTCCACCATCAAAATCAGTCAACAACGTCATCATCAATACCCTTCATTCCACCATCACAATCAGTCAACACCGCCATTATCAATGCCCTTCATTCCACCATCACAATCAATCAACACCTCCATAATCAATACCCTTCGTTCCACCATCACAATCAATCAACACCGCCATCATCAATACCCTTCATTCCACCATCACAATCAATCAACACTGCCATCATCGATACCCTTCATTCCACCATCACAATCAATCAACACCTCCATCATCAATACCCTTCATTCCACCATCACAATTAGTCAACACTGTCATCATTAATACCCTTCATTTCACCATCACAATCAGGCAACACCGCTATCATCAATACCCTTCATTCCACCATCACAATCAATCAACACCGCTATCATCAATACCCTTCCTTCCACCATCACAACCAGTCAACACCTCCATCATCAATACCCTTCATTCCACCATCACAATCAGTCAACACTGTCATCATCAATGCCCTTCATTCCACCATCACAATCAGTCAACACCACTATCATCAATACCCTTCATTCCACCATCACAATTAGTCAACACTGTCATCATTAATACCCTTCATTTCACCATCACAATCAGGCAACACCGCTATCATCAATACCCTTCATTCCACCATCACAATCAATCAACACCGCCATCATCAATACCCTTCCTTCCACCATCACAACCAGTCAACACCTCCATCATCAATACCCTTCATTCCACCATCACAATCAGTCAACACCACTATCATCAATACCCTTCATTCCACCATCACAATTAGTCAACACTGTCATCATCAATGACCTTCATTCCACCATCACAATCAGTCAACACCACCATTATCAATACCCTTCATTCCAGCATCACAATCAATCAACACCGCCATCATCAATACCCTTCCTTCCACCATCACAACCAGTCAACACCTCCATCATCAATACCCTTCATTCCACCATCACAATCAGTCAACACCGCCATCATCAATACACTTCATTCCACCATCACAATCAGTCAACACCGCCATCATCAATACCCTTCACTACACCATCACAATTAGTCAACACCGCCATCATCAATACCCTTCATTCCACCATCACAATCAATCAACTCCGCCATAATCAATACCCTTCATTCCACTATCACAATCAGTCAACATCCCCATCATCAATACCCTTCATTCCACCATCACAATTAGTCAACACTGCCATCATCAATACCCTTCATTCCACCATCACAACCAATCAACACTGCCATCATCAATACCCTTCATTCCACCATCACAATCAATCAACACTGCCATCATCAATACCCTTCATTCCACCATCAAAATCAGTCAACCCTTCCATCATCAATACCCTTCAATCCACCATCACAATCAGTAAATACCGCCTTTATCAGTACCCTTCATTCCTCCAACACAATCAGTCAATAACGACATTATCAGTACCATTCATTCCACTATCACAATCAATCAACACCGCCATCATCAATACCCTTCATTCCACCATCAAAATCAGTCAACCATTCCATCATCAATACCCTTCTATCCACCATCACAATTAGTAAATACTGCCATTATCAGTACCATTCATTCCACTATCACAATCAGTGAAAACTGCCATCATCAATACCCTTCATTCCACCATCACAATCAATCAACACTGCCATCATCAATACCCTTCATTCCACCATCAAAATCAGTCAACCCCTCCATCATCAACACCCTTCATTCCACCATCAAAATCAGTCAACACCGTCATCATCAATACCGTTCATTCCACCATCACAATTAGTCAACACTGCCATCATCGATACCCTTCATTCCACCATCACAATCAATCAACACTGCCATCATCAATACCGTTAATTCCACCATCACAATCAGTCAACACCACTATCATCAATACCCTTCATTCCACCATCACAATCAGTCAATACCGCCATCATCAGTACACTTCATTCCACTATCACAATCAGTCAACACTGCCATCATCAGTACCATTTATTCCACTATCACAATCAGTGAAAACCGCCATCATCAATACCTTTCATTCCACCATCACAATCAATCAACACCACTATCATCAAAACCTTTCATTCCACCATCACAATCAGTCAACACCGCTATTATCAATACCCTTCATTCCACCATCACAATCAACCAACACCACCATCATCAATACCCTTCATTCCTCCATCACAATCAATCAACACCACTATCATCAATACCCTTCATTCCACCATCAAAATCAATCAACACCACTATCATCAAAACCCTTCATTCCACCATCACAATCAGTCAAGACCGCCATTATTAATACCCTTCATTCCACCATCACAATCAGTCAAGACCGCCATTATTAATACCCTTCATTCCTCCATCACAATCAGTTAATACCGCCTTTATCAATACCCTTCATTCCACCATCACAAATAAATCAACACCACATCACAATCAAACAGTTTGCAGCTGCTAACTACCGCACACCCCCCCACTTCCTGTTACTGCTCTTGCACGACCCGAATGACACAAGGCCTAGTAGGACCGTTTTTGTTTTTTTCATCTCTGCCCCCCCACCCCCTCTTGTCTTGTGCCTTGAAACACCATTTGCTGTGTAGACGCATTATAAATATTAAATAAATAACATGTTCTGCGAAAGTACATCCAATAGGATAACACCTCCACGTTACAATGATGCAGCGAGAATGCAATGTAGGGGCTGACAAATACCTCATCCATAAAATCCAAACCCTGCAAAATAATGCCTTAAGAGCCGCTCTCGGTATTTCCAAGAGAGAACCTATCTCACATCTAAGGAGACAGAGCAAATGGCTCAACACCAAAGATAAAATCATGCTCAAAACCTTATCTCTAACGCACAAATGCCTCCATCACGCAGTCCCTACATACCTTTCTGAGAGAATTAACAGACATTCCTCGACTCGCCTCACTAGGACCATCAACTCAGCACGCCTAGTAGTACCTAGGTTCAAGCTCAAAAAGGCGGGGGGGCAGCTTCCCGGTCATGGAGCCCAGACATGGAATGCCCTACCCACTCCTCTGAGAGCAGACCGACCTTTCTATATATTCAGGCACAACATTATAAACTGGCTCACCACCAACAACGCCCCTGGCCAGCCCTAGCCCTCTATATATTAGAAGGTACTGGAATCTTGACTGCTCTGATCAGATCCCTAGGCTGCTTATGAAGTGTCTCGCTCTCTGTATATGGATACTTATTCTTGCATACGTGTTTATCATACTCCATCTGTAACCTTTGCACCATTACTGTCACCTGCACTGGATGTAATGTAACTAAGTCGAAAGTATTATGGGCTGGGTGAGCTTCCAGTTTTCGATGCGCCGAAAAAATAAAGAGATGAGAACATCTTGATGTGTTTTTTTGGTGATTCTTTTTAATTGAACGTATTGAAATTATAGCCTGTATGGATGATATGTGTTTCGGCAGGTTTACATTGCCTTTTTCATATCCAGGCTAGACATACATGTGACATGAATGGAAAAAGAACAACATTAAAAGAAACAAATGAACCACAAATCATACTAGGTCTCTCTTAAAAGACCATTAAGAAAAATCATTAAACATTCCATCATTGGTACAAATAAAGTGCTCTTAATGCTGGACACGAGTGCAAATTGGACTGATAGCCTGTAATGGCTTAATTCATGCTAGAGATTCAGTCAAAAGGAAGTGCGGAAAAGTTTGGGAGGGGAAGTGGAGAGAGTGGTTTGTGCAGAAAGAAAGGTAGTAGGTATGAGTGGTGTGATTAGATATGACCAAAAACAAAGAGCAGATTGAACATGTTGACAATTGCAGCATGAAACAGAATCTTACCCTTATTTGCTTTGTTAAATATCCCCGTAATGCGAGGGAAACAGCACCTCATGGGTTCAAAGGACAATAAACAAGACATTAAATTCATTGGTTTACTGAAAATTCTGAGGAACAAAAGAGGTAGCAATCAAGAACTATAACTGAGAAGAGCAGAAGCCAGACTAATTTGGCGCTATCGATCTGTAGAACACGGACTGAACTCAGACAATGAGACGACCCATTTCCTGTAACACAGTTTTTGCTTCGTCACATTGTGTCTCTTCATGTTGAACCAGTATTATGATTTGTATCCTGTATCATCAATGTGTGCTGCTTCCCATATATTGTGAACATGTGTGCACATACATTTCTCCTTTTAACTCCTGGCACTAAATAGAATGTCTATTGTCTATGTGAGCAGCATGTACTCTGCTATTTTCATAAAAACCCATGGTTTTGGAGATTGTTTCTATACATTGTGCACACATATGCACACACTTTTATTTTAAATACCTGGCGTAAATAAGCCACGCCTACTGTCTATGGAATAGCTTTGACTCTGCTATTCTCATAAAAACTCATGGTTTTGGCTCATTCGCTCTCTTTTGTTAAATATCCCCATAATGCGGGGGAAACAGTACCTCATGGGTTCAATCCCACCTGCGTAGAAGATCTGGAAGAACCCATTAGTTCCCAAAAATGGACTCCGAAATGCCGTGGTGAACTGGTTGAAAAGATGCTGTCCTCTATTGAAAGATGGGGTCTATTTACATCTGTGATCTGTGTCTTGAAAAAAATGTGCCCTAGGGGCTCTCTAGGCAGCCCAGTTAGTCTTGGCAAACTTAGTTGTTTGAGTGAAAAATGCTACTAGAAACGTATGGCCACACGTACTAGAGACAGTATTCCATTGTGTAACGTTACGGTAATTATTAATTTATTAGAATCTCCCCCAATGCAGTTGGGAGCAAAACATAGGCAGTTGAGGGAGGCTATTAATAGTAATTAGTCAGATGAAACATTCCATGCGCATGCGACACTAAGGAGCAATTGAAAAATAAAATTGGAGATTCACGTGTGCAACGTTGTTAAAGGACCCCCCCTGGTGTGGGTGGGCAGAGAGCGAGGTCTTACCTCATAGTGTGCAGGGTGGTCCGCGTTCCCTGCGCGGACTCTATGTTTCATTATAAAGTCCCACCTTTGTTTTAGTCTTGGGGGCCATGTTTTGGGAAATGTGCTGCGTCTGGCCTTAGTATTAGATGGGAAAATTGCCCATTCTAAGATGTACGATGGTACGAGGTTATAAAAAAATCACGGACGTTAGTCCCGATCCGAAAAGTACGTTACTATCATCCAGCACAAGAATCATTTCGAAAAGTGATCATTTCTAGTGGGGTCCACAAGAATTCTGTCCAGCTAAGTGCCGTTCTCCAGCTGTTGGTACCAACCACCACGTGTGATCCATTCTGGTTAGTGCAGTTGGAATAGAACATTAGCACAAGGGAAGAAGAGAGCGAGTGAGCCAAAAACATGAGTTTTTATGAGAATAGCAGAGTCAAAGCTATTCCATAGACAGTAGGCGTGGCTTTATTAGCGCCAGGTATTTAAAATAAAAGTGTGTGCATATGTGTGCACAATGTATAGAAACAAACTCCAAAACCATGGGTTTTTATGAAAATAGCAGAGTACATGCTGCTCACATAGACAATAGACATTCTATTTAGTGCCAGGAGTTAAAAGGAGAAATGTATGTGCACACATGTTCACAATATATGGGAAGCAGCACACATTGATGATACAGGATACAAATCATAATACTGGTTCAACATGAAGAGACACAATGTGACGAAGCAAAAACTGTGTTACAGGAAATGTGTCGTCTCATTGTCTGAGTTCAGTCCGTGTTCTACAGATCGATAGCGCCAAATTAGTCTGGCTTCTGCTCTTCTCAGTTATAGTTCTTGATTGCTACCTCTTTTGTTCCTCAGAATTTTCAGTAAACCAATGAATTTAATGTCTTGTTTATTGTCCTTTGAACCCATGAGGTGCTGTTTCCCTCGCATTACGGGGATATTTAACAAAGCAAATAAGGGTAAGATTCTGTTTCATGCTGCAATTGTCAACATGTTCGATCTGCTCTTTGTTTTTGGTCATATCTAATCACACCACTCACACCACTACCTTTCTTTCTGCACAAACCACTCTCTCCACTTCCCCTCCCAAACTTTTCCGCACTTCCTTTTGACTGAATCTCTAGCATGAATTAAGCCATTACAGGCTATCAGTCCAATTTGCACTCGTGTCCAGCATTAAGAGCACTTTATTTGTACCAATGATGGAATGTTTAATGATTTTTCTTAATGGTCTTTTAAGAGAGACCTAGTATGATTTTTGGTTCATTTGTTTCTTTTAATGTTGTTCTTTTTCCATTCATGTCACATGTATGTCTAGCCTGGATTTGAAAAAGGCAATGTAAACCTGCCGAAACACGTATCATCCATACAGGCTATAATTTCAATACGTTCAATTAAAAAGAATCACCAAAAAAACACATCAAGTTTTTCTCATCTCTTTATTTTTTCGCCGCATCGAAAACTGGAAGCTCACCCAGCCCATAATACTTTAAACAAACAGAGTTGAGGGTCTCTATGTCTCCCTTGTAGCTTACTCAGATGCGACGTTGGATCTCAACATTCTCATATTAACATTTAAAAATATTCAAAATATACCAACCTAAGCTTCATCAGGTGGCGAGGTACTAACACAGGTGTAAACCTTAAAGCCCCTCACCAGCCACTCAGAAGTGGAAAGTATCCTGCAACGTATCCTGTAAAGGCCCCGGAACACCCTCGGGTCGGGTGCCAAGGGGTGGGACCCAACCTCACGGGTGATTTGCACGGGGGGCATGTCAGCGTCTGAAGTGCATAGGGGCTCCGTCTCCAAAAAGGCTTCCAGGACTGCGTGCTAAGGAGTATAGAGCCGTCACTTAAGAGCAGACCGTGCCACGCCCTCCCCTCCTGACCCACATGCCGGGCAGATGCGGAAAGCAGGCACCTGGAAAGTGTTCAACCTGTGCCCCCAGAAGGGGGTGCGGGCAAACCTTGCTTGGGGGGCATCAAGGTGTTCTTCGAAGCCGTGTTCCAGTTCACACAATAGACACCAGGGTCCCAGCCTCGCGTTACGGCACACATTCACCGACGTCCTTCTCCACCACAACGTTGCCGCTCAAAGAGGTTTATTTTCTGTCTCTGTACCCCGTGAACCCCCTCCCCAAATGTATTCACCTAGACAACTGGTGGAATAGCGAGCGTAACTAACCTAACTAATCTTATGGGCCAAGGTCAACAACAGAGTACAACCAAAAAAAGGATGAGTGGAAGGTTTTGAATGAGTCTGAACCACTGGCATTGCCCTGGGCACCCTTGCATACCACCGTGTTTTAGCCCCGCTGCGCCATCAGGTGCACCATGGCAAGCCCCAGTCTGCAGGATGGGTAGGCAGCAGGCCAGTGGGTCCTCTAATCCACAGCCAGGCCCCCCTCTCCTCCTTTCATCCTGTTCTGCACCAGTGCAACTCGGTGCCTCTCCATTGGCGTGCAGCTAGGAAATAGCCAGGCCGCTGTTTCTGCATGACTCCTCCTTTCATCCTGTTCCTCACTTGTGTAATTATGAACCCCGCCCCCCCCCACTCCCCCCGTACTTTGGGTTTAGTGCTGTCATGGCATTGTGTTTTGAGCTCCACATTTCAACATTCTTAGCTGCACACGCGTTCACCCTATAGCCGGTCCCTGCAGTGAAGACGCGTTGATGGGCGCCATGAACTCACAGAGCGCTTTCTTGATTAACGGCCAGAAGAGAAAAACACATCATTCAAGCGCTAATCGTCGTAGCGCCTACATGCAAGAGTTGCCTGGTTATTTTTCCAGCACGCCATTACGGCGGGAGTCCTGCTGCTAGTTCTTTACGCCTTTATTCGATGTGCTTTCAAGAATTGGTATAAATTGCGGACATCCTGTCCCCGCAGCTGGGGTGACAGTGAGGAGAAAAGCGGCGCCCTTACACGAGCCGGCGCTAGGGTCGTGAGGGCAAGCAGCGGCCATTAAGCGGGCGTTCCCACTCGCACGCGGTAATTAGCGCTCTGCCACGCTCGCGTTGGCGCTGTGCATGTCTGTTGGCGTTTTGGCATCGCTGTCGTGATAAATACCGTCAGGAGGAATTATGGCAGGTGGCAAAGCACGCATTGTCATTAATTACCGCCAAATGAATGATGTCCGCGTAATACATGCTGCTGTCGCTAACTACCGCCTCCTATAAAATACATGAATGTAGTCATGTCAGCAGCAGGCATGCACCCCCCCGCCTGAACCCCCGCGCTGCATTGGGATCAGTGGCCCACCATCAAATAAGTACGCATCCCTGCCCCCCCCCCAAACACACACACTCACTCATTCTACGCCGCAAACCGCGGGGTGGGCCCAAATTACTACTGATTCAAGTGTGTGTGTGCGGAGGGGATTTTTCTCTGTAAAGGGGCGGGGGGTTTGGGGGGTGGGGTAGGGTGCCAACGGCGGTGGAGTGGATTTTTCTTCCCCGTGCAATTTTGCCTTTTTTTCCCCCCTAAGGTAATTAGGGGTTACTGCCAACTTTTGTTGAGTTATTGTGTAGCCTTGGCAGACGGGCGGCGCTTTTCTTCAGAGGGGAGTTTTCAAAGCGCTGTAGTAACCCGAAGGGCTGTCTTTCCGGGGGTGATTAGCGCCTGTCATTCCACCTGGCAATCTAGGCGTGCGCCCATTTTCGCGGGGTCCCTGCAGAGTTCAGTCAAATTACTCAATTCGACCCTTTAATTTTGGCCTGCATTTTTTTCTCATAATTCGCCGCTTTCCGCGAATTTCGTTGTTTACTCACAATGTCAGGTTTTCCCCCAAAGACCAGATGCCGGACATTTCAAGTAACTAAGGGGCATCGCCCCAATGGGTCAACATTTCAGGAACACATCACGAACACATCTGAAATGTTGGCCAAGAAAATACAAAAAATGGCCAGTTTCGCTCATCAGGAGAAATTGAAGCAGCGAACTTTAGCCCGATTCATGGAATTATTTGCGTGAAAACGCAGATTTGCGCGCCTTTCTGGCTGTAAATCCCTATACTTCAAACAGGGATTTTCGGGTAGAAAGGCGCGCAAATCTGCGTTTTTCACGCAAATAGTTCCATGCATCGGAAATCCCCAATTCCTCCCAGGCCGAATTTCGGCCACTTGCCACAAGCCATGCCAACACTAACTGTACACACTCTTGTCTATGACACACATTGTTTCCAATGTTACCAATGTCTGTACTAGCGCCGTGATACCTACGGGTCTGGGCGCTGTAAACAAATGGGATAAATAAATAAACGGTGCTATCGCTACTGAAGAAACACAGTGACTGACAGAAACATCAGCTTAGACGCCCACCAATACTCTCAGTCTCGCCCCCTCCCCCCCCCCACAGCATGCAGCGTTGTGCCCCTCCCCATTCCAGTCACCCACCAGTCACCTCTTAAGGGACATGCCCGGGACGTCACCACACCTCACATGAAACCCTACACACACAGCTGTACCTGCAGCAATCCCACCTTAAACGTGTCTAAATGCGGAGGTGTAACGGTGATAGCTGAGGGTCGGGTGGCCGCTCAAGCCAGTGCCTGCAGGATAGCTCAGCGGGATGTGGCGCTAGAGGGCTCCCAATGGCAGGCGTGCCCGAAAGTGAAGGGGCAGCGGCAGACGTCCCAAAGACTCGAGGGATGCGGCGCCCATTGCCTCCTGACCTTCGCTCCGAGGCCCAGCTGCACCGCAACATTCCTTGCCAGTCAGGATGGGGTCACTCCAGCCTGGCCCACGGGTACAATATTTCGGGGTGCGGCGGGAGGGGGCGCGGTAGTAAGAGGAGGACAGTAGCTTGGGCGCCAGAGCAAAATCTACACTGCAGCCTTTAGGTGCTAGGAAGAGGATAGCCCGTCCCGTGAATGGGATGGTCCTGTGGTGGAATGACTCTGGTCCGGTTTAGTCTATGCAGCGAACGGGAGGGTCCTGTGGTGGAATGACTCTGGACTCGGTTAGTCTATGCAGCGAACGGGAGGGTCCTGTGGTTGTGTTATACTTTATTCCACATCGGGTGGGAGGATAGGTCAGGGGTAACGCGGGACACAGGCCCGAATCCCGGTTCCCGCTTAGAGACTGGCCTCCCGTATTAAGCGCTACGTAGAAGAGTCATTCATGCGTGCCATGTCCCCGTGACGCTATGCACGGGACCGGCCTGCGGCAGTCTGGCCCTGTAGTGGCCTGGCCTCGGTTAGTCTATGCAGCGAACAGGAGGGTCCTGTGGTGGATTACGCTGGCCTCCGTTAGTCTATGCAGGGAACGGGAGGGTCCTGTGGTGGATAACGCTGGCCTCCGTAAGTCTATGCAGGGAACGGGAGGGTCCTGTGGTGGAATGACGCTGGCCTCGGTTAGTCTATGCAGGGAACGGGAGGGTCCTGTGGTGGAATTACTCTGGCCTCGGTTAGTCTATGCCGTGAACGGGAGGGTCCTGTGGTGGAATGACTCTGGCCCCGGTTAGTGTGTGCCGTGATTGGGATGGCCCTGACATAGCGAAGCCAACACAGTGAATAGGATGGCCCCACGGTGAAACCTGGAAACGGTTCTCAGTGCGGACTGCCTGGGTGTCCAAAGTAATTGCCACTCCTAGTGATTGCGGTGCATGGGTCGGAGATAGGCCCATGCAGCCTGGGGGGTGTCACTGCCACCCTGGCTCGGTGCCCCTCTGTACCCCCCAAGCTTGGTGTGTAATGGGCCGCACATGTGCCAGACTCCGGGGGCAATCCCCACACAGCGGAGTCTCACTCCTCATCTTGTGGGAGAAAAGGAGGACCCGCTCTTTTCCTTAATTACCGGGAGGGGCTCGGCGCCTCTTCTCCTCTCGCGACCTCAGTAGTCGCCCCCCCCCTCGCCCCCAGCGTCCGTCACTTCCTTCTTAGCGGCCCTTCTTCTTCATCTCACTGTTGCTGCGTCATTCCCTGGTCCATCCTCTCTTAGCTTCTCTTTAATGTCATTCTTTCTCGGACTTTTTCCCCTCAGCCGTTTCCTGGTCATTGTTTCTTTTCCCCTTTCTCTTAACTGGGTTCCCTTCCCGCCACTCATTTTCCACTTTCCCTCCTGCTTACACTCCTCGTCTTCCCGCCATTAATTTCTCACTTTCCCTGCTGCTTACACTCCTCGTCTTCCCGCCATTAATTTCTCACTTTCCCTGCTGCTTACACTCCTCGTCTTCCCGCCATTAATTTCTCACTTTCCCTGCTGCTTACACTCCTCGTCTTCCCGCCATTAATTTCTCACTTTCCCTGCTGCTTACACTCCTCGTCTTCCCGCCATTAATTTCTCACTTTCCCTCCTGCTTACACTCCTCGTCTTCCCGCCATTAATTTCTCACTTTCCCTCCTGCTTACACTCCTCGTCTTCCCGCCATTAATTTCTCACTTTCCCTGCTGCTTACACTCCTCGTCTTCCCGCCATTAATTTCTCACTTTCCCTCCTGCTTACACTCCTCGTCTTCCCGCCATTAATTTCTCACTTTCCCTCCTGCTTACACTCCTTCTCTTAGGTTTTTTCGTGATTTTGTTCATGCTTCAATTTGATTTTTCTCTTTCTTTCTGACATTTTCTTATTTCTTTCGTACATTTCTTGTTTTCTTTTTTAAATATCACGGGTTTCGTCTCACGGGTTTCTCTTTCTTTCATTTCTTTTTATCTCACTTTCACCTTCTTTCGCTCTCCCCTCCCTGTGTCTGTTTCTTTATTTCTTTTTGTTTCATACACTTTTTTCTCCTTCCTCGTCCTTCCTTCCTTCCTTCCTTCCTCCCTCCCTCCCTCCCCCCCTTCCTTCCTTCCTTCCTTCCTTCCTTCCTTCCTTCCTTCCTTCCTTCCTTCCTTCCTTCCTTCCTTCCTTCCTTCCTTCCTTCCTTCCTTCCTTCCTTCCTTCCTTCCTTCCTTCCTTCCTTCCTTCCTTCCTTCCTTCCTTCCTTCCTTCCTTCCTTCCTTCCTTCCTTCCTTCCTTCCTTCCTTCCTTCCTTCCTTCCTCCCTCCCTCCCTCCCTCCCTTCCTTCCCTCCTTTCTTTCTTTCCCTTGTTTGTTTTTATTTAGTTACACGTTCATTCTCTTTTCTATTGTACGTTTCTTCGGCCTCACCTTTCTTTATATGGACGCACGTTCTTTTTTCCCTTTCTTTTCCTTTCATTCCCTCTCTCCCAGTCTCTTTTTTCTTTTCTATACTTCTCTTTTTCTGCCTCGCCTTTTTTCAATAACTCCCTTTCCCTTTTCGTTCTCTCTTTTTCGGTACAGGGTCTCCCCTTTTTCGGTCTTTCTTTTTCTTCTTTCTCCTCTCCCTCTGTTGCTTTATTTTGTTCTCTTCTTTTCTTACGTGCATTTCATCACCCCCCCCCCATAGAACCCCCCCCTCTTCTCCTCTCCCCCACCCCCCGCACCCCCTCCCCGGGCCTATGGCAGGCAGAGGCGCTCTGTGCTCGCAGCTCTCAGGCCTGGGAGGGAGCCCACTCCGCAGACAGCCCTTCGACGGCCCCCTCCCACGCGCCCCCCCCCTGCCCCCCCACAGTGTGGAGTTAATAAAGGCGGAAATGGTGGAGGCACCTCGGAACACTCTCAATTTGTAATTCAATTTCCAGTGCACGGTCCACGCATTCTGAGCATGACAAGGGCCTGGGGGCAGGAACCTGAGCTCCTGTGGGAGGGAGGGCCTGGGGGGGGGCTCCGGCGACGAGAGGGGGCTGTCTTCCCAGAGCCGGGGAGATGCTCCTCGCAGTCCCGGAGCGGAGGGAGATGTTTGCCGGGTCCAGGCTGGGAACACCGGCTGCACGGGGCAGCAGCCGTCCCTTGAACCAAACGTGACCCCCCTCTGGCCCCAAGGACCTTAGTCCCCCCTCGCAGCCCCCGCCCCCTCTTCCAAGTGTCATTGCTGCTCTCCGAGGGCCGAATCACTCCCGATCGCACCATGGGGGCGAATTATCATGCATCGACGTGTGCAAGGACCGGCCAGTGCAAAGAGCGCATTTGCAGCAGTGCAGAGGCACTATTCTGCACTAGTGCACCAGTGCACCGTTCCAGAGGTAGTAGTCTGCACCAGTGCACAAGGCTAGAGGTACTTTCTGCACTAGAGCACCAGTCCAGAGGTACTATTCTGCACTAGTGCACCAGTCCAAATGTAGTATTCGGAACTGGTGCACCAGTCCAGAGGTACTATTCTGCACTAGTGCACCAGTCCAGAGGTACTATTCGGAACTAGTGCACCAGTCCAGAGGTACTTTTCTGCACTAGTGCACCAGTCCAAAGGTAGTATTCGGAACTGGTGCACCAGTCCAGAGGTACTATTCTGCACTAGTGCACCAGTCGAGAGGTACTATTCGGAACTAGTGCACCAGTCCAGAGGTACTATTCTGCACTAGTGCACCAGTCCAGAGGTACTATTCGGAACTAGTGCACCAGTCTAGAGGTAGTTTTCTGCACAAGTGCAGCACCAGTCTAACGCTAGCATTGTTCACCAGTGTGCATTGCTCGGCAGTGTTGAAAGAAGTCGTTCAGGCTTTGCATTTACATGTGCCCTGAAGCCTTGCTGAGTAAATGAGCGCTAGAACAGTTAATAACGGCACACACACGCGCACTCATACAGCAGTTGCCTGCACTCTGGTTATGGGTGACCACGTAGTGCCCAGGTTGATTAACCTAACTCCTGCATGCGGCCGTTAATATAGCTTTATAGACCTGCAGCGAGGGCCGTTCCGGGCGTTATGGGCTCTGAAGACCGTGTTAACGAGGTATGAGGGACCATAACGCCCGGTATGGCCCTCGCTGCAGGTCTATAAAGCTATTAGAAAACCCTCACTGTTTAATTAAAGTTGAATAAATGAGACATGTTTAATTGAAGTACAAAAAATTGCAAAATGGTTAATAAATCTTGCAGACATTTTTTGTATTTCAATCCTTTTTTATAGGATGGTGGGAGGAGTGTGCGACCCAAGTGTAATCAGGTGTGTGTATGCCTGCCCCCTGTTCTAATAACTTCAGGTGTGCTTCCCCCTCGCCTCCACTACACAACTGTTAGCCACTAGCTACTCCACACAAATATGCAAGTTAACAAACTTGTGCAAACGCCACATGTACATACATTTAATGTACTTGGCTTTCTGTGCCCGGTCCCTTCGTTGCCATTTTCATGCAACACTGAACCTTGAGCAGCGCCTGCAACATCCCCTTTCATTTCCTCGGTGAATATAAACTTCTGCAGCTCATGTCAGACCGCAGGGAACGCCGGGAAAGCGTTTGCATTGCGGTGCTTTTATTATTTCGTGCCTTTGCGCCTCACGCTGGGAACGCGTTTCCTTTGCTCTCCTTTGTTTCTTGTTGCTATACAAGGTGTATTTCGGAACGGAAAGTTAACTCTTTGCATTCCGGAATACACATGCAGCCCGAACTACGGGCTGTAATCAATCTGCGGGCTATACCAGTGCGTATAGCCTGCAGATGGACCAATCCCCATCACAGAACACTCGCTAGGGTGTTCTAATATGCATTAAACCCATGCAAACTGCCTATGGACTCGGAGCGAGCGCGGGGCGCGGGCACGATGCACGGAAAGGACCCATTACCTAAGTACTTACCTGCTGTCATGTAAGTGAGACCTGCCCACCTACAGCAGCCAGGGGCTAACGCGGGCTGGCACGTCACTGACTCCCGACTTCCTGCCAGTAAGTCCGCAGCGACTTGCGGGCATTCCGAGAGTGAGGTCTTCTATGAGTGGAAGGGCCCTCTGCGGGTGCCCAGCCTCACTCTGCGGCGCCTCTCTGAGAGTCGCGCCAAAGTCCTAAACGCCGCCTTACATTGTAGCCGAGTGCACGTTTTACAGAATAAATGAAGACTTTTGCTTTTGACCTTCACTGGCTATATTTTAATTCATGAGTTTAAACGTGAATCTTCGGTGAGAAATGCCGAGTGATACAATCAAGTGTAACCCTTGACTGTGCAAGTCAGAAAAGCGCAGATACAGTCCCCAGACTGTCCTTATGCAGCGCTGCCGCTTGCTTCCATTGCAATTCTTTCCCTAGGCACAGGCTTTGCATTGCAATTCTTTTCCTAGGCGCAGGCTTTGCAGCGCTGCCGCTTGCTTGCATTGCAATTCTTTCCCGAGGCGCAGGCTTTGCAGCTCTGCCGCTTGCTTCCATTGCAATTCTTTCCCTTAGCGCAGGCTTTGCAGCGCTGCCGCTTGCTTGCATTGCAATTCTTTCCCTTAGCGCAGGCTTTGCAGCTCTGCCGCTTGCTTCCATTGCAATTCTTTCCCTTAGCGCTGGTTTTGCATTGCAATTCTTTCCCGAGGCGCAGGCTTTGCATCTCTGCCGCTTGCTTGCATTGCAATTCCTTCCCGAGGCGCAGGCTTTGCAGCTCTGCCGCTTGCTTCCATTGCAATTCTTTCCCTTAGCGCAGGCTTTGCAGCGCTGCCGCTTGCTTGCATTGCAATTCTTTCCCTTAGCGCAGGCTTTGCAGCTCTGCCGCTTGCTTCCATTGCAATTCTTTCCCAAGGCGCAGGCTTTGCAGCGCTGCCGCTTGCTTGCATTGCAATTCTTTCCCTTGGTGCAGGGTTTGCAGCGCTGCCGCTTGCTTGCATTGCAATTCATTTCCGAGGCGCAGGCTTTGCAGCGCTGTACGCTTGCTTGCATTGCAATTCTTTCCCTTGGCGCAGGCTTTGCAGCGCTGCCGCTTGCTTGCATTGCAATTCATTCCCGAGGTGCAGGCTTTGCAGCGCTGCCGCTTGCTTGCATTGCAATTCTTTCCCTTAGTGCAGGCTTTGCAGCGCTGCCGCTTGCTTGCATTGCAATTCTTTCCCTTGGTGCAGGGTTTGCAGCGCTGCCGCCTGCTTGCATTGCAATTCTTTCCCGAGGTGCAGACTTTGCAGCGCTGCCGCTTGCTTGCATTGCAATTCATTTCCGAGGCGCAGGCTTTGCAGCGCTGCCGCTTGCTTGCATTGCAATTCATTCCCGAGGCGCAGGCTTTGCAGCGCTGCCGCTTGCTTGCATTGCAATTCATTCCCGAGGCGCAGGCTTTGCAGCTCTGCCGCTTGCTTGCATTGCAATTCTTTCCCTTGGCGCAGGCTTTGCAGCGCTGCCGCTTGCTTCCATTGCAATTCTTTCCCTTAGCGCAGGCTTTGCAGCGCTGCCGCTTGCTTGCATTGCAATTCTTTCCCTTGGCGCAGGCTTTGCAGCGCTGCCGCTTGCTTGCATTGCAATTCATTCCCTTGGCGCAGGCTTTGCAGCGCTGCCGCTTGCTTGCATTGCAATTCATTCCCGAGGTGCAGGCTTTGCAGCGCTGCCGCTTGCTTGCATTGCAATTCTTTCCCTTAGCGCAGGCTTGGCAGCGTTGCCGCTTGCTTGCATTGGAAAGGCTCTTTACTGTCAGTGGACGTCAGGAGGGCACCGTGCCACCGTAGCAATCCAAAGCAAGGCCTCAGAAATCCGCACTTTACTCACTGAGGTATCTGCCCTGATAGACAGCCGCCGCCTCTCAGAGGACACGCCAGCTGTGCACGTGGTACACAGCACACACATGCACACACTATTAATTAAGTGAGCGATTACAGCCACTAACCCATCAGCATCTGGACGACCTCCAGTGTTACCCAAACCGGAGGTCAAGCCCCTGAGTGCAAATCGACTCCGAAAGAAGCTCGCGGACGAGCCCACCCCCGGCCCCGCGCAGAAGCTACTGTTCCATGGACCTTCCGAAGAAACGGAGAAATAGAAACAATTCACAACAGCGCCAGGAAGCAGCGCAAACACCAACCAACTGCTCCTTCTGCGCGCCTGGGGGCAAGCATCCCCCCCCCCATAACAGCGGCACCCTATACTTCCGATCAGAACTATCGGCCATCAGAAGGCGAGGCAGCCAATCACACGCATCCACTATTGCAACAGGCAAAGAAAACACCCCACACATCCGATCGCAAATACCAACTAAAAAACACCCCACACATCCGATCGCAAATACCAACTAAAAAACACCCCACACATCCGATCGCAAATACCAACTAAAAAACATCCCACACATCCGATCGCAAATACCAACTAAAAAACATCCCACACATCTCCGATCGCAAATACCAACTAAAAAACACCCCACACATCCGATCGCAAATACCAACTAAAAAACATCCCACACATCCGATAGCAAATACCAACTAAAAAACATCCCACACATCCGATAGCAAATACCAACTAAAAAACGTCCCACACATCCGATCAGAAATACCAACTAAAAAACATCCCACACATCCGATCAGAAATACCAACTAAAAAACATCCCACACATCCGATCGCAAATATCAACTAAAAAACATCCCACACATCCGATCAGAAATATCGACTATCCTTACGATCACAAATACCAATTAAAAAAAATCCCAGACTTACGATTGCAAATATCGACTACATTTACGATTGCAAATATCGACTACAAAAGCATCCTAGACTTACGATCGCAAATACCAACTAAAAAAACATGATATACTTACGATTGGAAATATCGACTATATTTACGAGTGCAACTATCGAGTACAAAAACATTCTAGACTTACGATCGTTCGCAAATATTGACTACAAAAACATCGTATGCTTACAATCGCAAATATCGACTATATTTACGATTGCAAACAGGCTTGGGCTGGTATATAAGGCAATAGGCCCATGGCAGAACGAACAACGCAAAATGCTGATGTGGGCCCGTTTTTTTAGCAATGTGGTACAGTTTGATGAGTTACTTCACTCTGCAGCTAACAGTTTGACCACTGTTGCTGAATAAATATTCTTTAAAATGCACAACTTGCATCCCATTTTATCAAAAATCTCCCCCATGGGTATTATTCAAGGAGCGTCACAAAAGGAACGAATCGCCGTTTTCCACCGTGGGCCACTGTTTTATTGGTGTCCGAGACAATTGTGTGGCTCAGTCCGACCCTGAATGCAAATGTACTAAGAAAACATCCCATACTTATGACCACAAATATCGACTAGACTCACACTTGCAAATATCGGCTACAAAAACATGCTATATGTACAAACGCGAATCGCAAATATCGACTGTATTTACGGTTGGAAATGTGCACTATGAAAACATCCCATACGTACGATGGCAAATATTGACTACGAAAACATGGTATACTTACAACATCGACTATACTTATAATCGCAACGAACGGCTACAAAAAACATCTTAGAACTGATTCATGGAATTTTTTGCGCCGAAAAACGGGGATTTGTGCGCCATTCTTCCCGCAAATCCCCATTTGTTAAACAGGGATTTTCGGGCAGAATAGCGCACAAATCCCCGTTTTTAGGCGCAAATAATTCCATGAATCTGTACCTACAATCACAAATACCGACTACAAAAACGCAATCGTGTCGATCGCAAATATCGACAGCAGCGTCCACACCCTCGAAGAGAGAATATCCATTCCTGGATCACGCGATATATCTCACGGCTAATATCAAAAACATATCGCGCAGTTTCATCGCAAAAGTACAGAAACATTTTACTGGGAATCGCAACCATCGCCAATACTTCCGGTCGCAACGATTCACTATAAAAGCTTCCGAGAGGCCTGCAAGTCATGCTCGAAGCTCGGCGTATAGCTCGCGGGTTCAGCGCTTGCTGCTGACAAGCTCGGCGTATAGCTCGCGGGTTCAGCGCTTGCTGCTGACATGAGGAAAGACGGCACGGCACTTCACCATGGCCAATCCTCCCAGGCTCCTTCCGAGCTCAATACATTGAGCACCATCTCTTATTAAGGCGCTTAGAAGAGTGGGGAGTGAGCTGGAAACAGTCACGCCAAGACCTGGTATTGTTGTTCATGTCCACGTTATCAGAGCACTGGCAGAAGCGTGTACTTCTGATCACACATATGAGCTGCGGGAGCAGCCTGTGTCGCAAAACTGCGCCCGCAACAGTCTCCCACACCGGACCCCAAGCGCCGACTGCGGCCACATCGTCTGGCTCTGATAGCAGAAATCATTCGCAGTGTGTCTACAGTGGACGAGGGGCGAGCCAAGGCTCAAGCTGGCAAACGGCAGTCAGCCCCCGGGGGCTGTCTCTTATTTAACTGGACTCCCAGGAAAATGCAGGCTTCTGCCGAGCGCAGACACGCGCAATTCTCTGCAGAGGTCAGACATGTGCGGCCGGTGCCACCGAGCCGTTTCCAGTTTCACTTTCCAGAAGGAACGTGTCGGCGGCTGCCTTCGGCCTTCTGCGCGCTTGGGGTTTGCGCCATTTACTCGCGAATCGACTGGACGCGCTATGATTGCGCGCCGAATCTCGGGCTTTGCGCAGATACTCTGCGCCCTTTCCGGGCCTTCTTTGTGAATCGGGCCCCCACTCTGTGTTTCACTGCTTCCGTTTTTTATTATTTATTTTGATGTATGCATTTGTACAGCGCTCTTAACCCAAGGGCGTCTAGGCGCAAAATGAAACAACGTGAAAGACACAATGCTGAGAAACGGCTGTGCTTTTGCACACAACTGACGCCCTGTGCAGTAATGGAAGGTGTACACTTCTATGCATACGGTAAGGCAGCTCAGAAGACAAATACGTGCGCTGGTAGCATTATAATTTCATATTGCAATGTATACAGATAACTGGTTATATGTCAGGAACTTCGTTTCATTAAAAAAACAAAGCCGTGTGTGTCTGTGTGTGTGTGTGTATATATATATAGTCTGCTCTCCCCGTCTACACTCCCTACTTGCACTGGTAACACTGCAGAATCGCGCAAGGCCTGCTCTTATCTATGCTACTAATTGTATTTTAGGCACTTACTCTGCCCGTGCGGACTATTATCGCCTCAGAACTTCAAGGGCTTGTTGTTTTTTTTCCCCTTGTTCCCACCCTCCTTCAGCGCTTTGAAACACTGTGTAGGCGCTATATAAATAAACAGTACAGTGCAGGTCTGCACGCCTGCACCCGTGAATCTGAATGCACAGCGCGCAGGAAGAGGTCGCACTGCACACATCTGTAACATGCTCGCCTTGTGACTGCACACGTACACACGCACACAGCGTGAATGTTTGGCCACGTGCGTGTGTGTGTGCACGCGTGCAGGCAGGGCTGGGAGGAAACATGTGTTTAACCTCCAGAAAGAGAGCAATTTGCGCCGCGGCGGAGGGGGCAGTCAGCGGGGGCGGGGGGGGGGCGGTAAGGCAGCAGAATTGCTCCAATTATGTCTCCTGTGAACTTCCTGCCTGGGAAGAGCCGCTGATTGCGCGAGCGCCCGCAGGCCTGGGGGCGTCATAGGGGTCCCACTCTGCACAGGAGGGGGCGGGGCCCCGCTGCGGGGGGTCTCGTTGCGGGCCCCTCTCTGGAAACCCCGCTGCGAGGGGTGGCACTGCTGGGCTTTCTCTGCGCGGGAAAGGCGGGAGGGGGTTCGGGGGGGAGCCCTGTGTGACTAGAGTTCATGAGGGACCCCTCTGGGGGGGGGGGGTGCGGGGGCGTCTTTCTGTGCACAGTAGAGCAGATCCGTAACCCGTGATGGGGGTCGCAACTGCGAGGCCCTCTCTGCCAGTCCCCAACGCCGGACTGTGCTGAGCAGCACCACTGTCGACCCCCCCCCCCCGTCCCCGGGGCACTGTGAACCTTTAATTAATATTAAGCGCGGCTGACCTTTCGTGTAACAACCCCACGTCACTTCCTGATTCTCCAATCGAATAGTCTATTAGCGCGCAGGGGGTGGGGGGGATGCTCTTCGGCCCCCCGCCACGGGCTAGCATTCGGGTACATCTACATTCACGCATGTGGCGGACCCCCAGAATCCACCAGTGGGGAGCCCGGGGGCCCCTGGACTCCATGGACACTCTTCGTTCTCCACACAGGGGCCACTTCCGGGTATTTACACGGCTGCGGGTTTCTTTTCGTTTTCTTCTCCTGCTGGAGTCTTAAGAAGCCTCATCGTGTGGCCAGCAGAGTCCGCCCTACCCCCGCCGTTTTCGTGCGCCCCCCTGTACCCCCAAGACACCACCGCCGTGAGGTCAAAATGTGTCTCATCCGAGCCCTGCAACACCTCCCCTTATATGGTGACCCGGGACCCTTCCACAATGCATGACTAAAGGTGTGTACTATCAATGACCAGCAAAACCCTAGTGTAAGGCCAGAAGATGAGTCCTATGGGATGACCAGCAGCACCCCCGTGTAAGGCCAGAGGATGAGTCCTATAGGATAGCCAGAAGCACACCCGGTGTAAGGCCAGAGGATGAGTCCTATAGGATAGCCAGAAGCACACCTGGTGTAAGGCAGAGGATGAGTCCTATAGGATAGTCAGAAGCACACCCGGTGTAAGGCCAGAAGATGAGTCCTTTGGGATGACCAGCAGCACCCCCTGTGTAAGGCCAGAGGATGAGTTCTATAGGATAGCCAGAAGCACACCCAGGGTAAGGCCAGAAGATGAGTTCTATAGGATAGCCAGAAGCACCCTGGTGTAAGGCCAGAAAATGAGTCCTGTAGAATGACCAGCAGCACCCCTGGTGTAAGGCTCACAATTTGGCCGCAGTGATTGCACCTCTGGGTGCGCCATCTAGTCCTTTTTTGGGGGTTGTGATATGGCTGGTGGTGACCCCCAAGCACGTGACCAGGACACCCGGTTCAAGGCCTCGTGCCAACCTCGCCAGGCACCAGTTCCCCACAATCCTCCTCCCCGCACACAGCCTGAAGCCATCACTAATCTGGAGGCCAATATACGCCTTGTGGCGGCCGGGATGTCTCCCTTCTGTAACAGTGCGATGGAAACCTTACCTTGCCATGCCCCTGCTGGCGCGCCCCTGCGCTGGCCCCGTTTGCTGTGTATGCAATTACAACTATATATATATATAATGGCTTCCTGCCTAGGGCCTAGAAGCCCGCCTTTCAGCGGGTGCTGCCCGAGAGCCAATGCAGCCTGCCCAGTGCAGCTTTATTATGCCACCCTGGCATCTGTAGGTGGAGGTCACTACTGGGGGAGTTGGCAGCGGCCTGTTTCTTGCTCTGCTGTGGCCGGTCCCTACCTGCTGCCCCCCTCCCCCCTGCTCCGAGGGCCTTGGTGTGCCTTGCCCTGCAATGCCATCCGGGGCTCCGTCTGACTCCCTGTGGTGCCCACTTGCCCATGCCCTCCTCTGACCTGTCTGCCCCTGCCACCCTTGCGATGCCTGCTCCTTTGACCATGTGCCTTGTCTGCCCCTGCCCTCCTCTGACTTGTCTGTCCCCCCCCCCCCCTCCCGTGCCCCTCCCGTGCCCACCTCGCCCCCCGGCGGCGCTTACCTTGGTCGGTGATGGAGCGGATGCCCAGGATGTCGGTGACTGAGTGCGAGGAGGGCCATGCCCTGGGCAAGGCCATGGCGTGCATGCCCGGGGGCGTGCCGCCCTTGCCCGCCATGGCGCCGGGGTAGGGGTAGAGGTGGTTGTAGGCCAGCGCGGGCTGGGCGCCCGGGTGGTGCCCCTTGCCGTGCCCGTCCACCTGGAGGCACTGGCCGGACAGAGAGCCGAGCTTGTTGCGCAGGATGCGGCTGATGGACGAGACCGAGGGCACGTTGTACTTGTCGCAGACCCCGTCGGCCAGCAGCCGGTCCCGGATCTCCCAGGCGAAGATGCCCGGGTCCCGCTGCTTGTAGGTGCGGATGTGCTTGACCACGGTGGGGGTGGTGACCCGCGGCTTGCTGCCCCCGATGGCCCCGGGCAGGATGGAGCCCGTCTCGTTGTAGCGGGCCAGGATCTTGCTCACACACCCGTGCGACACCCGCAGCTGCCGGCTGATGTCGCACGGCCGGATGCCCAGCTGGGCCAGCTCCACAATCCGCAGGCGGATGGCGTTGGGCAGGGGTCGCCCGTTCACGAACACTCCCCCCAGCTGGTTCACCTCGCCGAAGGCTGGCTCTGGAAGGCAAGGGGAGAGAGAGGGGGTCAGCGATGGCAGCGGAGGCGCCGTGCAGCGCAAGAATCGCACACAGCGCTTAGAGGCGTACACACAGCGCCTAGAGGCAACGCACGAATGAGTGTGATATATATACACACAGCGCTCAGAGGCAATGCAAGAATGGGTGATATATGCACATAGCGCTTAGAGGCAACGCAAGAGCGAGTGTGATATATGCTCACAGCCTTAGAGGCAATGCAAGAGTGAGTGTGATATATACACACAGCGCTTGGAGGCAATGCAAGAGTGAGTGTGATATATACACACAGCGCTCGAAGGCAATGCAAGAATGGGTGTGATACATACACACAGCGCTTGGAGGCAACGCAAGAATGAGTGTGATACATACACACAGCGCTTAGAGGCAATGCAATAATGGGTGTGACATATGTACACGCACAGCGATTAGAGGCAACGCAAGAGTGAGTGTGATATATACACACAGTGCTTAGAGGCAACGCAAGAATGAGTGTGATACATACACACAGCGCTTGGAGGCAATACAAGAATGAGTGTGATACATACCCACAGCGCTTAGAGGCAACGCAAGAATGAGTGTGGTACATACACACAGCGCTTGGAGGCAATACAAGAATGCAGACAGCCTGTGGTTGAGAAGCGCACAGGGGGTTCGGTGGGGGCACGCCGCGTGCCGCAGGTGACACGGCATTTGCACACGTCCTTCCTTTTCAGGAAGCGTGACCAGTAAAGTGAGCACCGTGTCCCCTGGGGCCAAACGCCCCACACTACCACTGGGTACCCCGAAACAACAGAAACGCACCTGGCGGTATGGAAGTGGGGACAGGGGGCATCCCCCCTTCACTCCCTGCAGAGGCGCAGTGGGCACCCCCCCCCCCCCTCACTCCCGCTACATTGTTACCTGGGTGGGAGCGCGGGGTGTAAGCGGGGAAGGGGGGCACCTTTCCCTCTTCTAGGCGCAGCCCCGCTGAAGCCTCGCCGTTTGCGGCGGCGCTGGGAGTTGAAAGCCGCAGAAAAGTCAACGCGTCTCGCTTTGTTGCTGCTGTCACGCAGGCAGGCCGGGCCCGGGGGCTAGAGGGGCCCGGCTGGGGGCGGCTGGGACGGGACACCCGTCTCGTTAATGCCGGGCCTTTAATGGGGCCTGACGAGGAAGCGGCCTTCCTTCTGGAAGGGGGACAGCGGTAGGGCGGGGGAGCTGCCCGCTTCTACTCACTCTGGTGGGCCTGATTACCTCCCCCCGCCCCCCAGAAGTACGTGCACCCCTGCTGCCTGTTCCACCCTTTCGCACTCACCCAACGCAGACTGTGGGATGTCTTCTTGGGGGACACTGCCCCCCCCCCCGCCCCATTCCCCTACTGACCCACGGTAGAGTATCAAAGTTATTCTCAGTGGGTCTCGGTCTCCCTCCTCCACTCACCCATGGCGTCCTCTAGGCGCTATCCTCACGGGGCTCCCCTGTAGCCAGCCAGGCACCCTCGGCGCAGCAATCCTCAGCTAGGGACAGGCAGCGTCTCCGAGCGCTCTGCCTGCCTCCTGCCTCCCTGTCTGGGAGCAACGTGTGCTGGGCAGGGAGGGGCGGGGCCGAGGGCTGTCACTCAGGGAGGCGGGCCACCATTGGCCAGAGCATTTGACAGGCAGGCTGCTTCTGGACGGGCTCCCAGTGCCCGCACCTGGAGGAAGGAGAGCCAGCCATGCTGCTGCCCGTCTCTGGGGGTGAGTGCCAGGCAAGACTGCCATCGTGGGGGGACTCGAGTGGTTTCTTCCTTATTGGGGGGCTCCTGAGGCTCCCAGAAGGGGGTGCATGGGCCACTTCCCGTCCGCCCATGGGCTCAGGAGTCGCAGTCTTTGACGTGTCTCTCTTGCAGGACACCCAGAGCTATGCTTTTGGTTACTTGAGCAGGCACCGCGCTCTAGAACTGTAAATCCCCAGAGCCACCCATCCAGCACGCTTTAGAACTGGGAATCCCCCGAGCCCCCCATTGAGTGCGCTCTAGAACTGGGAATTCCCAGAGGTACACTTTCCATCATGCTCTAGAACTGGGAATCCCAGAGCCACCCATCCAACACGCTCTAGAACTGCTAAACTAGAGCCACCCATCCAGCACACTCTAGAACTGGGAATCCCCAGAGCCACCCATCCATCAAGCTCTAGAACTGGGAATCCCCAGAACCACCCATCCAGAGTGGTCTAGAACTAGGAATCCCAGAGCCACCCATCCAGCATGCTTTATAACTGTAAATCCCCAGAGCCACCCATCCAGTGTGCTCTAGAACTGGGAATCCCCAGAGCCACCCATCCAGCACGCTCTAGAACTGGGAATCCCCAGAGCCACCCATCCAGTGCACTCTAGAACTGGTAATCCCCAGAGCAACGCCTCCAGCATGCTCTAGAACTGGGAATCCCCAGAGCCACCCACCCAGCGTGGTCTAGAACTGGGAATCCCCAGAGCCACCCATCCAGTATGCTCTAGAACTGGGAATCCCCAGAGCCACCCATCCAGAGCCCTCTAGAATTGGTCATCCCCAGAGCCACCCCTCCAGCATGCTCTAGAACTGGGAATCCCAAGGACCACCCATCCAGAGTGGTCTAGAATGGGGAATCCTCCAGAGCCACCCATCCAGTGCACTCTAGAACTGGTAATCCCAGAGCAACCCATCCAGTGTGCTCTAGAACTGGGAACCCCCAGAGCCACCCATCAAGCACGCTTTAGAACTGGGAATCCCCAGAGCCACCCATTGAGTGCGCTCTAGAACTGGGAATTCCCAGAGGTACACTTTCCATCATGCTGTAGAACTGGGAATCCCCAGAGCCACCCATCCAACACGCTCTAGAACTGCTAAACTAGAGCCACCCATCCAGCACGCTCTAGAACTGGGAATCCCCAGAGCCACCCACCCAGTGCACTCTAGAACTGGTAATCCCCAGAGCAACCCATCCAGCATGCTCTAGAACTGGGAATCCCCAGACCCACCCACCCAGCGTGGTCTAGAACTGGGAATCCCCAGAGCCACCCATCCAGTGTGCTCTAGAACTGGGAACCCCCAGAGCCACCAATCAAGCATGCTCTAGAACTGGGAATCCCCAGAGCCACCCATCCAGAGCACTCTAGAATTGGTAATCCCCAGAGCCACCCCTCCAGCATGCTCTAAAACTGGGAATCCCCAGAGCCACCCATCCAGAGTGGTCTAGAACTGGGAATCCCCAGAGCCACCCATCCAGCACACTCTAGAACTGGTAATCCCTGGAGCCACCCCTCCAGTGTGCTCTAGAACTGGGAATCCCCAGAGCCACCCATCCAGCATGTTCTAGAACTGGCAATCCCCAGAGCCACCCATCCAGAGTGGTCTAAAACTGGTAATACCCAGAGCCATCCTTTGCAACGCGCTCTAGAATGGGTAATCCCCAGAGCCACCCATACAGAGTGCTCTAGAACAGGGAATCCTCAGAGCCACCCATCCAGCATGCTCTAGAACTGGGAATCCCCAGAGCAACCCTTTCCAGCATGCTCTAGACTGGTAATCCCCAGAGCAACCCATCCAGCACGCTCTAGAACTGGGGATCCCCAGAGCCACCCATGCACGGTGCTCTAGAACTGCTAAACCAGAGCCACCCATCCAGCACACTCTAGAACTGGTAATCCCAGAGCCACCCATCCAGTGTGCTCTAGAACTGGTAATCCCCAGAGCCACCCATCCAGAGTTGTCTAGAACTGATAATCCCCAGAGACACCTATCCAGCATGCTCTAGAACTGGGAATCCCAGAGCCACCCATCCAGCATGCTTTAGAACTGGGAATCCCCAGAGCCACCCTTTCAAGTATGCTCTAGAACTGGTTATCCCTAGAGCCACCCCTCCAGCATGCTCTAGAACTGGGAATCCCAAGGACCACCCATCCAGAGTGGTCTAGAATGGGGAATCCTCCAGAGCCACCCATCCAGTGCACTCTAGAACTGGTAATCCCCGAGCCACCCATCCAGTGTGCTCTAGAACTGGGAATCCCCAGAGCCACCCATCAAGCACGCTTTAGAACTGGGAATCCCCAGAGCCACCCATTGAGTGCGCTCTAGAACTGGGAATTCCCAGAGGTACACTTTCCATCATGCTGTAGAACTGGGAATCCCCAGAGCCACCCATCCAACACGCTCTAGAACTGCTAAACTAGAGCCACCCATCCAGCACGCTCTAGAACTGGGAATCCCCAGAGCCACCCATCCAGTGCACTCTAGAACTGGTAATCCCCAGAGCAACCCATCCAGCATGCTCTAGAACTGGGAATCCCCAGATGCCCCCACCCAGCGTGGTCTAGAACTGGGAATCCCCAGAGCCACCCATCCAGCATGCTCTAGAACTGGGAATCCCAAGGACCACCCATCCAGAGTGGTCTAGAATGGGGAATCCCCCAGAGCCACCCATCCAGTGCACTCTAGAACTGGTAATCCCCGGAGCCACCCATCCAGTGTGCTCTAGAACTGGGAATCCCCAGAGCCACCCATCAAGCATGCTCTAGAACTGGGAATCCCCAGAACCACCCATCCAGAGGACTCTAGAATTGGTAATCCCCAGAGCCACCCCTCCAGCATGCTCTAAAACTGGGAATCCCCAGAGCCACCCATCCAGAGTGGTCTAGAACTGGGAATCCCCAGAGCCACCCATCCAGCACACTCTAGAACTGGTAATCCCTGGAGCCACCCCTCCAGTGTGCTCTAGAACTGGGAATCCCCAGAGCCACCCATCCAGCATGTTCTAGAGCTGGCAATCCCCAGAGCCACCCATCCAGAGTGGTCTAAAGCTGGTAACACCCAGAGCCATCCTTTGCAACGCGCTCTAGAATGGGTAATCCCCAGAGCCACCCATACAGAGTGCTCTAGAACAGGGAATCCTCAGAGCCACCCATCCAGCATGCTCTAGAACTGCGAATCCCCAGAGCCACCCTTTCAAGTATGCTCTAGAACTGGTTATCCCTAGAGCAACCCATCCAGCACGCTCTAGAACTGGGAATCCCAGAGCCACCCATCCAGCATGCTTTAGAACTGGGAATCCCCAGAGCCACCCTTTCAAGTATGCTCTAGAACTGGTTATCCCTAGAGCAACCCATCCAGCACGCTCTAGAACTGGGAATCCCCAGAGCCACCCATCCAACGCGCTCTAGAACTGATAATCCCAGAGCCACCCATCCAGCACACTCTAGAAATGGTAATCCCAGAGCCACCCATCCAGCATGCTCTAGAACTGGGAATCCCCAGAGCCACCCTTTCCAGCATGCTCTAGAACTGGTTATCCCCAGAGCCACCCATCCAGCATGCTCTAGAACTGGTTATCCCCAGAGCCACCCATCCAGCACACTCTAGAACTGGTAATCCCCAGAGCCACCCATCCAATGTGCTCTAGAACTGGTAATCCCAGAGCCACCCATCCAGCGCACTCTAGAACTGGGAATCCCCAGAGCCACCCATCGAGAGCTCTCTAGAACTGGGAATCACCAGAGGTACACTTTCCATCATGCTCTAGAACTGGGAATCACCAGAGGTACACTTTCCATCATGCTCTAGAACTGGTAATCCCCAGAGCAACCCATCCAGTGTGCTCTAGAACTGGTAATCCCCAGAGTCACCCATCCAGTGCACTCTAGAACTGGTAATCCCCAGAGCAACCCATCCAGTGCGCTCTAGAACTGGTAATCTCCAGAGCCACCCATCCAGAGTGGTCTAGAACTGGTAATCCCCAGAGCCACCCTTTCCAGCATGCTCTAGAACTGGTAATCCCAGAGCCACCCATCCAGCGCAGTCTAGTACTGGGAATCCCCAGAGGTACACTTTCCATCATGCTCTAGAACTGGTAATCCCCAGAGTAACCCATCCAGTGCGCTCTAGAACTGGTAATCCCCAGAGCCACCCATCCAGAGTGGTCTAGAACTGGTAATCCCCAGAGCCACCCTTTCCAGCATGCTCTAGAACTGGTAATCCCCAGAGCCACCCTTTCCAGCATGCTCTAGAACTGGTAATACCCAGAGCCACCTATCCACACGGATAGATAGGAAGAAATATGAAACCGGCTGTGGGCTCCAAAGAGGCAGAGAATAACCGCCCCCTCCACCCCCCGAAAAAACAAAGCCATGTGTGTAGACAGGGTGGGGGGGGGGGGGCAAGGAAGGGGCATCGTTTTGGTTTTAAAAGGAATATCGTTTGCACATCTGGAGGAAAGTTCTCGGGTTTATATGAGCGCTCTGCCTGTGCACGCATTTTCCGCTCGATGTATCGAGTGCAGTGAAATAACCCCGCCGAGAAACCAGGGCTTCCAGGCGCCAGTGCGGGGGCGAGCAGCGGGTGCACACATGGAGGCCCGCGCAGGCCATAAAACAGAGAGCGGCGCAGCTTTAAAGTGCATCAGACCCCTTCTGCGGGCCCTCGGCAGCGGCGGCAGCGTCTCACACACGTGTGTAATAGCACACCATGCCACATGCACCGCGTACAAGACACGACTGTTCCAAAACACACACACGTAGGGAAAGCGGCATGCACGTGGACCTGTCGCTGGATGTGCACGTGTATAGTTGTACATATTGTGTCCAGATGTTTCATTCTATTGATTAACCCCCGCCATGAGTAGATAGTAAACATTAAGGGCCCGGTTCATGGCATTTTCCACTGCTGAAAAGTGACTTTGCACTGCCGACACAAACCCTGATTCTTGGAACCGGGCAAAGAGAATTTTTGCCGTGCAAAGTGATTTTGTAGTGCAAAAATGACTTTGCACTACACAAATACACTTTGCACAGTTCCACGAATCGGGGTTTGTGTCGGCAGTGCAAAGTCACTTTTCAGCAGTGAATCGGGCCCTGTGCGCATATGAATGTACCTTTAATTTTGGGTACATAATTAATGTGCGCCTATGGGCCGAACGCAGGGAAAGCGCCTTGATGTTTTTGGGGGAGGTGAGGCATGTGTCCAAGGCGGACGGGGCGCGAGCTTGATTTCTTGCAGTTCGTGGACAGACCCCCGCCCCCTTGTCGAGGGACAGGGTCTCCGCCATCTCTTCCTGCGTCGCCACGGCGGGGGTTGTACCCCCGGCCTTCTTTACTTCTCTGGCGAACTTAAGCTGACATTGGTCCACTTCGATTTAAGTGCAAACTACCTCTGAAATGCGCATTCAGATGCGCCCTTATTGTGGCGCAAGGGGCGGCATTTCCGCGCATTTCTGACTTCTGCGCGCCTATGATTGCACGGCGCGCTTTGCGCTTGCTTCCTCAAACATGTCTTCATAGCATGAGGAGAGGGTCGGGAAAGAAGCGAAATGGCGATACCCTCGCCCTCTGGGCCCCCGCCGATCCTGGGTCCCCCGAACCTGCTCTCGTACTTGCACGGGGTTCCGATCCACTGCCCCCCCCTCCGCACCCTCAATGCGCCACTTTGCTCCTCTGTCCTCGCATTTTGACATGTGATCACGGGTCCTAAGCGTAGACCCCCTCTAAATACCCCCCACTAAGTCCCATTCTGAGTTCCGGCCTCCAGGGTTCACTTTCTCGGTTCCCCCAACCCCCTCTCCGACCCCATCTCACTAGTATGATATTATGGCAGGGGCACCCCGCCCTGCTGAGTTCTACCCCCCTCCCCCCCTTATCTGCCCCATGTTCCACCCCTTCTCCTGCCTCTTTTAGGCCTCTATATCTGGGCCACGCGCTCCTTCTATGCCCTTCACCCCCCTGCCCCCCCCCCCCCACCCCACACACTTGCGCTCCTCTATGTCTGACCCCCGGGTGCCCCTCGGAAACGGCTCCGTCCCTCGGGGGTGCCAGGAGAATTTCATGAACCGTGCCGAGCGGGTGAGGGGGGGGGCGGGAGGGGGCAAGAATAACAGGGGCAACGGGCGAGCGCGGGTGTGTGGGGGGCTAACAACAGCGCGCACTCGAAGAGGGCCAACATACGCGGTGCCATGGCGTTCCGGCAGCAGCTGGGACGGTGAGGGGCGAAATATTCCGGCGGGCATGGGTCAGAGGGCGGTACAGGATATGGGACTACACCCCTAAACAATAACGGGGGGATTAAATGCGGTGTGCACAGCACCGCTGGAAGCGACAGCAAGGCAACATTAGAACATGGGGAGACATGGCCTCTAGT
This sequence comes from Ambystoma mexicanum, assembly GCF_040938575.1. Lineage (NCBI taxonomy): Eukaryota > Metazoa > Chordata > Amphibia > Caudata > Ambystomatidae > Ambystoma > Ambystoma mexicanum. The sequence continues at coordinate 17,579,797 of NC_090940.1, forward strand.
AACCTGCAGGGGCAGTAACTGCTCGGGAGGGGGGCGAATAATAACACACCTAGTAATGTGGTCCAGCAACAACTAACCCCCCTCTGTCCCCACTCACTCCTGGACACAGAGCGGCCTCTGTGAGGGCAGGGAGCCTCACTCCTGGAGACAGAGCTGTGAGGGCAGGAAGCCTCACTCCTGGACACAGAGCGGCCTCTGTGAGGGCAGGGAGCCTCACTCCTGGAGACAGAGCTGTGAGGACAGGAAGCCTCACTCCTGGAGACAGAGCGGCCTCTGTGAGGGCAGGGAGCCTCACTCCTGGAGACAGCGCTGTGAGGGCAGGAAGCCTCACTCCTGGAGACAGAACGGCCTCTGTGAGGGCAGGGAGCCTCACTCCTGGAGACAGAGCTGTGAGGGCAGGAAGCCTCACTCCTGGACACAGAGCGGCCTCTGCGGCCTCTGTGAGGGCAGGGAGCCTCACTCCTGGAGACAGAGCTGTGAGGGCAGGAAGCCTCACTCCTGGACACAGAGCGGCCTCTGTGAGGGCAGTAAGCCTCACTTCTGCAGACAGAGCTGTGAGGGCAGGAAGCCTCACTCCTGGAGACAGCGCTGTGAGGGCAGGAAGCCTCACTCCTGGAGACAGAGCGGCCTCTGTGAGGGCAAGGAGCCTCACTCCTGGAGACAGAGCTGTGAGGGCAGGAAGCCTCACTCCTGGACACAGAGCGGCCTCTGTGAGGGCAGTAAGCCTCACTTCTGGAGACAGAGCTGTGAGGGCAGGAAGCCTCACTCCTGGAGACAGAGCTGTGAGGGCAGGAAGCCTCACTCCCGGAGACAGAGCGGCCTCTGTGAGGTCAGGAAGTCAGAGCGGCCTCTGTGAGGGCAGGGAGCCTCACTCCTGGAGACAGAGCTGTGAGGGCAGGAAGCCTCACTCCTGGAGACAGAGCAGCCTCTGTGAGGGCAGGGAGCCTCACTCCTGGAGACAGAGCTCTGAGGGCAGGAAGCCTCACTCCTGGACACAGAGCGGCCTCTGCGGCCTCTGTGAGGGCAGGGAGCCTCACTCCTGGAGACAGAGCTGTGAGGGCAGGAAGCCTCACTCCTAGAGACAGAACGGCACCAGCGACGGCAGGAAGCCTCACTCTTGGAGACAGAGCTGTGAGGGCAGGAAGCCTCCTTCCTGGAGACAGAGAGGCCTCTGTGAGGGCAGGAAGCCTCACTCCCAGAGACAGAGCTGTGAGGGCAGGAAGCCTCTCTCCTGGAGACAGAGGGGCACCTGTGAGGGCAGGACGGCTCACTCCTGCAGACAGAGCGGCCTATGTGACGACAGGAAGCCTCAGCCTGCAGGTAATTAGGCTTCTGACAGTGATATCTGCTACTAAGCTCCCCCTTTCAGAATTCTCCACGCCACACACAATGCAACCGTGTACCTTGCTGCGACAGTCTACACAGCAGTGCCGTGCAATACAGCAGGGCAGGTTCACAGGTCACCTGTGTAATCCTGAATGCAGCTGCTGCAACTCAAAGTTCCAACAAACAGAGGTGGTCTCTTAACTGTATGCACCTCCAGTCCAAAATATCAGAAATGCGTAGTCCAGTAGCTGGATAGTAGTAATTAATATTTAAACCAAGTCTGGTTTTGGCATGGTGGCGGCTAAGAATACACAACTATACAGACACAAGCATTTGATGTCATTTATCGTCAGCTTGGTAAACAGTGGCACATCCATGGCATGACCTGGTGGGTATTACGCTGTCTAGGCTGGATGTACCCACCACAAACATGTTGGGTCCAACTCAGGATGGTCTTTCTTTAATCCCCATGAGATGGATTGTGACCTACCTCTTGGATAAAAAGAAACACTCCTTGGGGTGGGTCCCCTAAGAACTAAGGCTTGAAAGACAGTCCTGTCATTACAAGGGCCCCCGACACCAGGCGCTGGTTACTGGAGACATTATGATATGGCAGCCATAGCTAGGAGTGGAGTTAGAGTTACCCAGCGGGAAACTTCAGTTCACAGAGGGGTCCCACCATCTTGGATTTTTTTGGGACCCCTACGTTACCTGCCCCACTCCCACTTGCTGCAGAGACGGGCACTCTGAGTGTCACATGAACCGACAAAGCACCTTTGCAGCACCAAATTATTGGACCCTTACAGACTTTTTGGGGTCCAAACGGCTGTCACATTTTGTCTTTAGAAGCTGGAACAGCATCCCCTAATTCATTCATACTTGGAACACCTTTCAGGAAGGACTCCCTGGAACCCGATTTAGTGAACAATCTATTACAAAGGCGTCTGGCATGGCGGTGACGACAGAGAGGCGCGCCCTTCCCCACAGCCACCCCAAGGACCTACTAGGGATGAAGCTTTGGCTGGACAAGGCCTGCTGCATCCAGGATAAGGCCCTGGCATCCAGGATAAGGCCCTGGCATCCCGGATAAGGCCCTAGTATCCAGGATAAGGCCCTGGCATCCAGATAAGGCCCTGGCATCCAGGATAAGGCCCTAGAATCCCTGATAAGGCCCTAGTATCCAGAATAAGGCCCTGACATCCAGGATAAGGCCCTAGTATCCAGGATAAGGCCCTAGTATCCATGATAAGGTCCTAGTATCCAGGACAAGGCCCTGGTATCCATGATAAGGCCCTAGCATCCCAGATAAGGCCCTAGCATCCAGGATATGGTCATAGTATCCAGGATAAGGCCCTGGTATCCTGGATAAGGTCCTAGTATCCAGGATAAGGCCCTGGTATCCTGGATAAGGCCCTAGTATCCAGGATATGGTCCTAGTATCCAGGATAAGGCCCTGGTATCCTGGATAAGGTCCTAGTATCCAGGATAAGGCCCTGGTATCCAACATGAGGCCCTAGTATCCAGGACTTGCTCTCCACAAGCACTTCTAGTTATGAAGTTCTGAAAAGAGGACCACCTTACCCCTGCAATCCTTGACTGAGTCTTCCAATGATCAGAAAGCCCAGAGAGCCCCCCCCCAAAGGGTTTTGACCACCCTCCAGAAATGTTTTGAGGTGGCCTGGCTGAGCTCGGCTCACTTTGAGCAGCTACAGGACCTGCAGTGCTGTTTTTGGCACTTTAAGTACTTCAAGCTGCTGACCTGCCTTTCCTGCCATCTTGAAAGCAGATGGGGGTCCGGGGGCGGGGGGGGGGGGTCCTCTACTCACATGACCTGTGGACGGTGAACTAAGCATTACACACCTGCTCCTCTTGCCGGCAATACACGCCCTTTATTCCATTTAATAAACAGGTTCAACAAAGTACATTCTTATCTGACAGGAGAGCACCAGAAAGTGCCATCCACTTATTTTTCCATTTTTTTTTATCAAAAAAGAAAAACGTCTTTTATTTTTTTAAACCAAGTGCAATACAGTGCAAATGAAGTTCAACGTGCTGATTATTGAGTCATAAATACACCTTTGCGATTATTGAAACCACAAACAAGCCAAAGACAAAACAGCAAAAAACAAGGTTCATAACGAAGATTAGTTCAGACACAGTTTCTTAATCCCCCGTGCGGGCTCTACTTCTAAATAGCGCCTAGTGTGTGGGTCAAGGAGCCCCTTGTGATTGTAGCTCCCCACGCGGGCAGAGCTACAGTCATTCATTCCTTTGATATATAAGTATATAACAGAGATCTGATGTATCCTTGCCCTTACTCGTCTGAAGCCCAAGCTAGGTTGGAAATAGATGTCATTTTGGAATCTGTATATTGAATTTGTATGTTGTATATTTTTAATTGATCAATTGAAACCAGTATGGAATTATGTACTTTTTGTTATTGTGATTGAAATGAAATGAAATATTGTATTTATGTGATAATGATGATATAGAAATGATTGTGTTGGAATGTATTGGAATGTATGTACTTATTGAATGTAAAGAGTTCACTTGTAAACTATAACACATTAAATAAATAAATTAAATGAAAGTTATTCATTCATTCATTCAACCGAACAGCACGTTTTGGCGCTGAGTCAGTAGACCGCCTTCTCTGCGCTAGAGGCAACACTAGCGTGCTTTCGGATTGGCGCGGCCCTGCCTTCTGTGTCCGCGCTCCAATGATTTGTCCGTCTCTCAAAGCGCTCCCCGTGCTTCCGCTTTGCTGCTGCCCTCCTTTCGCAGCCGTCTCATTCTGTAAATAATAAAAACACTAAAGATGTTTAGGCCCCCCTTCATCCTTGAACCCACTTGAGTGTGCAAAAATGTGCCGCAACCCCCCCCCCCCCTTTTCTGTAGTCACTGTGCGTTTGAATAGCACGGGAGCAGCGGGGGTGCTTCCCAACATGGGGAGATCCCTGTATGAAGAAGCAGTCCTGTGTACTCACATGCAGACGCCATGAACCCTACACCCCCTGTCTGGCTGAGCCAAGGGGCCCCGAGTTAGTGCTGAGCGCGTGCCGTGCTCTCAGCGAGTACATTGCCCTGCACAGAGAGCACGCCCCCTCTGCTCCTCTGCACCAGGGCCACGGAGAAGTCCTAATGTGAGCCCTGAGGGCCGCCACCTTTCCATCTCTGTCTTAGTATGCCTCAGGGTACAGTAGCCATGTGTACCCCTTAAAAGCCTGCCCTCGCAGCCCAAAGCACGGACGTGCCCGAGACGTGCGCGCTTCTGCTTCTTTCCGGCGTCCTTATGGCTGGCATCCAGCGATCGCCAGGGTTGTGTTGCTCAATTGTTATAGCAGCACCCCCACTCCCCTCCCCCACCCAGACACGCAGTGACCTCACCTTATCGCAGCACAGCCATGTATGTACCTCTGCTCCTCGTGGCGCTATATTGTAGTGCATAGTACGGCTCCACTGAGACTCTAGGCGCACGCTCCGTGTGTCACCAAATCACCAAGTATGTCATGGTGTTGTATGACCCTTCATTTGACACGTGGGAGCTCAAAATCATAAGGGGCTCCCTGACCCACACACCAGGCGCTATTTAGAAGTAGCGCCCGCACAGGGGATTAAGAAGCTGTGTCTGAACTAATCATCGTTAGGATTATTCTTGGTTTTTTGCTGTTTTTGTCTTTGGCTTGTATGGGATTTTAATAATCGCCATGGTGCATTTATGACTCAATAATGAGCAACTTGCACTCTATTTGCACTCTATTTGCACTCTATTACACTCGGTTTAACTACAGCATGCAGCTCTGCGTGCATCTCTGATGACCTGATACCTTGGAGCACCATTATTTATTTCTTGCGAATACTAACTACTTTTGCCCCATTGACTCTCACCCACATTTGGTGGTTTTGCCGATATTATTTGAATATTTCCTGACATAATTTGTATCCTACCACCCTCCCCACCCCCGCCCCCCCACTTATCCTTTCGGTGTCACACATTTCTCTAAACATCACATTTCTTTTTTAGATACAGTGCCGCTGTGGCGGGCATGTATAGCACTTTGAGCTGCTTTCGCTCATCAACAGCCCTGACCTTACAGTTGAACCAAGAGACGAGTTTGGCTTGCCAGTTATTAGGAAATTGTTTGGAATCTGATACATTTTAACATAATGTTATGTGTAACAACAGCTATGGATGCTTGACTCCGTGAATGTCTCATAGATGTAACCTTATTGTCATCAAGACATGTATAACATATTCATAGCTCTGATCTTTGAGTATTATAGGAGATGAACTCACTGTCGATAGTGAGCCGCTACAAGAGAAAGTTGTTAGGCAGAATCATATGCAGTACCCTTGGGGAACACTACATGCAATTAAGACTACAAGTGTCAGTACGATTTCACCTTTGGTACAAGCCTGTACTACACAGTAACACTGGTGTACAGCAGTGAGGATAAAGGATAGTTGTTACAGTTAGAGTGTTACTTTTACTTTTGTTCAAGTAATCCTCGCAAGGCAAAGCAACACCAGTAAAGCAACTGTTTTATCATGACTGATATGGAAAGCTACAGACAGGAGACCCTGGTCACTTTAACAGTTGATCAATAGAGAGATATGTGTAAAGCTAGGAATCTCACTGTAAAAGGCAAAAAGGTTGAATTGATAGAAAAGTTGTCAGAATACCAAAGTCTGAGGAGTGGTTCTGCAACCCCCACACCTGCAGCAAATGTGGAAAATGTTGATGAGGATGGCAATATGATAGAGCCAAGCTCTAATATGGTGGATGAGTTAGATGAGGCAGAAGAGTCTCAGAATGTAGGCCCTGTCTTGCCTCTAACTGCTCATAGGCCTCAACCTTTGACCACAGGGACCCCATCAGGTCCAACACTAAGTCCTGAATTTGTCTCTTTGGAAAGAATGAGACTTGAGTTAGAATTTAAAAGAATCCAAGCCCAAACTGAAAGCAAACATCAAGAACCTAAACACAGAGAAATGGAGTTGAACCATGAACTTGAAATGAAAAGTATGTCTCTTAAAACTGGTTCTCTCCCAGAGTCCTCTAGGTCTTCCAGTCCTAAGAGGCCTCACATGCCCAAAGATGCAGTAAGTATGTATGAGGTTAAGCTTGATATTTTGGATTGGTTGGCTGCTTTGGAATATAACCATGGGATTCAAGACATTACAGGGAATCAGCTGATTCCTTGGCTTTTTTCTAGGCTACCCCCGGTTGCAACTGATTTGGTAATGGAGTTGGGGGATATAGACAGAAAGGAGTATGAAACTGTGAAGCTAGCTTTGATAGCTAGGTTTGGGAAGACCCCTTCCCAGTAGCTGAAGAGGTTTAGAACCCTCGAAAAGCATGATGGTACCCCTTGGGCTACCTGGGTGTGTGAATTTTTGAAAAACTTAGATGGGTGGGTTAAGGGTTACAGAGTTAACACTTATGAAGGTATGAGGAATCTGTTTATGTTGGAAACTATTTTTGATGCCTGCTCGCCTCTCCTGAGCTGAGACAGCACTTGGCTGACTCTCAGGAATTAGATCCCAAAAAGTTAGCTAGAGCGTCTGACTCATGGGTAGCCAACAGGGCCACTCATAAGGATTCTGAGGCAACTCCCAACAAGGATGGGGGGAATCAGTACAGAGGTGAGAAAACAGATACACCTAAATCCATCCAACCAGAAGAGGCCCCCAAACATAACCAGGGTAAGCCCCATGGGAAACCAAATAGGACTAGTGAATCCTCTTGTGCCCAACCAGAGGGAGGTCAGCAGAAACCCCCATTCCAGAGAACATTTGGTAAAGGCTATGTCTCTGGATCAACTGACCATATGAAAGGAGATCCCAGATGCAAGGGTAAACCTGAGGGATTAGCACTGCCTCCTTAGCCTTCTCCCCAGAGGAAGAAGTACAAATGGCTATTTCCCACTTTCAACTATTTGCTGAAGCACCCTTCGGTCTTCAGGCCAATGTATCCTCAGAGCTCCGGGGTCTGGGTAAGAAACAGAATATGGATGTGTGCAACTCCAGCCCAGAAAACTCTAGAGGGTATTATATGGACAGTGTTCTTGTCAATGGCCAGGATACTCCTGCCAGGAGAGACACTGGGGCCAGCAGAGCAGTAGTGGATGAAAGCTTTTTCAAGCCCGAGGATGTTGTTAAGGCACCCAAAGGTCCCACTAAATTTTCTGGAGGTCCTGTCCAGTTGGTTCCTATTTTACCTGCCCTCATTCAGTGTAATAACATGACAGTGAGGATTCCTGTCAGTGTCCAGAATGAGGTGCCTGGGAGAGTCCTGTTGGGGAATGATTTAAAAGCTCTAGGAGTAGCACCCAGTACCCCCAGGCCTCCCAGTAAGAAGAAAGAGAACCAAACCAAATTGTTTAGAAAGGCAACCTTAAGAGACCACTCTGAGCCCGTGGGATCCTCTACAGAGAACCCCACTGCAAGCCCTGGTGTTAGTAAGTTGACCTCTAACCCAGGCAAATCTGAGGCTAGAATAGTAGGGAAATAGGAGCCCCAACCAAGCTCCATCATTGCCCATCCAATTGTAAAGACCTTGACCCCCCCCGCTTCTGAGGAAGAGGTGTATAGACACATTGGACCCCTCTCTAGGCCTGTGAGAAATGGTAATTCTCAAAGCTGGTGGAAAACCACCAGGAAAAATAGGTCTATGGCTAAACACCTTAAGACTATTGGATCTTCTACTGAAGAATCCAATGTAAATCCTAGTATTAGGAGGGAAACCTAGTATTAGGAGGATTTCAGATGAAGTGGCAGCATGTACCTTGCTTGACCACAGCCCCTCCAACCAAGACACCCGAGACCAACCTGCTCTTGAGAGAGAGGTGGTGAGGAACCATGGAGGCCCCGCTAGATGTAAGGGATCCCTTTCTAAGGACCCCTTGAAAAAGCCTATTTTAGGTTCAGAGTTTGGTGCAACTTCTCAGGGACTGTTAGATCAGATCCCCTATACCTTAAACAAGAAAGATGTTCCACACAAGGTTTGTAGGTCAAATAACCTGCAAATGAAAACACCTGATAAAAAAGTGTCATAGCAAGGGTTACAAAAGGTTTCTGGTATACTCAGCAGGCCATTTAATCAACTTGCAACAGGAGATCTATCCTGGTGGGGATTAGATCCTCCTGTACCTTAGTCTGGGGGGACGAGTGTTAGGTTGATTTCTCACACAAGTGGTAAATTCCCTCTCCCTTAGAGCCCTCCAGCTCTTTTGCTATATTTTGGGGCTTTGAACTTTTCACTTTTCAATGTGTTTTACTTTTGTTTTCTTTGGTTATGGAGTTTTAAAACAACTCCATAGGCATCATCTTTTTCTGTGTGTCACACAGCACCTCCAGTGCAGTGGCACTGAGATGTCTTTCAGACTTCCCAAGGTTTAAATACCTTCTCTGGGACTGACTACTGTCTCTCAGAGCATGTAAAGTTAAATTGACTTTACTAGTCCCTTTAAATATATAGACCCAGCACACACTATCTTCCTATAGAGTGCTGGAGGGGTTGTCTAGCTTCCCCTAAGTCAAAACACTCATGTAACAGTCAAATGTTACCCTTTCCTACTTGAAATGTCTGGTGGCAGTGGTTTAGATCAAACTACCATTATTCTTCCCGACCGCGAACAACGGTAGCTAAAAGTCGGGTCAGCCATGTTTTCCAATATGGCGCCCAAGACCTATCAGTAAAAACAGACTCCGGTCAACTTTTTTGTCCATTTCTTTTAGGAAAGGTCCTTCTTGTGTTTGTCTCTGTGCGCCAAACCAGGTTTGGTCCCTTTGGTCGTTGGAGTTTGGCGGGCTTCAGTGCTGAAGCCCTCCTCTGGCGCCTGAGTGTCTGGGATGGAGAGGATGTGAGGGACGTTCCCGAAACTCCCTGTGCTTAGTCTCCTAGGAGACCTGCATGCACTCTGGCGTGATTGGCCAGCTGGCTTTCCGGCTAGGACAGCCACCCTGCTGTGTGATTGACAGCCAGGCTGGAACGAATGGGGTAAAACTGTTTAAAAGCAGGTCTCTGGGACTTGGAAAGCAGAGTCGACCACTAGAACGAAAGAACCAAAGACGAGCTGAAGGAAGAGGACTGCTGCAACTCCTGGACAACCGGTGAAGCCCTGATGCAGGTCCGAATTGCCTGAAACTCCATCGACAGAGAAGCCCTTCAAGGTTAACTTCTTCCCTTGAGTTTGGTGGGAACAACCAACTCGCAAGCCACCTGGACACCGTCCCCGTTGAAAACCGGATAGCCAGGGGGAAGGAAACCAGCTGGTGGGCTTTAAGGCACTCACACCTTAAACTGACGTTTTGCCAAGCTTGTGGCCTCTTCCCTGGGAAGTGCAGGAACCTCCCGACGTACTCCTTCTTATCCCCACGACTGAAACTCAGGAACAGCGAGATCTGCTCGAACTGCCAGGAACAACTGCTTCAGCTACAGCTCTTCTTCACTTTAAAGGTACTGTGCAAACGCGGTCCGGAAATCTTTTCAACCACAGTGAAAGTTTGTGAAACTTTCCCAACTTCGAAGGCTTGTCCTTCCCTAAACATTTGTCTAACTTTTCGTCTGACCAAATTCTTCTATGATCCATGGAAAAGACTTAACCGTTTACTACCAGAACTGTGCTATCCTATACAAAGACTCTGAACCATTGACTTTGGCCCAGGCCTATGAACGGAATTGCTGGTTGTAGTTTACTGAAACCCTTTGCCCTGCCTACGAAAGTATTTGTGCTGTTGATTCTTATAATCTTGTCTTTTTACCCCTTTTTAAAGTATATAAAGTGCCATTTTGCTCCCACTTCAGTGGAGCTGAACTTGTTCAGTAACTTAATGGTTGTGTATTTGTAGTATATTAGTATATGATATTGAGCTGCTCTTGCTAGTGTAATGTTTTCAAACTGACTGTGTAAATTAACATATATTCTTTTACCAAGATACCAAGTATGTGTTTGTTTGGATAACTGTATTTGTTGGCCCTTTGTGTAACTTGTTCTACTGCTCACACGATGCTTGAGATAAGTCTGGCTGCTCAGCCATCACTACCTCTTTACTATGTAGTACTGGCTTGTACCAAAGGTGAAATTGTACTGACACTTGTAGTCTTAATTGCATGTAGTGTTCCCCAAGGGTACTGCATGTGATTCTGCCGAACAAAAGCTAGTTCTCATCTAAATAACTTGTAATACATTTAATAGAATACTAACTATTCCCTGAGATTGACATGAAGAAAGTATGCTCAGTTTGTAGCCTAACCATTGTTTGATTTAGACCGTCTTCGTTTAATTTTTTCAACAGTTTGTTAAAGCCAATGAAGAAGAGGATAGACTCCTCGAAACGCGTCGCTACAGAAAACGGACTATCGTATTTGCTTTGCTCTGTATATTTTTGAACTTATAATTTTGAGAATACACTTACTCATCATTTGATACAAAGTGTGTTGTTGTGTTAATCACTCACTCCTGACTTACGTATTCAAGATACTATGTATATGCCTCATTTTTATACATTAGTAGTTGGGTTTACCAACACGAGACAGTGTGCAGGGGATGGGAGGATTCCTATGTTGAATCTTCTCTTTTCTTCTTGTTTTGTGTAGGGGCCTTGTGCCAAGACCTCAGTTCCTCCCCCGCACCTAAAAATCTAACTACAGATTAACTGCAAATTTTCACTTTAAATAACCATAACATTTAGGAGTGCACCACCGACTATTGTTCAATATTACAAGATGAACATCTTTAAGACTACTGGAGGAGACGGGCAAGAATGAACAGGACCAACAACACAATAGTGGATTGTCAGTCAAACATGTGGACCTTCATAAGTAGAGGTGAGACAGAGGAAATGTCAGAGTACGTAAATGGAAAATATACCAGGGGAAGAATAGGAAAAAACAGAGGAGGATCATTGAGACAAGTGCAAGAACAGGCAGAAAACCGTTGAAGGATGGACAATAGCACAACAGGCACATGTATAGACTGCATGGCACCTACAATCTGGTACACCGTGTGGCACCTACACTCTGGTACACTCCATGGCACCTACACTCTGGTACACTGTGTGGCACTTACACTCTGGTACACCGTGTGGCACCTACACTCTGGTACACTGCATGGCACCTACACTCTGGTACACCGTGTGGCACCTACACTCTGGTACACTGCATGGCACCTACACTCTGTTGCACTGCGTGGCACCTACACTCTGTTGCACTGCGTGGCACCTACACTCTGGTACACCGTGTGGCACCTACACTCTGGTACACTGCATGGCACCTACACTCTGTTGCACTGCATGGCACCTACACTCTGGTACACTGTGTGGTACCTACACTCTGGTACACTGCATGGCACCTACACTCTGGTACACTGCATGGCACCTACACTCTGTTGCACTGCGTGGCACCTACACTCTGGTACACTGTGTGGCACCTACATTCTGGTACACCGCATGGCCCCTTCACTCTTGTACACCGCATGGCCCCTTCACACAGTGTGGCCTCTTTGCTCTGGTACACTGCGTGGCCCCTTCACTTTGTTACACAATGTGGCCCCTTCACTCTGGTACACTGTGTGCAGAAGCACCTGGAGCATTCCAAGTGCCGAATGGGATTCTCAAATAAATGATATCAGGCTCAAATAATCAGACAGACTCAAAGAATATGGCAAAATACTATTTTATTATCAGTTCAATAAAGTAGGAAACCTGGCGAACAAACAGATTGTAGCTCGCACACTCTCAACACATTTCTGTGATGCAAAGGGCTTTATACCTTGATGTACGTCAGCTATGACATCATCCTACGTGGCAAGCAGTAAAAACCTATCGGGTGGAGGGATTGGTTAAGGGAACATCTATGCCTATAGTTTATATAAGTGTTAGTATCATCATTGGCTGCCCCTTATCTGGTAGGCACGCCTTGACCGACCTCTAACTACATAAAGTATTGATAATAGCATAAGTACAGCAGCGGATAGGCTTCTGCAACAATGTATATTCCACCATTAGATAGGCCCTCATGATTGGTTGGCACTCTCTTCTATCCTTGGACATTCAACTCGTTAGCAGCACGTCAGCAACAAAACCCAGGTGCAGGGGAACAACATCAGACCAACATCAGACCACTCGGTCAATGAGCCTACCATCTCTCATTAGTTAGGCCCTAAACCATGGCTTCTTCTCTGTAGTTGACCCTGATGCCTTTTATCTTCCTCAGAACTTTAAAGGGAGTGAAGGTACATTGCTATCTTCACCTGGAGCTTTATGAATAGGCCTTGTCTTCTGGTCTTACACCACGTGTGAGGAGACCTTAATTTTGTACATTCTGTCCTTCTATTTAGTGCTCTTTGATTCAATTCTACTGGGTGCTATTACTCTTCTCGGCCTCTGGAAACTTGATTGCTGCGTCTTGCACATGCTTTCTGCATCTTTCACTGTTCAATACTTGGAATTCACTAAAATGTTCCCTCCTTTACATAATCTAAGAGAAATATGTCCTGCGTACATAGGCAATCCTCTTTGACTCCTTATGTGCCATGCAATTGGTTTTTGCTGTGGCATCCTTGATTCTGAGCCAAACAAACATATTTTATTCTTACACAAATCTGTACTCCAGTGATTGTCTGACCTGAAGCCTTGGTCTTTCTCCTCGAGGCTTCGCGCTTACTATTATACAATGCTGATGTCCATTTTATCAACGTGGCACCTTTACCCACGTTATGTTTCCTACTTTAGCAAGCATCTACATCGTCTTATCTACCTTGAGTTTCTGCATATCTACATCGACTGTATCTCTTGTTACTTATCTTCTAAGTGTATATGGTTTTCTTCATATTCGCACGTATGTTTACTTTGAAACTTTAGTCAATTCTCCATTCTCTAGATTGCCATACATCAGGTTCAATGCGCCCACGTATCTTCTCTTTCTCCTGACGTCACCTCACACCTGTCAGACTTTACTTATAGTTTTTCTATGTCCAGTGGTGTCCGCAGACTTCCTCCTACTGCATCAGTTCGAGGGTACATTTGGTAAGGTTGTCTGAGTACATAACATCTCTCATACGGTCAATGTGGTATTGGGATGATACCAGGTGTCATGCACAGTGTTCTCTTGCTGTTCTTCCAATATGATGGAAGTGAGGGGGTGGGCTCCATAAACGACGTGTACATCTGCTTCTCTACATTCCCCCTCTGGTCGAGTCCTGAACCACCTCCTCAATTTTGTTCACATTTTCATTACACTGTGGTTTCTTCAGAATCTATGTCTTTGTCACCTCCTTCAGGTAACTAGCATTCTTTATATGTTCATCCACACTCCAGGTCATATGACAGCACTCCCCAGCCGGTGTACAGAACCCCCAACGTCCCACATAGTTTCGATGATCCGTGGGATAGTAAAACTTAGTTACTGGAGGTGCCAGAGGACTGCCTTTCAGGTGCTCAGGGGTAGTGTTTTCGATCTGTGTGTACTTGTCAGCATAGCATTTGCATCAATCATTATCTTCATTCAAATTGCTTTCTTCGCTGTATTCTTATATTGTCCTAGGATTATTCTTATAAGACAGAATCCTAGCAACACTAACACTAGTATTGCTCCTAACATTTTGAAGGCATTTGCCATCCAAGTTGGAACCCACAAGAACAGAGATTAAAACCAATCTTCATCTTCGGTTTCATCTACTTCTTCCTCCATTTTCATATGCAGAATTGACAACATAGTTATTGCTTCGGTCAGGGTTCCATTTTCAACATCATGGCAAGGTCTGAAGGTACAGCAAGAAGGTCCGATCTTGGCACATACGCCTCCTTCCATTGCTGTAATTAATTCCAGGACATACCTGTTCTGGAGAGTCATGAGCCTGATGGCCCTCAATTATTCTTTAATCACATTGAATCCTATCATCATCATATTAAGTGTTTGTAGCAGTTCCCATATGGTGATTTCTTACCACTTAGCATTCACTGCAGTCTGAATTCCTAGCATGAACATGGCTGTAAATATCACTGCCTTCCTACTGAACAATTTGTGCTCTTCTGCAAAGTCTTATTAAGCCTCTATTGATTTTGCCAAGAAATGGTGCTCTCTATTCTGTTGGGTGAGGTTGAGCAACCTCTTCTATCTTTGATGTGCCTCAATTTTTGGAAAGTCAGCGTAGTGGAGATCGCTTTGGGGGGCTAGCAATGCAGAAACACGTATTATCACTATAGAAAATATTCCTCCTCAATTTTTAGGAAGCTTCATATAAGCCTTGGTTCCACAGGCCCAATGGTTCATTAGCATGCCAGTTCCTCATTTTGTCCGTAGCACATCAATTTATCTGTGCTCTAGCATCTTGAAGCGTCTTTGTGCTAGATGGAATTACCAATAAAATGTCTTAGACCAAATAACCGGACTGACTCAAAGAAGATGGTAAAATACTGCTTTTATCCCAATGATGGAAAGGAGGGTGGATCATCATTCATCAAATTGATTCATGCAGGATCACAATGGGCCTCATTACAAGCATTCCGGTCTGGATGCAATGGTACCGGTAAGCATGCTGGAAAAAATTTGATACCGCAGGCACGGCTGCCGCCAGACTCGTAATGAGGCCCAATCTCTTTTTGATTATACTTACTTTATATAATGTAAATGCGTCATCTATGACATCATCCTACGTGGCATATTACAAAAACCTATCAAGAGGTGGGATTGGATTAGGGGAACATGTCTACATATAGAATGCATGAATATTAATCTCCCTTTGGTGGTCCCTTCTCTGTAGGACACGCACTGAGCTACTTCTACACATGTAGCATACTGATTACAGCAAAGAATATGGCAGCAGAATAATACTTGAAAAAATACCGGAGAGGTGGGCACCACAATGTTTACTCACTTCTATTCAATGTGTACATCTCTCAGTTAGTTTCCAATAATTTTGACCTGGAGCTGCCAGTTTAAACTGGTCCTACAGCACAAGGACCTCCATAAACCACAAACAAAAGAAACCAAGGCAACTTTGCCTCATTATAACTGGCGCTTCTCAGTTGTCCCCTAGAGAGGGCTGCAAGTTCCCAAAGTATTTACATCCAATGTTCTAATACAATCAAAGCATCAGTTAGATCCATGCAGTTTTGGCCAGGAATGTTTTATTCACATCCCTGTTTTTCTAATTAGATTTATTCTGAATGTGATCTGTTGGGCGATCATATTTTGCCATCAATATACATTTAGCCAATGCATTTCGGTGAAAACCTTCTTCAGGGCTGTATATAGGCTCTTGATTACATCATCAAGCTACGCATAGTCCTACATTTGTCAATACAAGTTCATTAAATGGTTTGTATACAATACATAAACAAATTCACACATACCATTTTGTTTGTCCCACAAGTATTCAATTGGTACGCCAGAAAAAATAAATGAAAAACAGAAATTATCATTTAGTACACAGTTTAAGGACAGAAGAGTGTCCTACCTGATCACTTTCAATGCGCTCTCTCTGTCAAATCTGGTAAACCCCAAAGGATTTTATTTTGCAACCCTCATGGCTCCAGCCACGTGTGTTGCAGATGCGTGGTGAAACGCATATGTCAATCATGTCTCTGTGAAAGAAACAGGCTATTAGACAGCCATTCTAACATGTCTTTAGTGATTGTATGAATCAAAGCGGCGAATGTTCTCCGACGTTTACCCTCAGTTCCTGCGTTGTTCTGCCTTCTGCAGAGAGACATGCACGTGCATATCTCTTAGGTCTATTTAAACGTTGCCTTGGAGACGGAGTCGAGGTGCTGAGGTCCGACAGGTATGCCGGAGCACGTACGCCTCGCGCCCCACCCCCGGGTGATTACCCTGGGGCGGGGATGTCTCCATGACAACTCCTGAAACGCTATGTGTTGCCAAGCTGTCAGCGCCGTTCTTGTGTGATTGACATTAGTTTCGGACTGTTACTGTGAATGCGTGTGCATTGTAGCGTAAATGCATGTTATAAGTGTAATAGGTGTTGTATAATTTGTGCTTTTCTAAATTTCTCATTATTGCGGATAACAAGGTATCGCTACCTCTACTGGTTAATGCTTACAGGTTATGTTGCATTGATTTTATTTATTAGAACATTGGATATAAAAACTTTGGGAACTTGCAGCCCTCTCTAGGGGCCAACTGAGAAGCGCCAGTTATAATAAGGCAAAGTTGCCTTGTTTTCTTTTGTTTGTAGCAGAATAATACTTGCAACATTATATGTAAAAGTGCATGGCAGGCCTTTCTGATTGGTTGGCAACCCAGTTCCAACCTTGAACATTCGGCTTGCTAGCATCACGTACATAGAAACGAAACCAAGGTGCTTGGAGATCTGTCAGCTCTCTCCTTGTTTTCCCAATTAGTCTACCCTCGCTCATCGGTAGGCCTCATGACAGTGTCCTCTCTTTGAAGACCGACCTTGCCAGTCTGCACTGTCTTGGAACATTCATGGGAGTGTAGGCACACCATTATCTTAGCTTCAAGCCTAATGAATAGCCCTTGGATGCAAGCTCTTCGTCACTTGTTACAAGACCACAAATGTGTCCATTTCAACAGTCTATTTAACACTATTTGATTCCATTATACTGGGTGTTGCTGCTCCCATTGACCTTTAGAGACTTGCTCACTCTATCCCATATACACTTTGTGCCCTTTTAATTGTCCAAAACGTGGCATACATAAATGTTCTTGTTCCTCCTAACCTTGGGAAATATGTCCTTTGCACATGGTCTGCTCATTGGACTCCTTTCATACTTTGCCTTCGTCTCTCGAAATAGCATCCTTGGTCCTATGACAATGTACTCCTCTATTTTGCAAGGGTAAAACAACGTCTTCATCATCTTTCCTCGTTAAGATCCTAGGCTCATATTTTGAGGTAACTGGGTTGATTTACATAAGCCGTCGTCCATCTTCTAATGGTCGTCCAAAATGTTGACTATATACCTCTCATAAGCAAGCCCCTATATCTTCTTTCATCCTTTGCGTTTCAGTGTATTTACAGTTATTGACCAGTCACTCACTTCATTCTTCTTTGTGTTAATAATTACTTTACCGTGGGGTACATGTTTCTCTCAGTGCTTCAGTTATGCCGTCCTTAAGTATTTTCATATCGTTTCAGCATAGGTTCTTACATCTTCTTTATGATATTCTTTCACTGTCATCAGACTTTTAACCTACATCCATTTTGTTCATAGCTGCATTTTTGACAGCTCAGCAAGGGGCATCCTTCTTGGTAACTTTCCTTCATTATGTCAGCCTGTGTGTACACTCTAAATTGTTGCCTGCATGCATATCGTCTCTCATACACTCTACGCGAGTACAGGAATATTGCAAGGATTCGTGCATGGGTTCCCAATTGTGGGTCTTTGTCTGTTATTTTAATAAGACAGTGCTAAGGGGGCAGAGACCAGGGTCAATGTGTCCACCGGCTCCCCTAAATATCTGCTTGTATCTTTTATTTTCTCCAACTTTGGTCAGACCACTGTTTCTGAAACACAGTACTGCACTCTTCATGGGCAGTATGAATACAGGTCCTGCTTCATCCTCAACCCATTTCAGTAACTTTGCATACTTGCCCATTCCTTAAGACATTCATACTTTACTACCTGCACTATCTTCACTGGCGCTGTCATCAATAGGTGTGCACTGCATCCCATCATTCCTTCTTCCCATCCTGCACTGATGGCTACTTGTCAATATACTAATAGCTGAGGTATCTCCCAGCATCCTGGCAATCCTGGTGTTTCCCATGTGTCTGTACAATTCAGTCTCTTTTGTTCCACAACCCTTATCTCGCCTCTATTCAGACCATTAAATGAGTACACATTCTGCTCTTCCAATCTGGGCGTTTTATCATTTTCTGCGGTTTTATGTAAGCATCTTCATACGGGAACATTCTCTTTGACATCCATCGTAGGGTTGCCCACTTCCTTTCAAATTGTCCCATAGGACCCCATGGGAATGGGGTCAATGAAGCACCATTACCATTGCTAACGGTGCCGGGTCTTAAGTGAAAACACTGCCAGTAGGGGCCTGAAATACCAGCAGGTCAGGCGAGTACCGTGACCCTGCCGGAAGACTCGTAGTTTGGTGGTCCAGAAAGGGTGCCAGTACGTTGCTACCAGTAACCTTATTTCCAGACCGCCAAACCTGTAATGATGCCCCTTCTCTCTTTTACCTAAAAGGAACAGTTATGTGAACACTGCAAAGTTATTAATTTCCCTTTAAACTTGAGAATGATCGAAAGTTCAAATTGTTTTTATTTCATCTATTCTTGTTGGCTCTTGGTAGCCAATCTAGTCTGCATTCGCAGAACGTCTTCTCTTGCTTCACTGTCAATGGGTGCCAGAGGGGTAAGGGTCCCTCCTTTGTAAGGCTTTATGTCATTTAGGTGCAGCCAAGCTCATCTTCCTTGGATCATCACAGCAGTGGGGGTGATCCTCTCTACTAAGTGTGGTCCTTCAAAATGGGGCTAATTCCAAGCGCGGACAAAACTCTTTACAAGCACTTGGTCTTCTGGATACAACCTAGGTGGCTATAACAGTTTGATAGGATTGATCATTTGACTGCTATCTTCTTCCAACTTCTTCGACCCTTCCCTCCGATTTTTTAATTGTTGGGAAATAAAAGAAACACTAGCGGTCATATTTGTCAAATAATCATGTATCTCATCCCCTAATGTTTTTGCTATACTATGGGCATCAGTTTCTATTTGAGTGGGAGGAGTAAGGGGTACTTTCATGCGGCATCCAATCACCAACTCATGAGGAGTCAGGTGGTGATCGGAGCCAGGCTAGTTTCTCAATGCGAATAAGGCAAGGGGTAGGCAATATAGCCATCCCTTCTTCAAAGTCATCTTTATCTTGGCTATCTTCTCTTTAAGGAGTCCATTTAAATGGTCACAAATACCCTTCACCTGTGGGTGATAAGCAGATGAAAAAGTATGCGTTATGCCTAATAGAAGAGCCATCTGTTTGAACATCTCATTTACAAAATGCAGCCCATCATCAGACTGCAGGACATCCCATACACCCCATCTAGGAAACACCTCACGTATGAGAAACTTGGCAGGACATGTGGCATCGGGGTGTGTGCATGGACCTGCCTCAATCGATTGGAAAAAAAGACATACTATTACTAACATATATCTGTAGCCATTGCATGTTTTCAACATATCCACATAATCTATATGTAGATGCTGAAAAGGGCCTTTGGGTGGGGTATTGCTCCTCTCACTGTTCGCAAGGTTATGCCCTGTTGTGTATTTCGGACAGACAATGCAATTCAGAATAAACTGTGCAACATGTTCTAATACATTTTTTGAAAACCAGTCTTCTGCAATCATAGCAGCAAGATTCTCTCTGGTTGTATGCGCAGGATAGTGAAGCTGATCCAGCGCAACTCTCAATAATGCTAGAGGGATAACTTACTTCCCAGTACTATCTTATCTCCATATGATATCTCACCCCAATGTTTTTGCTACACTATGGGCATCAGTTTCTGTTTGAGTGGGAGGAGAAGGGGTACTCTCATGCCGCATCCAGTCACCAACTAATGAGGAGTCAGGTGTTAATCTGAGCCAGGCCGGTTTCTCAATCCGAATAAGGCAAAGGGTAGACAATACAGTCTTCTCTTCTTCTAAGTCATCTTTATCTTGGCTATCCTCTGTTTAAGAAGCCCATTTAAGTGCTCACAAATACCATTCACCTCTGGGTGATAAGCAGATGAAAATGTATTCTTTATGTCTAATAGAAGAGTTATCTGTTTGAACATCTCATTTACAAAATGCAGCCCATTATCAGACTGCAGGACATCGCATACACCCCATCTAGGAAACACCTCACATATGAGAAACTTGGAAGCACATGTGGCATCGGGGTGCGTGCACAGGAAAGTGAAGCTGATCCAGCACAGCTCTCAATAGTGCTAGAGGCATAACAGGATTTCTAGTACTATCTTATCTCCATATACCCTCTGTGGGGGATAAAGAGCACCCCTGTCTTTTCCAGAAATCCTGTTATTCTTGCAGAGCTTGATTAACTCTACAATAGATAACACATTAAAGCATTCCTTCATCATCATTGATTATTCTGGCATTTTCTTAACACATTCTACTTCAAAATGACAAATATTTGGAAAATATGCTGCTCTTTTTGATTCAACATCTACAGCTTGGTTACCATGAGAAATCATGTCTGCCCTCTTCATATGGGCTGTGCACATAACCACAGCGATAGCCAATGGGAGCTTAAGTACCTTAATCAACGTGTCCAATAGCGGCGCATGTTGCACTGATGTGCCGTCTGCATGCAGGAAACCAACCACACCTTTTCCAATGTGACAATTCTGCATGTATGGTTGACATCACATAGGCCAAGTCACAGTACACTGTTACTTCTCATCCTCATATCTCCGAAGTGCAGCGATAAGCACCCCTAATTCTGCAACCTGGCTGAGCAATGTGAAGGCAATCTTGCACTTGTTACTGCTTCAAATTCACCATTATTTTTTAACTTCACTACTTCTGATCCCATCTGCCTTTCTCCTGTCATTTGATACATTTTTGAAGAAGCCTCGATGTATAGAATTCCCCCCCTCCTAAAGAGGTTTCTTTAACATGGGAAATATCCTCATAAAACTCAGTATACGTTTTGCAATCATGCACATAATCCTCCTTCTCTACTGGTTCTGCTATGAATGTAGCAGGATTCACTACTCCACATCTAACAATTTAGATCACTGGGTTTGATATGATCACCTCATAACCTGACGCTCTTTGTGTAGTAAACATGTTTTTAGGTTTCTCCAAAATGGTGAATAACGAATGCTCGACGTATAATGTAATTGAACACCCCATTACAATTCTTGCAGGGTTTTCAATTGCAAAAGCAGCAGCAGCTAATGCCTGTTCGCAAGGGTAATCCTCTCTCATTACTTGGTCTAGAGTCCCACTGTAATAAGCCAATGGTTTATGTCGATGTCCTAATGTTGTTTTCTGTGTAACGACTGCTGCCATTACCAAATAAATAAAACTCCTCATTATAATCTGGGATCCCTAACACAGGCGCTGTACGAATTGCCCTTTCTAACTCTTCAAATCCATCTGTCATTCTGTCTATCCATGTATTGTCATCTTTACCTATCTGTGCTTCCTTAAGCCCTTTTAAAAGTGGTCTAATATATGTACTGTAATCAAAAACCCAGGCCCTCCAATAATTGCATAGGCCTAAGAATTGCGGCATTTCTCTCACTTTCATAGGTCTTAGAGTGTTCATGATTGCTTCTGCTCTCTCAGGTGTCACTTTTCTCCCTTCCTTAGAGATGAGCAGTCCTATGTACAGGACCACTTCCTGGCAATACTGTAGTTTCTCTTTGTCTACTTTGTATCCTTTCCCTGCCAATACTGTCATTAACTAGACTGAGTGTTCTCTGCATTTTTATTCTGTCTCAATAGACACTAATATGTCATCTACATACTGAATTATCATGCTCTCAAGTTGTGTATTGCCTAGGTCCATCTGATGGACCCTATTCAAGATTGATGGGGGCTCACAGTACCCCTGTGGTAATCCTGTATGTTTCCAGCGCTGATTTAAATACGAAAAGCAAGTAAAATCTTAGGAATATTCATGAAGGACAATTGAAAAGAAGGCGTTCTTTAACTCTACTACAGTAAAATATTTAGCCGTAGCTAGGATGTTACATAATATCATAGCTGGTTTCGGGTCCAGAGGAAACACTGCTTCAAAAATATTGTTTAGGCTGTGTAAATCCTGAATAAATCCCCACAATCCCCCGTTGAATTCATTACTGGGCACAGAGCTGTGTTACATGTGGAGTATGATGGTACCAGTCTTCCTTGCTGTACTAAAGTAGACATAGTTTCAAATATAGCTTCATCTGCTTCTCTGGACATGGGGTACTGTTTTGCTCATGGTAAAATTGCTCCTGCTTTAAGCTTAATTTTAACTGCTCCTACTCTGCTCAATAGACCCACCTCATATGGACTATTCGTCCATTAAATGCTTGGCACCTTGTTCCTAAATCTTCCTGGAAAAAATGTGGTTTCTTTAAAACAAAACATGAGCCATGTCAATATTTCCTCCATACATAAATACTTCTGGGTCTAAAGGAACACCTCGTAATGCTTTTTGGCCAGTAAATGATAGTATAAATGCTCTTACATTCATGTAATGTATCCCTGGAGTGGAACATATTATTCCCTTGTCATGAAATGATATTGTCATGTTAAGTTCATCATCCATTCACGTCCTAATATGTTAACT
This sequence comes from Ambystoma mexicanum, assembly GCF_040938575.1. NCBI lineage: Eukaryota > Metazoa > Chordata > Amphibia > Caudata > Ambystomatidae > Ambystoma > Ambystoma mexicanum. The sequence continues at coordinate 17,602,412 of NC_090940.1, forward strand.
GTTGTCTGTCAGGAATATATTAGTGGCATAGACATGCCATGTTTTCCTATTGCAATTGGTAATTCATCAGTAAAAGGAACCAAACTCATAGCCTCAGATATCCCTGCATATTCATGCGAAGCCAAACATTGGATACTTTCCCTCCCGAACACAGGAATGAGTTGCTCATGTGGCCGCAAGAAATGAAAATGCTTGCCTCCTATTGTTACCATGACCCTGGGTTCCTCTTGAGGGTCTGGTGTCACTGATAGTACTGAACACATCAGGTCACTCTGTGAGCTTTCCTATTGTGAATATAAATTCATCCCTGTAACCCATAAAAGGTTTTCATCCCACCACTGTCACACTCCCAATCCTGTTTGTAGGTATTTATGGAGCTCCTGTATTCACATTCCATGGTGGTACCATCGCCTGTTGTGTCAAAGTGTACTGTTGGGTCTATATGTGCTGTGTTGCATAGCTGTTTGCTGTGGTTGCCCTTGTGGCGACTGTGATTGTAGTGCAATTTGCTGTGTTTGCTGTATTTGCGGCACATGTGTTTGATACTGCGTGTGACCTTGGGCATAATACTCTGGTGGTTCTGTACTATACTGTGGAAAATAGCCTCTCCAGTCTCTTGGAGGTTGCCAGTTCTGCTGCTTGCACCCTCTATGTCTACACATGCAGGCCATATGTCCCATTCTCCCACAATTCCAACACTATTGCGGGTGTCCTCAATTAAATGCTCCTTCCGTTGAGTGTTTCTTAAAACCAACTCCGCGTCCCCTAGGTCCATTCCCTCTACCACATGGCCAATAATGGTACCCACCCTGATTTACTGCGCCACCTACATTTATTTATTTATTTATTTATATATTTGTAACACACCGAAACTCGCAAGCATCAGGGTGCGACAGGTACACAAAGACAAAAAAGGCACAGGACTAAAACAAAAAGAAGAAGGATAGTTTCAAGAGAGTATCAAGGGGTATATTGGCTGTTTACCTGTAGAGGATGGTTTTCAGCTGTTTTGAGTGGAGGTTGCTTTCTAGCCGAATATTGCAGCGTAGCTCATTCCAAAGAGAGATGGCTTTGGTGGGAAAAGCCCTATTTAAACCCGTGGCTTTTGTTTTAATATGGACGGATTCGAGTAGACCTTGTTTAGCTGATCTTAAACTGCGGCTTGGTTCATACCATTTGAATTCTTTTTTAAGGTATGCTGGGGCCGTGCCATATAGGCAACGGTGGACTATTGTCAAGGATTTGAAACTAACAAGCTCCTTTAAGGCGAGCCAGTGAAGGTTGATTCTGTCTTTTGTTATGTGTTCTCGTTTGGTTTTCCCTGTGATGGATCTGACAGCGTTATTTTGGATTATTTGGCATTGCTTGAAGCAGCCGTTGCTGGATCCTAATAACAGGGTGTTACCATAATCCAGTCGTGATAGGATGTTGGTTCTAGCAATTGTGGCACTGTTTTTGGTGTTCAAGAATGGCCTAAGAAAAGACATTGATTGGACGTGTAGGCTGTAACTCTTGTGTAAACACTCCTTCACTGCTTGTCAGTACTGCTCCTTCTATAGCTAATTTAGACAACTATTTCTGAGCCACCTGTGCTTCCTCAGGCTCCCTATTCTCAGCTTTTTTCTTATTCTTCCCTTGTAACTATCGACAATGATGTACAATAGTCAAATGTATTTCTGGCCATGGCTTTGCTTTCATCGCTACCTGTTTTTTCGTCTGACTTTGCACTGGGTCGGGCAGTTCCTGGCATAAAACATGATAAAATAATGCTACTGTGTTACCCCATGTTTTCCTCGTCTGAAAATGCCAACGTTCTTCAATCCCTTGAATGAAAGCAGCAGGATCTTCATTCTCACACATTTTCTGTGTCATAATCACACCCATGTCTGATGTATCGGGATACTGTACTCTAAGTGCCCTCCATATGTCTGCTCTGAAATCATTAAATGGCACTCCATCATGTGTCATGTTTTGTGTTGTCACACTTCCATATCCCGCTCATCTCCAAATGTTGTGAGCTCTCTCCTCCAGAATAGCTGCTTTTAGACCTTTAACATCACCCACCGCTAATGTCATTCCCGCTGTCATTCTTTCTAACTCATAAATCCACGTACCCGCTCCTGCAGTCAAACTAGGTAACTTGCATTTTAAATGATCTTTATCCATCTGCGGCCACGGTATATAATGTGGTTGTCTTCCCCTTTCTCTAATAACGGAAATTGTGTGAATCCTGTTCTACAATCGTATCCACCTATGCTTCTTGTCATCCAAGTGGGGCTAGTTTGGCACGCTTGTCGTCACCCTGGCAATGACCTAAATCTACTTACATAAGGTGAGTACACTTCCCCTACACTATGCAACCGTACTTGTGGTAGTTCAGGATATGATATAGGTTCTTTTGCTTCTGGTTCTCCTAAATCTGACCATTTTACCCCTTTTCCTATGTCTGGATCTATCGAAGAGCCACATGCGCCATCTTCTCGTGCTCTCTCGTTTTCTTCCCTTTCTTTGTCTGACATCATAATACCCTAATTGGTATTGCTAAAATACCTTTCCTTGTCATCAAGATCTGTTCTTCTTAGTGACAACGTTCTATGCTTTTCCATCATTAGGTCATCCAATCTACCTCTTGTTTCTCTCTGTGGAGATTCTTTGATACTCCCTCTGGTCTCGTAACCATCTTTTTCCCTCATTTGCATGTATAATTCCCCAATCCTTTTCCCTATGCCTTCTGCCTCATGCTCATCAGCCCCTGTTGGTGGTCTTAGTATCTCGTGCAGACCCCTGCAGGGCTGTTGTGACATTCTCCGTTCTTCCCATCTTTCTCGCTCTTCAAATGGTATTACACATCAGTTAAGGTTGTGATCTATTCCGTCCTCCCTTTGCTCTCTACTCCTCATTTCCTTTTGCTCTTCCTCTTCCCTTCTTCTTATCTCCCTCTTCTCTTCTCCCTCTCGCCTTCTCTGCAACCTTCAATCACTGTGTTTCTATTTCCTCACGTTTCTTCTTTTTCTCATCTTTTCTCTCTCTCTCTTTTAACAGCTCTTCCTACCTTCTTAGTTCTTCCTTTCACTTCCTCTCATTTTCCTTCTCATCTTTGTATTACCTTTCTGGTTCCTTTTCCTTTTTTTCATTTTCCCCTCTTTCTTCTCTTTGTTTAACTTTGTCAATTCACTTTCGGTCTAATTTAAGTAATATCAGTCCTCCCATCCACTGATTCTGTACAATTGTCACTTCACTAGCTTTATCTTTCTCTCCTTTTTGTCTCTTGGTCTCTTTTTCTATCTCTATCAGTCTGTCCCTTCTCTCGTTATGCTCCTCATATTTACTACATCCGGACACCGGACATATATTTCCGTTCTTTAATCTTACTTTCTCTGTACTATCTTCACTACAATAAGCAGGACGTGTATAGGATTAACATACCCGCTTCTGCTTTTAACTCCTTTAGAGGATAGAATCCCTGTTTCTCAGTGGGCCTCATCACGACCCAGGCGGTAAGTTACCGCCTGGGCCGTGACTTTACCACCATGGCGTAAACTACGTTTACGCCATGGTGGTTGGCGGACTTACCGCCCCATTCGGACCTTGGCGGGGCGGTAAGTCCCCAATCCCCATTTACCCTTCCCCATTCCCATTTTTGCCCCATAGGGCATAATGGGAGTGGGGAAGGCGTTAATTACGCCACCGTAAATTACGGTGGCATAATTAACTCCATGGTCCCTTAGCGCCATGGATTTTAACACCTGCTAAAAGCAGGTGTTAAATTCACTATGGCGCTAAGGGACCTCGTACTCAGGCGGTAAGGGTCGGCTCTGTTTACGGCGCCGTAAACCCCTTACCGCCTGGGTCGTAATGAGGCCCAGTGACTGTACTCCTGTCTTCAGAAGGAGAAAGAGGACACAAGGGTGTTGTGCCCTCTCTCTCATGCTGATTAAGCATCCACTCTTTTTCGGGTGGGTCCTCTCTCTTGCTCTGATACATTTTCCATAGCACTAAAATAGCTAACCTTTTTTGTAACCTCTTCCCTGTGTACACAGCATGTAAGGATGTTGTCATGTGTTGCAATACTGTTCTTGATAGGGAGCCCTCTTGAGGCCAAGGCATGAACATTTCTGCCTCTTACCCATTCTGCATGATATTTCCTAATGTTAGGTATGTACCTCTGTAATGTTTTGCACAAGTGCAGAAGAGGAGTTTCATCCATGAGGCCAAGTCATTTTTAACTGTCAATACTTACCGGACCTTTTATTCTGCTATAACTTTAATTAATGATATCATAACAATCAATTTGGCCAAGCACCATCAATCGGCGCCCATTTCCCAAAAACAATTCTTCAAACAATTTTCAAGCCTACACAATAACATTTGTTTTACTTCTTAGTTATAATTCTATCAATCTTCACTATACTGCTGTTAAATTATCGACAATTTAAGAATCTTAGTTGGCTATATTTTCCCTCAACTGTTACCCTCCTGTGGTTGGCGCTGATCGCTTGTTTTTAGGGTCAGATAAGAAGTCAAATTAATATTATTGTTCAATATTTTCAGTTTACAACCTATTTTATCACAACTATACTAACATATTCATTACCCTAACCAAATGTGCACAACAAATTCTACGATTGTCTTTCTTTACTTTCTCTAGTAAAAGTATCTCATCTCCATTTTACCCCATTTTGGGGTGTGAAACACATCTGTCATTTCGGGCTTGCCTCAGGAACCCCTTAACATATCCCACTTGGAGTGTGATGCGTTTCCTTCTATCTCCTTGAGAATAGGAATCGAGGTGTCTTTTCTTAAATCAATCCTGTTTCATTTCCCCACTATATGTATTTACACAAACAATACAATACCTCCCCTTATATTTGCCACTTGCGATGTTCTACTTACGTCCATTGCTTAGTTCGAGCCCTTCAGTACTGACTCTTCCTCAATCGACTAGTTTGCCTTCAGTCTGCGGGGCACCTGTGGGGACCAGACAAGAATGTCTTCAAAGAGGCAACTGCGGACGTCTCATCTTCACAGGCGTGTTTTCTCCGCTTTCCGCAGGAAACCCCACAATCTTCTGGCTAATGGTGGAAGACGTAAAAAATTCCAGAGTCGTGATCTGAACCATCTGCACCGCTACCAAAATTTGGAGTCACACCTGGAGCTTTCCAAGTGCCAGATGGGATAACCAAATACATGATCGGACAAAGTTCCTGATCAGAATTTGATCTCTGGGAAATAACTTTGGCAATAATAGTTCATTTGGTCCGGTTGCTGTATGGTCTACATCTCTGTTCTGAGACCAACACCCCGTCTGCTTGAGTTGATCTGAAATGACAGAGATACTTGTAGACATACATGTTAAGTACATCTTAAGTACGCACATAACTCATCTCCTAACAATTCTGCTGTTGTCTGGGCATCACTTCTAGTCCTCGATGGAGGAGTGAGAGGCATTCTCATTCGCCTCCCCGTTGCTAGTTCATAGGGCCTGAGATGATGGTCAGAGCCTGGTTGATTCCTCAGTGCATATAATGCAAGAGGCAGGCAATGTAGCCATCCTTTTTTCAAAGTTAACTTTAGCTTAGCTATCCTTTCCTTGAGCAGACCATTAAGCTCTTCATATCTCATTTGCTTGTGGGTGATAAGTTGAGAAAAACGTATGCTTTATACTGAGCAATGAGCTAACTTGTTCGAACACTTCATTCACAAAATGTGGGCCATTATTTGATCTCAATACCTGATATATTCACCATCTAGAAAATACTTCTCGAACTAAAAACTTCACAGCGCAAATGGCATCTGGGTGTGTGCATGGACCAGCCTTGATCCACCTAGAAAAGGGGCACACCACCACTATCAGATATCTATAGCCATCACAAACTTGCAGCATGTCAACATAATCAATATGTAAACTTTTGACATACAATGCAATTTACTACATGAAAAAAGCAACATGTTCTAACAAATTTGATACAAACCAGTCCTTTGCAATCGCTGCTGCAAGGCTTTCTCTGGTGACATGCGCAGGTTAGTGTAGCTGTTCCAACGCCACCCTTAATAAGGCTACAGGCATCACTGGTTTACCAGTGCTTTCCTGTCGCCATAATGCCTCAGAAGGGGATACAGTGCCGTCTGCTCGGAGGTAACCCCTCCTTTTCCAACATGCTAGCCCTTTGTGTACTGTTGAGGCCGCATAGTCGGAGTCACTGTGCACGATTACTTCCTGGTTTGCGTGTTTCTCAAGCGTGACAATCAGCGCCACTAATTCTACAGCCTATGCTGAAAAGTGAGACGGTAGTCGTGCACTTAATATTTCATTTGCCTTATCACAGCGGCGCCTGAATATCTTTGCCCATCAGTTTGATCGATTTTTGAAGAACCATCAATAAAAAGAATCTCTCCAGCTGCCAAAGCATTTTCTTTCACTCTCGGGATCTCATCATAGAATTCCTCATAATTTGAGCAATCCTGCACATGCTCGTCTTCTGGCAGTGGTTCAGCTACAAATGTGGCAGGTTTCACTGTCTTACATCTGATTATTTTAATAGCTGGATTCGATATAACCACCTCATAAACAGAAGCTGTCATGAGCAGCCGACCCTGGCGGGTATGGAGAAGGTGGAAATGGTAGACGGACACCGCCCTTGTAAACATCAGGCACATTCTAGTCTTCGAGCCTATAAAAACCCGGAAGAAGCTAACGCGCATGCGTTGCAACTTTCCAGTGCTACGGGAAAGTTTTTCCTCAATGCTCCGGTGCGTTTGTTTTTCCTTCCCGTTTTCAGACGGGATCCCTTCCTTCTCCTTATCCGGCTTTCCTGCCCTTCCCTCCTTCTGACTTCTTTCCAGTACGTAGTTCCCTGTGTCTCGTACTTTCTACCTGTTCCGTGCTTCCCTGTTTATTTAGCCGTGTGCTATGCTTACCTTCGCCTTACCTCTCCCTCTGTTGCATTCTCCGCCTGACAATCTTTGCTGTACTGTTGCTGTTCCATTTCGCCGAACTCCTGCGAATACTCGCATCCGCATCACAGTGCATCCTGGGAATTGAAGTCTTCAGCTGGTATACGCCGTCACAACTTGCCAGGGTTTTTTCGACAAGCTTTTTCCCTGGTTTGGGGTGGGCTCCCTGGGGTCCCCGCTGTCAGATTTACCCACGTTTCTGGCAAAGTGGCTTCCGGTGGAGCCCATACCTGCAACTACAAGCAGAAGGGAAGGATTTACCAGAAGGAGATCAGCGAAACTTGGCGACAAAGAAGGAAAGGACTCTCCTCAGACAAATCGGAAGAATCCTCTACAACTCATACCAGTTCAGGTGAGGAGGGGGTCGGGGAACCTGGTGTTACCATACAGTCCAAACCTGAGAGATTGCAACGCCCAAAAATGGCCTCCCTTGAACAGTTCCAGGAAATGGTAAATGCCATTCAGGCTCTGACCACAGAAGTGCAGTCCCTGAGAGCGGATAATTCCGCACTCAGACAAACTGTCCAACAAATACAACAAGCAGGGCAGCATGTCCCACAACAAGATAACTATCGTGGAGAATTGCCTCCCATTCCATTACCTTGTGGGAAATACGACGGAAATCCCAAAAAGATCAAAGAATTCTTGGACGCTTGTATTATCCAGTTTACCTTTCGGCCTAGAACCTATGATTTAGATAAAACAAAGGTGGGATTCCTGGTTTCCAATTTGACAGGAAATGCCCTTGCATGGGCCACTCCTCTGGTGACAAGTGCAGATCCGATTCTCACTGATTATTCCGGTTTTGTCCAAAGATTCCGGGACAGATTTGAAAGACCCGAAGTAGAGTAGTCAGCATATGAAAACCTGTTGGACATCCGCCAAGGTTCTTTTGATGTCCAGACATACGTCACGGGTTTTCAAAGGATAGCTGCCGAAGCTGGATGGCCAGAGACGGCTCAAAAAACTATCTTCAGAAGAGGACTCCGTGAGGATATCAAAGATGAACTGGCGAGAGTAGCCTGACCGAATACCTTTCAAGAATTGATTTCGCTAGCTCTACAAATAGAGTTTCGCATGGCCGAAAGGAAAGCAGAAAGAAGAAGACCAAGAACCTTCGTTCCAGGTCCAAACCCCTCCTCAATACCTGAAAAAGGATCCATGGAAGAGCCGATGCAAATTGGATCCACCACAAGAGGACCGCTTTCCACCAGTGAACGCAAGAGACGGAAGGACCTTGGGTTATGCATGTATTGTGGGTCAAATGGTCATCTGTTACGGGACTGTACGGAAATCCCTCTCAGAAGACAGGGAAACGAAAGACCCCAACCTTAAACAGGGAAAGGGAAGGGGTGAATAACGTAAATCCCTGTCACCCAGCACAGCCTCCGGTTTTGAACAATAACTGTTTACTGGTTATCAAGGTTCAGATCGAGTGGGTCGAACATGAACCGGTGACATGTCTAGCCATGGTTGATTGCGGAGCTGCCGGCAACTTCGTGGACGATAAATGGGCTCTGGACCAGCAGATTCCTAGACACCCCAAGATACGACCTATAACCGTAGAAGGGGTAGATGGTAGCCCGTTAACCTCCGGTCCCATCAGTCATGAAACTCAGGATCTTAAGATCACAATGGCTTCCCATCAAGAATATCTAACTTTCGATTTGATCAGGGCGGCACATTTTCCAGTGATACTAGGCATACCCTGGTTGAGGAAACACAACCCGTATATCGATTGGAGTCTTAACACAGTGGACTTCAGATCTCAGTATTGTGAACAACATTGTCTTACTGCAGAAAGTTCAAGGTGCGTACAAGCAGCACTACACCCTTCTAATGGTATTCACATGATTCCAGCACCCTATCAAGAGTTTGTAGATGTGTTCACTGACACACAACCCCGCCTACTACCTCCTCATCGCAAGGAAGATTGCAAGATCGACCTGATTCCAGACGCAGTCGTTCCCTTTGGAAGAATGTTTCCTTTGTCCTTACCCGAGAAAGAAGCCCTAAAGGAGTATCTTGCAACCAATTTAAAGAATGGTCTCATCAGAGAGTCGTCGTCATCAGCTGGAGCTTCACTTTTTTTTGTGTCCAAAAAAGGGACGACTGAGTTAAGACCCTGTATAGACTACAGAGGCCTGAACAGTCTTACGGTGCGGGACAGATACCCTATGCCCCTAATTAAGGACATCTTAGAAGCGGTTCAGGGAGCTCGAATATTCACGAAACTAGACCTGAGAGGGGCTTACCACCTCTTACGTCTCCGTGAAGGGGACGAGTGGAAGACTGCTTTCCGGACACCACTAGGTCATTATGAATATAGGGTTATGCCATTTGGCTTAGTCAATGCACCTGCTCAATTCCAGCGTTTTATGGACAATGTGTTTGCAGATATGCTATTCTCTTCAGTAGTAGTCTACTTAGACGATATATTAGTGTATTCTACAAACCTGGACGAACATCGCACGTTGGTTATAGAGGTTCTACACAGATTAAGAAGACACAGTCTATTAGCTAAGCCCGAAAAGTGCGTCTTTGAAGCAACCACGGTACCTTATTTGGGTTTTGTTTTATCCGCTGACAATGTACAGATGGACCCAGCTAAGACTAAAGCAATCACCCAGTGGTCCGTACCCTCCAACGTGAAGGAAGTACAAAGATTCCTAGGCCTTGCGAACTTCTATAGAAAATTCATACCGAACTTCTCAATGATTGTTCTACCCATAACGAATTTGCTAAAGAAAGGAGTCAAATTTATTTGGGACACAAGCACCGAACAAGCCTTCCAAGTATTGAAAGAGGCATTCGTAAGCGCTCCTATTTTGAGACAACCGGACCAGACCAGACCGTTTATCGTGGAGACCGATGCCTCCCAAGGTGCGATTGGGGCTGCTCTTCTACAGAAGGAAGAAGATGATTTGGAACACCCTGTCTCCTATTACTCACGGACGTTAAGTCCAAGTGAAAGGAACTATTCAGTCCTAGAAAAGGAGCTTCTAGCTATTCGCCAGGCCTGCAAAGAATGGAGACATCTTCTCCAGGGTTCCGTGGTTCCCTTCCTAGTTCGCACCGATCATCGAAACCTTAAGGTCTTACAACAGATGGAGTGTCGTAATTCAAGACATGCCAGATGGGCCTACTACTTTTCACAGTTTGATTTTTCTATCACCTATCTTCCAGGGAAAGAGAATACTCTAGCAGATGCCCTTTCACGCAGCTTTTGCGAAGAAGCAGAAGAGCCACACGAACAGGAACTCATACTAGCAGGAAAGACATTCATCAACACAATCAACTCTTTTCTACAGAAGGTACAGGCAGGACAACAAAGAAACCCCAGCACGGAAACAAGTCTTAACCAGAAAGGTGGTTTTCTCTTCAAAAACGATGCCTTGTTTTTACCTACCCGAGACCTACAAACACAGGCGGTTTCATGGTGCCATGATATTCCGTCAGCAGGACATAAGGGTCAGAGAGCCACGATAGAACTTACATCCCGTCATTTTTGGTGGCCTTCTCTGATCAAAGATGTAAAGGAATATGTAGTGACTTGTCCAGTGTGCGCTCAGAGTAAATACTCCTGCCATAAACCTTTGGGTCTTCTTCAACAAGAAGCACCTCCAGGTGGTCCATGGCAACACATTTCTACGGATTTCATTGTGGATTTACCAGACTCATGTGGATACACCGCCATAATGGTCACAGTGGACTCCTTTAGTAAACTGGCTCACTTTTCTCCACTTAAAGGACTCCCTATTGCCAGTGTTACCGCAGAAGTTTTCTTGAAGGACATAGTGAGGCTACATGGGCTCCCCAACATTATCGTCTCCGACAGAGGGACACAATTTACGTCCAAGTTCTGGACCGTTCTGTGCAACATGTTAGGAATAAAGAGAGCACTTTCTTCAGGATTCCATCCAGAAAGCAACGGACAAACAGAACGTCTAAACGCCACCTTAGAACAGTATGTTAGGTGTTTTTGTAACCACGAACAAGATAACTGGCTCCATCTTTTGCCGCTGGCTGAATTCTCATATAACAATGCCATCCATACATCCATTGGAATGAGTCCCTTTAAGTGCACTTACGGATACGAACCCAAGCATATACCACTGTCTGGTTTGCCTCCTACCAATACACCTTCAGTGGATCAATTACTGGACACGATACAAAGATTGCATCGGGATACGTTAACTAATCTCAAGAAGGCCCGACAAGACTGCAAGAGATGGGCGGATCCCAAAAGGAGCCCAAACCCTCAATGGGAGATAGGAGACCGCGTATGGTTGTCTACTAAATACTTACCCAGATGGGTTCGTCCAGGAAAGTTTGCACCCAGATTTCTGGGTCCCTTCCGGATAACAGCTAAGATCAATCCAGTAGCATTCAAGCTAAATCTCCCATCAAGTCTCAAGAGGGTTCATCCAGTCTTCCATACGTCGCTTCTTAAAGCCTACCGTGAAGATCCCCATTCTAGAAAGATACAAAGACCACCGCAGAAGACCCCGGATTCTACAAAGGAATATGAAGTATCCGGCATTCTCGACTCCAGATACAAGAAGGGAGTTCTGCAGTACCTGGTCTTTTGGAAAGGGTATCCAAAGACCGAATGCACATGGGAACCACTTAGGAACATTTCTGCTCCTAAATTGCTTCGGAAGTTTCATTATCTCCATCCGGGAAAACCAGGAGGGAGAGCACTGAAGAGGGGTCATACTGTCATGAGCAGCCGACCCTGGCGGGTATGGAGAAGGTGGAAATGGTAGACGGACACCGCCCTTGTAAACATCAGGCACATTCTAGTCTTCCAGCCTATAAAAACCCGGAAGAAGCTAACGCGCATGCGTTGCAACTTTCCAGTGCTACGGGAAAGTTTTTCCTCAATGCTCCGGTGTGTTTGTTTTTCCTTCCCGTTTTCAGACGGGATCCCTTCCTTCTCCTTTCCCGGCTTTCCTGCCCTTCCCTCCTTCTGACTTCTTTCCAGTACGTAGTTCCCTGTGTCTCGTACTTTCTACCTGTTCCGTGCTTCCCTGTTTATTTAGCCGTGTGCTATGCTTACCTTCGCCTGACCTCTCCCTCTGTTGGATTCTCCGCCTGACAATCTTTGCTGTACTGTTGCTGTTCCATTTCGCCGAACTCCTGCGAATACGCGCATCCGCATCACAGTGCATCCTGGGAATTGAAGTCTTCAGCTGGTATACGCCGTCACAACTTGCCAGGGTTTTTTCGACAAGCTTTTTCCCTGGTTTGGGGTGGGCTCCCTGGGGTCCCCGCTGTCAGATTTACCCACGTTTCTGGCAAAGTGGCTTCCGGTGGAGCCCATACCTGCAACTACAAGCAGAAGGGAAGGATTTACCAGAAGGAAATCAGCGAAACTTGGCGACAAAGAAGGAAAGGACTCTCCTCAGACAAATCGGAAGAATCCTCTACAACTCATACCAGTTCAGGTGAGGAGGGGGTCGGGGAACCTGGTGTTACCATACAGTCCAAACCTGAGAGAAGCTCTTTGGGGTGTCAGTGTACCTTTGGGTTTTTCCAAAACAGCAAATAATGCATGCTCAACAAACAACATCATGGAACACCCCATAATTATGCTAGCATACTTCTCAATGGCAAACACGGTGGCAGGCAAAGATTGTTTGCACGGGAAGTGACGCCTCATTACTGGGTCTAAAATCCCACTGTAATGTGCTTAGGGCTTTTACCTCAACGTAGTTCTCTGCGTGAGTACTGCTGTTGTAGAGGAGGTCCCAAATGCAGCCCACACTCCAATCGTCCATTTTGAAGTACCAGGAATGTTCAAGCCGAAATATGTGACGTATGATGAGCAAA